>NC_141990.1:269546381-270192318 GCF_049901715.1 Pseudonaja textilis | reverse complement strand
GAAAAGCTATGGCCAGTGATTGTGGCGGCAAGTAAGATGAGGTGTGGAAAAGAAAGTGCTGGAAAGATCATGGGAAGGAGTGAGTGGCCCAGTTGGATATGCCAAGTTAAATTGTTAATGTGTGACAGCAGCTCTCCCAACTCTACTCCAACCTTTCTAGTGTCTTACTTTCCCTACCTCAGCTGCCACCCTTGAAGCCAAGCACCAGATACCCAACCTGCCCTCTTCTCTCCTGCTGATAGATTGTGCTTGTATTCAAAAATGATGTCAGCATGTGATGCTAGTTACGGGAAAGTAGGAAAAAGGAAGAAACTTTAGAAATTAGTGAAGTAACCCTCAAACCATGCATAGAAGGACCAACTTAGTCCTTCTTGCCTCTAGATTTTGCCTTGATCACAACCTATAACAACCAGCATATTCTAGGATTCTGTTTATTCAACCAACGGCCACCCAAAAAGCTTGGCTGAGGACATCTATATTCTGGAACTAAAAAAAAAAATCTCCCCAATTCAGTGGAATTCACTGTTAATCTACTAGTTATACTTATAGAGTATAAGAGAATAATTGCATCTAGCAATATTGGTTCATGAATTGCCCAGAAAACCATAGTTAAGTATTAGTATTAAAATACAGTCAGAATTGAAGCTATATTCTAATCACAGCTATCTTTGAAGTATTTATAGCTTGTATTTTTCGGTTGCTTGACTTGGAATAGTTAATGACAAATAACAAAGTACTACCGTACTATTTTAATTTAATTTAATTAAGCATATCATCACATTCTGGGGAGACAGAAAGAGAGAGGAGGGAGAGGGAGGGAAGGAGGGAGGGAGAGAGAGAGAAAGAGAGAGAACCATCTTTTCCTGCCCATTTTACATACTATTTGTATAATAATAGAGTTCTAGGTTCTTTAAATAATGCTCATCCATCAGGAGGAAGGGAGACCACGTTTCTCTAATATAGTATTAGATGTATTCAGCTGAGAATCCAGCTACAAAGTGAGTCCAGTTCTTGTGAAAACCCCATAGATACTATTGGTACCTTCAACAAGGGGAAATCCCACCCCACTTTCTTTCTTCTTGAAGTAGAAAAAAAGTCACCTTGCATAAAACATATCCTTGATTCTGGGAGTTTCTTCATTATGCGCCCCATGTAAAACTCGCTTCCAAAATCTTCAGCAGGAACAAAAGCTCCATATTTCGGAAATCCTACTTCATATGGTGTGAATTCTAACCACTCTGTAATGAAGGTCAACAAGAACACATTTGGTATCATACCTTCCCTATGCAGGAAAGGGATGCTTTCTCTGGTAAAACTACCAAATACATTATGTGCAAGGAATTACATGTCTTTTCAATGTGGCCTGGCCTGACGTTGATAATACATGAAAATCAACAATAATCCAACATTTCAATATTTTCCAAATCCATTGTTAGTTCTTACACCTGAAGTAAATGAAAGAAAGCAGCTTTCAGCATACGGATAAACATTTCAGAGGGTCCATTACATTTATTAAGCATTATCTATGCTACAAAGAATTAAAAACACTTAAAAATTATTTAGAAAAGATAACTCTGCACTTTGTGCTTTTTGCCCTTCTCTTTGCTCAGATATGGTTTTTATCATCGGTGGCATGTATATCTGGGTGTATATATACATAAACATACAAGATATACAAATATAAATATAGTCTCTGAACATGGATACATGCAGTATAGTGTTTCCAAACTGCCAAAGAAAGAATTAAAAACCTAAGAATCATGCTCCTTTAGATGTCCCCCCCACCCCCCCAAAAAACCTTTGTTGTTCTGATTTTGAGAAAGTGTTTGTAGCAGGCAATTCATATCGATAAAGCATTGACAGAATCCAAATGTTTTCTTAGCACAATGGTACCATGTAAAGGAAGTATAACACGAAGAGGCTAACCAGATAAGCTAGTGATCTTGTACTTGAGCTGACATTGTGTCTGTGTGATTGTGACGTGATTATCATAACATGAATGGCTTGTTTTTAATATCGATATTGAGGAATTATATGCATAAGGATGAAAAGTCCTCAACTTTTGGGTGGACATATCCATGTAATGTTTTGGCACAAAACTGAAGTGAGTTGCCAATGTCTTCCTCCTTGTTAGTTTTTCCCCCTATTTCCCAATGTAGCCTATAGTCCTTGGATTTCCCCATGCACTCCCATCTGAAGACTGACCAAGTCTAACCGTGCTTAGTTTTTTCTACAATAATTAAAGTTTGTTACCAATAGGTTGCAAATGTTGTGGGTTAAACATTTGTATATGAAAGCCACCGGAACACACCTCTAAAATCCTTTGTGGTGAGGTTGTCTTTCACGTTGAGTGCCAGGTAGATTGGCAGTGGGTTCTGACCTTTGTTTACTGCCCGTCGTTGCTCTGAGAGTTTATGGTGATTATTCTGTATTTGGTGAAGAAAATAATAATAGAAGTGCATTGTAATTTAAGTGAAATAGAAATTACATCTGATTTGTTCACCTAGGCCTCATATCCATGCAGAAAACCAATTTAAGGATCAATTTACAGTTTAAACACCAACCACATTATTTTTCACAACACATGGTAAAATGTGTGGGAAGGAAGGATAAAGAAAATGGAATATTGGATAAGGAGGGATAATATGGCAATTAATAGCTGTGTAGGGTTGACTTCCAAAGTGTTGTAACACAGACAAAAAAGATTAATCCCCTTTCCCTAAACTTCTCATCCAGATTGGAGCTTCATCTAGCTCAGGGGTGTCAAACTGGTGGCCCACAGGCCAGATGTGTCACATGCAGGCCACGCCCACCCCTGCTCCATGAAGGGAAAAAAATGTCGTAATGCATCATGTGATGGCAAGGTGACACAGTGAGTTTGACACCTGTGATCTAGCTGAATATAATCACAGTCAGCATGGGAAACCATAGCAAATAATTGTAGTTAGAGTGTCTGTGGTGGATAGGTTAAAATAAAAGGCAATACAGTCACAGTAGCCACCTGATTGAAGCACATACATAAATAATCTGCAATCTTGACATTTTTGAGTCCCTAAATCTTCTAGCAGTAGTTTCAAAATGTTTCTCTTTCAAAACATGCTGCACTGTCATGCTGTTTGATCTCAGTAGCAGGGCCACATGTAGATATGATAAAGCCCTAAACAGTGGGAAGCTGTAGCTTGACAAGTGCTATCAGAGAACAAGGCTGTGACACAACTGAATTTGGCAAGACTGCCACTAAGATGCATAATAAGCTTGCAATGAATGAGGTAGGAAGGGCTTTCTTTGAAAAGAAAGCATGTATGTGTGCAGAAACAGTCTAGTCGAGTCAAGTCGAATAGAATAGAATAGAATAGAATAGAATAGAATAGAATAGAATAGAATAGAATAGAATAGAATAGAATAGAATAGAATAACAGAGTTGGAAAGGACCTTGGAGGTGTTCTAGTCCAACCCCCTGCTTAGACAGGAAACCCTACACCACTTCAGACAGATGGTTATCCAACATGTTTTTAAAAACTTCCAGTGTTGGAGCATTCACAACTTCTGGAGGCAAGTTGTTCCATTGGTTAATTGTTCTAACTGTCAGGAAATTTCTCCTTAGTTCTAAGTTGCTTCTCTCCTTAATAAGTTTCCACCCATTGCTTCTTGTCCTGTCCTCAGGTGCTTTGGAAAATAGCTTGATTCCCTCTTCTTTCTGGCAGCCCCTGAGATATAGGAAGGCAGCTATCATGTCACCCCTAGTTCTTCTTTTCATTAGACTAGACATACCCAGTTCCTGCAGCCGTTCTTCATATGTTTTAGCCTCCAGTCCCCTAATCATCTTTGCTGTTCTTCTCTGCAACAACTCTTCTCTACTTAATGAGGTATGCAGGGGGTATGTGGTTTTGGGAGACTTTGGTAGATGAAGTGGGGGGTTGACTAACAAAAGCACTGCGGCATCATTCCTCAAGCCTTGTGCCTTATGTCCATGCATTGCAGTGTCATAGACATGTTCTGAACCAGAGATACCGTAGTTAAAAGCCTGGATAGTTTTATCATTCTGATTCAGATAAAAGCAGGAGGCTTTTATTGTGAGGATCTGTCCTCAGTGTGTATCTTAGTAACTAATTCTGCATTGGCTTACTTTGAAAAGTACTTGAATATTTCAGATGGTTCCAAATGACAAGCTAAGTATCACAAGAAAGACTGGTGGGATGGATCTTATCAATAGATTTTATTATTTATCGATTCAAAATGCCAGTTCTTTGAAAAGTTTGGAATTTATAGGAATGGTCCCAAGTGAAGGTATGACAAATTTAGCATCTGAACAGGAAGGCTTACCTGCTTTCTTAACTTTTGTTGGATGATGAACACGGGGGAACAGAAGTGTGAAAAATATGGTAGATTATTCTCTTGTGTACTCTCTTGAGTAGCAAGTATATTTGAACGAAGGCTGTTCAAAAATACTCTTTCAAGGTGAGCTTGACTTGTGGTAAATGCTAAAATAAAAGTTGGTTGCCCCGTTATCTTTGTCAACATTTTTTCAATGCCCTTACAGAGCTGGGACTTGCAGATCTGTCAAAGTGCATATCCTAATTCAGCTTTTCAGATTAGCTAAAATTAGCTAGGTGCTGCCTCCTGATGGGGTACAATTTAGTAAATAATTTTATTTTACATTATTTTGTTGTGTTTATTTCAACAGATGTTATTCATTAGGCAATATATTATTTACTTCACAAACAAATGCCAAAGATGATGGTGGTGGATAATTTGAGTTCTATTAATACTTATATACTGAGAAAACAGTGGTTAGGAACAACGATCATTGTACAGAAAGATTTACAAAACTAATTCATGGGATTAAGATAGGCAACCCTGATAGGGAAAGCTACTATATAAAAACAGCAAGTAAACCCCAAACTTGCTCCCTCTGATGAAGTTACTTAGTTGGGAAATGAAATGTCTGCAAGCAAGCTACCAAACTCAAAGAGTACCAAGGATTCCACAGTTAAACCCTGTTCTAGATATTCTTTTTGATTGAAATCTAATTCATCTCATTAATCCACAATGGCTTATTGTTTTGATTTAGAAAAGTTTTTCGGCATAGAGTTTCATTAGATAGTTGTTGAATATAATTTTGAAATCAGGTCCTGCTAGACACAAGAATGCTTTAGACTATTTCATTTTGTAGTTTGGTATTTTTTAATTCATGCATTGGCCTTTTTATAGGTACCCATAAAAGATATTTCTTTTTTTCAAATGCCTCAGGAATGTTTTGTTTTTTTCATCTCTTCTCTTTTCCCCATGACTGCTTCTGATTTTCATTTGACTATGGTTTCTTCCATGCTTCCTTATTCAGTTTACAACAAAGGATCCTAGGAAGAGCCGAATTATATTTTTGTGGCAGAGGACAAAGCTAAAAAGAGTAGATATTGGTTTATCTACAGTCTAAACCCTGCTGAACTAAATAAGAAAGCATATTCATTACAGAATACCATTCATATCCCAGAAGCTAAGAAAAAATATAGGGGGACGCAGAAAAAACCCTTTTGCATACCGCATTATTCAGCATAGCTTCAATCATGAGTCCCCAAAGATCTATGAAAGAAGATTTATATCCTGCGATGGTCCGCTCAGCCAACTCCTTATGGTAAGACTTCAGATTTTGCAAGGAAAAGGCACCCCTCTTAGATTTGGCTGCTTGCTTCCGAGCTTGCAAAATGATTTCCCCAAGATCTTTATTTGACCAGTTGCTATCTTCATACAATTTTGTCATGGTCCTAAAATACATACAATACATACAATAGAAATTTCAAGTTTTGTATTTATTAAAGGTCGTTCTTCTCCCACCTAAGACCAGAGGCAGATAACTCCTGAAGGAAATTTGGAAATAAAACCATTAGTAATTGTTAAGATATGTTCACATATCTAAATTATTAAATAATGCAGACAATGTTTTTCCTATATGATTTTACTGATGAACATTTCCCAAGTTTATGATCTGGGAGAATAGCCCTACATTTCAACTAACTTCTGGAAGGGGACATACAATATTTCAAAACATAATACAATATTTACATGAACAGATTTTAAAAGAATAGCTTTTTATCTTCTAGAATAGGTTAGTATCATTCACAAATATCTGCATAATGTCTAATGTCTATGTATAATTATTATGTTGTATGGCTGCAGTGTTATTATTACTATTATTACTATTACTAGTATTATTATTATTGTTGTTGTTGTTATTATTATTATTATTATTTACTACCCCCTCTTGTTGGTATTATTAATGTTGCTGTTGTTGATATTTTTTGGTTGTCATTGTTATTGTTGTTCATGTACACTGAAAGCTTTTGCACCAGAGACAATTTTTTGTCTGTCTAATCACACTTGCCCAAACACAGTCTTGTCTTGTCTTGTCTTGTTTTGTCTTGTCTTGTCTTGTCTTGTCTTGTCTTGTATTCCATTCCATTCTATTCCATTCTATTCCATTCCATTCCATTCTATTCCATTCTATTCTATTCTATTCTATTCTATTCTCACTGCATAAATCAATTTTTAAGAAAATATTACATAGTAGAGGTTTCAACACTGATCCATGTAGGATTTCCTTCTGTTGAGAAAGTTGCCCACTTATATGTTTATATATTTATTTTATTTCTCAAGCATGTATTAGATAACAGTTATAATTAAACATGATTATGATTACATGAAATGGGTACAAATAAAAGGGGAAAATTAGGACAGGGACAGTAGGCATGCTGGTGCACTTATGCACTCCCCTTACAGACCTCTTAGGAATGGGGTGAGATCAACAGTAGACATTCTAAAGTTAGAGTTTGGGGAGTTTGGGGAAGAAACCACAGAGTCAGGTAGTGCATTCTAGGCATTGATAACTCTGTTGATGAAGTCGTATTTTCTGCAATTAAGTTTGGAGAGGTTTACCTTAAGTTTGTATCTATTGTGTGCTCATGAATTGTTGTGGTTGAAACTGAAGTAGTCATTGACAGGTAGGACATTGTAGCAGATAATTTTATGTACTACGCTTAGGTCAGACCAAAGGCGGTGTAGTTCTAAGTTGTCTAAGCCTAAAATTTCCCACGCTTTGCCTTCTATTTTAACTAAGTAACTGTTCATAAAAAGATGAGACTATTATTCTTCAACTACAGTTTCCCTAATACCCTTTGACTATCAGAGACTTTTTGCAAACCAGAATATACACAGTTATTGGAGTCATCCACACTCTAAGATGAGGAATGAAGCTAGGTTTATTTTAAAAAAGATTTAAAAAAAAAAAACCTTTATGCTGCTTTTTCTTTAAGATGGTTTGTTCCTCTATATGTCAAGTTATTATTTTTCTTTGATTACTGTTTCTATCAATTTCCCTGAAACAAATGTTATGAGCACATACATTGGCCTACCATCTTTTAAAAAATTAATTACCTTCCCATCCTCTGGAAGTGAGAGAATTTGAATGTGACATACTTTGCTAGATTGTTCATAATTTCACATTTGAGTTCTGCCATCAGAATCTAATAATCTGTCCCTAAATATCTTCTTTTTCTACCTCAATTTGCTTTAATTATATGGTTGTATAGAATTCTATGTAGTATATTCTACCTTTAGCTCTTGAACAAAAGGTGGAATATAACTATAAGTGATGAGAATAAAAGCTTCATTGAGATCCTTTAGGATCTAAGCAATTGAAAGAAACTCCAAATAAAAACAGTCTGTTACCATGTGGTTCCAGATGATCCAGTTATATATGAAATACAGTCCAAAAGCTTTGTTCTCTGGAGACCCCAAAGAGTGCCATAAAGAGCTGTCAATGCTCTCATCCCAGCTCCTGTTGTTGTCATAGCAACTACTGGTACCTGTTCAATGAAAGAAAATAACATGTTATGATTGTGAAGCCTTTCCTTCCAAGATGGCGCCAGTGACAGCTGCCTCAGTGAAATGCTGTCTAATGGTTTCTTTATTCTTTATTATTTTCTGCAATCATTACGGATTTCATACTCACAATTTATTACTACCAACCTGCCTTCAATCAAGGACCGGTAAACTGCACGAGTCAAAAAGAGGGCTGTGAAAATATTTACAGACCCCTCGCATCCCAGACATAAACTGTTGCAACTCCTTCCCTCAAAATGGTGCTCAGAGTACTACATACCAGAACAACTAGACACAAGAACAGTTTTTTCCTGAACGCCATCACTCTGCTAAACAAATAATTCCCTCAACACTGTCCAACTATTTACAAAGTCTGCACTACTATTACTATTAATTTTCTCATCACTCCTTATCACCCATCCCCTCCCACTTGTGACTATATGTGTCACGACTACGCAACACTTGCATTTGAATTGAAGCCACAGCGACCTGAAGGATGGCATTCCTCTTCATCAGAATAAACTCTATATCATAATAACATGCGCAGTCTATGTAAAATGCTATGAAGTGAAGCTCTACGCATTAACCATGATTCATGTGATTGAGTTCATACGAATAATTATTATTAAAAATGGTAATCATGGGTGATAAGGGTAATCAGGGGTAATGAAGGGTAATGAGGGGAAATTATTATAAATATTGAATCCCAGGAAACTCGGGTTAGATCCAACTTTATTTTGTTTGCTTAGCTATTATCTCAGACTCTTTGGAGGAAGGAATAAACAATAAGCTTTTGTGTTACTAAATACTGAAGCGAAGAGTGTCTTATTTTCTCCCTGCATTTGTGCCAAAGAGTAGCTGAGAATATGACTTTGTCGTTTGTATCCTTATGATTTATATTGACTCTTTCCTGGTATGATTTTATTGCTTATTGTACCCTATGACTATCATTAAGTGTTGTACCTTATGATTCTTGACTCTTGACGAATGTATCTTTTCTTTTATGTACACTGAGATCATTTGCACCAAGACAAATTCCTTGTGTGTCCAATCACACTTGGCCAATAAAGTATTCTATTCTATTCTATTCTATTCTATTCTATTCTATTCTATTCTATTCTATTCTATTCTATAGATTTAAAAAGTCCTCAAAGAATTCCATCAAAATCTTTCAAATAAACGTATTTAATTTGTCATAAATTCTCATTATAGGATTGTATTTCATCAAATGCAATATTAGACTGGAATGTGTATGAGAAAAAATAGATGGATTAATATTAAAAAAAAAACACCTTACATAAATATAATAGACAAAACTGTATACACACTTTTAAACAGAAGAGATTAAAGAAAGAATCTTGAGTTCAAAAATGCCAAAATAGCCAAATCCAAATACTATAACATAATGTCGTAAATTGAATCAGACCCAATTTTACAACAATTTTTACAGTAAGCGAATTACAGCAGTAATTAAGCTAATTGTGTGATCATTAAGTGAATCCAGTTTTCTCAATGAGCATTTTTGGCAGAAATTAGGGAAAAAAGATCACAAATCATGGTATCATGACTGCAGGATGCGGCAACCAGTTGAAAATAAGAACCAGTTGCCAAGTGCCCAAATTACAAGCACATGACTGCAAAAAAGAGTCAACTACAAAAAGAAAAGGTAAAAAAAAAATACGAAGACGTGCTTTTAATTTTTTTTTTACAGCAAATACAACTAGGTTTATAAAATTGTATCTTACTCTGCAGTATTATCTAGTGTGTGTTTTTTAATCATCCAAACACACAAATCATAAGGTCTTTTTTTTTTCATACAAAAAGTCTGTAAACAGAGGCCCGTAAATTTATACCAGTTTAATATATACAGTTTGGAGGGAATCAGGGTGATACTGGGGTTGGACTAGAAGACCTCCAAGATCCCTTCCAACTCTGTTATTCTGTTATCCACTTACTTCATGGTCATTCAGGCCTTGCCCCAAAGGAAGAATACTTTTCAGAGCTGCAGCAACCACTTTCTTTCGTTTCTGCAGGAAATTATTTTCATCTGAGCACAGACCATATCCTAGGCGCACATCAAGAGCTTTTGGTCTTTTAAACAGCCCCTGGGTCCTAAAGTAGACAGGAAATTCATTATAAATGCTGCTGTATCTTATTGGCTTAAATCTAGCAAAGATCATTTATTAATCTGTGGGAGGACTAACCATATACAACTCATTGTATCAACCTATCAAGAGCCTTGGAAAGAACAAATAGCTTCATAGTGAAACATTGTAGCATCAGGACCATGACAACTACTTTTGCAACAATCTGGGCAGACAATTAATCAGACATATAGAAAGAAACAGGGAAATGACTAGAAGCCAACATGGATTCATTAAAATGGGTCATGTAAAACAAATCTTATGGCTTCCTTAGACAATGTGATCAGACTGATGGACCAAGGGACTACTACAATCACTTAAATTTTGCTAAGGCATTGGATAAAGTAGACCATTGCCTCCTTCTTGATCAATTGAGCCTATCCAACGAAGTGTTATTCAGTTGTGTGAAATGTTAGTTTCTGCAGTTAAGCAGGAAAAGATAGGTGCATATGTACATAAAATAGACAGTCTTCAACTTACAACCAGGTGTTTAACAATCTGAATGATTGTTATAATCAGGGGTGGGACTCTACCAGTTAGCACCTATTCACTAGAACCGGTTGTTAATATTCTAAGCAGTTCAGAGAATCGGTTGTTAGAAGGAATTACTGGCCTAATCCTGTAAGGAAGGCAGGAAGGAAACATTCTGGTGTTGCTTACAGAAACTGCCTCTCCATTAACCCTTATTACATTCTTGGCAGGACTAGACTTCCTGTCTCAGGAACTTCTCTGGAGTTTTTTTCCCTTCTTTGTTGGTACTTTGCTTGTGTGGAGTGACCATTCAAAGTTACAATGACACTGAAAAAAGTGACTTATGACCATTTTTCACACTTACGACTGTTGCAGCATCCCCACAGTCACGAGAGGCCAGGCGAGGAGATGCGTGCCTCGATGTGAGGGATATTGAGTTGGTCATGCCCAACCAATAACATGACTACCAAGCCACGCCCACCCAGTCACATGACCAACAAGCCATGACCAACAACTAAGCTATGCCCCCAGAACTGGTTGTTAAAAAATTTGAATCCCACCCCTGGTTACAATGGATTCAAAAAATGTTGTGTAGACCCATCTTTGAAATTATGACTGCCACACCACCACCATGGTCACATGGTTATATTTCGGGCTCTTGTATTTATGACTCGTTGTAGCATTCTGGGATCATATTATAACATTTTGTGAAGTTTTGGGCTGTTTTGGAAGAAAAAAGGCAACCCCTCCCCCAAAAGGATAAGCTGGATTTAGACTTAAGACCATGTGAGTCAGTACAGTAGGAAACAACTAGAATCATTTGGAAATAGGAAAACTGTTTTTTAACATTTAAGACAGGAAACCATGCAATATATTATTAATAATAATCAACAGAATTACTGTGCATCCTGCATTTTCTCCAGCAGCTCAGGCAGCATATATAGCCACGCCTTTCCAATTTTTCACACAGTTACAACTCTGTGGGATGCTTTGATCTGAGAGAGAATGACTGACCTTAAATCACTCAATAAACTTTCATGGATAGCTCCAGTCCTTCCAGACCTAGGGAAACACCTTAACCACTTAACAAGAATTCCCCCTACTTTGTTTGTTTGTTTGTTTGTGTTATAACACTTTACCTGGGCATTTTATCTGCATTTCTAGGACCAAAAGTATTCCTTCTTTCTTAACCTATTTGATTCTGCCTCTGTCTAGACCAGGGGTGTCAAACTCATGGCCCACAGGTTGGATGCATCATGTGCTGGCCCCGCCCCCATCCAGTTTAATGAAGGGGGGAATTCTGATACATCATGTGATGATTCCGTGATGGTGCCAGTTTGACACCCCTGGTCTAGACCGATCCTTTTCCTTAGGTCTGAGTGCATTAAGATAAAAATGTGATTGAAAACAAATATTCCAAACATAAAGGAACAAATTACTTCTACTCAACCTTCTGTGGCAGAGTATATCTACAAACGTAAAGGATTTTCTTTGTTTATTTTTGAAGAACTGTATTTCAGAGATACTTTTTACTATGCCTAACGAAGTAGTATGAAGAAATTAAGTGCAATTTAGTATGCTTATTTTTTCTAACTCTTTGAGGAATACATTGATTTTTCTAAACAAGGAGAAAGGCAATATTCACATATTCATATCCAAACAAAGAGCAAATAAACACATTTCAAATGTGACATTCAGGGAAACGTACCATTTACTTCTGTAGGTATACCTCTTGGAAAGTGCTGCCAATTATGATTCCCTCATAAATGACAATAGCAGGTTTATCCATAGAAGTGTTGACAGTGAATATGGCAGCCAATACCATGAAGTCAAAGCCTACTTCCCTTTTTAATGTGTTACATGTTTTTAAAAATGGGATCAGATTTTAATTGCTTGCTCATGGTTACTTTTATGGCTTTTATGAGTCCTGCTATTCACTCTTCTAAGCAACATATTGTCAGCTGGTTAAAATTACTTTTCATAATAAAATCACATTAGGTTGGTACTACATTAAAGCAAGACATATTAAGACCAAAAGAATTAGACAATACGTGTGAAATTATAGTTCAGGATTATAAAATGCCTCCTTACCATTCCTTTGTCTTCACGCTCAAATCAATTATTTTGTCCTTTGAAAAAAGGTAAGAATAAAGGAGGTTAAATGCTAGAGGATGTTTATGCTTTCATTTCTTTCAGTTTTAGAATACATTCTACTTTCTCAATATCTTTGTGGCTCAGTAAGAGTCTCAATGTGCAAAGAATTAGGCACAAGCAATTGCCTTCATCTTACAGTGTTGCTAATTGGAAACTTTCTCTCAAAATTGGATAGATTAACCCTCACATATATTCCCCCAGATCTAAATTTTAACATAATAATTATACGCTTGATATAATAATTAAATAAATAATTAAACATCCAGTCAGATTTACCTGATATAAATTTGTATAGACAATAGAAAAGCCATCTAACATGTAGGTTCATAACTATATTGTAGATCTTTATTTGTTTCTTATTAATTTTTTAAATTTAAATTAGGCAAATGAAAAAGTGAGATTTACTTCATGACTGACTAGTGATCAAAAGAACTATTGAACCCAAATCATAATGCAATAAGAGAAGCTTAGCTGAAATACTAAGTTATGAAGAAAAGTTGGTAATATCTGAAACTCTTTACTCAATTATATCCTCCTCCCCCCCCCACCCACCCCCCGGTGCTGCATAATGCTACAAAGCCTAGCATACTCTGGACTATGGTTAAAAGTTACATCAAACAACAGGAATAATAAGAAAGAAAAAATATTCCTATGAAGATGACCGTACAAGTGGCATGTTAGAAGCCAATAACACTGAGTATTATGATATAGTCACATACAGTGAAAACACTGGCCCTCTTTACCCAACCTTTGCCCAACCTTGGTACCCATGTTTTCATATTATCTCTTTGAACTAAAAGTATATTTGCATATTTTTGTCCTAAAAGGGTAATAGCTGATTCTTACTGGTGTTATCATCACTTTGTCATTTATTGGAAGTGAGTTCAAAGGAATAGTCGTTGATTCATTGCTTTCTCTGGAAATCTGCATATAAAATACATAAGTGCTGCTGGTTAATGACTGTGATGAAGTTATTTGAAGTTCAATAAATAAATTTCTGCTAGGAAATGACAAGGAATTGGCTGGGGCTACAATAGCTGTAGTGATCATGAAGGAATATTTGATAGCCAGGAAGTGGAATGACCACTGGTTGGCTCACCACTAATTCTTTTCCAGCTATTTAAGCAACTTTGGCCTTGTTCTGGTTTTTGGAAGTGTTCTAGATTGACTACTAATGAGTGTTCTTTGATGGCAGTCCATTGCTCAGCCTAAATGTTTGTTTCCTCCCCCATCAAACTACTAAGAATTATAAGGCATTTCCACCCAGCCCCAAAGTCACATTTGTACTGACTGATGAGCATTCTCATCACAGATGCCAAGAAATTGAACAATGTGCCCTCCTTCCAATCATTATCATCATCATCATCATCATATGGTGTTGTTACAGTATCCAGGAGAGCACAATGCAATTGTAGAGTAGTAGTTTGCCAAGGTACCACCCCTGTTATAGGACACACTTGTGCGCTTTCCCAGGTACAACACAAGAGGGCGAGCTGGCTTCACACAAGAGAGAAAGTGTGGCTCTTCCTGAAGCATCACTCAAGGTCCCCTTTCCTGGAGCTGCTTCACAAGTGGGCGCCGCAACAAGGAAGGTTCAGAGCCATCAGGAATCAGACTACATGCACACAATACCAGTTCCCTCCCCACCAAAGTGGTACCTATCTATCTACTTGCACAGAACATGATTTTGAACTGTTAGGTGGACAGAAGGTGAAGTAAGTGGCAGGGGTTCATCCTGCCGTGCAATGCTTGGGCTCGATCTGTGGAGCTGAGATCATCTCCAGAGTCATTAAGCCACTTGAGCCACCATGCCTCTTACTTCCATTCCCTCCAATGAGGTTATACAAAAAAAAAATGATTCTCCAACTACTGCCCCAGTCCTACCTCAAAATTGCCATGTCAGGTTTGTTTTATGGGGTGGAGTAAAAATAGGTATTGGCATTAAAGACACCAAGCTGTGCTTTAAATCTAGCAATCGGGATTGGGGAACAGTATCAAGAATTTAGTTGCAAAGTTTCCCCTGGAGCAGCAGTTGAAACAGAAGTGACTCAGCTACTGGAGGCCTCCCTGGACCAACAAATTTGTGGAAACACAGCTCTGCAACAAACTCTCGGATAGGTACAGGCTATGAGCATGGAGACAAGCAACTTACTGCACAGAACTGTCTTCTTGGAAATTCAATGTTAAGGTCTGATTGGTGGTATTTGATATAGTGGAATTTAGCAGGAGAAGCAGGACAAAGCCAGTAACCTAAAGTGAGATTTTCAGCTTCTTCATAGGATCCACTCACTGAAAGAGTAAAAGTTCTTTCTAAAGGAAAGACAAAACAAGATTGTGATTAATTAATGATCCTATAAAATATGCACAAACATTGAAGACGCCATTTAGATTCCTTGATTAATGAAAAGTTTCTTAAAGGAAGGAAGAGAAGAGAAGGGAAGAGAAGAGAAGAGAAGAGAAGAGAAGAGAAGAGAAGAGAAGAGAAGAGAAGAGAAGAGAAGAGAAGAGAAGAGATCTTCGTAAATTCCTACTTTAATCCCCAGTAGAACTTAACAAGAACCAAGGGAATTAATCCACACACACACTTCTTTCTGTAAGTAGAACTTCATTCCCTGATCACTTGATTCAATCATTAAATTGGAGAGCAGCATAAATCAAACTTATATTCTGTTGGTATGTGGATTCCAGCATAACATATTTAGTGGTCCCTTTAGAATATGAAGAATATCAAAACATGCAAAATGGTTTTGAGAGATATTTTAAAAATGTATCTAAGAGCACATGTAACAGACCAAATCTAGATATTGAAAACAGTGGTCAATTATCAAAGAATGAATAACCATCTTCACAATTAGCCATTGCCGCAAGATAGAGTAAGATGACATATATGGAATCAGACTGCTCCTTTAGTGTCCTGCCAGCCACCCCGGGAGGAATATTGAAGGGTATTGTTCTGGTATTGAAATAACATACAACTGCCAAGAGGAAGGAGATGTCATGTGATTCTTTGCTTCGGGCATCTTATTTTCATAGGCCGCTCCAGATTCTCTCATTTTATTGCCCTGTACCCCTGAAAAGGTAAGATAATATTGTCCCTGTCTTAAGTAACGGAGTTACTTCAACATAGTTCTAGGGTGCAAAATATGAATTATTAAAATTATTATTTGCTATATTAGGATGCAATTAAATATTCTAACTACTTGTTATTTCAGATCAAAAGGGGTTTTAAATTTCATGAGGTGTTGCATCCTTTATTGCATTTCACAAAAGCAATTCTTTATAACATCTTTGGGAAGGAATGATAAAATGAAGACAGATACAGATCTGATCTTTTCCCATGAGATACAGATAGATCAGATCTTTTTCTATGGATTTCACCAAATCTGCACAACCATAGGCAGCACCCCACTGTTTATGGCGAGTTTTGCTAAATGTTGGGTGTTACAAACAAAAACACAAAATGTTCTATGAAGCTGGGGATAGGCCACAGTTCACAATGAATAGACTTGATGTTGTTTCATATGTCTCTAATGAATCTTGTAAGTGAACTATGAATCTTACTTTACATTTTTGTATTTCATCTGAACCATACATTCAGTACATAAACTTAGAGTAGATTCCCTCCTCTGTAGTAATAGGAATAACATTTACTTTCCTTTCAGAAATGTAGTAACAATTTCACTATTTTAATGGACATGGTTGCAACTGTTAGATAAATGTTACATGCAGTTTTTTAAATTTCAGTTGCATATTTAAATCCAAATAAATCCATTTTAATAAAGATGTCCCATTGTAGAAAAAGACAAAAATAAATTGATACATATACTGGCATATTTTATATATATATATTGTAGGACTTTTGAAAGTGTATGATGAATTGTCATGGGAAAATAATTGCCCTTTTTCTGATCCCACTAGATAATCCATCAGCAGAAAAATCTTTCTAGATTTAATATAGTCAACTGTCTTATAGAGGCCTTTAAAAATTTACATTTAAAATTAAATGGAGAAGGGGATGTCTAAAATAAATTGCTAAAATGACAAAATGTATTAATTATGTGTTCAGTTCAGCAATTATCCAAAATGCTTTGAATGATAAGGCCCAAAATTGTTGACTTGAGTTTGTCAACACTTTTTAATAAAAGTCAAAATCCCTCTTTGCTAGGTTTCACACATGCCTTTTCCCCAATTTAATCCAAATTAATTCTGAATTTTGCTGACAGAAGATGCACTGTTTGTCAACATTTTACTTTTCTGGAATTTTACTAATGAAATGAAAATGTTTTTGAATATTCCATAAATTCATAGCAGTTCAGTATGGATCGTGAAGGGAACAGCTTGCAGAGAAAAAAACAAAATACTAATCAGTCCTTCTTGCATAATATAAAAATAAAAAGTTGTAATTTACCTGGTAAGATACCTTTTCTTCTTCCCCCATTCACTTGAACTTCTAAACAGGCAACTTCACGAGACTGTATAAGATGTGTTATTTTAAAAATGCAATAATAAAAGATGTTGTATTGGTCAAAGTTACATTTTTTATACTTCTATCCCATGAGTTTGTTATGCAGAATGACATGAAGGTAAAATGGTACATAAAACATCAGGTTCTAAGCACTGAATTTATTTATAAGCACTGTGCTAAGAATAGGCACAAATGAAGCACGTGAAGGAATAATTAATCATGGTGTTTTCATTTTTTGAAACGGTTTCCCTTTCTACTTTCTAGTGAATTTCCATTTGCTTCCAGATTGCAAAATATGCTTTAGGCTTGACTTGTCTAAGTTTAGAATTTAAATTTACAAGTTTTTGAGTAAATCCTTCCACAGGATTTAAGCAGCCCTAGTAGGTGTGAAAGGCTAGCAAAGCCATCATTATTTCTCCTTCCCCCAGACTGGGGGATCAGATACTACAGCATCTAAAAGTATGTCCAGCTCATCTGCTTGTTTTCTGTCTTCCAAAGTACCTGTATGTCTTAGAAATAATAGAAACAGAAGGAGATTCCTGGATTTTATACTTTCAGAAGTGTGGGGTGGGGGGGTGGGGGGTGGAGGTGTTAACTTGTAAATCATTTTTCAATTATCCATTTTAATCAACTCAATTACTCATTTTTATTCATTCTGGGACAATTTGAATCATTTCAATATCTAAGATAGCCTACTTTATATGTTAATTATTATTGTTGTTATTATTATATACTTTATTTATTAAATATGAAACTCAGTCAACTGGACATTCCAAAATACATCACAAATACCATTGACTGGTGCTAATGGTTGATACGGGTTGCAGCCAGCATCCTAGTTATCAACCAAGTACATTATTATTATTATTATTATTATTATTATTATTATTATTATCATCATCATCATCATCATCATTATCATCATCATCACTTTTATTCTCTTAAACATGAAACTCAGTCAACTGAACATTTAAAAATGTATCACAAATATCATTGACTGGCATTGATGGTTGATACAGGTTGCTGCCAGAAATTATTACTGTTGTTGTTTTGTTGTTGTTTTTGTTGTTGTTAAAAAATTATCCCTTGTTATTACTTTCTAGGTAACTCAAAGTGGCGCACATACATAATACACCTTCCACCTCTTGTCATACCTTGGGCTGGGCAGAGAGAGTGTGTCTGGCCCATTCTAGTCAGGTTATATTTAATATTTGATTCATCTTAACTTTTTACTCTTGTGTGCATGCTTTGCTTCCTGCCTTTCTTTTTACTGGTTACTGTTTTGCTCGATAAATTTGGAGAAGTACAATTTTACACACTAGTTCTAATTCAGCTAATTGCGCCAAATTCAGAATTCAGGATTTTTTTTTTTTCATTGTGACACAGTTATCTTTTATAACTGTGGGGCTGTTGTTATTTGCAGCATCATTCCTCCTGAATACAAGATTGTATAGCCACACCTGGCAGCACATTTCTCAATTTTCCAGCTAGGTATTATCTTTTGAATAATAGGGGGAAAAAATTTCATCCAGACTTTGTAATACAATCTCTTGTCCTAACCTATTTAAGCGATTGTATTAAGTGCAATTTCTTGATAGCAATCTTCATACCAATATCAAAAAAAATAATGCAGTACAAATATTTGCTGTTTTCTAAGCTCTCAAGATTGAGGAAGATCTGATATAGAAGTTGGCACTTAGAATGTGTCTTCTAGCCCAGGCTTGTTCCAAGACAAATATGTCACTAAATTGTCCAAGTGAACAATTTCTACCCAGAAGAATGTTAAGATGGCCGGAAGCTGAGCACCCTCAGTTTAAGACCCTTCCCTTCACCAGCTATTCAATTCAAGAGCTAGAGTAGAATAAAAAATTACCACTAAGACTCCATTCGTAAGAATTTTTTCTGGAACATCAGGGCTGAAAAGGGAAAAAATATACACTATTTCAGTCAATGTTTTAAGAAGCCAGGACAATATTCCTTCTGACATGCTTATAAACTTCCATGCGTCAACTCCATAGCTTGACTGCTCAAACTAGATATTCATTGGACTTAACAAGGAGGAACATGGTCTCATTGTCTCCATCAAGGAGTATCTAGATTTTTAACTCAAAAGCCCTTTATATGGTATTCTTTCCAGAAAAAAATGGAAGCAACATAGAAGGGCTGCTAGAACTACTATGTGTCAACTTATAAAATATTTCTATGGTCTTTTTAGAGTTGCCAACAGAAAGGGAGGGGGGAAGGAGTTTGAAAGAGCAGTGAGGCAGCTTGGAAACTGAAAATGCATTCCATAAATAGTTTTCAAAGATAGTAACTAGGTGACTGAAGTTTCTGCCACGCAAAATTCTAACTGGAGAACATGATTGATGATTCTTGGCTATGGATGTGTCCCATTGGAGAATATGAATTATGATACACCCAGGGGGTAGGGGGAAACCAGGGTCAAGGGTGACAATGAATTATGTGTCTCAGAGTCGGCTACACCCAGGCAGTGCCGGACATGTTAACTCCGAATAAATCCTTTTGAAGTTTTGGAAGTTTGGCTTGAGACTCATGATTTAATTGGAGTAACTGCCGGAATCCTGATACTATGATCACTGAGGAAAATGATACTTTTCTATTATTGCCAGATGTGTTAAATCTGGATGCATATTGACAGTAGGTAAGGTCTAAAGCAAGCTGTCTATGCTGGCAATTCTCTTTTATGGTTCACCTTTCCATTTTTGCTCTTACCAGCTCTCCATTGTGAATTCAACTTCTAGTTCCTCCTTGCCCTGAAAATATAAAATAAATGCAATATTTCATATTTTTATACATTTCTGCACATTACTTTAGTAATAAGCCCTTTTAATGCTTAAATAAGGTTCCTTTGCAGAAACATGCAATCCAACCAGGTCTTTTCCCCACCAGTACTACTGCCTCCAACACCCACAAGTTAAATATAATTCAGGGAAACCAATATAACTCAACAAGGTAATGCATTGCCTCTTATGTACAATATTTACTGAATATTTTTACAGATAGTGTGATGAATATACCTAAGAAGTAGAAAAGTAAAAACAAAACAAATATTTCTTGTAATTTTTTTTGTAAAAAAACCCAGAGGCATCCAGTAGAAGCCACAGTGATGTTACAGACATCACAGCAAATCAAATAAAAATTTGCACATCATTTGTACCATTTGCACAAAGACATTGTGGCACACATGTTATTACTTGTCTCATCTGTGTGTCTATGCTCCTGATAAAGGATCTGCCATCCAAAATGAAAGAAGAAATGGAAATAAATGGGAAAAATAGTTTATTATTAATCTTTAAATTATTAATTAATTTAAAGGCTATTCATGTGGCTATCACTTTGGAGTGACATTGGTGTCCATATCTCTGATTTGTCTAAAACTTCTCAACTCCAGACCGAAATATTTATAGGAGAATAGACACAGCTCGCATTACTGTGAAGCAATACTGTGAAGAAAAATCTCTTGAGTTTTTCCTCTATTAGAGAAAATTCTGCATTTATCTTCTATCAGTCCTCATTTAGACTGCTGTAAAAAGTATTGGATTTATATGTATTTGTAATTGATTAGGAGTTAATTTTGATGTTTCTGGATTTATTTGAATGTCTTGTTTCTCATTGTTTAGTCACCTGTCTGATGGCCTGTAGCTACCCTGTCTGTCCATGCTTCCATTAAACCCCAGGGGAAAGCTATGAGGGCTTTACTGTTATCACTAAAGGGAAGTTCTGCCCTTGAAAAATCAAGAATCTTTCCTACATTGTACAGATTCAAAGACTTTTTTTAGCTCACACAAAAAAAAAAAAATCCAAAAAAGTATTGGTGACTAGCTGCAGCTCAAAGTTACATATTTGATATGAAAAATACTATCTTCTACAGACCAAATGTCTACTTTTAATATGGCTCCACATTAGCAGAGCGAGAATGTTGTGAAAACTAAGAGAAAACGTGTCTTTTCCACCCAGTGGAAGAAGCAGGCTTGTTCAGTTGAGCAGTCACCTTTGGATTCAGCTGAAAGCTGAGGGGAACCGTTTCTCCAAGTTGGATTTTAGATACATCAAACATAACAGTGAGGAGGTGGTCATCTTCTGTAATTTTGTCTTCATCGTAGACATTAAATTCTAAAATATTCTGGAGAAAAAACAACAAAAAGAACTTCAGAGTTCTATATGTGATTTAGGCTAGCATCCTGTCTCAGATTATTTCCCCCCCTTGATGTTTCATTGTGTTTAGGCAACAAAAGAGTGAACATTTCTTTGCAAAAAATAATGGAGCAATTATACTGGATGTAACAATAGCATTTAGGAACAACACTTGGCAGTTAGCGCTATTAGTACTTAGCAATAGCTTAGTTTAGCTTAGTTTAGCACATGGCAATAGCATTGAGAGTTTGGGGAGAGTGCAAAGAAGAGCAACTAAGATGATTAAAGGCCTAGAGACAAAAACATATGAAGAATAGTTGCATGAATTGGGTATAACCAGGGGTGGGATTCAAAAATTTTAACAACCGGTTCTGTGGGCATGGCTTAGGTAGTGGACATGGCTTGGTGGTTTTGTGACTGGGTGGACGTGGCTTGGTGGTTATTGGCTGGGTGTGGCCAACTCAATATCACTCACATCGAGGCACGTATCTCCTTGCCTGGCCTCTCATGACTATGGGGATGCTGCAACAGTCGTAAGTGTGAAAAATGGTCGTAAGTCACTTTTTTCAGTGCCATTGTAACTTTGAATGGTCACTCCACACAAGCAAAGTACCAGCAAAGGAGGGGGGAAAACTCCAGAGACCTTCCTGAGATAGGAAGTCTAGTCCTGCCAAGAATGTAATAAGGGTTAATGGAGAGGCAGTTTCTGTAAGCAACACCAGAATGTTTCCTTCCTGCCTTCCTTACAGGATTAGGCCAATAATTTCTTCCAACAACCAGTTCTCTGAACTGCTTAGAATGTTAACAACCGGTTCTAGCAAATAGGTGCAAACTGGTAGAATCCCACCCTTGGATATAACTAGAGAAAAGAAGGTCTAGGGGTGACCTGATAGCAATATTTCTGTATTTGAGGGGCCTCCAGAAAGAAGAGGGGATCAATTTATTTTCCAAAGCATCAGAAGGCAAGACAAGAAACAATGGATAGAAACTAAGGAGAGGAGAAACTTTTGGCAGTAGCTTGCACTCCAAGCTTGTTTCAATTTAATTTCTGAATGTTTTGTTACCAGACTAGGTAACATCATCAGCAGGATTTTTTTTTTTTTTTGGTCTTATTTTCCTTAGCTTATAAATGATTGGTCATTTGAATGGTTTTGTTTTTTTACGTATAATGACCAATCAACAAGAGAACCAATCAGCTGCTCAGAATTTAAATATAGCTCCACACGAACAACTAATCACATGATCAACTAACCACAAGACATTTATCAGCTAAGGAGAATCAAACAAGAAAATCATGTTGCTGATGTTACCTACTCTGGTAATGAAACATTCAGAAACTAAACTGAAACAAGCTTGGAAAGCAAACCACTGCTTAAAATCTAAATCCTGAGCTGTGTATTTTCTATTATTTTAAGGAAAAACTTCCTAAAAGTGAGAACAATTAACCAATGGAACAGCTTGCCTTCAGAAGTTATAGCTTCTTCATCACTGGAAAGAAAACACTGGACAGCCACCTGTCTGAAATGGTATAGGTTTCCTGCTTAAGCAGGGGGTTGGACTAGAAGATCTCCAAGGTCCCTACCAACTCTATTCTGATTGATTGATATACTGCTTTGTAGTGCTTTACAGTCCTCTCTAAGCAGTTTACAATACACAGCTCCCTACAATCTGGGCCCTCATTTTATGAACTTCAAACTGAAGGAAGGCTGAATCAGTGTTGAGCCAGTCAGAATTGAACTCCTGGCAGTGAGCAGTAAGTTAGTCTACAATATTGCATTCTAACCACTGCACAATCATACATTGCAATGTCCTACCAGTCAATGAATACTTCAGCTTCAACCATAACAACACAAGAGCAAACAATAGATGCAAACTCAAGGTTAATTGCTCCAAAATTGATTGCAGGAAATATGACTTCAGCAACAGAGTGGTCAATGTCTGAAATACTCTACCTGACTCTGTAGTTTCTTCCCCAAACCCCAAAAACTTTAACCTTAGACTGTCTACTGTTGACCTCACCCCTTTCCTAAGAGGTCTGTAGGGGGGCATGCATAAGCGCACCAACATGCCTACCATCCCTGTCCTATTGTTGCTTTTATATATTTTTTTATTTTTTCTTATATGTATCCATGTATTAATAACTATGTTTTTACTTATACCTATTACCTTGTAAGCAATTGACAAATATAAATAAATAAATAAATAAATAAATAAATAAACAACCACAGCTCCTGTAGGTGACTTTGTTTTTATTTCTAATTGTAGATCCTGACTACATAAATATTTATTGTTATTGTTTATACAATCCATCAAACAATAGTAGCTTTCCACATAACAGGACTTCCTTGCCATTAAAATGACAAGATGTGAGTTATTGTAGGAATCCAGGTGAAGCTTAGCCCAGTAGCCCCAGGGCCCTATTGTACATACTACAGTGTAGTCATGGAAAAGTTCTATTTTATTAACATGAAATTACATATGGGAATCCATACGGATTTGTAGAGTTTTCCATGAAACTTTTTAAAAATGCAAAAGGAGTAAGATTTTATTCGTTTGTTTGTTTTTTCCCAACTCCTAGTGACTCCAGGCAATTTATCCATAACTGCTATTGATCCAGGGAGCAAACATTTCTTACAAGTAAGAAATGAGGAGAAGTTAGGCCTACTCTGCCTTGAGGGTTTCCCCCCCGCCCCCAGCTGTTTTGCTCTCAGTAGATTTGCATAGAGCACTCTCCCACTGTGTCTATTAGTGAAATAAAGTTGCTGTGCTTGAACAGACATGTGGAGGCAATAGAGAAAATTTTGCAAGTAGGTGCACCATACAGTTTGAGTATTTTCAAATGATGTTTGAAATGCTTGAAAGATGAGTGAAAGATGCATCAGGTGTGTTTTTCATTGTTGTTTGTTGTGAGGAAACAAGGGAAACAAAATGGCAAATTTCCACTGTTGCATTGTCTCTTGCCTCAGGTCTGATTCTTGACTACCATTGGTAATTCATATCTTGTTGGATGGATTGGTCCACAGTCCTTTTGTTTGCTCTAGTTTTATGGTTACTTGAAGTGACTGGTGAACAGCAAGCAGAACTTAAAATATTGGGAGATATTACTTTAAAAGTATGCAATCAGGCACAAATTTTTCAAAACTCTCATTTCATAGTTTTAGCCTCTCAACATTATTATTTGTATATTGAGTATAAAAGGGATCCCCCACAAAAAACATCTGAGAAATTCAACATAGAAGTTGGGCCTTCAATGGCATTTGATTGGAAAGAAGAGGGATGTAAAAATAATCAATATGGCAGCCATGATCACATGATCAAAGCCCCACCCTTTCTTAAAATGTGTCAGAAATAAAAGGGGGCAGGGTTTCAATTGCACAATCACAGCTACCATCTTGACTTCATTCCTCCACCCAAACAAGGACAGCCTGTCACACTTGGTACTTTGTAAATGTGTTAGAACACAGCTCCAAGAATTACCTTACCTTTACTTTATTCTGAATTCTGAAGTGAAATGTTTCATTCCACACGGGATCCTTAGAATCTTTGATGGTCTGTGTCTTCATCCTTTTCACTGAAGCGGTAGGTAAGTATAAACTCACATAGCAGTCAGACTGGGTTACTGTACCAAAAGACATGGAACTTTACTAAAAAAGTAGCGATGTAGCAATGTATCATGATTACATACAACGTTCTATCAGTTTCTCAATATGTAAAGTTATTTAGTCATGTCAGTTGACTCAGCCACAGATTCAAATAGAGAATAGCAGGAGAAAAAGGGTTTGGAGTCAGAAGACACAGGACAGACATGGCTAGTCCATGATGCATGGATTTAAAATAAATTATTGGTAGATTGCAGAACAATAATTATGAACTTCCTTGAGGTAATGAACCAATCTAGAGTAGAAAAGTACTCTAGCTGGAAAAAAACTATTGTCGACATTTTCATAGTGGATTCATGATCTAAAATGTCAATAAATAAATCCACTCAAAAATAAATCAAATATAATATCAAAATTATATAAAAAGAAAAGAAAGAAATATAAACAGGGATGCTACTGTGCACCAGGGGGAGTAGTATAACTTTTCTTTCAGGCCTAACCACACAAGCAAATTTATACTAGTCTATTTATCTTTTGCGTGGCATCTTTCAAAATTGGGCCAACTTTATGCCTTGGCTAGTTTACATTAAGTTGTTGTGAGATAAATGACTGGATTTGGCTTTATAATCAAGCAAATGCCTACTTCTATCCTCATGACTAATTTGCTTTAAATGAATCAGAGAAGGATACACATAAATTAGTAAAGTTGTCATGTAGCTAGCTCTTATTTCTGGAACAATTATAAAAAATGGGATTCTTGAGCTAAGGTGCTAAGAATCTGTCAACACTTATAAATTAAAGCACAACTCAATGTGAATACGAGAGACCAGATGCCTAAGCAAGCTCCTGTGTTTTCAAACAAGAATGTTTGCATACAGTCTTCTTAGGTAGAACAAAATAAAATAGATATTAAAGATAGGGACTCAACATCATACTTTAATGCTAGGCATTATAAACTTAATATTTGTAAGTTGGAGATATATATATATATATATATATATATATATATATATATATATATATATATATATATATATATATATATATATATATAAAACAAGAAGAAAATTAATGGAGAAACACACTTGCGTGGAAATGCAAAATGGACACTAGTCTTCAGAGACTTTATACAATATACAAAAGAGAGAGGTTTTTCCCATATGTCAGGTAGGGATGGTTCATATTCCCTATAGAAAGATATTCTTTCATGAACATAAATTACCATCACAACCCTAGGATCATTCTTGGGCAACACAATGCACAAAGCTGAGTGGCTTATACTTTATGGCCTCACAGACATTTAACTAAGACTATTAAACAAAGTGCTAATTATCACTCCTACTGGCAAGGCTGGGGCTTAATTGTGTTGCCTAACCAGAAACACAAAAGCAAAAACATTCAGATGACAATCCTTTTGTCATACATCATGTTTCAACAGCAATATACTTGCTCCATAATAGCTATATTTTCTTAGAGGAACTGTGGTGGAATCTGACACTGAGTTTTTGAAAAGAGTGAAATTGAATATCCTTGAATCCTTTGTGGGGAGTAAGAGGCTAAAGGGAGACCCTTCCTAAACTTTATAGAATTTATCTAGTATTTGTGTAGTGTGTGCTTCAGTCTGGCAAGATTCCTCTCTCTAGATGAGCATAAAAAAATATACAAATCTGATCGGTTCATCATGCCTTTTCTGGTTCCTTGAACCTGAGATGGACATTTTTTTTTAAAAATGGACTAATAAAAAAAATCAATGATAAAACACATATTAATTTGAATTAGGATTTTTAGTACATCATGGAATTACACATGCTGGCATGCTGATTATGAGGCTCCTCTGCTTTCACCCATTTTATATTAACTGAACAGAGAAATTAAACTTGCTCTAATTTTCCGGAAAAGCCATATCATACTTGGTGACATGCTAAAAATATTCTAACACAATTTGTATCATCATGAAAAACCCAGTCTAACACTTCGGAATTAGCTGAATTTGGAGCTAAAAATATTCTAACACAATTTGTATCATCATGAAAAACCCAGTCTAACACTTCGGAATTAGCTGAATTTGGAGCATCCTTAAATACGACTGCCAATTTCTATCTACTCCAGAAGATTTATATGGAGAGCTATTACTAAGTTATTTCTTAATATGAGAAATCTCTCTGTGTGTCTAATCTTTCATTCATGAATGTGAGTAAGCATGAACTTGGTTAGCGATAGAGAATCTGGAAAGGAATCTAGAAGCAGTGGATACATCACTCATGGACAAACAATAACCCTGCTCTGTTGAAGGAGTGATACCAGAGGAAGGAAAATTTTAGTGGGAAGAAAAAATTCTCATAGTTTCAAATCACAGAACGCTATATTCATTTCCCTAAACTCATGAAGATGTTATATAATTCTAAAAAATAATAAAAGTGCTGACCCTCCAGAATGTTTGAATGGATTATCAGCTTAGCGATATATCAGCCTAAACCAAGGGTCTTCAAACTTGGCAAGTTTAAGACTTGTGGACTTCAACTCCCAGACTTCCTGAGCTAACATGACTGGAGGAGGAATTCTGGGAGTTAAAGTCCACAAGTCTTAAAGCTGTCAAGTTTGAAGACCCCTGGCCTAAACAGTAGAAGTTAAATCCAAAATAAAATCCATGAATCAGCCACAATATCTGTGTGTATATATGTTGGACATTCTATCCACAAATCAAATGTGAATAGTTTCAGAAGTGAGGTTCAGCAGATTGATAGGGAGGAAAAATATGTGAAAGGGTTAAGGAAAATATTTATTTATTTTTTCATTCATTCATTTATTTATTTGCTTTTATCAAATTTAGGCACTTTCTATTTCACTCAGTGACTTTTGTTGGTTGGGGAAAGGGTCCTATGATATTTCCAACATACCTAGAAAAAATAAGATGCACCATATATTTCCAAATAGACCTATAAGTTAAGCTCTAGATTTAAAAGGCAGGTGTGAAAGCAAACTGGTTTTGCCATATCCTGAAAAGAAAGGTGAGAGAAGTAAAAATTCAGATAATCTTCTGAGATGGAATGTGAGAAGGAATTCTTTCCTACTTTTCAAACATGTTAATAATTGATCCTGTTGAGATCCTGCAAGCATAACCTGTCCATCCAACTGCCTCCACGGCTCACTTTAATATTGTGTCACTTCTGTTTCCTAATTATGTGTCACTCCTTAATCAAGTCGGATCACATGGAATTCTCTGTTTCCTCACCACCCAGGCTTAGAGTTGCAGTGGTGAATTGAAGTATGTAGGCCAAGAATCAGAAGAAGCATATATATTATGCCAAGCTCTAATAGTAGAATTGAGTTACCATCAGGGATATATAATTGTTGCACCCACTAAGTTCTCAGGGATCTGAGAAATGTCTTGAGACAGTAGGAGCAAATGGAATTTTAGAAGATATCCTAAGCCCAAAATAGTTTTTAGGTTAGTGTTCATCCTTTCACAAAATATACACAGCAGCATCCTCATACTATGGATGAAGTTTAAAGAAACATTCCCATGAACCAATGTGTATCTCTATGAAAAATTGGGAAAGAAGGACAAGGGTATTTTTAAGTTTCAAAAAGGAAATCAGGAGGTAGGGCAATTGTTAAGTCTGAAGATAGCAATAGCATTTGCATTTAGGCTTATATACCATCCCATATCAATTTTCAGTACTCTCTAGGTGGTTTTACAATATAGAAGCATTATTTGCATATTTTCCTCAATCATCTGGGTCCTCATTTTGCCAACTTCAGAAAGATGGAAGGCTGAGTCAATCTGCAACCAGCCCTAATTGAACTCCTAGCTATGGGCAGAGTTTGCCTGCGATGCTGTACTTTAACCACTGTGTCACCAGGGCTCCTATGGATTACCTGCCACCTCATTAAGCCTACTTGGGTGAACTTCATTTCCATATCCTGACCAAAGAAATACATTTGCTGTGTAACCAAAGTGTTCCCCTCCATTTCTGTACCCTGATTCTTTTCCTGTCCAGTTAAAACTTGTAAAACTCATCATTCCTTTTCATTTCAATCCTAACATTATTCTATCACAACAGAAAGATGCAACTTATTATTTGTTACATGTTTGTGGAAAGGAAACAAACTTATTTTACATTCATTGTTTATTTATGAGAAGGGAAGATAGGTAGGGACAAGTAGGGAGGATGTAGGGAGGAATATTCTTTCCTCATGCATTGAGGAGCAGGAAATGATCAATATCATTTTACATAATTTATGTAAGTAATAGATGAATTCAATCAATCTTGTAACTTCCAACTACCACAGAAATTGGAAAGTAGCATTCCCCAAGTAGAATCACAGGGTATCATTTCTAAATTAAGCAGTGAAATGGCAAGTCTTTGTATAAAGGTAGTTTTGACTGGCTTAGCGATTGAACAAAGACAACTTATGGACTATCAGTCTGTTGTGAGAAGCAAAATCCTTCAAACCCCCATTGCATTGCACCCCCATACTGCATCCCAATATGATCTTAAGAGCCCCCTTCCTCTAGCACTCACCCAGCGACTTCCGGTACCCACCCCCTAGCTATTTCTGTTTTGCTACTAGACATCCAAGTCCCTTCCTCATCTTTTCTTCATCAACTCCACAGTTAAGCAATTTCAAATTTTACCAGAAGGGCAGGGTTATGCCCCTCCATCTTGTGAATTTAGAAGGAACAATCACACAACTGTGACTTTCCATGGCCGGGTAGTGGCACAGCTGCTCTTCAACAGCTACAACTTTGCCAAATTTCAGTCCCATGGGAATAATGGGTCTTGGATTTTGGACCCATTCTTTAAGTCAATTCAATCACTTAAGTCAGTGTAATGGCTTGAATCTGTATAATTTTCACAAACACTGCAAATTTTAAAAGGCTTAGAGAAGCATAGCTTCTGTCACATAATGATCAAATAGTTGATGTTATAATAAGAGCCTTCCTGGTTCTTATTGTAAGAAAAATAGCCTAATATTCAAAATGCAACCTATATTTTAAATTCCAAATGCAATTTCAATACTTTCAGCAGGGAATGCTGAAAAAATAGTTTATTAATAGTGTGTGTGTGTGTGTGTGTGTGTGTGTGTGTTTCAACTTGGCTGTCTTAAAACAGAAAAATCACAAATATATCTATTAGACAAAATGCTATCAAATGTTTAATAGAGCCAAGTTGAAATATGTATACAAAGATTAGCTAATCCTAGAGACAGCTGATTCAGATATTCAGGTGAGCACGATGTTTCGTTAAGTGCCAATAACACTACAAACATATTTGGGTGGAGCCAGCACTTCTTTTAATGCTAGCCGCATCAAAATCTGTTTCCAGATAGAATGATTACATATAGGAAAAAAATTATACTTAGTCATGGAAGCTTAGATTTCCATATAGATGGGTGGATCTGTCTAATGTGCTTCTCACTGAATGTCCTACCTGACTGATCATTTGTTCTCATTCGTGCCTATTTACAAACTTAGCAGAAAAAGTTTGCATAAAAATACCTTTCCTTAGTGCTCCAAAGGTATGCATTGTTTTAGGGACTTTTCTAAATAACATGTTTATGCTTGTAAGCAATTTTCCCACAGGAAAATGTACTTCAATAAGTCCTTTAAAATGTACACCAGGTCAGAATGTTACCTGCCTTCTTGTGGCAATTTGTCAAGCTTTTCGGGACCAGGTATCACTGACATTTTTGTTGTCTTTAGTTATTGATTTAATGGAAAACTGGATATATTGGTATTTTCAGTGGCAGACTCATAATTATGTTCCAGACATATACTGTAGGTGTTTATATGCCATCCTTTCTTGTCTATTCAACAGTAAATTTGTTTGCTTGTTTGTTTAATTATAGACAAATTAGCTTTCGTGCAGAAATGCCATTATTACATCACTAGGAGATAATAACTTTATGCACATGACATGACCGACCCAGTAAGCCTCTTGCCTGCTCATAATCACATGTGCCTCGGTCAAACATTTCTGAAAGCTTCCCAGATATCACAAGGTTGGCTGCGAGATCATCACTTCCTGGATTAGTGCATTTTATTTTATTTTCCTTTCTTGGGAGGTTGGAGGAATTTTGAAGAAAAAATATTTGCACTGCTGGTATTGGAATAGACGTTATCCCAGACAGATTTGGGGAAATTACCTGTCCCTGTCTTTTTTCCTTTTTTGCCTTTGTCCCATGCTCTCCAAGGGACTGATTGAAGTAAAGTAGAAGATCCAGAACATTCAGGCAACAACTGTTTATGAAATAGCATTAGCAATTCTTTTCTGTCCTAGCAGCCACCTGTTAATTTTTTTTTTAAATCCCTCTCCATAGTCAGCTGGAGGAATTCATTTAGTCATAGTTTTGCGATTCTTAGAAGCCTGCATTTTGGGGTATTCATCAAACACCCTAATTCTTTGACCAACTTAAGTGTGATTGGCCATTACAATCTAATATTAGGAGTTGATAGCTATTAGATTCTGTCAGCATGGGCAGTGTGATTTATCCTTAGATTAATTTAAGAATAAATGGGGAAAAAACTATTAAGTGCTATTTGCTTAAGGCATTTATGGCTTAAGCATTCGTTATAGTAGCATTTCTGCTAAATTGCATGTCTCACGAAGAATTGGTAGCATGGCACACAGAGATACTTGATGTATTTGTACATGGCATCCCATAATATATTTAAAATAAAATTTAAGATATTGTTTTTTGTTTACTAAATGATTTAGTAAAATAAACAGTGCATTTTTCTTCTAATCCATTGTGTGTACATATTAGTGCTTTAGTTGACCATGTTATTTATTACTTTTGGTGTTAAAATTTTGGGGGGAAATTGGAGACACTTATCCAACACCTCTCATTATGAATCTTTAGGTGGATTTATTGTCCATTTCCCCAAAATCTTATAAAACAGTGAAGCATTAAAAAAAAACTACTTTGTCCTTTGCAGTTTAATTAAAAATGAAAATGTACAGATCGATGGGAAAATGTTACCTATGATAGGCATCTACAGAAAGTTATTAAACAAATAATATGTGGCATGGTATCATTATACAAACAAAGTAACTTACCTACTTGCATCAGACATTGTAAAGCAATGTGTGAGATGATGACATGAAATTGATGGTTTCAGGTTAATATTATTGTGATTTATTATCAGTTAACATTGACTCATTCTCCAGATGTTACGTGTTAAGTGGTGTCTATGATCTTCTAGTAGTTTTACTCTTTACAGTTTCTATTATTTATATATGTGTTTAATGCATTTGTTTCTGACTTTATTGTTTACCCCAGAATCCATTAGGATTAGGATGCACAATAAATATTGTAAAAATAAAGATTTCATAAATATTTGCTATTGATAAACATAGATTATAGATTGCCTCAATGGTTGAAATGTCATGAACTTACAACATGTCATGACATGTCATACCGGTACTAATCCCATCATTTTTTAACATTTGCATACATACTCTTCATATGAGATTTCCAAAAGTAGAAATAATCATTGGCCTAGTCATGCAGATTTAGCATTGAAAAAAACTTCTGGTTTATCTTATACTCTATTTCAACCTCCTTGTGATCCTTTACTCCCTTATGATTCTAACCAAATGATAAGTTGAAGAACTCACATAGATCTGCTTTCCGGAGGTTCTTGATTTTTATGATCTTTACCGTGAGGAGGCTACAAGGAGCTGGTTCCGTCTATAGAATGAAAATAAATAGAAAATTTCAATTAATATTTAGTTTATTTATAGACATAGACATGGAACATGATGGACATGGACACATGGTGTTGGAAGTAGAAAGATATAGAAAGATAGAGGGATAGAGGAGAGAGAGAGAGAGAGATGATAGATAGATAGATAGATAGATAGATAGATAGATAGATAGATAGATAGATAGATAGATGAGATAGAGATAAACTTCTTAACCACCAATCTCCCTCAAAGAGTTGATAGAAGAGTTTGTGTTAAATATTCAATAATGCCTTATTAATATACATGTATGTTGTAAGTAGAATGGAGTCTGATGTCAGACTCCACTCATTGATCCAGCCATTGATGGGAATCATAAAGCGCCATCTGTGGCTGAAATGTTGAACAGCGCCAGCTATAAAAGCCAGTGCCTGTTGCAGCTCACTGCTTTTTGTTCCAAACCTCTTATAAAGAGTTTTCCTGCATCCTACGGTCCTGCCTCTTCCTTCGGTGCACCTATTTTACAGTTTATGTCTGAGTGGCTGCTATTCTTTATATCCTTAAGCAAAAAAGGCAACAATAAAATTATATTCTTCCACTCCCAAGACAATCAATAGTCTGTTCTTCCAGACAAGGATTGTTGCTCTGAAACAGAGCACATGCAATGGCAGGCTGAACCTGTGCCTATGACCAATTGTTGCCTGCCTGCCTGCCTGCCTGCCTGCCTGTATTTCTTTCTTTCTTTCTTTCTTTCTTTCTTTCTTTCTTTCTTTCTTTCTTGGCCTCTCAGCACATTTTAAATTTGGAAGTATATTACATCATGTAATCAAATTTGAAAAAGTCAATTATAAGTTCTCTATCATGGAGTACTTGCCTCCCTTGGGGGGGGGGGGGGTTGTGGACAGTCACAAAATACCCAGACTGCTGCAGATTTCCCTCTTGATCACCTATATTTTTCCTCCAGAGAGATGAACACTTTTACAAATAAACCACTGAATTGCAGCCATCACCTTTTGTTAACTTATGGAAAATACTTGGAGTTTGGAAAGTGCAGTCTTGGAAGAATAGATGTGGCTGACAGCTCCACATTTAGTCTACTCTTTAATTAAAAGAATCTGCAAATCAGGTAAAACCCAGCAGGGAGGAACCTGTGTGTATTCTGGTACCTCAGGCACCAGGTTGCCTTGTGCCGATACTGGTAAATGAATGCATCTGTTTGCACGGCTGCACAAGACTTTGCCAAGGATAGGATACTCAGTCCTTTCTTCATTGATATTTTGCAATAAAGTTGAATTGATTACATCTTTTACTTTAGCTCAAACATGCAACTGATAAGGGACTGCTCACTGGGACCACAAAGTCAAGCATATCTACTTCTAGAGAATTATCATTTCTAGTTCAACCAGATATGCAATTTTTTAAAAAAGTCCTGTGTTCATTATTTTAAGTAGAAAAGCAGGATAGGGAGGTGTACAGGATGTGTTATCACTCTTGATTTCCTTTTGTATTCCTACCTAAAGTGGCAGCTATAATCCCTACAAATATACTATGAAAAACATGCAAACCAAAACATGCAACATTAAATGAAAAATCCTCAAACAGACAAAAAAATTGCTCCACTATTATTTCCAAGCAAACATCCAAATGCAAGGATTCAAAGATGTAGAATCCATGTTTCTCTCGGGATAATGTTCTTTCAGACAATGTTACCAGTGAAATTCTGAGATCCCATCCTGGATGAAACAATGAATCTGCAACCAGAATGAATTGCAAGTATTTCAAGAAATATTCTTTTCTTTTCGGGATGAGAGAATGTCCATGTTTCCTCTGAGAATTTTCTGTTTCTTCAGAATCCCTGAAGAAGTGCTGATTCTTGAATTTTGCTTTGATCCACAATGGTACTATATCATGCAGCTGTACTCCACTATGTATTAGTACTAAACTACATACAATGTGGATAGAATTATACCAAACCTTGTAGCCCTAATAGTTCTCAACCATTCAAAATTGCAGAGATAGTTGTCCCCATCAACTCTGTTGCTACTGCAGTACGATGATATGCCTCACAGCCCACCTTAGGAAATGTTATCATGAAACTTCAAAGACTTTTGTCACCCTTATTAAGTTCTTTTTTTTACTTAAATTGTAGAGGATTAATTGTGTTGTCTATGGCTGCTGTAGCCTGGGTTATTGCACTAAGAAAGGAAATAACCAGTATCTTTCAGTACTTCCTTGTATCCTTCCATCTTTTTGGTCTTAGAAATTACTACTTGTATGTCATGCCCCTGGTGGAGACTGACTCTGAGGGAGAGGAGGAACGGCTGACAGGGAGTGGAAGTGTGGCTCTGGAGGTTGTGGAGGAGGCTGGGGAAGGGCAGAGGCTGGCTGAGCAGACAGAGGAGGACCCAGGCCCAACCCGTATCCATCCTAAGGCATGCAGGGAGGACAGGCTAAGGGAGAGATGTGGTCTACTTGGGAAGAGAGGGTCTTGATCCTCTTCATGGGTTGCAGGTGTGAGAACTGCATAAGAGTTTGGATCTGCATTCTGGCAAACGCTGGAGACAAAGCGTGTTTTATTTTGGTTTGAGGTTATCTTGGTTGGCATCCTTCCAACAGACTGTGCCTTGTTATCTCCTTGAATTTGATAAATACTTGTCCTGTTCCGTTGTGGAAATTTCATCATTGTAGTTTGTTTGGTTTTTATTTTCACCTCTATCTGCTCATTAAATTCGGACTGCATCGCTTTCTTTTGAAGACTATTTTTGAGTACGTTTTACCTCCAACTGAGAATTATTGAACAGTGGGGCCAAATTGGAGGCATTAAAGGACATTTATTTACATTTTAGATTTTGTTACATTTGCGTTACACTCTGGGTCATCACATTGTAATGTTAACATTATTAGAGTCTAATAGGAATGATTTGGCAGAATCCTGATCTAGATGGATCATGGCCAGTTCTGGCGAACTGGTAGCGGAAATTTTGATAGTTCGGAAAACTGGCAAATACCTCCTCTGACTGGAGATTTTACAGTATCCTTCCCCTTAAATGCCCACCAAGCCAAGCCCACAGAATCGGTAGTAAAAAAAAAATTGAATCCCACCACTGATCATGATGACTAAAGGTATTTACAGTCCCTATCTACTTAGATAGGTTAGTCAATAAGACTAAAAATTACAAAATGGGAAACTTTGATCTTAGAAATAGGCATTGTTTTAACCTAGCATAATTGAGGTCTCCTGTCAGGGATGCCAATTTATTATTATTATTTTCAATTCAGGCAGTTCGGTGTACAATTTTCAATTGGCATGGCAGTTAATTTTTTTCATTCAAGTTTATTCCAATAATAGAATGAGGTAATAGTTTCCACTGCACCTCTAAAAGATGCACGCTGTGCTAAGAACTCATGGAGGGCATTCTTCCTAATGTCTTGCTTCTGCCTTCCAGCATCAGCTACCTCACTCAGTCTCAGGGTAGGACCAATCCTGTTACAAAACCCAATGTAATGTATATGCAAAAGATCATGAGAGATGAGATGAAGAGATGCTGCCTAGTGAATAGTCAGATATGAAACAATGTAGCCCACAGCTGGACAGTGAGCAGAACAAGACACTCAGAAGGGACCGTCCCTGGTTTTTTGGACTGCAAAAGAGACAGCGGGAGAATTCCATTTGCAAACTGGCAAATTTCCATTAACGTAGCTTTACAATAAAGTAGAATTGGCTTATCTGGTTGTGTTTCCTGTCTGGTAAGGCTGACACCTAGTCAGCATTTTGTCCTTGCCTAGGAATGTGTCAGGCACAAGGATCCAGATCCACACCTGTGGACTTCAAGCTAACTACTTTATTATATTCTGACAATTATACGGGAATGTCATCGTTCCCATGGGAACAGGTAGATAAGGCTCTATGGAGATTAGAGGGGATCAGTTTTGGATTCCTTGTGACTGTGCATGGAGTCAAGGCTAATTCCCCATTTGACAACTCCCCCGCTGTCTGGCTGGGTGTTTCCTAACAGAATGATTGTACTAAAGTACCAATACTGTAATGCTTCCTATCTGCCTTCAAATAGCCTATAGACACTCAACTTCTTTCTTGATCATCACGTTATCAAAACTCCAAATATTCCATGAAATATGTTTACTGTGATTACCTTGAGTTGGAGGCACTAGTAAACTTTGAAAACCCTGTCACTGAAGCCATACGCAAAATTCTTATTTTACTGTTAACATGAGGATGAGATGGAAAGACTGGGCTTTCATAGATCGTTGCATTGGTGTAACTTTACCTTTGAACAAGCTTTTAAACTTTGCTATCTGCCAATGGGCTAAAATTCAGGATATATAAATATAATTATTTATCTGGGCCAGCAATGTGGACCCAATAGAGTTTTTGCCATTCATAATCCTTGATAAGCTATCTAAACAATAAAATTGAACAGTCAAAAATATCCCCCTGCCTCCTGATTAAATCAGCTTACCAAGGCCATTTTTCTGCATGGTTGTAATTCATTATTTAATTATTTTCCACTTATTGTTCAGATTGCCCTGAATCATTTCTAAGCAAAAAGCACTTGAAAATGACTCTTCTACATCTTTTTGGTTTGGACTGAAAGATTTTGCTAGTATTCTGAATTTGACAGAAATATTTATCGATAAGGCTTGGATTCTCCAAAAATTACATTTTATGTGCATTATGCACTTGGAGGATTATACAATTAGGGAATGGCATATAATAGGCTTTTATGCTAGGACTACGGAGAGTTTCGTATGAATACAGGAGACACAGAGAAAAATAAACTAATTAAATCAGGATAAATGATATACCTCTGAAGCTTCAGTCCCAAGTCATTACTTGTAATTATTTTGTTTAATAATGCTGAAAATATTAGTTTTATACATCAGGAACAAAATTAATTACCTTGCTTGCATTTTTTTAAAAAAATAATTATCAAAAGCTTGTTGAACATTCTAATTCTGAGTCCTTCTTTTGCCAGTGAATTTCAACAGATGTACCATTTTTAAAAAGAGGGTTATGAATGCCAAAACATATTTGTAAAATGTCTCTGTATAACTGCTGACATGTCTATACAAAACTCCTGTTTTTGATGTTTTCCTATACAACGCAAATTGTACAATGCAAAAATGAGCAAATAGGCAGCAATATAAAAGAGATAAATAAATAAATAAATACAAAGTCTACCCATCTACCTATCCTACTTCAAAGTTACGTTTCAGCTCTGAAAAGTAAATAAGCCTGAAAGTCTGAATCTCTTTCAGCAAACATAGACTCAACAGCATGGACTAGCTAGTTATTAGCATCAACAGAATACCCCCTCTACCATAACACTGGAGGCCTAGGAGGAACCATAGACTACAGCTGGCCACAGATCAGAGCCACGTCAATATTTCAGCACAGGTACATAATCTACATTCTAGCTGAAAAATTAAGACAGCACCAGTATGCCAAGGATTTTAAAGCTTCCTTTGCTTTCAGCCAGCCAGTATCTTAGCTGAGTAGGAACATTTTCATGACTTTCAATACCCAGGTGCATAAAACTACATACATATATATGTCAGTCAACTGCTTAAAAATAAATATTCTATAAAATTGAAGATGTCAAAATCTATCTATTTATCTATCTATCTATATGTCAGTCAACTGCTTAAAAATAAATATTTTATAAAACTGAAGATGTCAAAAAATTCTGCATTGAATTATCATTACTGTATGATATATAATACTTTAGTAAAAATTCCTAAAGAGCTAGTGACAAACTTGAGTTCAACTGGCTTTCTCAAGCAACTTACCTGCTGTTTACTTTGAAATAATCCCATTGTGTCCCTTGTCTGACAGATCCCACAACAGTTTCCCAGCAGACAGTGATGGATAAAACAAATGTGTGCTCTTTAAGTTCAGGAGTTGATGAACAGGTATTTTACAATCTAGCTCACAGCTCCACCCCTACTTAATTCTCATAAAAGTGAAGCAATCGCTTTCATTAAACTATTATGCTAAGAGCAATGAAGCAGCATACCAGACATCCACTTGCAGCTTCACCGACACAGGTCAGAAAAGTACAACATAAATAAAATTGATGACAAAAACAATGATGATCATAACGGAATTAATAACATTAGTGAAGGAAGCTGTGACCTCTTAATGTTGAACTAGTTAACATTAAACAGGCTAAATAAAATTTTTAACACATGCATCTTTATTTGAATGTGCTCCTAACTATATAAAGCAATTGAAGAAAACATGATAAAAAAAGCAGAAAAATCAAGATAGTACAGAAAAGGCAAAACCTACCCCAACTAACTTCAGAAGATGGTAGAAGTGGATAGCTTGCTAGAAGAGGAGGCCTGGTTGGTTCTTCATGAAGTCAGTTCAAAGAGAGGATGAACATCCCTATTCTTCATACCCATGTCAATGCACTCTTACATTGTATATTATTTCATCATAATTTCTGATAAGCATCGGTGGTATTGGTGACCAGGTCAGGTAACACATTAAGCAACTTAGACATTTTAGAACTTACATATGCTTCAGGAAGGCTGCCAATATTAGCTCAGAGGTGACAAAAGGGTCCAATTCTTTCTTCAAAATGACGAAAGCAGCATCACACCATCATGATGCAAGTTCCATCCCTTTCATATGCACACTCAAGGATACAATAAATGACAAAATGGACAGACCTCCTGTACCACACAATAGCTTTCTTTATTTGACTTTCTTTGATTACTTATTTTTTTAAAAAGTGTTGGTGTGCTTATGCATGCCCCCTTACAGACCTCTTAGGAATGGGGTGAGGTCCATGGTAGACAGTTTAAGGTTAAAGTTTTGGAGAGTCTGAGGATGTAACAACAGAGTCAGACAGTGAGTTCCAGGCATTGACCACTCTGTTACTGAAGTTATCTTTTCTGCAATCAAGTTTGGAGCAGTTTCCTTTGAGTTTGTATCTATTGTTTGCCCATGTGTTATTGTGGTTGAAGTAGTCAAGCTGAAGTAGTCATTGACAGATAGGATGTTGTAGCAGACAATTTTGTGTACTAAGCTTAGGTCAGACCATAGGCGGCGTATTTCTAAGTTGTCTAGGTCCAAGTCTGTGGCATAAAGTAACCTAGACTATTCTATTTTAGATACCTCTAGATAGCTTTCAAGAAATCGGGAAATAGAAATCTAGAAACTGGTTTACTTTTTATACCATAGAGATGGTATGTTGTTTCACACGCTTTCTCCTGCCTTGGGTTCCTTCCCACTTATTTCACTCAACAACAATGCAAATAAAGTTCAAATGTACAGAAGAAATAGGACTACACAGGAAGGCCATGTAGCAATCAGAGGCTTCATCAAACAGACATTTGTGCAATGTCGTATAAAGCATCGTTGGAAATTACTATGATGTTGGGAAAAACAGAAAAAAAAGGAGAAAGAGACAGCAAAAGATGAGATACAGATTCAGATTAACAGAGTTGGAAGGGACCTTGTAGGTCATCTAGTAACCCATCCCCACCTAAGCAGGAGACCATACACCATTTCTGACACATAACAGTCCAGTCTCTTCTTTAAAGCTTCCAATGATGAAGCTCCCACAACTTCTGAAGGCAAATTGTTCCATTGGTCGATTCATCTTACTGACAGAAAATTTCTCCTTATTTCCAGGTTGAATCTCTCCTTGTTCAGTTTCCATCCATTATTCCTTGTCTAGACTACAGGTGCTTTGGAAGACAGCTTGACCCACTCCTCTCTGTGTTAGCCCCTCAAATATTGGAACACTGCTATCATGTCACCCCTGGTCCTTCTTTTCACTTGACTAGATGTTAGATATTGTCATCAACACAGTGGGTGTGAGTTTGGGTAGATTCCAGGACTTATCCAACACCTCTCCAAGACTGTGGAAGACAGGCAGCCTGATATGCTGTGATCCATGGGGTCACAGGAAGTCAGACACAACATAGAGACTGAACAAAGAAACAACATACAAAACTATCTTTCTCATTTCATATACCCAAAATCAGTTGGAACATAGCTACAATAGATAGAGGGTGATGATTTTCTTTAACCTAAGAATGGAATTCTAGACAGTGTATCCAGGCAAAGAACTCTAATGATATGCGTGGCACATTCTTGCCCATACAAATTATGGAAACTAGAATCAAAGGTGTGAAAGGCTTGTTTCATTGTAGGTAAAAGAAAGTAAAAATTTTGGTTAAAACAAACTATACAGGTGAAAAATACAAGTAGCCTTCTGAAAATTAGAAAAGATTGCAGCAAAGATTGGGTTGTACCTAGCCTGAAAGACTTTGTCCTGGTTTTTTTCCCCTCCAGACTGGAAATAGAGGATTACTTTTTCACAGAGCTGAAGATAGAATAACAGTAGGAAAATGTCTTCACTTTCTCTTGTGTTTGTACTTTGTTTGTTTTGAAGTTTGGAGTTGTTTGAAAAACCTGCTGAACAAGTTGTATGAAAAATGACAGTGAGATGAAAATATCCTGGTGGATAGTGTCATTACATACACCAATCACTAGGTGACAGCATAGTTACTTATATCTGATCAGAGTCAGTATTCTCATGTGTTGTTTTTCAAAAGAGACAATAAAATTGTTGCCTTGCTTCCTGGATAATATGTCCTTTTAGCTTTGCAAGATGGTGTCTTAGGAGACATATTTCTAAATATCATTTCCTAATAAAATAAAAACATAAGGCATAGTGCCCCTGTCTAGAAATCCTTAATATTAATATTCCTGCATCTGCAGGTGCCATGCACTTGGTTTTCCTGTCCTTGATACTAGTTGTGGAGATGTATACTATCATTTGGAATTCATTAGGGTGGCCACTATGAGAACAGGGTGACCTCCAATTTAGTGGCTGGTTATCTTGACTTCCCACCCTACAGCTCCATTCTAGAAACAGGTTGCCAATTTGCTGGAGAGCTTGGCCTTAAAATACTGGTGTTTAATGCCAGGTTTGTTTGTAACAAGACCCCCTCTATCCATGATTGCAGAGCTGGCATGCATTACCAAAATCTATGGGCAATGGCTATGATGTTGCCTTGCCTGAAATCTGCCCAACTGTGTGTCAAATCCTTCAGCAGGCTCAACAGAAATTGGTAGGATATAGTAACACATACCAGAGCTCCATGGTCAATTACTCTGCTCCCGCCATACAGAATGTAAATGTCTATATGATAGGTTGGGTTGTAAAGACAAAGTTGAGATTCTGTTGGTGTACCAACCATCTAGTTGCCTGACAGAACTCTTCATGGATTGCTGGAGATGGTCTCTGGGTTAGTGTTTTTTTCCTAAAGAGCTTCTCCCTCTATATTTTGGGGACATGATTCTGATAACATCCAAGCCTGATAAATGAAGGTCACATGTTACATCTTATCTTTTGTGTGTGTGTGTGTGTGTGTGTGTGTGTGTGTAGCTGAGTTCTATGATTTGGAGAGAAAATGAATTTCCACTACCCTTTTGCTATGATCAAATCATATCCTGATCTAATTGAGAACCACTAGACTGGGGTGGAGGGGATGAGACATTGGTGGCAGATAAGCTCCACAGCACCCTAGAAAAAGTGGATTAACTGATTCTTTTTTATTAGGCCCAAATATCAAACTGAGATGGTTTTAGCTTTCTCCTGGGTGATCTTTGTCAAGACCTTGATGGAATGCTGTATACTCCTAGTCTTCTTTTATCTCTAAATGCTTTTTGATACCATTTAAAGTGACTTTGTTTCTGGACCATCTTCAGGAGTTATGGATATATGGCAATGTCTTATAGTGTTTCAGTTCTTCTTCAGTGGAAGGTTCTAGTGAATGAGAACTTATTTCTGGGCAGGCAAGTGTTGTCTGTGAAAGAGATCCTTCTGATTCACAGATCCTGTCTGAACACCACATGTAAGATTTGGCTTCTGCAGATGTGCTCATTGTGGCTTTACCCGTTTTGGCTGGTACACCAATTGTGGCTTTACCTGGTACAGGAAGTCCAATTACAGTAATTCACAACCTTTGGGCTGGTCCAGAACATTTTGGCCTCTGTGTTAAGAGGCTCCAAAAACTGGCAGCATGTAACAGCAATACTTCAGACCTTGCCTTGATTATTAATTCACTTCTGGACAGAGGGCTGATTTTGTTATATAAAGCTCTTTATGTCTTAGTGCCTGGGCATCTGCAGGGCCACTTTCTCCAGTCTGAATCAGCCTGACCCACTAGACCTTTGAGGGAGAAATCTTGTGCCCCCCCACCCCCTTCTAGGAAATGAGGAGAGTTGAAGTCAGAAGGCCGTCTTTCAGTGGCAGTCCCAAAGTGTAGAATGGTCTCCCTATGGAGATCAGACTAGAATCATACTTGATACCATTTTGAAGGTTGTTAAAATCTGAGCTTTTCCAGCTCAAATTCCAGTGACACTTATGTGCTGCCCCCCTTTTTGTGTGTTATTTTTATGCTATAAGTGGTTGTTAATTCTTTGATTATTTTGTATGATATAGTGTTTAATTTATTCAGTTCAATCATGTCTGATTCTCAGAGACTGCCTGGAGAAATCCATCAGTTTACTTAGCAAGGCTTTTCAGAAGTGGTTTGCCATTACCTCCTACTTGGATTGAGAGAAAGGGACTGGCCAAAGATCACCCAGCTGACTTTGTGCCTAAAGCAGGACTGGAACTCACAATCCTCTGGTTTCTAGCTTGATGCCTTAGCTACTACACTTTTATTTTTATTTTTGGTATGATTATGGACATTTTAATCTCTCTGCATATCTTGTAAAGCCATTGGAGGCTGTGAGACTACATCAAAATATGAATTCAATTAAATAAATATCAGAGCAGTCCAGAGTAACCTCTGCTAACTGCAAATAGAAACAGGAAGGAAAAGAACATTGGTCAAAAACAGAAAGGAAGTGTCAGATCTATGCAACTAAAAAGGCAGCATGACCTTCAATCTCAGCTAAATAATTCAATCAGAAGCTCTTTTTAAAAAAATAAAATGCATTTTATTTAGAAGTCTACCTGTTACAATCATTAACATAATTATATTAGACATTATATTTACTTCTAAATTAATAGGGATTAATATCTTGGAACTGTGTTAATATCTTGGAACTGCACCACAACTTGTATTACTGATATCTATTATTTCTGGTTCTTCTGATGTTTTTTCCTCCGCACTGCAGCATGAAAGGCTTCAATGATCTTGTTTTCATTGTTGAGGATATTGTATTCTGCTAATTTCACCAGTTTGTCAAAATTGTCCTCAGAGAAGCTCACCTCCCTTGTACCAAATGGGGAAAAGAAGCTGGAGACATCCACATTGCCCTCTTCCATATTAGTAGATAGACGTTCCACACCTATTTTTTTTTAAAAAAGCAACACTTCCATCAATAAAGCATAGGTTTGAGATAGGAGTTTCCAATCTTTCAGATTATTGCATTTAAATTTTATTCCTGCTCAGGGAAGGTTGATCTAGGACATGATTGCGAAGATTCAGTCAAACCAGTCACTTGACTCTGATAGGTTTATACCATTGATCTTATTTAAACACTGCCTACTATTTAGTTCTCTTATATAAATATAATATTGGGATCCTTATAAATTTGCTTTCTGTAAGAGCACACAAAACTATGAAATCACATCAAAACTCATCCACAATGATCACTGGTGGCACCTAGTCTCTGTTGTTGAACATGTAACTCATAACCAATAACACTAACTTCTCATAGAATTTCATTAGTGAGATTTATTGAAAGTAAAAAGGTTAGGTAATAGAATCCAGGAAACAAGAACCCTCTTGTTTAACACCCTAATTATCAGGACATACATTAAGACAGGTCTCTTTGATCCCTTTGATCCAACTGCCTTTTATGTTGGGGAGATATTGCTATCCATTTGACTAATAAGATATTCTGGCCTTGTAATATTTTGAAGCCACTGTTCCTGTTCCCAGAAAATTCCATGATACCTGGGTATTTGAAGGACTACAAGTAAAACCAATTCTGCCAGTACATGGCAGAATGGTGATGCTGAAGTTATCTCCCTCAGAGTAATACAGGAGGGAAAGGGAATGGGTTTTTTTCTAATTTCCAAGACACAGAACAGCTTTGTATCTCCAGAAATATGGATGGTATCTTCCCTTACAATTTTTGGAAAGATTTGAAAATGGAACCCTTTTGCAGGTCTTTTAATGAAGGAGGAAAAAGATGGAAGTCACCATGAGATGCTACATTTATTGCTTAGAGGGTTAGGGTTAAGGTTATGTATGTATCATTGTATAATATAAACAGTTTACTCAATGTCTAAAGCTTAAGTCATAATTGCTTCAGTCTACAGTAGCAAAAACAGTCACCTTAGACTTTTGGATATATTTTTCATGCTATAATCACAGCAGAATGTGACACCTTGAAATGACAGAAGTAAACAAGCATGTGTGGAGAGAAAATATTCAACTCAATAATGCTAATATTTGAGATAATAAACTTCAAGCATCCAAGAAAATTCTTAAATGGATACAGCCTGATAATGCAAAATATTTTGCTTTACCAATATGGCATTTTGTACCTTCTTCATTTTCAAGAGGTTTTTCTTTGTCATTACATCAATCAATGAAGAATTAGGAACAAAAAGCGAGAAATGAAAAAGACTTACTTCATTTGCAATTAAATTTAAGACGATGTTAAGTTTAGAATGATATTCTAAGTATTATCATTTACCAAGCACAGCTTATGACTTAGCATGATGACTTCGCATATTCAACAAAGCATGATTTAGCGTGATACATAAAGTCATATTGTGTACCATTATGGACATTATTAATTGGAAGATTGGCTGCATAATGAAACCAATGAAGCCAAAAACAATTATTTTATTACCTGCTTAAATGCAGGTGACACATAGTCAATTCATCTTTTAGATATAGTGATCACAATATGAGTAACAAATGGGTTTGAATTATCTTAGGAAGGTAATAACTAACTTATTATTCCATGCTGGGAACCAAAATATTCTTTCAGAACATACCAGGTGCTTCAAATGCTTTGAAAGTATCATTGGTCAGGGGGAAAAATAGCACTAAAGGGGCAGCTGCGTTTTCTGTGTCTTCGAAAACATAACATTCCTTCAGGTTGTTTTTGTCTTCCTCGCTGATCTCTGTCTTGGGGAATGGGACTCCCAGCTCAGAGGCATATTTTGAAAACTGGTCCAAATTCTATGTGAATAAATTTTCAAAAAGCATCAAAGTCAAATATTAAGAAAAACGGTAACATCATAACTTTGTGGAACATCCTTATTGAAGACCTCAAAAAGTCTAAACTTGAATATTTCTCAACATTTGCAAATATATACAGTCCATAGTGGACAGCTGCAATGTTTGTACCATTTGTAGGAATAATAACTGATATATCTAGTCCATATTTAACAGATAGGAAACTGATAAAGTTTCAATATAGTAACAGAAGAAAAGCAGATGATAAATTGCAATGCACTGCTTACAATCTGGAATACTGTATAGAGCTTTCTCAATGGTATTTATCACACCCACAAAAATCAAATTCAATAGAAATTCCAACTCATAAAATTCAACAGGAAAAAAACCTATCCTATTCAAAATTAACATACTCTGGGCTAGCCACATTCTTCATTAAAATCATTAATCTTTCCCAAAATCAACAAGAATCCAAAGTAATAAAAACATATATAACTTATGTTAATGTGTTAGTACAAAAGAGACAAATATATCTCTTCTGGAAATAAGGTGCTCTTGAAATAGTTCAGAGTTGACTGAAATGCAAAAAAAAAAAAAAATTAAAGGTAGGATTGTCTCTTACAAAAGTCTGTGCTCCTCCACTATAATTTAAATGTAGTATAACATCCACTCTTCTTTCTGGTTTTAAAAGAGGCGGGTAGCTTGTATTGATGAAAAATCCAGTATCCACCAGAGACAAAGGTTGCTCTGCTGTTTCCATCAGCAGGTTAGGTTGAGAGTCCAGTACAGAATCTGAAAAGCAGAGTTTTCCAGTCAATATTCTCTAGCAGGAGTACACAATTTCTCTTGGGCCTTTGGCTGAATGTAATATTCAAGGAGTGCTCAAAAATATACTAAAAAGTAGCAGGAGTGGTAAGACAACAACTTCATTTTGTTTATACTTATAGCTTAAAATTCATTATAGTACAGTAAGTGCAGTTTTTTTCTAGTATGATTTAAATCAGCAGCCACCAACCGGTGGGCCGCGGCCCACTGGTGGGCCATAGAAAATCTTGATGGGCTGCAGAGGAATCTTACCCCCAGAGCACCCCCACAAAGCAATTAATCCAGGCTGCGCAGAAACACAAGTCTGTGCCGCCCACATGGCCCACGGAAACCTCCCCGCCCACTCACTCCTTACCCGGTAAACTTGCCTGCTAAATTGCTATTTTTCCTTTTTCCAACCATCATCTGTTCTGCTGTGCCAGGAGATTTAGATTAGCTAGGAAGCAGGAAATAGTTGATTTCTTGCTTTCTAGCTAGTCTTTAGATCTTCGGCTCAGCACAGATGAACCTCCCTTAGGACTGAAGGTTTGCTTGCAAGCAAATTCAGTGCAGACTCATAGCAAGCAAATTTGAGAGACTGAGCTAGCCAATGGCAGATAGATAGATCACTGAATGAGTCTGTGAGCAACTCAATCTGCCTGCTTTGCCTGATTTTGGGTAAAAGTTGCTCTTTTTTTATAAAAAAAATCAATATTTACATTCATGGTGTGTTGTGAGTTAATTTTATTAGTTTGCTTGCAAGCAAATTTGATGTGACAGACTGAGCTAGCCAACGGCAGATAGATAGATCTCTGAATGAATCTGTGATTCTGTGAGCAACTCAATCTGCCTGCTTTCTCTGATTTTGGGTAAAAGTTGCTCTTTTTTATAAAATATCAATATTTATATAAATATTTATAATATTGACATATAAACCATGCCCAGCCAGTCACATGACCACCAAGCCACACCCACAAATTAGGCCATGCCCACAGAACCAGTTAGTGGTCCCTGGGATCTAAAATTATGAATTTGGTGGTCCCTGAGGTCCAAAAGATTGGTGACCCCTCTTTTAAATAACATTTCCTCTTTTTATATTTAACACTGCAGGAAGGGAAAGAACATCTGAAGATCTACAGAGGATGCACCCCCCCAAATTTAAGAAGCTTAAATGTTTATCAGGGACATACTTTTTTATGACTGTCATATGCTTCTGAGCCTCCAAATTGTCTACCTTTGTTCTAGAAAGTCCCTGTATGAAATAGATGTTTGAAATATTCCCTCTCCTAGCTTCCAAATTTCATATTTACTAGCTTTCTTTTGCAGATCCCAAGTCCTGTAATTTTAAACAACCATGTGTTATGTTCTGTGAACCCTAGGAGTTCTCACTCAGGTCCATTCACTTTGCGGGGGCGTTTTCCCCCTTCACTCATTGGTTGGTTCTCCCCAGCAGCCAGCTATAAAAGCAGGCTGTGGGGTCCAACCAGTCGCTGATCGCTGCGAGCCAGTTCCCAGCTTGGCAAGCACGGTCAGCCCTTTATTGTTATAATAAAGTATTGTTGCACTCATGCTCTGGTTCAGCCTCTCTTTCCCCAAACTTAACACTGGCAACGAGGATGGGATGGCTACCAGAAGCACCATGCAACCGCTGAGTCACTAGTCGCCGATCCGCAGCCAGAGAGAGAGCGATCGGCCGGCGAAAAGAGCAAATGCTGATCCGCAGCCAGATAGAGCGGTCAGCAAGCAAAAAGAGCGAACGCTGATCTGCTCAGAATCGAAAATTAGAAGCGTCTGTAGCCGCTTGTTAGCCCAGCTACAGGGAAAGTGAAGCGCTGCGAGCCGCAGCCGCTCGATAGTTTAGGCGCGAAATTCAAACGGCTGTCATTTGAATTTCAAACCTAAAAGGTACAGCGCGGTGCTGTAGTCAAGTCACTGACAAATTAGGCCATGCCCACAGAACCAGTTAGTGGTCCCTGGGATCTAAAATTATGAATTTGGTGGTCCCTGAGGTCCAAAAGATTGGTGACCCCTCTTTTAAATAACATTTCCTCTTTTTATATTTAACACTGCAGGAAGGGAAAGAACACCTGAAGATCTACAGAGGATGCACCCCCCAAATTTAAGAAGCTTAAATGTTTATCAGGGACATACTTTTTTATGACTGTCATATGCTTCTGAGCCTCCAAGTTGTCTACCTTTGTTCTAGAAAGTCCCTGTATGAAATAGATGTTTGAAATATTCCCTCTCCTAGCTTCCAAATTTCATATTTACTAGCTTTCTTTTGCAGATCCCAAGTCCTGTAATTTTAAACAACCATGTTTCTTAAAGAATAACTCCTTTTAAAGAGGAACACAACAAACACATCAGTTATTCTGTCCATTTGTTTACTAATAGCATGATAGCATGTTGTTATTAAAGCAAATGGAGCTTGATTAAAGCAGGTCCTGAAAGAGGTAAGATAGAATCAATCAATTCAGCTATAGTCCTTTATAGGCCTTAAAACACTCTTGAAGAACCTAAAAGCATCTACAGTATTAGTTAATATTTGAGCAAGGGTCAATAGATTTCTAAGTCGCAAATAACTGTCTTTTATCTCTACATAGAATTACTGTATTAGTTAGAAAAAACTTCACTTTTGCTACCAGATTTGAAGAACAAAATAGTACTTCCTGTTCTACACTACATCTAGAAGCCAAATGAAATTTTATTTCAGCTCTCATAATAAAGCACAGTTTTCTACTGCAGCTGGACATGAAGGAAACCTAATTTAATTTACTGGTAGGGTTTGGATTGGATTTGTAAAGACCAGAAATGGGATGCAAAAATCTATATGGCCGCATCTAGATGGTAACGAAGAGATAAATGTGAGGGAGATATGTGGTTTCTAAATTTGACAAATAAAATATTAAACTCCTTACTGAATAGCCATCTGGGTTTTTTTAATCCCAGAAATTTAGCCTTAGAGTTGAGTTCTGAAGCTCAGAAAATTATGCCCTAAGTCAAATACAATTCAACAAACATAATTATCTGCCAGCCCAATGGAATTTGTGCATGTATGAATACAGGAAATGGTGCATTAGTAAATCAGATAATTGATTCATCTGTTGATGATATGGATATCAACCAGTAGAGGTTCTCCAAGATTTTAAACAAGAGTTTGCAGCCCTGCCTGAAAATACCAGAGAATTATTTATGTACTTCTATATCCCAAAAGTTCTTATATATTAACTTTCTTGGAGGACAACTGGATATTTTTAGTGATATCAGTTTGTTTAATAAATGACGCTTCCATTTCATAACATTAATATATTATTTGTAAATTACATCTAGTGCTTGAATTCCAATTATTTATTTTGAAACTTTTTTACTCCGTTTTTCAAATGAAAGAAAATTAACTAGCAGAAATATTTTCAAACCTGAAAAATTGGAAAAGGGTTTTGTAGAAAATATACATTATTTTCAAATGCTGTGATGGCATAAGCATCTGTTTCCTATATTGAAAAGAAATCTAAAGTACTAGAGGGTTTGTTGTTGTTGTCGTTAAAAGTACCAAACCCAGGATACCACATGGATATGTACTGTATATTGGTACTTAGTTTAAAACTTGCTGGGAAATATTTTAGGATATATATGGATCTTTGGTTGTTCGGGTTTTCTCCCGCGTAAGATTCGAAGTATCTAGGCAACGTTTCGATGAAGTCTCATTCATCATCTTCAGGCTTCTGTCTCCGGCTCTGTGCTTCTCAGAGTAATGGAGATTGCAGCTGCTTCCTCCTTTTAACTGCCAGTGGGGTGGGACTTGATTGGGTGGGGGCTTGGCTGTGTTCTGATTGGGTGGGGTGTGTTCTCATTGGTAGGGGTTTGGCTGTGTTCTGATTGGTTGGGGGTTAGCCGTGTTCTGATTGGTTGGAGGCGTGTTCTGTTCAGGTGGGGGCTTGGTTGTGCTCAGGTTAGTCTTAATTGCTGGGGATTTGAGCTGGAGAGTTGTGATCTTGCTGTTTGGCTTCTAGTTCGTGGTCCTGCTGCATCTTCATAGTGGGTGTCGGTTTGCTTCATGTATGGCTCAGAGGGGTTTGAAGTGGGCAGTGATGCAGCTGCAGTGCAGCTTCTGGTCCATGGTCGTTTCTCATTTTCTGAATGGGTGGGAGTCTGTTTTCTACATGGAAGTGTGGTGGTGGCATCTTGTGTGGCTCTCATGGGTGTGGGTCCGGTGTCCTTCTTCATGTTAGGTACTCGTCTGTTCATGAGGGAGGGTTTCCAAATGGCTGGAAGGCGGGAGGTGTCATCTCGTTTGTTCATGCTGTGTGGGCGTTTTTCTATCTCTATGGCTTCTCTGATTATTCTGCTGTTGAAGTGTTCGGTTTTGGCAATAGTTCTGGTATTTTTAAAATCAATTTCATGTCCTGTGGCTTTGAGGTGTTGGACCAGGGAAGAGGTCGTTTCTTCTTTTTGATTGAGTTCTTATGTTCTTCAATGCGTGCACTTATTCTTCTGTTAGTTTGTCCAATGTATGTGGTAGGGCAGGCAGTGCAGGGGATTTCGTATACTCCTTGGTTTTCTAATTCGATTTTGTCTTTGGGGTTTCTTAGGATGGTGGATATTTTTCTGTTTGTGCAGAATGCTGTTTTGATGTTGTGTTTTTGGAGGATCTTGCTAATTTTGTCTGTAGTGCCTTTTATATATGGGAGGAGGGCTTTGCCGTTTTCTTGTTCTCTGTCTTGGATTTTGGTTGGGGTTTCTTTTTGGATTAGGTGGGTAATCTTTCTTTGGAATCCATTGGCTGTAAGTACGTTGGTGAGAGTGTGTAGTTCGGTTTTTTGGTGTTGTTCATCGGCTAAGCATTTTGTTCTGGAGATGAGTGTCTTGGCTACGGAATTGATCTGTGCTGGGTGGTGGTGTGAGAGTGCATGTAGATAGCGGTTAGTATGTGTTTTCTTCTGGTAGATGGTGTGTCCTAGGGAGCCATTGGATCTTTTGTATACCAAGACATCTAGGAAGGGAAGTTGATTGTTGGCTTCTGTTTCCATGGTGAATTGTATTTTGGGGTGTAGGCTGTTGAGGTATGTGAGGAAGTTGTTCAGTTTTTCTTTCCCGTGTGGCCAGATTATGACACCCACTATGAAGATGCAGCAGGACCACGTACTAGAAGCCAAACAGCAAGATCACAACTCACCAGCTCAAATCCCCCAGAAACTAAAACTAACCTGAGCACAACCAAGCCCCCACCTGAACAGAACACGCCTCCAACCAATCAGAACACGGCTAACCCCCCAACCAATCAGAACACAGCCAAACCCCCTACCAATGAGAACACAGCCAAGCCCCCACCCAATCAAGTCCCACCCCCACTGGCAGTTAAAAGGAGGAAGCAGCTGCAATCTCACATTACTCTGAGAAGCACAGAGCCGGAGACAAAAGCCTGAAGATGATGAATGAGACTTCATCGAAACGTTGCCTAGATACTTCGAATCTTACGCGGAGAAAACCCAAACAACCAAAGATCCACATACAAATACCCATGAGAACCTCAGAAAACATATATATATATATATATATATATATATATATATATATATATATATGGATCTTTGGTTGTTCGGGTTTTCTCCCGCGTAAGATTCAAGTATCTAGGCAACGTTTCGATGAAGTCTCATTCATCATCTTCAGGCTTCTGTCTCCGGCTCTGTGCTTCTCAGAGTAATGTGAGATTGCAGCTGCTTCCTCCTTTAACTGCCAGTGGGTGGGACTTGATTCAGTGGGGGCTTGGCTGTGTTCAGATTGGGTGGGGTGTGTTCTCATTGGTAGGGGTTTGGCTGTGTTCTGATTGGTTGGGGTTATCCGTGTTCTGATTGGTTGGAGGCGTGTTCTGTTCAGGTGGGGGCTTGGTTGTGCTCAGGTTAGTCTTAATTGCTGGGGGATTTGAGCTGGAGAGTTGTGATCTTGCTGTTTGGCTTCTAGTTCGTGGTCCTGCTGCATCTTCATAGTGGGTGTCGGTTTGCTTCATGTATGGCTCGGAGGGGTTTAAAGTGGGTAGTGATGCAGCTGCAGTGAAGCTTCTGGTCCAGGGTCGTGTCTCATCTTCTGGGTGGGTGGGAGTCTGTTTTCTGGTATTTTTAAAATAAGATCTCAATCAAAAAAGAAGAAACGACCTCTTCCCTGGTCCAACACCTCAAAGCCACAGGACATGAAATTGATTTTAAAAATACTAGAACTATCGCCAAAACCGAACACTTCAACAGCAGAATAATCAGAGAAGCCATAGAGATAGAAAAACGCCCACACAGCATGAACAAACGAGACGACACCTCCCGCCTTCCAGCCATTTGGAAACCCACAACCAAGCCCCCACCTGAACAGAACACGCCTCCAACCAATCAGAACACGGCTAACCCCCCAACCAATCAGAACACAGCCAAACCCCCTACCAATGAGAACACAGCCAAGCCCCCACCCAATCAAGTCCCACCCCACTGGCAGTTAAAAGGAGGAAGCAGCTGCAATCTCACATTACTCTGAGAAGCACAGAGCCGGAGACCAAAGCCTGAAGATGATGAATGAGACTTCATCGAAACGTTGCCTAGATACTTCGAATCTTACGCGGGAGAAAACCCGAACAACCAAAGATCCACATATATATATATATATATACACACACACACACACACACACACACACATATACATATCTATATATACATATACACACACACACACACACACACACACACACACATATATATATATATATATATATATATGAATTGTATATGAATTATGCTGTTACGAACCCTTTCTTTGGAGGATTAAAAACAGGGAAATGGAAATGAATTAAAATGTATTGACAAACTTTGACAAACTTTGGCTAAGGGGAAAGGAAGAAAAAACATGATTATTAAAGATTATAAGTAAAGTGAAGATAAAATGAGACATATTAAGAAGTTACTCTAATGATTTTGGGGGGGGGGGATATCTTAAAATATATACATTTTAAAATATACAGTTGATTATTTCAGAGATATTAGAAGTGTATAATGAGAATATGTTATTATCTTTAAAGTAGGGGAATTGAAAACACCATGTGGATCCTAAATACATTGGCTTTATTTTACTTTTTTATTGTTTATTATATATTGGCTTAGAGAAAATTAAGGATAATAATGATGTGTAATGTAAAATAAAATAGATGGTAGGCTGAAAATTGAAATAATAGGGGATAAAGAATTGAAAACCTATGTGTGGATGAAATGATATTGATATTGAACTAATGAACTGAAATATGAAATGCAAATTTATTTAAAGATGAGTGAAATGGATAATGATATGAGATGATATTATATAAGATTAATGGAAATGAAAGTATGACTATGTACAAGTGTTATAATCTGGAATCATGTTGTTCACATGAAGAGATGTGTAAAAATAAATAAAAAATAAAAAACTTTTACTTTTTTAAAAAAGTACCAAATCCAAAATTTAAGATGGCAGCTATTACAGTGGACTGGGAGCTGCATCTAGCTTTTTGTGCTGCACCATCATGGTGGCCAACTTGACTTTTTAAATCATACTGTACAGATATTCCCACAAAGCACAAATATGGCCACAAACAACATATGCAAGAAAAGTACTATATCATCCAAACAGAAGCGGCAAAAGGTGCTCAACTTATTTTGCATCTAAAACAAAATGTATAGTCTGCCATTCCACTTCCAAAATGTCTTTAATGGAGCAAGTAGTCAGGTTCAGATTGAAACAGCCCTTCCACAGTCCTCTTTGTGAAATGAAGCAGAACTAAAATGAATTAGTAGATCTTTAGCTCTAAGTACATTATCCATTATCCTTAGTGACATGTGGAAAGAAAAGATCATCATTCACAAGTATGGAACTGGCTAGCTACATGCTAATTAAATATGATACCAAGAATACTTTTTGAAGCCAAGATAAACCACAAATGTAAGTTTATTACTGTGCCTTTCCATGCAGAAAAATGGATGTTCTTCAAGTATTCATCATGAAACTGAAAGCCCCTCAGGAAATTAGGATATTCTGCTATTGTTGGGCGTCTAGTTAAGACATCTCGGATAGAAGAGGAAAGCTGGCTTTGGCAAGTGAGTAGGCGAGAGTGCAGCTCATGTGGCTTTGAAGGTAGAAGAGAATCATCTGTAAAAGACAGAAAGAACCATTCATGCCTTTTGACTATTCTCAGGCTTTTGAATGTAGGCACCAATAAACTTATAGGAGGTTCAACAGCTTGTGGCAAAGTTTTGTGCAGAACGAGGGTTCTCAATGTTTACATGTAAATATTTGTATATTTATTTGAATAATAAATATTCTAGTGGCAAAACAATAACTATATAACATATATAAAAACCAGGCAGAGTCATGGACTTTCACAGAGAAAGATAGATGTGGAGGTGTTAGGGACTACTGTTATTACAGCTTTCTAAAGTGACCAGCCAGACTGTGATTTCATTGCCAAATTCCTGATAGTTTGACAATGGCATCTCTAGAAAACAGAGCCTGTAAAGTAGCATTACTAGATGAACATACCTTTTCTAGCAGGCATGCATTATGAAAAGAAGGGGTCTTTAGCATATCCAGCATATCCAGTTAAGATGCATGATCAAAGAGACAAGTTGGAAAAGACTGTCTCAAAACCTTGGCAAACCATAGTTTATCACTGGGTGATGAAGGGCCTATATCTTAACTGTAATGACTTGGGAATAAAATCCAAGATATGTTTGGCTAACAACCACCATTGCAAAGATGTATACAGGTATATATCAAACAGTTTCTTTCTATGGAGCATTCTTTTCCAAGTGTGTTGGGACTTAGTTTTCAGAATTCCAGACTGCATCGAAAGCATCTGGTTGAGAAAAGCTAATTTAAACTACATATTTCAAACAAGCAGTAGTCTCATGTATTCTGACCATATCTGGAGGTAAAAACAAAAGAGAATTTAAAAACATCATTATGGGCTAGGCATGAAAAGGATTGGGTATTTCACTCTACTTAACAAAATAATGAAGAGAACTTTGCAAGAATTTTCAAACTTATCTAAATTCAAATCAGTAACTACATACAGAAACATGTCCCTTCTTACTGGGATGAACTCATTAATCTTAATAAAGGTAGAAGAACAATAACAAAATTTACAAACCAGGAAAAACAAGAGGGGAAAAAGGAAATCACCTTACCAATGTCTTGTATTCTGTCTCTTGTCCACCTATGCCAGAATTCTTCTGAGTCATTAGCTACATTCCAGAAATAGATTAAATCCAAAGAAAATATACTGCTCCACATACCTGTCAAATATATTTAAATAATTGGTTTAATAAATGTAAATAAAGTCTTAAATTGATGGTGTCAAAATGAAATTGTTTCATTTCCACTGCACTTAAAATTTCAGCTTGCAGCTTTTACCCTCATTCTGAGTTTTCTAGATATTTCTAATCAAGAATTGTTAGGTTACACAAATATATTTTAGATAACCATAAAGACTTTATAACTTGATCAATTAGAAAAAATGATCCTTGTAACTGCTTCAGATACCTATGAAAAACTACTGAAAACAGCTAGAAAACAATAAATCTATGCATTACCTCAGGACTCACATTCTTGGAAAAGGAAAAAGTGTTCAGCCTGTGTACAGAAGTTTTTTTTTTTCTATAGCCATGTTTCACTATAAAACCCAAATATCATTTGAGGAGTCCTGAATGAAGAGTTTCCAAATATGGGCATGCAATTACACACATAATAGTATTCAAGCACAGGTACCAATTAATACAGAAAACTTTCCAAAGAGCAAAGGTAAAAGTTTCCCCTGTCCCTGATTCTAAGGGGTGATGCTCATCTCAGTTTCTTAGCGGAGGGAGCCAGTGTTGTCCAAAGACCTTTCTGGGGTGACATGGCCAGCATGATTATATGCTGAAACTCATAGAATGCTGTTACCTTCCCACCAGTGATGGGATTAAAAAAAATTATTACCATTCTGTGGGCATGGCTTGGTGGGTGTGGCATGGCTTAGTGGGTGTGGCTTGGTGGGCATGGCAGGGGAAGGATACTGCAAAATCCCCATTCCCTTCCCACTCCTGGGGAAAGGGTACTGCAAAATCTAATTCCCTCCCCACCCCACTAACCTGCTTTTCAGCTCCATTCTCCTGTGCAGGGCAACAAAAGAAGATCCAGCCAATCAGCTGGGACTCAGGAGGCAGAGAATAGATGAGGGCGGGGCCAGTCAGAGGTTCTCCAAATTACTCAAAATTTATGCTACCAGTTCTCCAGAACAGGTCAGAACCTGCTGAATGCCACATCTGCTTCCCATGAAAGTGGAACCTATTTATCTACTTGCTTTTGCACACTCTCAAACTGGGAAGCTCACCCTTTGTGTGGCATTTGGGTCTTGAACCCAGGCTGTTAGCTTTCCAGCTGACAAAGTCAGGGTCTTTAACTGCTGGGCCATCATGCCTGCTTCTTCCAAAGAGCAGGCAAGTATTATTTTATTCTGAATGTACTCTAAGGGAGATTAGCTGATCAACTAAGATGAATTTACTAAGTTCTGCATTGGGTTATATCTGCCAAAATATCATCATCTATATAGCTATAAAATGTACAAGAATTTCTTTTAATCTCATGCACATTTATCACTCACACTGTTGATAATTCACATTTTGAGTGCTTGGTCAAGTGATCATGAAAAAAAATTGGTTTCCCATCAAAAGTGAAATCACATTAAATATTTTGTACGAAATTTATAGGAAGCAGAGATAATAAAATACAACTATGGTGAAACCCAAGATTTTTTTTAATGACTTGTGAAGTGGGGTCTAATAAATATTTGTAGCTCAGGGTTGACATGAAGGGTCCTTGGTGCTCTCTGAGCTTGCTTGTTTTCTTGCAGATGTTTCATTACCCAAACTAGGTAACTTCATCAGTGATAGCAAGGAATGCTGTTTGCGGTTAGTTTATAATTCTAACGGTTTGCCTGTCAGTGTTGGTGGGGGTGGTCTTAGAAATTCTTTGATTGGGTTGTTGGCTTCTTTGGCAGTTTCTTGATTGAAGTATTTACTTTGGTCAGATGTTAACCTTTGAGTTAATCGATGCTGTTCTGAGTGCTGGTTGCTAGTGGAGAGGTGCTTGGGTTTTTTGTTCTTTTTGGGGCTGGCTGAGGCTCTTTTGCATAATCTATATACACTGCTCAAAAAAATAAAGGGAACACAAAAATAAGACATCCTAGATCTGAATGAATGAAATATTCTTAATAAATACTTTGTTCATTACATAGTTGAATGTGCTGACAACAAAATCACACAAAAATTATCAATGGAAATCAAATTTAGCAACCCATGGATATGGACTTACACTCAAAATTAAAGTGGAAAAAAAACACTATAGGCTGATCCAACTTTGATGTAATGTCCTTAAAACAAGTCAAAATGAGGTTCAGTAGTGTGTGTGGCCTCCACGTGTCTGTATGAACTCCCTACAATGCCTGGGCATGCTCCTGATGAGATGGCAGATGGTCTCCTGAGGGATCTCCTCCCACACCTGGACTAAAGCATCCCCCAACTCCTGGACAGTCTGTGGTGCAACGTGGCATTGATGGATGGAGCAAGACATGATGTCCCAGATGTGCTCAATTGGGGAACGGGCAGGCCAGTCCATAGCATCAATGCCTTTATCTTGCAGGAACTGCTGACACACTCCAGCCACATGAGGTCTAGCGTTATTGTGCATTAGGAGAAACCCAGGGCCAACCGCACCAGCATATGGTCTCATAAGGGGTCTGAGGATCTCATTTCGGTACCTAATGGCAGTCAGGCTACCTCTGGCGAGCACATGGAGGGCTGTGCGGCCCCCTAAAGAAATACCACCCCACACCATTACTGACCCACTACCAAACCAGTCATGCTGGAGGATGTTGCAGGCAGAACGTTCTCCACGGCATCTCCAGACCCTGTCATGTCTGTCATATGTGCTCAGTGTGAACCTGCTTTCATCTGTGAAGAACACAGGGTTCCAGTAGCGAATTTGCCAATCTTGGTGTTCTCTGGCAAATGCCAAACCTCCTGCACGGTGTTGGGCTATAAGCACAACCCCCACCTGCGGACGTCGGGCCCTCATACCACCCTCATAGAGTCTGACCATTTCAGCAGCCACATGAACATTTGTGGTCTGCTGGAGGTCATTTTGAAGGGCTCTGGCAGTGCTCCTCCTGTCCCTCCTTGCACAAAGGTGGAGGTAGTGGTCCTGATGCTGGGTTGTTGCCATCCTACAGCCTCCTCCACATCCCCTGATGTATTGGCCTGTCTCCTGGTAGTGCCTTCATGCTCTGGACACTACGCTGACAGACACAGCAAACCTTCTTGCCACAGCTTGCATTGATGTGCCATCCTGGATGAGCTGCACTACCTGAGCCACTTGGGTGGGTTCTAGACTCCGTCTCATGCTACCACTAGAGTGAAAGCACCTCCAGCATTCAAAAGTGACCAAACCATCAGCCAGAAAGCATAGGAACTGAGAAGTGTTCTGTAGTCACCACCTGCAGAACCACTCCTTTATTGGGGGATGTCTTGCTAACTGCCTCTGCTTTCTACCTCTTGTCTATTCCATTTGGACAATAGCATGTGAAATTGTCAATCAGTGTTGCTACCTAAGTGGACAGTTTGATTTCACAGAAGTGTGATTGACTTGTAGTTACATTGTGTTGTTTAAGTGTTCCCTTTATTTTTTTGAACAGTGTATGTTGTTAATGTCTGTGTGTCTATCGATGACTGATTTGTCAGAGTGCTAAGCTTCTAGAAATTTCCCAGTGTTTTTGGAGTTGGCTTGGTCTAGGATGGTCACATTTTCCCAAATGAAACTATGGTTAAATCTGTCTATATGTTCTGAAATTAAAGAATTTTCATCATGTCTTATGACTGCTACTTGGTGTTCACGGATGCGTTCTGCCAGTCTTCTGCCTGTTTGTCCTACATAGTGGTTGTTGCAGTCCTTGCATTGTACGTTGTAGATGACTCCGTTTTTTTTCTTCTTCTGGGATTGTTGGGTCTTTTGGTTTGCTTAGGATATTTTGAAGAGCTTTAGTTGGCTTATGTGCTATGCTAATTCCATGTGGCTGTAATAGTCGGTGGTTTCTGATATAGTCTTGATGTACAGCAATGTAATACTATTTAAGGTTGGTGTTGGTTCTGCTGTATTGGGTTGAGTGGTCAGGGACTTTTTGATAAAGTTGCGTGGATATCCATTTTGTTGGAATGTGCTGTACAGATGCTCTATTTCCTTTTTCTACTATTCCAGGTCACTGCAGTAATGTTTGGGCTCCTCTAAATAAAGTCTTTACACGGAGTTTCTCTTGTGGGGGAAAGGGGAGTCAGGGATTACTGTTTTTTATTCTTTTTTATTGCTTATAAGCCACCCACAGTCATTGAGAATGAGTGGGAGGCCATATAAATCTAATAAATACATAAATAAATATTTAAATAAATTTCTTGAAAAAAAGTAATGTAGGCAATTTACAACATTGCACAATAGCTTTCTTTTGTTTACAGTATGATTTATTTATTTATTTACCTTGCATGAAGCAGATCCGAATTTCTGGGAACTTCTTCATCAGTCGTCCCATGAAAAATTCATTCCCAAAATCTTCTGAACGAATATAGGCACCATATTTCATACTTCCCACCTCATAAGGGGTGAATTCTAGCCATTCTGGAAGCACGAGATGACCGTTAATATCATCCTAAAAAGTAAAGGTTCCCCTCCCACATACGTGCTAGTTGTTTCCGGCTCTAAAAGTAACCAAAGGACATAAGCTGCTTGTCAGCTTTGGAAACCATATTAGCACCGGAAGCTTCCACACTGCCACATTTTTGAGCCGGGGAAAATGGGAGAGGGGAATTTTGTAGAGCATATGTGGTTAGACATAATAGCATTCTTCTTTACAGTCAAGGTCATGTTATTTCTGCACCTGGGTGAGGAATGTTTGAGGGGATATCTCAAGGTGAGACAGATGGTGATTGGGGCATATTATGCAGTGAAGGGCGCAGAGGGTGCATTTGTAATTTTTTACTTATTGGAGGGAAATCCAGAATTTTCAGATTCGGGATTTCCCAGATATGCCAGTTTACTATTCTAATAAAAGGAAACTTTGAGAACATGTCTGTTTCGGGGTTATCTATTGGAGTCTTCTGGAACGCTGATACTGTTCTTTCTTTTTTATTTTGTTTTGTCCTGAAAGTGGGAATTTTATCTTATTCTAGGAATTTGTTCTTCTCTGAGAATTTGTTCCCTTCTAAGGTGAAAAAATGCTCACCTATTTACATTTTAGTATTAAATAATTAAAATGTTAATACAGAATACTATGACTCAATATATATCAGAGTTCATTTAATACAGCATTACCTTTAAAATCTTGAGCACTGTAGTTGTCTTTTAGGTTGACTGCCAAGTAAATAGGGAGAGGGTTCTGACCTTCATTCACGGCCATGCGCTGATCAGAAAGGGTGTGATTGTCTTTCTTTGACAGAGGCACAAAAATATTTATGTTGACCAACAGGTGTCCACAGATGTCCCAGTTTTATCAGAGAACTCACTTTGAATCTTAACATAATAAGGATACATAGAGTCCTTCTCTGTTTGCTAAACCATAAGCAAGATGGGGTGGGGTAGGGGAAGAATTACCTGTGTATAGGAATTTACATGAGTTACATATCTACGTTAACCCTCATGTAAGAACACTGAAAGAACCTTGCTATGCCAAATGTAAAGATCATCTAACAAAACATTCCAGTTCCCCCAAAAAGCGAATATTTCCAGGTTGTCCAAAAGCAGAATGTTTAGGTCAGCTGCCTTCTCTCGCTTCCCATGCATGCAACTTTTAATCCTGAACATAAAGTATATGTGGCTAATAATCACCGAGAGATTAATCTTTCATATATCTGTTATTATCCACTTTGAGAACCCTCCCAGCTTGTGACATGTCATACTTAACTTCCATAAACAATTGAACAGTATATGAAGAAGGACTTTCCTATTAGGCTACTACTTTTTTAAAACATACATCCATTGTGTGTAACTCCCCATTAATTAATACGAAGGCTTATTACCCCATCATGAAACATGGACTCAATGATGAGGCCCCAGAGGTCTATAAAGGAAGTGCTATGTCCTTCTTTGATTTTTTGATTAAGCTCATTATAATAATACTTCAATTTCTCACTGGAAAAACAGTTAAATTTAGATTTGGTCACTTGTCTTCGGGCTTTGTTAATGGCTTCTTCCAGGTACTTCTGAGACCAGTCAGGATCTTCATATAATTTACACATGGTCCTAAGTTTTTATTGAAAATAACAATAAAAAAATGTAAGAGTAGCATAGAACTAACAGCATGGAAACCTTACTTTCAGAAACAGCAACACTATTGCTAGGTTTACATATAATTTGGGATATAATAATAATAACATACAATAATATTCCCCTGCTTTTCTTCCTCAAGAGGGCTTTCTGAGAAATGGGAACAGTGTTCCAGGGTTTCCCACATGGAAGGGGCAGCATTCAAAATATAGCATCTGAAATGCCACATAACATTGTCCCATGAGTGTCATAGTATTTTTATTTAAGTTGATAATAGTGATCAGTTATACTGAAATTTCAATATTTTGGTATTTCCACAGATTTCCTATTTATTGGACCATTAAATGGAAAAAAAACAGGGAGGGGAAAACCATCATTAAGAGAAGATGATGTAAGAAGTAGGTGATTGGTTCTCTATTGAATATTTTGCCCCTAAGAATGTACACTGAGCATCATGTAGCAGATCCATCTCAACTACAAATTGTTGTTAACCATAACTCTAACTAGTAAAAAAAAAAAACTTAATTCCAATGAAGTATTATTTATGAAGTGGTAAGCTTCTAGCATTGTTCATTTGATAAACAGATTAAAATTTAATTCTATTTATTTTAAAATAATTTTAAAGTAAAAATGATATGTTTATGTCTTGCCCAAGCCCATCGCAATTAAATCATTAGTTTTATTCATGGAAAAGGTGGAGGTTGTATACTATAAATTCATATTTCATTTAGGGGATTGCGGTGTGCAAAGTTTTAAAATCCTGGACTTCCATATTGTTCTGAACTATTTCTGCAACAGAAAAATATTGTAATGCCACACACATAATGCCACATACACTATATAATGGATGGGTCATGAAAGATAGTAAATGAAAAGAAAATCCTTCTTACCATGTTGTGCCAGATAAACCCGTAAGGTATGTAAGACAGTCTAATAGATTCAGTTTCTGCAAACCCAGAAGGCTTCCATACATTGCTGTAAAAGATCTGGTTCCACCACCAGTTGTCATGACTGCAATTACTGGTACCTATTGAGCACCAAAGGGCAGAGCGAGACAAATAGTAAGCTGTTAATCATTGCTTCAGGAGAAAAAAAATCTTAAAATTGAGAAGGTTGAGTAAATGTACCATAGGCAAGTTCTCACTGTAGGCGTTGACAGAAATTATACGGGAAAATGCTCTTGTATTTTTTCTATCAGTTCTCATTCAAGTTGAAGAAAGAAATGTTACTTTAGATTTATCGGGAAGGAAAATAAATGCTTATACATTGGAAAATGTTTGTGAATGGAGGGTAGTATTCCTCCTACCAATTTAACTATGAGGTTGCATGGTGATGCATGTGAATGCTGTATTCTTCATTGAACAATCATTGCTCCAGCAACATTGCTTGTCATCATGGCAGCTTCCTTAGCTTCCCACATTTCAATTCAGATCAAAGGCAAGACATTAAGAAAGAATTTGTGCTATGAAGCTATTTTCAGTGATAGTACTATAGTTAGTTATAGTTATAGAACAACACAGTTGCTAAGTGTGACATCACATGATCGTGACTTGTGATTTTTACTGCTAGATTCTTTGTTGACTTTACTTCTCAGGAGCCAGACACAAATGATGAACAATTGGCCATGGGATGCAGAGATGGCATAAATGCCCACCAGTTGCAAAGCATCCATATCCTAATCATGTGACCATGGGGACTCTGCAACAGTCATGTAAGACCCAGTGGTAAGACCTTCGTATCTTCAAATAGTCACTGAAATGGGTAGTGATGACTGCTTGCCTATCAAAGGAGGTGTCCTGTCCTGGAGAAACTGTGGCAGAGGTTGTCCTTTCCCTGTAGACATTCTGAGAAATTGTCCATCCAATTCACCTAATTTTGACACTATTTGTACTCAGCTGTAAAAATAAGTTTATATTCTAATTATGCTTTTAACAGTCAAGATGACTAACTTATTTTCTTCCACTTGAAAGATGAAACACTATATCCTTATTACTGGCACCTCTCCTTTATTCTTGACTTCTCTCTACACACCCATTAACGTTTGGCATGGTTGAACCTACAAAAGGGTGTTTTTGCTGTTAATGGCAATTTGCCCCAGAATATATTATGCTAATTCAGAAATGGAATTAGTAATTTTTCTAAACTTATTGGGGCAACAAAACAAAGTGGATATGTCCCTGCTTGGCCTACCTCATCATCTTTCAGTTCTTTTTGTAGCTGAAGAGTCTTCTTGATGGCAGCAGCAACATATTTCCTTCTCTTCCTTAGGAAATCTTGTTCTTCTGCACACAAATCATACCCTAAGCGCTCATCTAGTTCTTTAGGCCTAAAATATAATAATTTATATTTTGCAATACATCCTTTATTAACATATCAATTAACTAAATAGTCTTCAGATTAACTTCCTGTTTATTTACAAAAGTAGAATCACAATAGTTTGTTGCATAAGAATAAAAATGGACTTGGGGGCAACTTAAATATTAATATTTGTATTAATTGCTTAATGTTTTGTTACCACGGTCACCATCTTATGACGGTGGTTTGCCTGACAGATTAATATTACATATACATTATGTATATTGATGGGGAACTACCCCAAGATGATTGGAAGTAAGTAAGTAAGAAAGTCCAGTGTTTGGAACAGCAAAAAAGAGTTAATAAGATGAGAGGTAAGTCAATCTCAATGTTTTTACCTTTATGGTAAACTGGTTTTACTTTTACCATTAAGCAGGCATTTTAAGAAACCCTAACTAGAATTTAAAAAGTGGGAAAGTAGAGGATGTGAGAGAGAGATTCAGAATAGCTCTTCTTACAGGGACAGTAAAGTTTTGGATAGAATCAATTATTATACCTCATGATAATAAAGAACTTTCCTGGAATCTCTAGAATGTCTTTTTCTTAATCGGGCCTATTTTGAAAAGCTAAAGGAAATCAAGCATTGTCTGCTCCATGTCCAAAGTAGGAGCTTGCTAATGATGTTATAGGATGAAGAGTCAGGAAAGAAAAGGAAATTATCACAGAAGTTATGTGGTATGTTCAGGTATGGGGGAAGGAAGTTCATCTCCTGAACAGTGGATGATTACAAAAACTGTAGCCTGAGAAATGTTGATTGCCTACCATGAAGGAGATAGTGACTATTTCTTGCTAAGAAAGCAAAGGCTGTAAATATAAAGCATCCAATCTTCAGAATGTATAGTAACTGAATGAATAGAGAAAATCTAAGAGGTGTTTCTCACTTGGATTTAGCAGGTGGAGTTCAAGGGCAATCTTTAATAAGTGTTCTTAAGGCAAAGCTTAGTAAAATGAGAATATGAAAAGGGAAAAAGAAATTAAAGGCTTAGGCTGATGGCGCCTTAAGAAACAGAGATGAAATTGAATGAAACCTCTGAACTTATATTTATGTTCTGATTTAAAACAAGAGCTTCAGTAAAAGATCTGAAGAAGCAAGTCACGGATTGAAATGGGCAGCTATAGAAAGTAATTGAATAAGTAAAAATATTCCTTCTTCCAATTCATGTGGGGGCATATAACATTGCAAGGAAGAACTTCCCTGGATCATCTAAGAGGAAGGTCAAGAACACAGGTGTTGTTGTTTTTTTTCATCCATACTTCCTGTCCATGGAAGAGAACTAGAAAAGGAAAGAAGAATACTGTTATGTCCCTGGAACTCTAAGGAGTTCCCACTCAGGTCCGTTCGCGCTGCGGGGGCGGCTGCCCCCTCGCTCATTGGTTGGTTCTCCCCAGCAGCCAGCTATAAAAGCAGGCTGCGGGGTCCAACCAGTTGCTGATTGCTGCGAGCCAGTTCCAGGCTTGGCAAGCACGTTCAGTCCTTTATTATTCTAATAAAGTATTTGTTGCATCCATGCCCTGGTTCAGCCTCTCATTTCCCAAACTTAACAAATACTACAGCTTGAATGACTAAAGACCTTTTTGTTTCTCAAAATATGATTAGGATTGTCAACATGATGGGAGTTGTAGAGTTGGAAAAGACAAAAACAAACCTCAGGAGTACGAACCTAGGACAAAGGCTTGTGTTTTGCAAAAGAAGTTTGAAGGGTTACTACAATAAGCCCTATTACACTGTACAATTAGAAAAGACCGGGAGAACATGGTTTATTGATTTCATGGCTTTAATCTAATGAGAATAGAGCTGGAAGGTATTTTGGAGGCCTTCTAGTCCAACCCCTGCTCAAGCAGGAGACCCTATAACGTCTCCAGTGATGAAGCACTCACAACTTCTGAAGGCAAGCTGTTAATTGTTCATTCCCCTCTTCTTTGTGGCAGTCCCTCAAATACTGAAACACTGCTATCATATCACCCCAAGTCTTTCTTTTATCTAGACTAGCCATACCCAAATCCTGCAACTGTTCTTCATATGTTTTAGTCTCCAAGCCTTTCATCCTCTTAGTTGCTCTTCTCTGCACTTTTTCCATCTTTTTGTAAGGTGGTGACCAAAACTGGATGCAGTATTCAATTGTCTATAACTGTCTTTCATTGTCTATCATTTAATTACTAGCGTGAGAAAAGGAAATAAAGTGAGCTTGAATTATTAGCACAGGAAGGCAAATGTGAATCAGAGGTATAATGGTGACCTGGTAAGTCAATTGGAATATACAGTAGCACTTGAAGAATGAAGTATGTTCAAAAGGAATGGAAGATACAGCAATGGAGAAAGGATTACATTGTATGTTAAAAATATCCCAACTGCTCAGAAATCAGTTGCAGTAGGCTGAAATAATAGATCCTGATTTTGTTTATATTGGGAATTTTGAAAATTAATGACATTACTAGCTTTACTTACTTAATTTCAATAGAGTTTAAGTATTCAGTCTCATTAAAATGAATTTTCCTTGAATAAAGATCAGAGAATCTTAATTTAAAATAAAATTATGTAAGATGTTCCTCCTTTATTATCTTAAAAAACTGATATTTTACCATTCTTTTGCCTTCACGTGTAGATCAAAAGATTCATTCTGAAAATCAAGAGAATAAACAGATTATCAGGTATATCATTCACTATTCTATGCCTTCATAATTAGGGAAGGATAAAGAACAACCCAATCTTGTTATGAAATCAACTTTAGTTTTAGATCTACCATACAGTTGAAATTATATCTTAACAACAGATTTTCTATTCACAAAAATATTCCCCTTCTATAGTGTTTTTTGTTTTATGGGACTTCTTTTGAAACAATAATTAGGAACTCAGAAAGTGTAACTTTAGAGGCAGATCATTCTACAATCGTAGACATAGAATTTTGGCAGTTCAAGTACATAGGAGTTGAGGCAGGCTATAGATACTGTAAATATACACCTACATACTTACTCAGTAAGTCTCACTGAGTATATATGTCTGTATGTATATGTTGGCAGTTTGGAGTCCAGGAGGATCCCCAAAATGTGAACACAGGTTCTGAGCAGTAGAGTATGTGTGTACATACATTTATTTCCATTTATCTATAAACCTCCATTTATTTATAAATATCTCTGCAAGCTATCATATTCCATAGTTCATCGATTCTAATTAATGCATTGTTTCCATTAAGAAAAAAAGCTCACCTCTCCTAGCATTATTTTCTCTTGTAAAGGAAGTTCAGTCAAAGGCAAAATCACAGTAGAAGTACATATTGAGTTTCCTCCAAATGAAGCCAGCTAAACAAAAACATATATACATATATGCACTTAAAAGAAGAAAAAAATGTGAACATTTACTACATAAATGTTATATGCTGAAACACAGATTAACACAAGATGATAGATAGATAGATAGATAGATAGATAGATAGATAGATAGATAGATAGATAGATAGACAGACAGAAGATAGATAGATAGATAGATAGATAGATAGATAGATAGATAGATAGACAGACAGACAGATAGACAGATAGATAGATAGATAGATAGATGGATAGATAGATAGATAGATAGATAGATAGATAGATAGATAGATAGATAGATAGATAGATAGATAGATAGTAGATTTATTATAAAAAATAAATATTTCTGAAGAGTGCAAACCAGCATTCACTTCTGCAGTCAGAATTTTCCCATCTTCTGCTCTCTCTAGTAGCTTAATTCACTTTCTCCAAATCTACTCTAGAGGATGCCCTAGCTCTCACAAATAGATTTTACAATATTTGGCAAGTCGTAATAGAGAGTGGTTGGCTCCCTACTCAGATGGAAAAGGTTAATTGGATATAAATTTAGGCTTTAAAAAAAAGTGGTGCAAAAATTAGATTGTATTTTGCAACCCTCATCCTTCAGACAAATTGGGAAAGTCCTAGAAAAATGTTGGGGAAAAAAAACCAATCCTTTTTTCTCAATCTAACAAATCAAATTGAGCAAGTGGGTTCAGGACTGAGTTTCTCCACTTCAGTAGCTTTAAGTTGAAGCCTACACATTAAGCTGAAGTCCACACATCTTAAAGTTGCTGAGGCTAAGAAACACTGATTCAGGATAACAGAATTTGTCAAAATATTTCCCCCTTCATTTATTTCAGCCATATTGATACAGTACTCTCCATGATAATAATACCTTTGACCAATACATTTTTGTAGGTAGTTCGATCTCCAGATTGGACTGATGATTCTTGATACAGTGAAACTGAATGATGTTATTACTATTCTGACTGGAATCAGGACCCAGTAAAATCTTCTGTGTTTCTTCAAATGAACCCTTAACTGTAAGTGTTAAATCACCTTCTACATGGATAGAATAAAAAACAAACAATATTAATAATAGCTGTTTTTAGGCTTCAGCTAATACAACTCCAAGAATTTTGGAGTAGAAAAAATATTGCTAATCTGAATTTTCAAGGCAAATTCATTTCTTTTAACATTTTTTTTAAAAAGTAAGGCAAGGAATACCTCATGAGAAATAAATCTGAGGAAACAAAAGTAATATTTTTCTTAGTTCAAGAACAGTTTCTCAAAAAATAATAATTAACCCCCTAAAGGGGGTTTACCTTCACGAATGGCAGAGCAGCTTATATATATGAGCTTTCTCTAAAAAACTGTACTTGCAGTGACAGAGATCCAAATCAGCATGCTGGCAAGCACCACATTTTCTCCCAATGCCTCAGAAATGACATTTTGTCAATGTTAGTGTCATTTCAGAGGTATTGCGGGTAGTAAGAAATGATCATTCCTTCAGAGTGGGTTTAGGAGTTATTGTTTGTATTCAGGTAAGGACAATGAGCTATAAGATAAATTCATACAGTGTAACATGCTATACAGTTCTGAATGCATCCATTGAAAGCTGAAATAACTAAAGGGTCGTTTTTACTTATTTATTTATTAAATCTATATGCCACCCATTTCACGTAGCATTTTAGTCTTCCTAGTTCTAACCCAAAGCAACCCAGGCAGAACCAATTCATAATGCAAATGACCTCACTTGTGAATTGTTGCTTCAGTTTCTCAGTATTGACTCTCACTTCCAGACATGAAACTTCACGTGACTGTAAAAACAATGGATATCAGGTTACACAAAGATGCATTGGTCAAGGTTTTGTTATTCAAGCTAATACAGGAATCTTTACTCAACCTACTAAGTTTCTAACTTTCCAGCTACTGTCTCTTTTCATCTGATATATTTCCCCCAAAAAATTCTATTGATTTTTGCTCCTCCAATTTCCTGTTCCTTTTTTCTTTTTCTCTCAACCATTTGGAACCGGGGATTCATGACTTTATAGATCAGTTCATTAGCATGGTGCACGTATATGTGGGTAATAATGGAAATACTTCAAAAATGTGTTACCACTATCAGAAACATCAATTGTCGTATACAAGACATTTCTATAGTGATCTGTAGATGGTGTCTCCTCCAGGCTGTAAACATGTGAGCAACCACTAGCTAGCAGTTGAGAATTGGGGATTTTATGTCTCTCTGCTGCCATCTAGTGTTCATCAGATTTTTCAGCCTGGATATGATATGCCTTTGCTCCTCAGAATCCTGTAAATCAGTTGGTAATTTAGCGTGTTCCCATGCATTGTGACACTAGATGATATCTCATAACATAAATAGGTACATAATTCCTGAGATTTAATACTATCTTGAGCAAAAAAGCCTGTTTTATACCAGGTCAGATTATTTTTTATTGTACTCTTATATTGCCTGTTCTGATTGGCAATCACTGATCTCTCATTTCCTACCATTATCTATCATTTGCTACCTTAAGTGGAGGTACTGTCAGGCCCAACCTAAGGACAACATCAATTCAGTCAAGTCCATTTCTTTATTTCTTTATATCTAATTGACAAAATCTCACTAGACTGAAGCTATAACCTTCTAACCTAATAGATATGTCCTGGGAGATTCTAGAGTACCTTTTTCTCCTTCTATCATCAAGTTTAGGACTGTGCAGTTTGTTGTTTAGGGCACCTTTCTAGAATGTGCTGTCTCATCCATGAGAAACCATAGAGGTATTGCTGACATTTCCCCAATCTTCCAACTGCACATTCCATCACAGGTGCTATGGATTAGACATGAGATCTTTGGTCTGCAAAACCTGTGCTATGTTATTGAGTCATGGTTTTGTCACAAGACAATACTTATCCTGAACTATTAAACTATGACTAAAGCTGTTGGACCCACATCTACAGTAGATGCCTGATGAGTTGGAGTAAGCTGCCTGATTCATGAATTAAAAAATTATCCTATTTTTTTTAAACAACCATGGATAGCCAGTGTTTGTGACACACACAATTAAGTGACCTGCATCTCTTATTACTCTAATGATTTCTAGATTATAATGAGAATGAAATAGCCATAATTATAATCTTATTCTAAGTCAAATATTTTTGTCACATAGGTTTTCAATGATAGTTAGGAAAAAAATAATCAACTGAAGTTGGGATGATCAATAAAGGAGAACGAGGAGACTTGGAAAAAGTGTGCTGTATTAAATCTTACCAATACTATAAAAAGGTTGGGTGCTGAAAGGAATAAGTTTAGCATTTACTTACTTTAACTAAATGGCCCATGAGTCCCTATGAAGTACTGTATTTTGCTGATGGACAAGCTAAGTCCATTACCAAGACTGTTGACTGCAGGGGATAGACCTAATGAGGTTCAAATCATTGGGAGGGATTGAGGAAGAGAGACCTCTATCCCATCAGTGTTATGAAAAGAATCTACTGCCATGGCAATTCCCTCCTGCTTAAACTCCCATTATCAGTATGAGATTAAATGAGATTAATCTTGGGTTCAAGGAAATTCCACCTAATTTTATGACTGGATTAGATATGGTGCAGGATTTTTGTTTTTCATGTCAATGTTATTGCTATAATTTAGAGAACACAAGAAATTTTGAATTCAGAATGATTTACACTCAAAAAAGAGTTTCTGTATTACCCTAATTCCAGAAATGTTGTGGGATTGCAACTGTGTTATATCAAGTTCAGAACAGAACCAGAATGGTTTGAATAATCCATTTTAAATTAAAAATGTTTTTGTACATTTTCTGCATATTCTTAGTTAGAATATTCATTTTTTTATTGCCACACTGAGTCCATTCCAAATATTTTTAAACCTTGCCTTCCCATTAAGGAAAGGCTCCGGCTCTTTATAAAGATTGATTTGTTGCAAAGATTAAGGTTCCAGCTCATTTCAAAGATTGGCGTGAAAGTTGTACCTCCAGAGGGAACTGTTCCATATCCAGGGTATTGGTAAAACAGATTTACAAAGTTGGAAGGGATCTTGTAGGTCATCTAATCCAACCCCCCCCTGCCCAAGCAGAAGACCCTACACCAGGGGTCTCAAACACAATTTACCTGGGGGCCACTGGAGGCAGAGTCTGGGTGAGGCTGGGCCGCATAATATACTTTATATTATACTTTATATTTATATTATACACTAATATTATACTTTCATATCACAGTGGGGGCCACAGGCTATCGTCCTGTGGGCCGCAATTGGCCCACGGGCCGCGAGAATGAGACCCCTGCCCTACATTTCTGACAGTCCAGACTGGCAGTCCAGTCTCTTCTTGAAAGCTTCCAATGATGACGCTCCCACAACTTCTGAAGGCAAGCTGTTCCATTGGTTGATTGCTCTCACTGTAAAAGACGTACTACATTTCTCTTTGTCCCAGCCAGTGTGGTGCACTGGAGAAACAGATAATTATGGGTTGCCTAATGATTAGCCCTTGTTCTAAGCCAAGGGTGTCAAACTCACATAATCACAGCGGCGTCACATAACTATCAGGACCTTTTTTTCCCTTTGCTAAACTGGGCATGGGTGTGGCTAGCATGTGATACATCTGGCCCACGGGCCAGGAGTTTGACAGCCTGTCCTAAGCCATGCCAAATCTATATCAGCTGCAGTCCATATAATGTTGTTGCAACTATTAAACAATCCTGTGGTTTCTGATTCACTCTTGCTCTCTAATGGGTGCTGTGGATTCAATCACTTTAGAAAATATATTTAAAAATAAATCATGATTACCACCAATACTCCATTTGTAATGATGTTTTCAGGATGATCTGGGCTACAAAACAAAATCAAAGAACAAAGAGTTATAATCTGTTTTCTTTTAATTCTCTAAGGAAAAACAAAGTCCAGTTGCCTTTTGAAAAAGCACCTTTGGGATAATCATGACCTGGATGACTGAAAATCTCCATAAATATAAATTTTCTCTATGGCTCATTTAGATACAAATTCCTTTATGTACTTGTTTTTCACTCCATACTTAATCATCATTTGCAATCCCTTTTGACAAATAAGAAACTGAAATGGAAAGATCAGGAATATTGCTATATATTAGCTTCTATTGGTTTGGATGTATTTGATTGTCAAGTTACTGTGTTACTGTGAACCATCACTTACCTCATAATGGCACAACTATCCATTATTTAAGGCTATAAAGCTGCTAAAACTCTGAATGTGTTACTACAAGTGTTACTGATGGCTCACCTAGAGTTAACCCACAATCCTCAACACCCCAAGAATGGTATTTACTAAGGAGTACCTTTTAGGGAATTACTTTAACTACTTAGTACACAGAAAGGCAGTGCATAAGTCAAACAAATTAAAAAAGCCCAGCATGGCCTTCTCTGCCCTGACTTCCTGAGCTCATCAAAAGGAAAGCAAGTGATTGGTGATGGGGGAGTGGGGAGGAGTGCATGCAACCCAGTATGTTAGCAAAGCAGGCCCAGTACCTCTGAGGACCTAGCCAGGCAGGATGGGAGAGAAATAGGTGGGTGGGTATGCTGCAATGTCTCTGTGGTTGGTTGTAAGGGAGTGCTGCAAAGTTTGCAACCTTGAAACAGATTCACGTTTAGCTTTTGGGGTGGGCATTGTAACTTTGAACATTCATTAAATGGCCTGTCGTACCTTGAGGATTACCTGTACTGCTTTTTTAATTATTATTTTTTTCATTTTTCATTCATGATCCTCTGAAATAGGTTGGACTGAGGGAGAGTGACTGGCCCCAAATCATACAGTAAGTTTCACTACATTGTTTTTTGTTAAAAAAGAAAAAGAAAGACCCAAGTGCCATTATCAACAGTCAAGTTTCCTGACTCTTTAGAAACTGCATCCTCAAGAACCACTTTTGGACTTCTGGTTTGCAAGGCTTCGGCGGCGGCAGGAATCCATGATTGTGCGCAGTTTCTGCTGCGCTCGCCACTGGAGTGCCCCCGATCCAGCCAGATTTGGGGGCTAATAGTTACCCCGTAGAGGTAACTGAAGATAGGGGAGATCCAGCAGGGGTCTGGGAGAATCGCAACCCCCCTCCTCAACTGGCTTAACTCCCTTTTCCGAAAGTGATGGAGTGGTGGTCAGCAATGGCTGCCACAAAGAAGCTTTCATCCGGATAAGAATGTGCAGGAGGAAGCTGAGAAGTGAAAGTTTTTGGCTGACCGGGATAATAAGTAACATTTAAATACCCTGTAATTTAAATTTCATTAAAGATACATCGCTCCCAAAGAAGATCGGAAAAAGCGGTGAATGAAAGTAAAAAGGGAAAGTTTGTTTCCTTCCTTACGGTGATAACAGATGGAAATCGGAAAAACCCGTTTTGGCATCAGCGGGTAATTAAATTTGAAAATTAAAGCCAAGGGGACATTAAAGATTTCTGAACATTGGAAAAAAATTTTTTTTGCTATAAGTGGGAAGGGAGAGGAAAAGAATTAATATTAAGATTTTGCTGGAGGAGGCTGCTTGGAACTTATAAGACTAGAGTTAAATTGTAACAAGACTTCTAAAAGATATATTTTGGAACTTTGCAACTGAACTGTACCCCAGAAAGAGAAAGTATAAAAAGAAGAAAGTGCTAAATGAAACAGTTTGTGTGTATTTGGATTGCTTGGTGACTTTGGGACCTTTGGAAATTATTATTTGAAAGACTAAAAACATTTGGGTTGTTTAAAAATTTTTCACAATGTCATTACTTGTTGATGAACTGAAAATGGAATTTAAAAAGCTAAAAGAGGAACAAGAAGGGAAGGGCTCTTCTGGATCTGTTTTTCATTTCTTAGAAATGGATATTTCTACCTATCAGAAACTACAAGAACAAGAGGATTGGGATGAAGAAGAAGCCATCTTTAATGAACAAACAACTCTAGCTGGGGAAGAAAAGGGAAAGAGGGGAAAGAGAATGGAGAATTTAAGACTTAAAAAAACAACCAAAAAAGGGAAAAATAAGGTGAAAAATCGATACAATGTCAGAAAGCAACAGAAAAGAGGAATACAAAAGAGGGTGGGGATTAAGAGGGTGGAGATCAAGAGACGGTGGTGGTGGTAAAAAGGTTAGATTGGAAAAGAAAGGAAGGGAAAAAGGGAAGAGAAGTTACAAAGGTTTGAAACAAGATGTAAAGAAACAGTATTTATTCAGAGATAATGGGTAAAAATATAATTAAAAAAGAGATTCTGCAAAAGTACATAAGACTGTATTGTTGTATTTGTATTTGAAATAATGTTAGAAAACTGGAACATTATATGATTATAAAATGGGATAAAATATTAAAAGGAATGTGTGAAATGCTTAAGATTTAATGATAGAGTTTAATTTGCTATGGATTATTGTTTTAATTATATTATAAACTTATTATTTTCCTATTTTAAAATATAGTACGTAGCTTTAGAATGTACTAAGCAGAATCAGAATGAAAATTATATATTATTTTAAGTGTTAAATTTAGGGGAAAGGTATAAAGGTGTTATACTTCAATCAGTGATTACAGGAGAAATTTTGTGTTAATGAGAAAAGATAGTAGATAATTGAAATTGAACAGACAAAAGATGCAAGCATAATGATTTAAATTGAGATGAAATAAATAAAATAGAATTAAGAGAGTGAAAAGAGGGGAGAAGCTATATAGAAAATGTAGAATGGTAAATAAAATATGAAATGGTATATAAAGTGAGCATGAATTTGATTTATGTCTGTACAAAAAGATTTAACCCGGAACTAAGCTGCTTTCCAAAAAGAAGTTCTATGTTTTCATGTTTTCTGTTTTGTTTGTATATGTTTGTTTATTGAAAATTAATAAAAAAATTATTTAAAAAAGAGAACCACTTTTGAATAAGGATTGGGAAAAGGTGTTTTTTTTTTTTTACACTGTTCTTGCTGCAAGTCTGTTACAGAAAGCTTACAGTTTCGGGGACTTCCGTTTTGCAGCGCTTCGGGGCAGGCAGGAATCTGCAACTATGCACGGTTTCTGCCTGCGCTCGCTGCCCGAGTGCCCCGAGCCACCCGGCTTCGGGTCTAGCCACCTCCATAGAAGGTGGCAAAGACAGGGGGGACCTGGCAGAGTCGAGAAATATCGCACCTCTCTTCCCTAGCTGGCTAAACCCCCTTTTCCGAAGGCAGCTGAGCTCAGCGGAAAAAGAAAGTGCAGGAGGAGCTGTGAAGAAGTGAAAGTGTTTTTTGCTGACGGGGATAAAGTAACAGCGAAAGTACCCTGGAATTAAAATTTGCCAGAGATACATCATTTCCAGAGATTTATAAGCGGAGAATGGAAGTTAAAAGGAAAAGTTTTTCTTTCTTTTCACTCTCCTTCCTAACGTGACAGCGAATAGAACTTCAAGAGAAATCGGAAAACCCGCATTGGAGGTAATTAAATGCTAAAGGGATAAGAATTTCTGAACATTTTTTAAAAAATCTTTTTTGCTATAAGTGGGAAGGGAGAGGAAAAAAAATTGGAGCAGAATTTGAAAATAAGGAGGAGATTGCCTAGAATTCTAAAGAGCTATTAAATATTAACAAGACTTCTAAAAGATATATTTTAATTGGAACTTTGTGACTAAACAGCAACCCCAGAAAGAGAAACAGAAGAATGAAAAAAGTACTAAAAGAAACAGCTTATTTGGATTGTTTGGTGACTTTGGAACTTTTGGGAAATATTTTTGATTAAAAGCACTTGGGTGGTTGTCTTGGAAAACCTTTTTCTCTCTACAATGGCAACACTTGTGGATGAATTGAAAATTGAATACCAAAAATACAAAAAAGAAGAACAAGAAGGGAAAGATTCTTTGGGCACTCTTTTTCAATTTTTAGAAATGGTGGTTTGTACTTATGAAAAACTGACTGAGCAGCAGGATGACTGGGATAAAGAAGAAGCCATCTTTGATGAACAAGTGACTCTATTTGGGGAAGGAAAGGAGAAAGAGGAAAAGAAAAAGGGGACTTTAAGATTTGAAAAAATAACCAAAAAAAGAAAAATAAGGTAAAAAGTGGATACAATGTTAGAAAACAACAGAAAGGGGGAAAGCAGAAGAAGAAAAGGGAGGTGGAGAGACAAGGGGGTAAAAAGGGCAAGGAGAAGAATAAGCAAGGGAGAAAGGAAGGGATGAGAAGCCTCAATGGTGGGGAGCAAGATGTAAAGAAACAAAATTCATTTAGAGACAATGGGTAAATTTAATTGAAAAAGGGATTCTGCAAATGTACATAAGATTGTATTTTTATATTTGTATTTAGAAATAATGTTAGAAAATTGGAAACAACATGTAACCAAAAATGGGATAGAACATTTAGTGTAATTTAGTGAAATCTTTGTGAAGAAAAAGAAGGCAATGAAATAAATGAGAGAATTGAAGTAGGAGAAATGGGAACATTTTAATGATATAATGATTTAAAATATGTGATGTTGGGGGGAAATAACTATGGAAAGTATAAGTGTTCCCATAAAAGTATGAAACTTAATTGAAAAGTAACGTGTAAAATGTTTAAGATATAAATGAATATTAATATTTATGATTAAATTTGTATTGGCATTGATAGTTGTTTTAACTACATCATATACCTATAAATTTTTGTTTTTTTTTGGTTTTTTTTTATAAAATACATTGTGTAATTTTAGAATGTACTAAACAGAATCCCAATGCAAGTTATGTGTTATATTAAGCATTATAAATTTAGGGGAAAGAGTTAAAGGCGTCATACTCCAATCAGTGTACAGGAGAAGTTTTGTTTAAAGAGAAAAGATAAATGGATAGCTGGAAACAGAACAGACAAAGAATGATAAGTATTATGATTTGAACTGAGATGAGATAAATAAAATAAAACTAAGAAAGTTAAAAGAAGGGAGAAGCTATATAGAAAATTGAAAATGGTATTAAGATATGGAATGGTATATAAAATGAATATGAATTTGAATTTGTGTCTGTACGAAGAGTTGTAACCCGGAATCAAGCAGCTTTCAGAAAAGATGTTTTATGTTTTTATGTTTTCTGTTTTGTTTGTTTGTGTATTGTCTTTGAAAATCAATAAAAAATAAATTAAAAAAAAGAAAGCTTAGTTTCCAGCTCTCAGAGGCCCTGATTGTTTTTGCAGAACGTGTATTCAAAGAAGCATAATCCATACTATTTTGTTTTTATTGATTTTATTTGTATCTTGCAATTTTACTTGCATGAATAATCAAGATGGCTTATGATTTAAAGCTGACTTCACATTCAGATGTACATGTAATTATATACAGAGTGAGTTTCATTGTTTTCAAAACTAGCTAGTCTTCTGCTTGAGATTCCTAGACTAAACAGACGTAAGCATCCAGCAAAATGAGTAATAAAAATATATTTGCATTATTTCATTTGAATTGGATGAACTTGCCCTCTTACTCTGACAAGTTTTTAGCTTTCAATACAATGTGGCCTAAAGCAAGAGTCCCTAATCCCTGGGCTGCAACCCAGTACCAGTCCGTGGCCCATTCAGAAATGGGCTGTACAAAGGGTGGGTGAGCATGTTTGCAAGTTTAGTTTAGTTTATTGTCATTGCACCTCATACAACGAAATCAAACACTATCTTCAGTGCACATCATGACCATGACCATGAAAATAAACACAAACACACATCCTTCACATTCCACACATTGAATTGAAAACCCCCAAACACCACACCAACACTGTACTATACAGTAGAATTCAACGGAGCTACTGCCCTGGGATAGAAGCTGTTTTTCAGCCTATTTGTCTTTGTTTTTATTATTCTGTACTGTCTGCCAGATGGTAATAGTTCAAAAAAAGAGTGCCCGGGATGAAATGGATCTTTGAGAATGTTTTGAACATTCTTAAGGCAGCAGGAGCTATAAAGCTCTTCCAAAGAGGGGAAAGGGAAACCAATGATCCTCTGGGCAATGACGTTAACCCTCTGGAGTGCTTTTTTATCTGCCACTGTGCAACTGGCAAACCATACAGAGGTGCAGTAAGTTAAGATACTCTCTATGGTGTAGCAGTAGAGAGTCACCAGCAGTTTTTCATTCAGTTGTTGTTTTCTGAGAATCCTCAGGTAGTATAATCTCTGCTGGGCCCTTTTGACCAGTGTTGTGAGCACCCCAGGTCAGGTCCTCTTTTATGGTAACACCCAGAAACTTAAAACTGGCACTTGCTCCACTTGGTCTCCATTGATAAGCAAGGATTGGATGTCTGATCTGTTCCTTCTATAGTCCACTATAAGCTCCTTGGTCTTATTGGTGTTGAGGACCAAGTTATTGTCTCCACAGCATGAAAGCAACCGGTCCACCTAATCTCGGTAGGCAGACTCATTCCCTCCCCCTCCCCAGAGATGAGTCCCATCACTGTTGTATCATCTGCAAATTTAATAATAGTATTACTAGCATGAGTGGGAATGCAGTCATGCACATAAAGAGTATAGAGTAAGGTACTCAACACACAACCCTGTGGTGTACCAGTGTTAAGAATAAGGGCTGAAGAAGTATGATTACCTAATCTGACCCTCTGTGAACGGCCAGAGAGGAAATCCATAATCCAAGGGCAGATTGAATAAGAAAGTCCAAGGTCCAGAAGTTTAGACACTAGTCTATGTGGAAGAATTATGTTAAATGCAGAACTAAAATCTACAAAAAGCATCCTCACATACTCCTCCTCTCTGTTCTAGATGAGTCAAAGCAGTGTGAAGAGTGATGGCTATAGCGTCCTCTGTAGATCTATTTCTTCTGTATGCAAACTGGTGTTTATCAAATGTATGTGGAAGACCAGAAATGATGTGCCGGCAGACCAATTTCTCAAAGTACTTCATGATGATACGAGTGAGTGCCCCTTGTGTGTAATCGTTGAGGTTATTGATAGGGAATTCTTTGGCAGCGGAACAATGGTGGAAGCCTTCAAACAAGATGAAATAGTGGACTGAGATAAAGACTGATTGAAGATCCTGGTAAAGACTCCAGCCAATTGATCAGCAAAGTCTTTAAGCACTTGGCCAGAACCAGCAGCCTTTCTGTCAGGACCAGCAGCCTTTCTAGGTCCACAGCCCTCAGAATGCTCCTCACCTCCTGTTCCTTCACAATGAGGTGGGGGCTACAATTGGCTGGTGGTTGTATTTTAGTCATCTCTGATGTCTCCACTTCAAAGCGAGAAAGAAATGATTCAGTTCCTCTGCCAATGAAGCATCCCCCTCAGCAGGGATGACATTGGTCGGTTGATGGTTGGTAATTTGTTGAATCCCTCGCCACACCTGCCTCACGTTATTGCTATAAAAATTATCTTGGCCTTCCGAATACCTTTCTTCAGATTAGCTTTGGCAATACTGCATCTTGCCCCATCACTGGACCTAAGGCCTTGGTCCTGTCATGCAAGAGGCGCTGGACTTCTTTGGTCATCCAGGGTTTCTGATTGGGATAGATCCTAATACGTTTATCCACAGTGATAGTATGTGAAGCTCTATTGGGTGAGCAGCAGGTGCATGCACCCACCACTTACAGAAATAAAGCTGCATGCAGAAGTGCACATGCCCACTGCCTGCATAGAACCATCCCATCTCTTCCCTCCCCACACTGTCACCATTGCTGGTCCACAAAGATGGAAAGTTTGGGAACTACTTGCCTAAAGCCTCTCTTAACAATTCCTCCTCTTCTTGTTTAAACAGGCTTCTCTTTATGTTCACTAAGTTTGTTTGCTTGCAGACATTTGATTATCAGACTAATTAACTTTAACAATGTGGGGTTTCAATTTCTTACTTAGTGAAGCAAGTAAGAAGCAGCATTTCTGATTATCCAATAGCACTAAGTTGTATTGGCTATTGGTTTTGACTGGTTTTGTCATATACCGTATATAGTAAGTCCTTCATAATATTTTACATGATAGATGCCCACGATAGAATGTTAAAAATCCCAGTTATCTTTATTAATTAAAATTAAAAATCCCGGTTTAGTCTGTAAATTGAACTTGGCATTTTGGTCCAGTTTTTAAAAGGCAACATTTCATAAAAAGTGCAACAAACAATTTTTTAAAATATTAAGCCATTGTAGTATGTCAGATATCACAGAATGGGCTCCGAATTAGTCCTGTGCAGATGTGACACACAGTGAAATTTTAGTAGTATAGACTGAAAATAATTCCATTGTTATGCTCCTCTTCTACTGAGCTTTAGTTTGTAGGATCTGTTTTACCTTTGAGGGGGGGTGGGCATGGTGGCCTTGCAGTTAAGATGGTGGGCTTGTCAACTGGAAGGTTAGACCCGAGTACCTTGTGATGGGGTGAGCTCCCATTTTTGCCCCACTTCCTGCTAACCTAGCAGTTCAAAAGCATGCAAATGCGAGTAGATAAATAGCTATCACTTCATTGGGAAGGTACAGGGGTGGAATGCTACCCGTTTGGACTGGTTGTTATGCCAGTAGCATCCCACCCCAGGTGGTCTGTGCACCTTTGTTGTATAATCATACTGGCCACATGACCACTGTCTCCAATCAATCCCTAGGAAAGAAAACCCTTGATTCCATAGATTCAGAGAAAAAGTACTTTTACTAGGAAAGAACAGCAACAGACAGGCAAAGTCAGAAGCAAACATGCTTGAAAAGAAAAACTGAAATTAACCCCAGAGCCCACCCCTTAGTAGCCAGGCAACCAGAATCCAATTGGCAGCCAGGAAGATGTTTTGGGAACATCTCCAGTCCACAGGCATCCGTCCTCCTATGTGCATGTCTTTCCCAGGACAGTTGGCCTTGAAGGTGTTAAATAATCCAATCTGGCTTCTCTGAGGAAATATATGTTGGTAACTACTTTAAGTTTTTGTAAGTTTGTGTTTGCATCATTATCAGTAATAATATGTTATCTTTTGTCGACCTCTTTTTCAACTGTTCTCAAATTTTCAAAGCAACGATTCTTTCTTTTGCATTATACCACAGGGAATTGAAGCATGATGGTTAGAGTTGCTGGTGAGCAATCTGGTTTTCCTTCAAATAGTAGTGAGTAATTGTTCAGTTCAATTCTTCAATTCAATTCAGTTCAATTCTTCCTGCGATCCAAGATATTTTCAATAATTTACCTAAGCAATCAATCAAAGACATCAGTTGTTCAGGCCTTTCATTAGGGGTAGCTTGCAGCTGGGAAGACCACAGCAGAGGTGGTATTCAGCAGATTCTGACCAGTTCTGGAGAACCAGTAGTGGAAATTTTGAGTAGTTCGGTGAACTGGCAAATACCACCTCTGACTGGCCCTGCCCCCATCTATTCTCTGCCTCCTGAATCCCAGCTGATTGGCTGGGTCTTCTTTTGTTGCCCTGCACAGGAGAACAGAGCTGGAAAGCAGGTTACTGGGGTGGGGAGGGAATGGGATTTTGCAGTAACCTTCCCCCGGGATTGGGGTGGGAATGGAGATTTTACAGTATCCTTCCCCTGCCACACCCACCAAGCCACGCCCACCAAGCCCACAAAACCAGTAGTAAAAAGTTTTGACTCCCACCACTGGACCACAGCCTTGACAATATGTACCTTCAGTGACAGTATGAAGTGTGTTGTATCTCTACATGTTACTATTACACAGTATATAACACACACATATATGTGTGTGTTATATGTATATGTGTTATATGATAGAAGTGTCATAGTTTTTCTCCCAAGAGCAGGTATCACTTTATTTCATTATTACAGTCACTATACCAGGGGTGGGCAAACTACGGCCCGCGGGCCACATCCGGCCTGTTGGTCATTTTAATACAGCCCGCCTCTGAAAAAAAAATTCCCCTCTGAAAAAAAAGTCGGGGCTGGCCAAGAGACCCCGCGCTGCGCGCCAAAAAATTGCACACACAACACGGAGCTGGGCAGCCGCTTCCCTGGTGGTGGGGCCGAGGCCACTGCCTGGGGAACACCCACTGCCTTCCCTCACCAGGGCCGGGCAGTGGCATGTTGCCCTGCGCCACGTGGCCCCCGGCTGGCAGCATGCTTCTCGGCTGGTGTCCTCCTCCTTGGCCATACAGAACAAACAGGCAGAGAAGGAGGAGACCAGCCAGCTGGTTGGGGGAAGCTTTCTGCACCGAAAGAGGCAGCTACTAATCTCCAGCTTTGCTCCGCTTCTCCAATGGTCCGACACCACCCTGTTCTATGCGCCAGCTGCTCGGACTTGCTGGGCCTGACACATAGAACAGGGCAGCGCCAGATGTTGGAGAAGCAGAGTGGAGCCGGAGATCATTAGCCGCCTCTTTCGCAGCACAAGAAGCCTCCCCCAACTGGCCAGCTGCTCTCCTCCTTCTCTGCCTGTTTGTTCTGTATGGCCGAGGAGGAGACCAGCTGGTTGGTTGGGGGAAGCTTTCTGCACTGAAAGAGGCAGCTACTAATCTCCGGCTTTGCTCCGCTTCTCCAATGGTCCGGCACCACCCTGTTCTATGCGCCGGCTGCTCGGACTTGCTGGGCCTGACACATAGAACAGAGCATGCTGCAGGCATCTCACGACAAGCCCCAGGACATGTGGTCACCTGCTGGTTGGCCGGGCCAGGCCGGGCTGGAAGAGGCACATTCTCCAGAAGGAAGAAAGCGTGCTCCGGGAGGGTGGGTGCCGGGAAAGTGGGCAGATGTTCCAGGACCACTTAAAGGTTGACTTTAAGAGTGCCCCCATGGAAGAAGCCGAGCAAACGTAGTGGTGGCAGGGGTGATGGGGCATGTGTGTCCCTCCACAAGGAGTATGAAGGGAGGCAGACACCGCACCTCTCAGGAAAAAAGTAGGTGCCAAAGCCCTGGATGTCACCTGGGAGGGGACTGTGGAGGGACCCATCACATGCCTTTGTTGCCCCCGCCGCCTCTACTTTTGTTCTCGTTCTTGGCTTCTTCCATGGGGGTGCTCTTAAAGTCAATCTTTAAGAGCTGGAAGATGTTAGATCGCCACCAACTCATCCTTGGGAGAGGTGTAGCCCCTGAATACACGAGAAGTCTTGGGCAAAGTTCTCTGACTTTTAAAACGCATCCGTGCTGTGTTTGCCTCCCTTCATGCTCCTTGTGCATGCTGGGAGCACCTAACTGGAGCAAAAGAGAGCGAAGTTGACTGCTATGAAATGAGCACCTTGGCTTCCCCTCTTGCTCCTCACAGTTGCCCTGAGCTGGTGCGGTTCTTTACCTGGGCAGCCAGACGCCCACAGCAGCACCCGCAGCAGCAACAGGCAGTTCCGCCCGAGCTCTGCTCAGGTGTCTGGCTGGGGCTGTCAGGAGTTGCTACCACCGGCGCAGCTCCATGCGGCTCTAGTCCTGCGTTGCCGTGGGAAGGGAAAGGCAAAACCGGGAGCCACTGAGCCTGAGTCTCCAGTGCCGCTGCTGCTGTTGCAAAGTACCGCTGCGGCTCTTCCTTTTTGCCTTTCCCTTCCCGAGGCAACGCGGGACTGGAGCCGTGCGGAGCCGCGCCGGCGGTAGCACTCCTGACTCAGGGGGCCTCCGAGGGAAGGGGAAGGAGGAGAAGAAGGGGGGAAGGGGGGGCGATTCCCCCAAAATCTTGTGCTGACCCGGCCCGTCTGTCAAATTTTAAAAGTCAATGAGGCCCCTGAGCCAAAAAGTTTGCCCACCCCTGCACTATACCTATGAATTCTAGGGAGACAAAAATCTATTACTACTACAAATTCTTCTTCGCCTATTTCTTCTAATTCTCTGCGCTGAGTATATCTTGTCTATTGACATAATCTTGCTATGTTTTAAATCTGGATCAATTCAATGCTCAATGCAAAATATACAGTGGGTCATTGCTCTGCATGGTATGGATTTCTTATTCCAGTTTGCACCCATTCATCTATTTTGTGCTCTAACATTAATTTTTTTCTTGTCAATATTTTGTTGCCATATGAAATAGACTAAAAAAAGAAGCCTTAATATAGTTTCTTCATCATCAAAATTTAAAAGCCTGTTTACATATATGTGTTTCATAACTTTTTATAAGTAACCAACACATTAATCTTCTCAATCTGGCAGATACTACAATCCAGAGAATCAGGATGATTCTAGAGGCAGCTTCGTTTTGATTCTCTGTAAAATGAAATTATAGAAACTGTGCACCAACTGCCTCATGTGATCTTAATATTAGACTGGCGTTTTCTATTTCTGTTCTGGCATAATCCTAATTCAGGTTTGAGCTATCTAGAGTCCTTGGTGTGAAAGTTATGTGGAAGTTATGTGGCTTGGGACCAGGTTGCCTAGGGGGCCATCTCTTCCCAATAATTTCTGTCAAATTTAGTCTAGTAGATTGGGGGGTGCTACAGGTGCTGCTGTCAGCCAAGGAACATTATCTGGCAGGACCCAGAGGCATATGGCCTTCTCACCATATGGCTCCCAAGAATCTAAGTCCTCATTTTACCAATCTCAGAAGGGTGGAAGGCTGAGTCAACCTTGAGCTCCGCCAGGATCAAATTCCAGGCTGTAGGCAGAGTTAGCCTGCAATACTTCATTCTAACCACTGTGCCAACAGGGCTCCTAATAATTATTATAATTCTTGATTGCCTCTATGCTTTATTTGTAAGTGTTTTTTGTGTTTTATGGTTTTAATTTTTATGATATTGTTCACCACCCAGTCAGTTGGATTGAGATGGGCAGCAGCTACATAAATTAAATAAATGAATATTGTGAATCGTAAGGTAAAAAGAGTTACTAAAGGATGTCAGCAGGACATCCCTTCCTATTTAGATATGCCTAAATAGTATATTTACATTCAAGCAATATAATGTACCATTGTGTTTTCCAGGATTCAAAAAAAGGCCTTTAATCTCAGCTCCTTTAACCTTTTAAAATCCAGGAGGTTTAGGAATATCAATACTGCGCAACCAACTGATCCACCGAGATCCTAATGCAAGAATGCCATCACGTGGAGTCTCACGATTTCTAACAGCACTAACAACAGGTCTATTACGTGGTCTTTGAATCCTATGAAAATAGAAAGAGCATTAAGAATTGTTATTCATGAAACCCAACATATGAATACGTGAAAACAAAAACACACTAGAGAAGAATCAAAATAAAAATGCAACTTACCTTCTCGCTCATTGCCTGACTCCACACATGAAGCCTCTTGATTCATCTACGGATGTCTATCCTGAGAACTGTTGCTCCATGTGGTTAGTACCAGTCCATTGGGTTGTGTGATATTGTCACATTCATATTTACCAAGTTCAAAACATGAGTTTCCCATATGTTAACACTCAGCTTACACATTATGATTCTAACTCAGAAAGCAGATACATGCAGAATATAATAAGTACTCACTGGAGAGGTGAAATATGCTGGAAAGCCAAACACCAGAGTTTTTCATGTTGCTGTGTTTTTTATGTGTTCGTGACTGGCAGTGTCACGATAGGCACACCCCTATTGATTTCTTAATGTTTCCTTCAAGACAATCTTGATTCCTGGTGTTTATGTATGTAGTCATAATATGTAGACATATTCATATTTTCTTGAAAACAATGTGGAAATTATTTTCCACTGCTTTGTTTTGGGATTTCAAAGGTGCTTTTTCAAGAGGCAATTGGACTTCTGGTTTTTCTTTGAAGTTGTTTCACTTCTCATCCAAGAAGCTTCTTCAGCTCCTTTGGGATGTTGTTTTTTTCTTTTAGAATGTTTTTCAACTTCCAGATTTGGTTGGTCTTCAATCCTGGAGTTTCCTGGTGATTTTTCATCCAAACATTAATCAAGTCCAACCCAACTTAACTTCTTCAAGAAGCCCCAAGATCAGATAGATCTTCTGATTTCTTACTCTTGCCATTGCATTGTTCCAAGTATATGAAGGAATAATCATTGCTTCCACTGCCATTGCCAATACCATGACCATGACCATGAGATAAGATTTGGCTGAAAGGAAGTAGTATGATTGGAGCCACTGATATGGAAATGTGGAGGAGCTTTAGAAGTAGTGTGTGAATATAGCATATGATACTTGGCCAATAACTCTCTTATTGATATGGTCAGCAACACAACAATTTTCAAATTTGAAATATGACTCAGGCAAACAAGAAATATTTTCTGGTTTCCTTCTTATTTTCAGATGTGAAAAGTAACTTCATCTACTGAATCAAAACTGAATTGAGGTGAGTCCAAACGATCACTGAGTTTATACATAGACTATGTCAGTAATTACTAGCAAAGAGGTTGCCCACTGAAAAAAAGGAGTACAACTACAATATTGCCTTAGAGGACACTTCCTCTTTATCCGTTGACCCAAAGTCTGTCATCTCTTCCCTGTTCCCTCACCTAGCAATCAAACCAATTAATCACCCATGTTAATTGGTTGAATAGCGCATGCAAATCCATTTTAGGTTTGTTTTTCTTTTAACTGAAGTTCTGTAAATCCAGCATTTTGCACAACACAAAAGTATGTTAAGTAGAGGTGTCATATGGACGCTGCACATAATCACCTAATTAGTTGCATAATTAACTATGAATTGCATTTCTAAAAGTTTATTTGGACACAGCCTTTGAAACCACATAATTTATTTTCAGTTCATGCATCAGCTGACTTTTATTTTCTGTTCAATAACCTGTACATTGTGATACCTATAATCTCTGTACAGTCATTTGGCGCAAGTACAAGCACAAGCAACTGACATGGGTTTCCTTGGTCATAATTTTCATGTTTCTCCTTGACCAATTTTATTGTCTGTCTCTACCTGAGTGTTTTCCTTTGATCAATTTTGTTGTCTGTCTCTACCTGAGAAGTCCATTTGCCTGTGAACTTCCTGATTGAAGCACCACTGAGTCAAGATGTTGTTTCTCTATGTAGTATGATTTCAGCTGCTAGCTGTTATAGCATGCCTTTGGAGTGACTGACAAGATAATTTACTAGACTGCAGAAGTTTCTCTATCTTATATAAAGAATGATGCCCTATGTATACCACTTATTTTTCTAGTAATTATAATTGCTCTATAACACCTTATAGCTCTAAGGGATATACTATAGCATTAAAGGTTGTACTCACATGCTTTGCAACTTAAATTCAACATCCAGCTCTTCTTCTGTCTATAAAAAAGTAGGAAAAAGAATGATTCTCAATGAAGAACAATTTTCCTTTTCCAAATAACATTAATTTATTGTAATGGCATTGCATGTATTTCAAAGAATGCAATGATATCTTTTGATTTCACCTTCATATTAAGAAGATTCTAGAAGCTTAGTATTCGTTCTGACTTATTGCTTGTTTTTCACTCTTGCTTGGTAAAGAAAAAGGAGGAATTTTCACACAGCGATAGGACCTCAAGATTTTTAGGTTGGCACTGGTTTATCTGTGTATAGTTCCCAGGCTTTTGTTTACATTCCAGCATTCTGTAAATTTGCATGAGAAACAGATACACAAAGCCAGAGTCAGGTCTGCCAATCCTGGTACCATGCAAACAAGCTCATTAAGTTTTGGTATCAGGTTTCAATAAGATCCTGGTATTGCCCTTTAAGCTGTGAGCTTTGACATAGAATTAGCCTTAGGCCCTCTGTGACTTGGCCAATTCAGAGCCTCTCTACTGTTGTGTCATTGGGGTCCTAAAAGCGGAAGGGAGGTTTCTTACTATCTTGCTTGGTATATTGCGCTTTTGTGTTTCTGTTTAAATCTATCTTCTAAAATTGATAATAAAAGCTTAGGAATGCTGAAAAGGTCCTAACTATGAAAAATGATCATGTCACAATTTTCGGCGCCATTGTAACATTGAATGATCACTAAATGAACTGTTGTAAATTGACTGCTATCTATATTTGTTTCTTTTTATATTTTTAGCACCATTTCTCCACTTACTTCAGGATTTAATTTGAAGCTCACACGAGTAATTTGTCCTGTACGGAGTTTTCCAACATCAAAGAGAACTGTGTAAAGATGATCGTCTTTGGTATATTGATCTTCATCACAGAGCTTCAAGTGCAGAGTGTTCTAATGATAATATAATATTATTTAATATAATTTTGCAAAGAAATGAACTATTATACTGTATGTTGAAGCCAGAGAATGAGTTCTTAAACACCCCGAAAAGAGAGATATAGATTAAAATCTAAATTATACGCCTGATTAAGGTGCACAAATAAAATATATAAAATGAAGAAAATATACTGTATTACTCATCCTTAAAATAAATCTGTAGATAGACAACATGTGTCTATCCAGATGTTCAGTTGCAACTTCCATCTTCCTTTTACTATTATCAATACTGTGCAGAGTTGATGAGAATTGGAGCTTAACAAGTGGCATCTTATCCCTAAGTAGCTCTGGTCCTAGTGAGAATCAGTTAAAATTTGTCTAGATTTCTGATACATTTTCTAAGCCTTGCATGGCAAAATCCTTTGTTCTGAAACCTTGATACTAAATTACATAAATATAAATACTAAAGCAATCACAGTTCAATGATAAAAAAAAAAACCAAAGGCAATGATACTAGAATTTGATTAAACATAATTTTAAAGTCAAAGGTATTACATGTTTTTTTTCCTAATTCAGCCTAAAATGTTTTTTCTAATTCAACGACCAAATAGTCCTCAAACCTGCTACTTGCAAGAATTTCTTTTATATCTATTAATAACTAAGGTTAAAAAACAAGCAATGGCATTACATCCTCATCATCAATTTCTTGTCTTATATATCAAAAGCATTAAATGTGTTTAATGTACAAAACAAGAGCATTACAATATTAGATAATATTGTAAAATAAGATATGAGAATATACTAAGAAAAATGAAAGGAGATATATTAGATTTGGAATTGAATAAATGAATATAGAATTGAGATAAGAATTTTAGATAATATCAAAAAATAAGATATAAGAACATGAATTGGGATTGGATAAGATAAGCTTAATATTTAATAATGACAAGAATGGTGCAATATGAACTTAAACAAATAAAATGAATAGGTAACTATGGTCATGTTTGTATTGAGAAGTAAAACCTGGAGCCACACTGCTTGCCAAATGAGAATTTTTCATTTAAAAAAAATAAAATGAAAACAGGGAGAAAATTGAATAATGGAATTATTAGGTATGTTTAATTGATAAGGTGGTAGGCATTTGGAGAGAATAAGGTTGAAAATAAATATTGAAGAAGTATGAATTAATATGAATATAATGCCGTGAGAGGTGTATGATATACTGATGCCACACTGTTAATGTATTGTTGTTATATGTAGATTGAAATAAAAAAAATTGGGGAAAAAAGAGCATTACAATCAGCCTAAATATGAAACCAGCTGTTAATAACGTCTATTATTTACTGAAATTTTTGACCAGGTCCTGGACAGAAAACAAATACTGATTCTCCGCAGTCATAAGATATTGTTTCAGTTCACTCATCTGACATTACAAGAATTAGACATGCTAAGTACCAGCACATATTAGCAAGCAATATATATTCTTTGACGTGTATATCATCATGTTGCCCATACAGGTTTTTTCCCCCCTCAAAATTAATTTTGTTGATTCATTTGTCTGCCTTAAAAATCAGTACATCATAAGGAGCCACTCTGTGAGGGAAGTATGTGGTTTCTAAATTTGATATATATAAAAATTAAAATGAGTCTACTCGGTGGTCTATACAGTGTAACCCTTAATCTACACCAGCTATGAATACATTGCTCTAAGAATATTCACTTGTAATCTTTGCTAGCTTCTTGGAAGGGATGATGACAAAGATTTATTTATTTATTAATTTAATTTCTATGGCTGCCAAGTAACTCAAGGCAGTGATGAGGATGGTGATGGGTTTATTATTATTTGCCAGACATTTGGAATGGTGCATTTATCCAGTTGTATTATCTGGATTTAATTTTATAAATCATCTTATTAATAGTGTAACTGAGATGGAGCTAGAAATCGGAAGGAGAAGATCTCCTTTAAGTCAAGCTTAACTCAAGGGATTTTATGAATAATGTGGGACTGATTCTCCTCTGCCTTCATGATTGTTTGACTTCCCATTCCAACATCCAACCCTAACGTTCCCTGAAGGCCTCCTATTCAAATGCTAACCAGGGCTTGCCCTATCATTCCAGGTAAAATTACTGTGGAGATCTAGAAATTATAATAATGAGCAAATAAGAATTTCAATTATTTAGTTGAGCATTGCAAAAATGTTTCCCTCTGTGTGTTAGTGATCAGTCATCTAGGTTAACTGCATGCAAATAAATCTCCGTACTCCGTACTAGTGTCTCTCTGTTGGATGTCTCATGCCTGAACCAATTATTAATTTAATTTGTTTATTTTTATCTCAGCTGTATTATATTTTATAAATAACTCAAGGCAGCAAATATACGTAATATTGCTTCCTCACAATAATAATCGGTGCGTTGAGCTGAGAGAGAGCGACTAGCCCAAAGTTACCCAGCTGGCTTTCATGCCTAAAGTAGGAGTAGAACTCATAGCCTTGTGTTCATTCCTTTTGTAAATGATTTTATTAAAAGATTTTAAAACAAAGATACAAATTAATACAAACTGAAACAGTGTAGGGAAGAAAAAAGAAAAGTAAAAATAAAAAAAGAAAGCTAAAACTGCAAGAGAAAAAGAAAAAGATACCAAGAAGTTGCTTCTGATTTTCTTTATACTAGTTGTAAGTACAATTATAAATGTATCACTCTCTAAAGTTACATCATAACTCTCTTTTTCTCTAATCTATCCTAATTATCAAAATAAGAAATCATGTTTCTTTTTTTTTACACAAAAAGTCTCTAAGTCCCTTTCCAATAGTCAAAATTTACATAGATATTGTTTTTTGTCTAATAAAAGAAGTCAATTTGGCAATCTCAGTAAGTTCCATAATCTTCACTATCCATTCCTCTCTTGTAAATATTACCAAATTTGGTATTATGTCATATTAATTGAGTGTATTCCAAAAGATCCCCAAAGATATTAAAAATCAGAAGGAGTCTGATATTTGTTAGTTTTGACTAAAAATATCATTTGTTAAATAATTGTAGCAATTAAAACTATAAGCAAATAGTAATTATGTATTACTAGCTGTGTTTATGCATAGATCCTCAAATATGCTACATATCAGAAGCTCACAAAAGCTTAAGCCTTTTAATAAACTTTGTTAATCAGAAAAAGTGCTATTAGATTTAGTTTTGTTGTCACCACAGATTTACATGGGTTTCCCCCCACCCCCCTACAAACATACCTCACCCACTGTTCCATTACAATAATTGGTAAGCATCTCATGTTCATCCATTATATAATTCATGGTAGGATTTGGGAAAGAGACTTCAATAAGGATTTTTTATTCCTAAAGAGTTTTGTACTTTTGCAAATCTTAGAGAGCCTCCTCAAACCTAATGACATTTTACCACTGTTCATGATTACTTCCATAATCAACTCAATATAAATTGGTGAATTGTTATTGAATCATATAAACCTGTTAAATACTACAAATATGATTAATAATATGCTATCTGTAGCAAAAGAGGGATATTTAGAATATGGAGATTGACATAAAAATAAGATACTGAAATGGTGAATAATCAAAGAATATATATGTATTAATATGAAAATTTATAAGATTGTCAACTGTATTGAATATGAACAATATTGTCATATTTATTTTAAAATGTACCTCACTGTCCACACAATGATACGTTTGTAAATAAGAAAATAACAAATGTATACAAAAAAAATGAATGCTTCCATAATCATTAGGTAAGTTTTCACACTAGAACAATTGGTCTGAGAGAGAGTGAAATCTGTCTGAATGTTCATATTTATGGCAAAAAGAAAAATACATAATCTTACCTTTATACGGCTGTCGATCCTATAGGTGAAAGCTTGATTCCACTCAGGATTTTTTGAATTGGGAACAGTTTCTGTCTTAACTACCTCACTTGAAGAAGTTGGTAGTGTAAGAGATACATAGCAATCAGATTCTGTAACTATAGAATAAGAAGGGAAAATTGTGACCGGTGTTCTTTTAACACCAAAACAATTAGAACATGAATTGTATTGTGTATATAAGAATCAGTCATAAACTGCAAAAGGCATGAGTGGAAGAAAACAAATGTTTTCCACAAATTTAGATAAATTGAGAACAGAAAGTTTGTAGGGTGGCAAAAGACTCATTAAATGTTTATTGATCCGATTGCCCTAGTTTTAGTTTCCATATCACAGTCATTGCAACAGAAGACAACAATAAGACTAAGTTCTGGTTTCTTCAAATGCAAGATCAAGGTCATCAGGCATGACCACTATAGTGCAGCCTCTGTACTAACTTAGTCAGATAACAGATAACAGATAATCAGAGTTGGAAGGAACCTTGTAGGTCATCTTAGTCCAACCTCCCGCCCAAGCAGGAGACCCTACACCATTCCTGACAAATGGCAATCCAATCTCTTCTTGAAAGTCTCAAGTGGTCTGTAATACCACACCTGGAAGGGTAATTACTCTGGCTCAGCAAATTGCAATCTTCTTGCTTGCATCAGCAGCTAAGTTAAAACAAAGGAATGGTATGCTTTTCAAATGAATTAAGTCAAGAAGAAGTAGTTCAAAATAGTCAAGCCTCTCTTTGCAAAATATCCCTTTGCAAGCTGCAAACCAGCCTTTTTACTCCGTAAAGTGTTTTCTTCTCTCCACCACCCACCTCACAGTTAATCTGAGCAAATACAATAGTCAAAGCCCAACCAACACTTCTAACAATGAAGCCAGGGTGACAATTAAATTTTATTTCAGCATCATTTGTCATATTTGAGAAAAGTGGGATAACTGAGGATGTGCGGTACATGTTTCCAAACTATTTGAAGCTAAACTTTTGCAGTGTCCTGCATGAGTAACAAATTGCAATCCTGCATGTGAAAAGGGGTGGTTTCAAGCACATTAAAGTGTCTCAAGCTTGAGAGAGACCATGATTCCAGATCTGATTTCCCATTTCAAAGCACTGTTTTGAGCTCAAAATATGACATTTTGCAAAATTTTGAGCTTCAAAACAAAAATTTTACACACTCTTTAGGATGATTCATAGCAGCATAGATGGCATCCAAACTTCTTCCTTCCAATTCCTCTGTCTTCTAATAGCTGCCACTTGAGATAGTTAGATAGCTTTCTCCTTCTGCCAAGAGCTGTTATGCTGATGTATAACATAGAAAAGCATTCCTTCACTTGGAAAAGAAGGGCCTTTGAAAGGAAAAGATAAAATCCTAGTTCAAAGCATCATTGCATAGACCAGGGGTCTTCAAACTTGGCAGCTTTAAGACTTATGGATTTCAACTCCCAGAATTCCTCCTCCAGTCATGTTAGCTCAGGAATTCTGGGAGTTGAAGTCCACGAGTCTTAAACTTGCCAAGTTTGAAGACCCTTGACATAGACAAATCAATAATGACAGCTCAAACACCAAATAATCTAGTTCTCTGGAACAAAATATACAACCTCATTCCTATTGTTTGATTTGCTTCACTTCCTTTTTGATTGTGTGGTTCCCTTCATCTTAAGATCATATTTATTTATTTATTTAGTCAAGCAATTATAAGATAACAGGTATAAGTATAAACATAGTTATGAATACATGGAATGGATATATATAAGAAAAATAAAAAGAATCAATAGGTCAGGGACGGTAGGCACGTTGGGGCACTTATGCATGCCCCCTACAGACCTCTTAGGAAAGGGGTGAGGTCAATAGGAGGCAGTCTAAGGTTAAAGTTTTCGGGATTTGGTGAAGAAACCACAGAGTCAGGTAGAGTATGCCAGACATTGACCACTCTGTTGCTGAAGTCGTATTTCCTGCAATCAAGTTTGGCGTGATTAACCGTGAGTTTGTATCTATTGTTTGCTCTTGTGTTGTTCTTGAATCTTGTTCTTGAAGGACTGTATAGACATTATTACAATAATTCCATAATGGCTATAATAAATCATGATTAATTTCTCAGTGTCCAGCAATGGATTAAATTATATAATTGTTCAATATAACCGTTTGCAATATTTGAGGAAAGCAGTGGATTTCAGAATATTTCTTCTTACTATTTGGGATCTTCCAGAGGGTCCATTTTAAGGGAAGCCATGATGTGAGAGAAATTTGTCCTCCTAGAATTTTGATTTTGTGAATTGATCTCTTTTCTCTTTAAAAAAGTCAATACATACAGTATGTGCCATGGTTTTTGTTCCTTATTTATTCTTCTTCTTTTCCCAATACATCAGTAGCCTTTTCTCATGAAACTATTAACATAATGATCTTTTCTTCAGTCAATTCATTCACTTTCACCTGTGTTCATCACAAATTGAGGGATTTTTGATTTGGCTGGCTATATTTTAGTTCTCTAGCCTTTACTCCCACCCCACCCCAACACACACACTTTTGTTTTTGAATTTTTCTCCCTTGGGGAAGGAACCTCAGCATATTAGTATAGCTGGAACCAGCATCATACTGGACAGGGTCTGGTGAGTTATCATGCATTCTTCTCCCTTTTCACCTTCCAGTGGACATATAGGAGAATGAAAATAAAATGGCCACAAATAGAGCATTTCTAGAGAGACCCTCATATCTGCATAACACACAGGCCTATCTTCTTGAAACATGTAATATAAACAGGACCATGGATTTCCTCATAAATGTATTGTCTTAAGCCTCTTAAGAGTCTGACATGACTACTGGTGATATGATAGCAGCCTTGCAATATTTGAGAGGCTGTCACAAAGGCGGGGGGAACCTATTCTCCAAAGCAGCTAAGGGCAGGGACAAGTGTGATGACTTAGGGCATGGCACAAAGGCAACACCGTCAGATAAGCAATAAGAGTCCCTTCATTATCTCCAACTTTGCCCCCAGTGTCCAGGTTACCTTCTGGCTGGAGAAAAATTCTCCCAGGAACAGCCTTTGACTGCAGAAAATTCAGTCCAAAACAAGATAAACCCAATCTGTAACTGAAAGTCCAAACAAGCCAAATTGAAGTTAATTAGGAGCAAGAATTTCAGACTTGAAAGCACGGCAAAACTCACACAGTTGGGAAGATGCCAGGAACACAGATAAGCTACAACAATACAAGATAAAGTCACATTTGCTCCCAACAGCCTACCGCACACAGCTTGCCTTTTTTATAAACTGTGTTCCCAGCTGCTGCTAATGAAGGGAATCAGGTCCCTTTCCTCCTCCATAAGCCACGCAATCCATATTGCTCTCTTCTCCATTCCACCCTACATGCCCTAGGATGAAAAGGGGGTGGGTCTGGGTCTTCCTTTGAACTCCTTCTCCCTTGTTCTATCTCTCCCCTGCTCTGCCAAGCCAGACTTTGCCCTTCCCCAGTTTTCTCCACAGCCAAACAGAGCCACACTCCTATTCCCTGTCAGCTGTTCAGGCTTCTTCCTCATATTCACACTCCAACAGAGGCATGACAACAAGAAGTAGCAGGTGAAAAGAGATATAACTAAGGAGAATTTCCTGACAGTTAGAACAATTAATCAGTGGAATGACTTGCCTTCAGAAGTTGTGGGTGCTGCAACACTGGAAGTTTTTAAGAAGAGGTTGGACAGCCATTTGTCCAGAATAGTATAGGCTCTTTTGCTTGGGCAGGAGGTTGGACTAGATGGCCTCCAAGGTCCCTTCCAACTCTGTTATTCTGTATTCTGCTGACTCTTCTGTCAGTTCAGTTTCTTCAAATCCAGAACAGTAACCAAACATTGGAAGAGAAAATACTACTTTCATTCAGCTTCCATTTTCAGTTTATTTAAAATAAGTAGCTGATTATTTTAGCTTATGCCAAATAACTAATTCTGTGATTATTATACCATTATTTTATTTGGCATTATATTTCATTTTAAAATGGGATTGTTATAGGTCGGGCACCCAAGTTATTTCATTTATTTATATGCCCATCCATATGGCCATCCATTTTGCAACAGTGACTTCTGAGCAGGTAAGTATAGGTAAAAGTTTTCCCTTTTCATTAATATACCATAAAGCCCCAAAATTCAAAATAAACAATTCAGTACAAGACAACTAGATATGAGTAATGATTGACTGTCCAAGAAATGCCTTTCCATCTTGTCTACAGAATTTCCAACCCAAATGACCTGTCCAATATAAATCTTTTCATTCCGCACCATCCAGTCAGAGCTGGAGAAGCTTCTTGGATGAGAAGCGAAATGTCTTCAAAGAAAAGCCAAAAAGTCTAGTTGCCTCTTGAAAAAGCATCTTTGAGACAACCACGACTTGGATGACTGAGAATCTCAATCGATATTGTTGAACATTATAGTGGCAGTTATAAAGAAATTATACTATGAATTGTATCTTCTGCTTTCTTCCATAAGTTTTAGAAATCTTTGTCAATGTAATTTATGTGTACAAAGAATGATCCAGATAGTGTTATAAGGGGTTCCATCAACAACAGAGATACTTACGTATGTCTGCCTTCTTTATATTTCTGGCTCTCATTATTCTAACTGTGAGGAGTCTGAATGGAGTTTCTTCCCTCTGTTAATAAAACAACAGCAACATATAAACGTCAGTATTTGTGTGATTAGATTTGGAGATATGGAGAACTACGAATGGGATGGAGAAGAAACTGTATGTAAGCTTCAGAGTTAGAGGAGTAAAGGCCCTCCTGAGCACCGTACATAGCACCCAACAAGTCCCAATAATGTCTTAAGCTCAAAGGCATCCTTTCCAATGATCACACTGCAATATGCGGAGGAGTTTCCGATACAGCTACTTTAAGGAGTTGCTGCATCAAAAAAGCCTTTTTCCTTCAATTCTAAAGCTCGGCACAATCCAAATGGTCGGTCAGAACGGGATAAAAGTTAATAGCAACCAGAGTTGGTTTACAGAGTGCCCTCTCCAGATAAGGTAAGACCCTATAAAATTTGTATCAGAGCAAATGTTGAAAACCTACCTGGAATTGACCCAGGCTGCTTGGACTGTTTTAATATTTATTTGGGTGTGTAGATGGCATGAGCACAGGCACTTTTTATTTGTTGGACAACAGTTCACAGAGAAGCACTAGACCCATAATGGCGAACCTATGGCATGCGTGCTACAAGTGGCACACAGAGCCATTTGTACTGGCACGCCAGCCGCAGGCAAACTTACCTCACTGTGCATGCACGCTCCTCACAGCTAAATTTTTTTTGGTTGGTTTGAGGCCTTTTTCGGCCTTGTAGAGGCTTAGAAAAAGGCTCAGCAAGGCTTTTCAGGATGAATTATTGGCCTGTTTCATCAGTTCCTGTAATACGGGAAGTGACAAAATGGACCTATAATTTGGCCCGAAAAGCCTTGCAGAGGCTTTTTCCAAGCTTCTGGGAGGCTGAAAAAGGCCTCAAACCAGCCAAAAAATCAGCTGTGAGTAGCAGTGCAGGTCAGGGGATGGCATGGGGGATTGCACCCGCATGCGCAGGGGGTGTGGCAGAGTGGGCACATATTGCATTCTGGGTGCTGGCACGTGAATATGTGCACTGGTGCATGCACAATTTTTGGCACAGGAGCCCAAAAAGGTTAGCTACCACTGCACTAGACAACCAGCACTCAGCCTTTCTGGCCAAGAATTCCTCAAGCACATCAGTAGCAGAGTGACTGGTTTTGCTGCCCCCAGCAAGTCTAAATTGTTATCCCTTCACTAAAATAAAAGAGACTCAATTGCTAGCCTTTCCCTATGTTCTATGTGCTGCCTCTCAGGTTCCTAGTATGGCTTGTGCTGGAAACTCTTCAGTATATACCAGCACCCTTCTAAGCAAGAATGGGATGAACCCCCAAAACCCTCCAATAAGCACAGGGACCACCTCTTAAGTGTTCACTGCCTTGAAGGTGCACTTTCCTGTCCATGAACACAACAGACCAACAGAATTATGTTTCAAAGTTGCTTGCAGCTGAATGTCCCTGTGATGACCTGGAGTGTAACACAAATCCAAAACGTAAATAAATGTCCTTTAATGCCTCCAACTTGGTCCCACTATTCAATAATTCTCAGTTGGAGATAAAACTTATTCAAAAATAGTCTTTAAAAGAAAGCAGTACAGTCCGAACTTAATGAGCAGGTAGAGGTGAAATAAAAAACCCCAAACAAACTACAGTGAAAGAAATTCCACAACAGACCGGGATAAGTAATTACCAACTTCAAGGAGATAACAATGCACTTTCTGTTGGAAGGACTCCAACCAAGATAACTTCAGCCCAAAATAAAACATGCTTTGCTTCTGGCAACACTGTGTTTTAACCATCTCTTTTATATACTATTCTCCCCAGCTGCAACCAATGAGGGGGATCATGGCTGCTTCCTCTCTCGTAAGCCAAGTTGTTTCCTTCTCCATTTCTCCCTGCGTGTCCTAGGATGAAGAGGGGATGGGCCTGGTTCTTCCTCTGACTTCCCAGCTGGCCTCTGTCCTTCCCCAGCTTCCTCCACAACCTCCGGAGTCATACCTTCACTCCCTATTGGCTGTTCCTCCTCTCCCTCACAGTCCGACTCTAACAAGGGCATGACAGTCCCTGACTAAAACAGTGTATTGTTTAATAAGGGGGCTCATCTTGCTGGGTTTATTATTTATGTCTGGAAAATCTCCTAATGAGCTATTGCTGTTATATATTAGTTTTTCTATTAGTAACATTGGCATATGCTTCTAAACACAATAACAGCAAGATGACATATTTATATTTCGTTATTAACAAGGTTTATAAGGCTTTCCAGTTCAAACAGTGTGTCTCTGATTGGCCTGGCATAGAACATTAAACAAATAGTCAACTCCCTTCCTCCCCCACATACACACATACACACACTATATAACACAAACTATATATAATATCTAAATGTAAAATTCATAATGGTGACCAAGTAAAGTAACAAAATAACCGAAGGGGCTCTCAGTCTCAATTGGTCCCTAATGCCTAGAGGAAGAGCCAGATCTTAACAATTTTCCTAAAAGTGAGCAGAGTTAGTGTGATTTCATGATGTTAGCTTTGTCTCTCCTTAATTTTTTTTTATGGGTGCACACAAACATTTGAGGGGCAATGTTTGCCTTATGATAGCATAAAACATATTTTGTAACGTATGTCCCACAGCCTCTATGAAGATATGATAACAACACACACCCCTGCAAAAAAAAAAACCCAGAGAAAACCACTAGCAAAATTGCAATTTGAATGTTCAGCCCAAAGACCCAGCCATGGAGATTTACTGGAGGGAGACATATAAATATGAATATTATTAGATAATCTTGGTAGTGTTGCATAACAGAAACCATCAGAGTATAGTCCTCAAATGCAAAAAAAAGTGTGCATGCAACCACACATAGACTTATCAAATTCATGTAGTATTCACATCGGAGTGCCAGTCCAATTCCATGTCTGGGTCCTTTGGCTGAACATTCAAATTGCAGTAATGATAAACAAACAGCTTCATCAGCTGTGAACACTGTATAAAAAGGAATATCATTTCTCCTGCTTCTCTAGTGGTCTGTTCAGAATAAACATGTATCCCCCATCCTCCAAAAATCATTAATTGCTCATTCTTGAATATTATTGATCTACAAGCCAAAAAATAACTCAGCCAGCAGCAAACCAATAGCAGCAACTATTAGGACAAAAATGGCAATATTCCCATGACAAATGCTAATCCCTACAAATGCAAAATAGCCACAGTTCTATTCTGACTTCCCTGGGATTGAAATATGCAAAGCAATTTGTACAGAATAAATTGCTTCACATAACAGATAACAGATAATTAGAGTTGGAAGGTACCTTGTAGGTCATCTAGTCCAACCTCCTACCCAAGCAGGAGACCCTACACCATTTCTGACAGATGGGAGTCCAATCTCTTCTTGAAAGTTTCAAGTGATAGCGCTCCCACAACTTCTGATAGCAAGCTGTTCCATTGGTTGATTGTTCTCACTGTCAGAAAGTTTCTCCTTATTTCCAGGTTAAATCTCTCCTTGTTCAGTTTCTGTCCATTATTCCTTGTCTGGCCTACAGCACTTTAGAAAAAAGCTTGACCCCTTCCTCTCTGTGGCAGTCCCTCAAATATTGAAAGACTGCTATCATGTCTTCTCTGGTCCTTCTCTTCACTAGACTAGTTATGCCCAGTTCCTGTAACCGTTCTCCATATGTTTTTAGTCTCCAGGCCCCTAATCATTCTGGTTGCTCTTCTCTGTACTTTTTCTAGAGTCTCAACATCTTTTTTATAGTGTGGTGACCAAAAATGGATGCAGTACTCTAGCTGTGGTTGCCTTCTTGTGGGCTAGAAGTTAATTTGATGAACTTGCTATGCAGTAAGAATTCTGGCCAAGTGCCCTGGTCTTGTGAAATCAACGTGGTAGTGATTACAGCAAAACACATCCTGAATAGTAGGAAGCTGGGGCTGGACCAGGATATGATGAGACATCACATCAAATTATTCCATTCTGACCTCACAAGGTGAAATTAGCACTCCCCAACCAACTCGTGGGGAAAGCCAACTATATGAAAATTACTGTGTGAATCAGCTTCCATGTCAAGTTATATCACATTGCTTATGTATGGATACCAATAGTATGAAATGGAGGAAGAGACACTCTTGGTGACTGTTTCAACAATCGTAGTCGAGTATATTCCTCCCACAAAGAGATGGAGGGAAACAAAATATGGAGACAAGAGTAAAGATCCAACACAATAAAATGGTTTTTGGACATGCTCATTGCCACTGAATCTGGAAGTAAGTAAACCATTAATCAGTAATTCAGTGGTCACTATCTCAATGTATTTTCATTATTCAAATATTACATTTTTTTTAAAAAAGAGTAATTAAAATTTCTGCCCTCCCATTCCAACTACTCACAAAATGACCTGGCACATACATTTCTCTAATCCAGGGGTATCAAACTCACATCATCATGGTGGTGTCATGTGATGTATTGGGACTTCCCCTTTGCTAAACTGGGCATGGGCGTGGCCAGTGCATGATGCATCTGGCCCACAGGCCAGTAGTTTGACAACCCTGCTCTAACCCATGATTTGCTTAACAGTTCTTTTTTGATTAAACTACAAGTAGATAACTTCTTCCATCATGGATTATAAGCCAAAATGTGTGGTAACATTAAAATCATACAATATGTGATAATGGGTGATAACCAGAGGTGGTATTCAGCAAGTTCAGACCAGTTCTGGAGAACCGGTAATGGAAATTTTGAGTAGTTCAGAGAACCAGCAAATACCACCTCTGACTGGCCCCACCCCAATCTATTCTCTGCCTCCCAAGTCCTAGCTGATTGGCTGGGTCTTCTTTTGTTGCCCTGCAAAGGAGAACGGAGCTGGAAAGCAGGTTAGTGGGATGGGGAGGGAATGAGGATTTTACAATATCCTTCCCCCAGAAGTGGGGAGGGAATGGGGATTTTACAGTATCCTTCCCCTGCCATGCCCACCAAGCCACACCCACAGAACCGGTAGTAAAAAAAATTGAATCCCACCACTGGTAACACTAAAACAAACTTGAATAAACTATGCTATGACTTAATGTGAACTCAGTCAGAGAAAGTATATTTCAAAATATTATTTTGTTTAAAACATTAGAGCACACCACTCCCAGTGTTTTAACAGCACATTGTCCATTCTGCTGTCATGGTTACTTTACATCAAGTACAAAATTTATCAAAAATCCAGTCTGAAAGACCAAAACTATTTGCATCATTCAGCCTTTATTGAAATAATATAAAGTCTGTCCTCACTATTTTACTATTGCCACAATAATGACCCTAAAAGATGCTAGATATTTCCACTGGGGTAAATAATATTCCAAAGAAATAAAAAATAGAAGATTTAAAATGAAAATAAGATTGATGGGTTTGGGGCTATTACAAATCATTTCAGCTACAAGTTACTGGCTATGATGTAATCAAAGTCAGGTCCAAGATTAAGAAATGCAAATACTTGTTTAATTTACTTCAGTAATACTTAATGCTAAAGGAGGAAGATTATCACGCTTCTGGTTTAAGAAAAAACATTACCACCGCTTGAAAATTAAAACACATATTATAAAATGTAGAAATTACAACAATTATTATCAAATTATTATAGCCAACTAACGTCATCCTCTGGAAAAACCACAAGCAGAAAAGGGGCATACACTGGCATTAATTCAGATTTAAACTCTGACCATTAAAAGTATAAAAACAGCATGCCTTATACTACAGATTGAAACTTCAATGGAATTAATTATATAATCAAAGAGCTATATACAAAGCAAATTGAAGAGACTCAATTAGCACCTATAAAATTCAACAGTCTTTCTAATCTAGTGTTTCCTGAATGTTTCTGTCTGCAGCTGCCATCATATCAAGCAAGAATTGCTATGACAAATAAACAGAAAGATAAATGAGCATAATCAATGCCATTACATCATTTCTCAGGGATGCCACAGGATGTGATAAAAAGGTCAAGGTGGTGGCTACAATTAAGATAGAGAAGCTCCACTGGTTATTATGTGTGTCACATGTGCTAATCTTGACTTTTTTTTAACCACGCCTTGTATACTCCTCTATTTTCTCCTCTCGCTGAATGCAAATCATGCCTTGACTCATCAAATAACAAACAAATGTGGAATGGCAGCCTAGAAAAGGATTTAAAGGGGAAACTTCATTATCTAATTAGCCTACAAATTTATGAAAATCATGACCAGATTCATTAAACTGAAAAAAAATATTACCCCAAAATAATCTTCTGAAGTGAAAGATACATAAATGGTTTGTCTGTTGGACAGTGCCAAGAAAGTAAATATTCTCAAGAAGATAAATTTATCAGTGTGCAATGTGCACATTGTGTGCACATTTTTACATGTGCCCACCCTTACGAACTTCCCTGTAAGCAGGAGACAAAGTGGCATTGCTTTATTTATTCCAATGAGATTTCCGTAGAAAATAAATTTTTATCCAAACATTTATAATGTCTTACAGCAGCACCAAGGATGACAATACACAGTCTGGAAACAGCGATGGATGGGAAATGCTATAAATCACTATCAATTATATGTGTGGAAATGACTTTTTTTAAAACAGCTTTGTGACGGAACAACATTTAACAAATATAATTTTTCCTAGCATGCCACAGGGAATGGATATTCAACTATAAAAATCTGTGATGCAATCCTGTGTGCATCTAATGTTTAATTCAAAGACACACGTTCATTGTCAGGTATGTTTAGGATCATGTCGTCAAATATCACCTTGGGTCTTTAAACCTAGAAATTACAGCCTGGGACTGTAAGACACAACCTCTATGAAGTTCCAGCTTAGCTGCTTTGCAAAAACTTCTAGGAAAGGAGATGATGGTTTCAGCAAAAGTAAATAGGAAAACTGTTTATAACAGTTGTCCCAAAAAGTTCTTCAAGAGGCAACTGGATTTTCTGGTTGTTCTTTGAAGATGTTTTGCTTCTCATCAAAGAAGCTTCTTCAGCTGGATGGTGGAAAATAGAAGGAAGGGTTTATATATTCTTTGAAGATGTTATAAACATCTTCAAAGGAAAACCAGAAAGTCCGGTTACCTCTTGAAATAGCACCTTTGGAACTACCTTGACTTGGATGACTGAGAATCTCCATAGACCTATTACAACAGTTATTTAATTCAATACATGATCATGTAGTAGTTGCTTTCAGTTGGCACTTACAAAAACTCCATCATGGGCAAAGCAAAATAACTCATTAGATCCAATGCATATTCCAAGGATATGGAATGTTCACTTTCAAGAGAAAACAAACAGAAAAGATAGAAATTAAGTACCTGGGGCTCTAATAGAAACATAGAATACCGCAGTGTACCTGAATGTGCTTGTTGTCTCTTCACCCCATCTGGGTGACTATTTGACCACAATGTATCACTCTGTTGTGGTTTAACATTGCAGATGAGCAGAGTTAGTGCGAATAGGAATTTGGAAGTATGGGCATTTGTGAATTTCAATATGTCAGATATGTCAAATATGGCAGACTCTTATGAATAGCAGACACTGATATTTACTTTTCACATAAAACAAAAGGACACTATCAACTGAGTTAAAAATCTGTGTGGAAGGAGGATGAAAAATTAATTTAATTTAATGTTAATTGGCCAACAGAGCGTGCTAACAAAACTTGCCTATTTTTTACTTATTCTTTAATGGTTTTATTACTTTATTACTATTTTGGTCCAGCGGTATGTGCTATTTATATAAAACAATTCAAAAGTTTTTGTACCTATAATAAAGGTAACTTTGAGTGCAAATATATTTTCAAGGTGGATCTCAAAAATTCAAGAACAATTTGGGCATCATCCATACAGTTCTATACCACATTCTGTACTTGTGCACCAGAACTAGTACCTGAAAATGGAGAGGCAAAGAGATGGGATATGTGCATAAATATAATGAAATGTACATTGTACATCTTCCTAAAAGATTCTCATACATCCATGAAATAAGCTAAGAATAAGAGAATGAGAAAAGTATATAAAGAGGGGGAAGGAAATCACCTATAAATAAAAGAAAAATGAAAGGAAAAGAAAAAAGGACCTTATAAGACAATAGTCTCCAACTTTTCCAGTTCAGTGGACTGGGAAAAGTGGGGGCAGTGGCAGTGGCAGGGGGAAAGGGGATGATTTTACACCCACCATGTCCATAGCCCAGTTTTGAATGGGTAGAAGCTCAGCACCAGGCCGCAGACTGATGATTAGGGGGCCCTATATGCTCTTGATATAAACAGTACTAATTTATAAATCAGCCTACTTTGGGCTCGTGGCTCATGATGGCTCGTGACTCATGATCTGAAAGGATTAAGGGACCTATTCACACTTATTGTATTGTCCTGAACTCTTAACCAAAAAATGGGACTGAAAATTTCAACTCTGCTTACTTAAGATAAGGTGACCAACCATCCTCCTTTAGGGACAACAGTCCTCCTTTTGTAAGTTCTGTCCTCTCTCAAAAAGTGTCCTCCTACATGTCCTCCTTTTTTGATATTTGAAGACTAATCTGTAATTCTCCGTATTTGATCGATGCCGATCCGATCCATTGTGTGTGATGTGACATATTTGTATTTGACATGACAATTCATCAAGGCTCGGTACAATGCGGCGAGATGCCATTATGAGACGCATGCGCTCCACACAGGAGAATTGTTTTGAGATAGTGTGCCACACACAAGAGTTCACCATGTGCAAAAGTGTGCCGTGCGCAAGTGACTTTGGTTTTTTCCTTCAATTTATTTGTGTCCTCCTTTTCATTGTAAAAAAGTTGGTCACCTTACTTTAGAGGATCTGAGGACTTCAAAAGTTTAGTAGAAATTTCAAAATAATCTTACAATTGCAGTTTTGTTATAGCTGCTGTTATTGCTGCTGTCCCTGAATTTCATGGTTCTGCATCACTCTGGTCTTTCTGCCTATCTGTATAATACTTCCCGATTTGAAGAAGAACACAGAGAGGGGTTTCCTGACAATTCCTAGCCTTGAGCTTTAATGGATGCTTGCAAAGAAGATGTCAATTGTTCAGTGAAAGACAGATTACATCCACAGAACCCATTATCTACTATATAAACACAACAATCCATGCCGGTCCGTTTTTCAGAGTAATTCACTTTTTCCCAAAGCATTTTTGTCTAAAATTAAATGAGAACAACTACAAAATATAGTTGTGATCATTTTTAACTCAGCAATCATCCATTTTGTACATACCTTTTCCAGCTCTTCTCGATTGTTGGCTATGTTGGCTATGCCCTAAAGAAAATCCAAAGTACAGATATTTAAAACACTAATTTCAAATACTCATGTGATGCTTTTCAATTATTTACTTGCATATGAGTACCACAATTTTCCCATTAATATTGTTTGTGGGGGCTCCATTACTGAAGGTTTTTAAGAAGATATTGGACAGCCGTTTGTCCAGAATGCTATAATAGGTTGTGCTGCTTGATTAGGGGTTTGGACTAGATGGCCTCTAAGGTCACTTCCAACTTTGTTATTCTATATTCTGTATGTAAGGATTTCTATATTCTGTCTAACTTTTCAATGGAAAAGAAGCATAAATATTACATGACATTTCTAAAACAGTAGAGACAAAAGCAACAGTAGAAACAAAAACAAGAGATTGTCTTACCTCAAATGAACTGGTCCTTGCACCCATGGTAGTATCAATTGCATATAGTTCACTCCAGGAACTGAGAATGGGAAACAGCAATAGAATCCACAACTGACAGTCTCCTGACTGAAGGAGACAAGAAGATGTTTTAAAACATGATTCATGACCACACCTCTCTCTGAATTCCAGAAACATTGTTCCCTCCCTCTCTTCCTTAGCCTGTTGAGGTAATCGTCTTGGTTAATTTGAGGCTAGACTGCTGCCATATAGTCAGATATGAAGGAAGTCAGAGTATCCAGTCAGTGATTATATTTTTATGCTGAGTCTACCATAAATATGGCCCATTCTGCAGTTTGCAGAGACAGAAAGTCAGAGAATCAGGAAAAAGAGAGCATAGACCCAAGAATAGAGTTAATATATTAAACATTTTAGGGTGGAGGACTGGGTTTTGGAGATCCAGTATAAGGTTAGTAGACTTGCTATCTACTACCTGTATAGAAATTTCCATATGAAAATGCAGTCTGATACTGTATATATTTTAATTCATTACCATTTAATCTGTCTCTGGTCTAAGGAGTTCAGTGTATATATGGTCTTGCTTCATTTTTATTGTCACAGCAACTATCTTATGGGGTAGATCAGAAGTGGGGAATCTTTTTATATCTATGGTTTAGGGAGAACTAGGTTTCCCTAATCTCTGTTGCCAACAAGTTTATCATGGGGTTTTCAGCATTTGATAGGAAGAGGGAGTACTCAGAATACAAATGAATCGTGTCCCCCAATTAATTAATTTATTTATGATTTCAGTTTAAATGGCTGCCGATCTCAAAGTCCTTACTCTGGTCTGCTACATAAATGTATTTTTATTCCTTTATTTTGCCACATTTTTCAACCATCCATCTCCCTCATATAGGTAGATAAATAATTTGGTGACCTCCAGGTGTGTTCAGACATAGCCAGCAGCAATACTATAGAATTTGCTTCCAAATCTTTAATGAGATATTACAGAACAATTACTTTTTGAGAATAACTGGCCTTTGAAACATTAGCACAATTCAGTTAAGATTCGGCAATCCTAAGACCTTATTAGTGTCAAATAACATGTTCAATGTACTCATAAGTGGGACTTTGCTTAGATCTACTCAATGGTGTTGTCTAATCAATTTATTTGAACTAGTTAAATTTTGTTTTGTATTGCTGAGGTTTATCCTGAGGGAATCCCACTGGGGCCTGGTGCTGGTTGGTCAATCCATTTTAGGAAGCCTGAGCATTTCCTGGCCTACTTCAGAGGGGCAATCAGTGGTGTATTAACCATTAAGTAGACTAAGCACATGCCTAGGGCACCAGGCCCAAAAGCGGGCACCACAAAGTTGAGAATATGGCTTCGTTTGTACAGTATATACAAAGGAGGAGGGCACCAAGATTTGTCAGTACTTAGAGCGCCAGTGAGCCTTAATCCACAACTGGGGACAATGACTTGCAATGAGAGGCCATTGCACTGTGCAGTTTGAATAATGGCACCTTCACAGGTGGTCCTTGCTTAGTGACCACAATTGGGACCAGCAACTCAGTCACTAAGTGCCATAGTCACTAAGCAGAAAATCATATGACCACAAAAAGCTTCCAACCTCACTTTCCATTAGCCATTAGGTGAAACATTGCCTGGCCATGACTTATGATTTTACTTCCACGTTGTCTGTTAACTCTGGTTGGTGAAAGTTGGTTGAGAAGCACATAAATGGTGATCACATAATCACAAAATTCTGTAACAGTCATAAATGTGAGGATTGGTCACAAAGCTAAGTTTTCTTACACAGTTGTATCTTTGAACAATTCCCAAACTGTCAGTCAGTAAGCGAGGACTACCTTCATTAGATCATTATTAGGAGCGGAGGGTTTTAAGCACTCTAAATACCCTTCTAGCCTTTGAGATGAGTGAAAGAGTGACGTGGGAATAGACTGAGTGCTCAATAAGGCTAAAGTGTGCAGATTTAGACAAAGGATTTGGTTCTGCTTGAAAGAAGAGGAGTGTGGCAGATGAGAAGCTGGAACCAGCTGTGGCTACATTAGGAAAATACACCCTTGGATTTTCTCCTGAAATGGTCAGCATGACAGAGGTAGGATGATCTGTCCTTCCAAGAGAGTCCATGAAGGATGACCAAAAAAGTCAAAATGGCAGTTGTAACTATGCAACTGAAGCTCCACCCTTTGGCAATGTGACTATCTATTATCAATTGCATGATCATAACCACTGTCATGACATTTTGACCATTTCTGTGGGCATCCCTGTGTCCTTCCCAAGGATGAATGGTATTTTATCAACTGCACACACATGAAATTGCTTGCAGTGACTCACCTTGTAAGTCATTTGTCATGTGCACACTTTAAAACTATATTACTAACCTCTGGTAAAGTCAATTTGACAAAATGGGTTGCTGTATAAGCATCACCAGTAGGGAAAGAGGATAATAACATATTGGGATGACAAGTCAAGTTTTTGATGACAATAAAAGGCTACAAAAACTTTGATAAAGTCTTGGAATGCTATTGGGCAGGAGTCCCCAAACTTGGCAACTTTAAGATTTGTGGACTTCAACTCCCAGAATTCTCCAACCAGCTATATTGGGAGTTGAAGTCCACAAGTCTTAAAGTTGCCAAGTTTGAAGACCATAGGGCAAGGCTGTCAAACTCCCGGAGTCACGCACTGGCCATGTCCCCACCCAGTTTAGTGAATGGTGGGGGAAGTCCTGATACATCACATGACACCGCCATGATGATGTGAGTTTGACACCCCTGTTATAGGGCATCTTATTGTGCTAAATGAAAGATTTGCTCTGCCTGACTGCAGTGTAAGCAAGGTGTTATTTTTGTGGTGTCCTGTTGATACAAAGCTCCGTAATCTTGAGATTGTTAATTAAACTACTCTCACCATTTCTACTTTAGTTGGCTTTAATGTCCCATAAACAGTATGTGATGAAATTTTGGTTTCTACATGGATAGTCCTTGACTTATAACCACAATTGGGACTAAAAATTTCAATTGCTAAGCAATATGGTTGACCACACCCGATTTTACAACTTGTTTGGCATGGTTGTTAAGCAAATCACTGCAGCTGTTAAGTGAATCACCCAGTTGCTAAATGAATCCAGCCTCCCTCATTGAATGTACAGCCCTAAATATCACAAATGATGATCACATGACTCCCCAACACTGCAACCATTGTAATACACGCTGGTTGCCAAGCTCGTGAATTTTGATCACATAATTATGAGGATGCTGCAATGGTTATAAGTTCAAGGATTGATCATGTCACTTTTTTGTGTGCCATTGTAACTTTCAATATCACTAGACAAAAGTTTGTAAGTTGAGAACTGCCTGTAAAGGTTGCTGTTTCAATCCTATTTCTGGACCTGAAACTTGACTGCAAGGGGTCCAGAGATTTAAATTCTATTTCCACATATTTATACATTTGTTATCTATGATCATTTTAGACCTTTAGATTCCTCTTTCTTCCACAACTACAATTATTTTAAAACTGGTTAAAGCAGTCAAACATCTTTTGTATCCAAGAAAATAAATACTTGTACATTTAAATAAACTGCTTAAGGCACATGCTACGACCTTGTTTTATTTCTAATACCTGCCAAATGAATTGTTGCTCCTAAATCCTCAAATAACAGATATACATTTACTTGGTGCCATGGAATTTGCCTCTAGATTCTAGGGGGAAGGATGGGGAGAGAGTGAGAGACTAACTAATAATGTTATAACAACTATATCATGCCAAGAGTTATAAATCTTATTATTAAATAAATAACCGGTTTGCTATATTGAAACATTGTTCAAGTGTTTAAACTCAGGCCTGTCTACTTGCAGTTCATAGTAGCAAGGGTTTCTACGTAATAACACCTGAAATTGTTATAACTTGATTCCCAGAAATATTTTCTTAAAATATAATCAAACAGAGAGATCAAGTAAAAATGGTACTTTAATTATTCCATGATAGGAAAACAAACAAACAGGGAAAGCAGGGGTTACATCCAGTCTGCTTTCAGACAATAATTGGCAATTACCAACAAAAAAAAATACCCATCTGAACTGGCCAATCTTTCTTTTGCCAACAAGAAAGGAACAAGTTGTGCTTTTATTTGAGCACGTACACTGATGTTAATTACACAAACACTGATCCATAAGGATATCATGACACATCAAAGCAAAGGAGAGCTTACAAAGCAATGTCATAACAGGTCTTGCATTGTCATACTGTGCTGCAGAGCCTTGCTACATTTATTCCATCATGCCAGCTTTATATTCCTAAATTCATTCAAGAAATTCTATTTTTGAAAAATGCAAACATCCACCTTTTAAATAGTGCATAAGTTCTTCAAAACAGGTAAATAGAATTCAAGGACAGTCAGTGTTATTTAGTCAGTTGATTTTGGTTCTTAAAACATTGTTATTAAATTATCACACATTTCTCATCTAAGTCCAAAACATATTTCTCCTGCCTTGGTGTTGTGGTTTACCAGCAGCCTGTGCAGACAGCAGCAGAATTGGAAGAACAGGGACCAGTCTGGGAGTCTGGGGAGGACTCGGATGAGGGTCCTGCATCCGATACAGAGATGGGGCCAGGACCATCTGGGAGTTATGTGCTGACTCCGGAGCCTCCACAATCTGGCAGCAGCGAGGCAGAGGAAAAAGGGGAGCCTGTTCCCAGTGCACATGTGCACAGAGCTGCCAGAAGGCAAGAGCAGCTAAGACAAAAGGGGCAACTCGGGAGTAAGACTTGGAAGTGATTATCCCTCCCATAAGGTATAAAGGAAGTGCAAAGGTAGGAAAACCTTTGCAGGAAGCAACGTCGTTCGCTCTGATCAGTTTGGACTCTGAAAGCTCCGTGTTTAATTTGTTCTCGGTTTTGGTTTTGAAAGACTAATTGGGACGTTATTCGTTGACACCACTTCAAGTCTGATAAGGTGCATTCTTATCAGAATTCTTCCAAAGAGCTTTGGCAGACATTCCTGGGACTATTTATAACTGGTTGAAACTCATTCTAGGCTGCGAATGATGATAATTTACAGCCATTGAACTAAAATAAAAGGGTTTGAGATTTTATGTTTGTTGGTGTCCCAGGAAGCCTTGGTCAAAACACTTGGCTAGATCAGCTGTCTTAGTCAGAGACTGGGAAGAAAGGTTTTGACCAGGGGTGGGATTCAAATTTTTAAACAACTGGTTCTGTGGGTGTGGCTTAGTTGGTGGGTGTGGCTTGGTAGTCCTGTGACTGGGTGGACATGCCTTGGTGGTCATGTTACTGGCTGGGTGTGGCCAACTCAACATCACTCACATCGAGGCATGCATCTCCTCGCCTGACCTCTCATGACTGTGGGGATGCTGCAACAGTTGTAAGTGTGAAAAATGGTCATAAGTCAATGGTCACTCCACACAAGCAAAGTACCAGCAAAGGAGGGGGAAAAAAACTCCAGAGATGTTCCTGAGACAGGAAGTCTAGTCCTGCCAAGAAAGTAATAAGGGTTAGCGGAGAGGCAGTTTCTCTAAGCAACACCAGAATGTTTCCTTCCTGCCTTCCTTACAGGATTAGGCCAGTAATTTCTTCTAACAACCAGTTCTCCAAACTGCTTAGAATGTTAACAACCGGTTCTAGCGAATAGGTGCGAACTGGTAGAATCCCACCCCTGGTTTTGACCACCTCTGACAGAGATTGGGGTTTGCATACGTGAGCAATGTTCATATCTTGGTGTCTTCTGCCAGTGGTGGTATTCTACTGGTTTGGCCTGATTCAGCCAAACCAGTAGCTCCGAGGATCATCTGTGAGCAAACCGATTCCCTTTGACAATAAGCTGCTGGGGCCTCCCATCCACCCCAGCTCTATATGAGAGCTCTTTATTTCCTGCTTTTGAAGCTCAGCTGCTTCCTGCAGCACAGCAGATTGAAGACACTAGGGAGAGTGCAGGATTGCAGGAGAAGGTCAATATCAAATCCTCTACATGCGCCCAAAGCACGCCCACCAAGCCATGCCCACAGAACCGGTGGTTAAAAAAAAGTTGGATCCCACCACTGTCCTCTGCCATAGGGTTTCTAGACAACTAGTTTGTCAAGATGAAATTGGGAAAAGGTGGGGATTTGGCTTAGCTCTTCTTGTAATGAAAAAACTGCCTTTAAGAAAAAAGTTAATTTGCACTGATTCTTTTTTAAAATAGAAGTTTATATGCATAATTATGATTTATGAATAAACAATTCTCTTGAAAAATTTCAAAAAGATCCTGAGCACCTATAGTATCAAATGACATCAAATCTGGTGTGATTTGGCCAGTGTGGTCAGTGCAGTTAGGATTGCAGTTGCTGTCTCTTAACTAGCAAAACCCTTAAAACTGCTTAATTAACTATGTATGGCATCAATCAGAGCCAATGTGTTGTAGTGGTAAAGACATCAGTTAGAAACCTGGAGAATGTTCTAGTTCTAGTCCTCGTTCTAGTTCTAGCCATAACATTTATAAAGAAAAGCTGATTGCTTACAATGGATGCCATCTGCTGGTAGCAGTATAAACGTGATAATGTTTTCAGAAATGCAACAGTGTTCTATTTCAGGGGTGTCAAACTCAAGGCCCATGGGCCATATCCAGCCTGCAGGATGCTTAGATCTGGCCTGTGAGGCCAGTCTGGAAAGAGCAAAGGACCGGCCCATGGTGCCTCTGCCAGTGAAAATGGAGCTTGCGGGAGGCTGCACGCATCACCACCCCATGCCCAATTTTTGCTAGCAGAGGACTGCAGGAGGCCATCGCAGGTGAAAATGAGGTGCAGGGAAGCTGCATGCAGCCTCCCTGGGTTCTGTTTTCGCTGGCAGAGGGCTATCTATCAAAACAAATTAAAAGCAAAACAAAAGGAGAAAGGTTTCTCCTTTTGCATTTGAGCATGCAAGAAGGGACAGGAAAAGGAGAAAGGGAAAGAGGAAAGACAAAGAAAAAGATGGGAAGATGGGAAGGAAGCAAGGAAGGAAAAATAAGGAAGGAGGGAAAGGAAGAAGAAAGAAAATGAGAGAAAGGAAAATGAAGAAAAGGAGGAAGGAAGGAAGGAAGGAAGGAAGGAAGGAAGGAAGGAAGGAAGGAAGGAAGGAAGGGAAGGAAGGAAGGAAGGAGGAGGGAGGAAGGTAGGTTATAATAAGAGTGAGGGAGGGTCTCAGGAAAGTCCTGCCTTAGCACTTGGTCACCACAGGTGCCCCTGCCCCTGAAATCAACTGGTCAATCTATGGAACTGCATGCAGTTCCATTATCTTTTTGTTTCAGTGTGGGAGAACAATAAGATGTTGATGATAAAACACTGCTTTGTATAAGCAAGACCCCAGGTTTGAATAATAAAGCAGATTTATTTCATTTTCATTTTTAAGATTTATAGTGCATCTGACAAAATCAGGTTTTCCAAGAATGGTTTATAACACATTAAGAGTATCTAATGAAATTCTGAATAAGTTAAAAAACAATATAATAATTAAGAGGCATGACACATCAATGGTAAAACAATAAATGGAGGAACCTGAGGAGTTTCTAAGCAGCAGTTTTTAATACTTGTTTGGGGTTAATACACAAATTGATTAAAGTGCTGGGGGGATAAAAATTTCTTTGCCTGCATAGAAAATAAAATTCAGTCAGTCCTAGGAATATCTCACTGGAATGGGTTAATCTTGCACCAAGCAATCCTCCATTGAGGTATTGCACAGTCACTTCTCTTGACCTAAACTCTTCCTTCAGAATCTGTAGCCCCCACCATGAAGGTCTTTACAAGTTAATGCCAACACCCAAAATAAGATGGGAATGAAAATCAAATAAGCCCCTAATGCTGCATAGTCACTTCATAACATTTGAAAATCAAAACACTATTCTGGGTTTGTTTGTTTGTTTTTAAAAAGGTTATATGGAACATTTAAACTGTTTTTGAAAATAAAGTATTATTCAAGGGGTTATTCAAATCTTCTCCATTATTCCATTTATCAGCATCTACCCAAACCCCAGATAATTCCATGTTTTCTGCCTCTTTTAGATAGATAGATAGATAGATAGATAGATATACAGTATATATATATAAAAACGGCTGTGAAAGTCTGACTCACAGATGAACACAATACAGAAGCCTGATGATGGCAGATGAGATTCTGCCAAACCTTTGTACAACTTTAAAAGCACAACTATAATAACGTGGGAAAATACCCGAACAAAGCTGAATACCATAGATAGATAGATAGATAGATAGATAGAGATAGATAGATAGATAGATAGATAGATAGATAGATAGATAGATAGATAGATAGATAGATAGATAGATAGATAGATAAAGGGAGAGAGAAAGATTGAAAGAGAGAGAGAGAGAGAGAGAGATGGCATCTCCACCCCTTAAATTCCTAATTTCAGCTTCCAATGCAGATTAAGGTAAGTGTAAGGAGAATTAGAAGGTCTTTAACTGATTGTATGGTTGAGGTAGTGAAGGAAGCAGAGCACGCCAGGCACCTGAGAAACATGGTCCATCACACTATGACTCCCAACACAATCCAAGATGTCCTTGACTACTCAGCTGAACTTAAAAAATTTCTTGGATGAAAAGTGAAATGTTTTCAAAGGGAAAAAGCAAGAAAGTCCAGTTGCCTTTTGGAAAAATATATTTGGATACTTAGCCTTCTCAAAAAAATTTGGAAAAAAACAGGATTTCTGGTGGTGGATATTTTGGGCAGAATGAGCCCTGCTTCATAGCAATTCCAGCCTATCCTGAGCAAGGATGGAAATAAAAATATCAGAAATTCACAGGTAGGATTTAGGTGAAGACTTGCAAAATCATTATTTCGATTTTTAAAGTCTGTGTTTGATTTTTAATGTGTATCTTATACATACGTGCATATTTGATACATAAAAATACTTGATACAGCCATCTTCAAATTTATAAACTGTCCCAAATTTGAAATTCAGAATACTTTGCCATTTAATGACTATACTTCAATAAAGTTTATAATATGCTGGACAGGAATTTAATTTGTCATTCTAATTCCATTCCGTAAAGCAAGTTTTGAATACATAATCTCTGAGCACTATCTCTCAATATACCTCTTCCTTGCAAATGGACAAAGATAAAGCATTTTTGAAGTGGGGGAGGACATGCCAAATAAATGCATTGATCACAACAAATGGATTTAATTAATTTCGGTAAGCCCTCCTTCAGTTCAGAGAGCTCTAAATTCTGTTCCAAAATGGTTTTTCTAAATCTGATGCCTATTTCCCATGTGTGTATTACTGGCACAAATGAATTAAACCTGTTAGCTTCCCAGGTTAGAAAATATGGAGAAAGCATTGGAAAGGATTAAAAAGAGGAACGGAAATTCTGCTGCTTTTTTCTTTCAACTGCTGTCCGTAAAGCCTGAAGAATCTTATGTTCATTGTTCAGAATATTATATTCGGTCAAATTTATCAGCTTATTGAAGTTCTCCTCTGAGTATTGCAGAATGCCAGTAGCGTATGGAGAAAAAATAGTGCTAGTGACATCAGCATAGCCATCATCCATCTCATTTGGACTACGTTCTATACCTGCAGAAACAGAAGGGAGGGAGGGAGGAAGATAGCAAACAGATTTAATACACAGTTGTAATCTAAAATTGTTCATTTTATGAAGTATTGAAAATAAGATCTGAAGATAGGAATGCTGCATCTAACTCATATTTGCATCAACATATAATACAAGCTTAATTAGTAACAACAGTAAAGGAGGGGAAAAATGGAGCATCTGCCTTCGTTCCTAAATTGTTCCATGCTGGTGAGAAAAAGAATGCCTATGATAACATGAAATTAATTTAGTTGAAATTGTAATTATATTGCATCTCTTTTATCAATACTAATTACACGGGAATTGAAATTTAAGATTATCGAGATATGAGAGAAAGTTGATTAGGTTAAGACTAATATAAATGTTTTATTCTCAACCATCGACAGTCTCATTACAGATTGACGTGCAGAAACAAAAGGAGAAGAGGATGATAGCAAATAGATTTAGTACACAGTAGTGATCTAAAATTGTTCTTTGTGTGAAGCAATGAAAATAAGTTCAGAAAAAAGGAATGCTCCTTCTAATTCATTTTTCCTGGAGTATTAGCCCTAATGTTGTCAGGTTTTAGAGTTTGCTAAAAACTCATCCTTTCTATATTATCTTTTTCCAGCAAGAAATTCTCACTAGTATTGATAGCAATAGCACTTAGCAATAGCACATAGACTTATGCACCATTTCATAGTGCTTTACAGCCCTCTCTGAGCAGTTTACAGAGTCAGCAAATTTCCTCCAAAAATCTGGGTCCTCATTTTACTGACCTTGGAAAGATGGAAAGCTGAGTCAACCCTGAACTGCTCAGAATCGAACTCCTGGAGTGAGCAGTCAGTTAGCCTGCAATACTTCATTCTAACCACTGTGCCCCCACAGCTCTAGTATTACTAGTAATACTACAACTAATATTGATCTTCATTTTATATTTGAACATAGATATTTTTGACATTTATATTTAATTGTGTTTTACTAATCTAAGTGACATGTTAATATATGTGCCATATGCTAAAGAAATACATTCATTTTATACTATTACTTAAAACTTACCATCAATTCATTTAGGATGCACATACATGAGAAATGTATAGGAAAGCAAAGTGGTCCCCAAGTAGCTTTTGTAACTTACCAGGTGACTTGTATTTTTGGAAGGTGTCACACACTAGTGGAAAATACAGCAATATAGGAGCCTTTGGACTCTCTGCATCATCAAAGAGATAACATTCCTTGAGTTGCTTCTTGTCTTCTTCTGTCAGATCAGCTTTAGGGAATGGGATGCCTTGATCGTGATAGTAACTTGTGCTTAAATCCAGTGGCTAAAGCATTAAACACAAGAGTAATCAAGACCCAAGAGATATAAATACATCTTTTTATTTCACAAAGGCTAGACAACTATGGACATGCAAGTGTCAGGAATACCATAGGCACATCACACCTGGCAGAAATACAGAACACAGAAGAATAGAGTTAGAAGGGAGCTTGGAAATCTTCCTAGCACTGCTGTTTTATAAGAGGTGAAGAAAGGCGGACTTTCAAATAACCTTCAAATAATCTTCTTGTAATATTTAGAACTGAATATGAATGAAGAGACCAGTGGCTAAAGAGAATAAAGACATTTCTCACCAATATCTGTGATCCTCCACTGTAATTTAAATGTATAATGATGTCCACTTGTCTTTCTGGTCTTAAAAGAGGTGGACAGCTGGTATTGATAAAGAAAGCTGTGTCTACAAGCTCCAAGTAGTCTTCAAACTCAGTCAGGTCATTGGGGCTACAATCCAGTATAGTATCTGAAAGACAAAATGCATATTTACCATACCCAACATTTTAAAGTGATCTTTGGCTCCCTTGGCCTGCTATTAGGACTTCCAACAACATCTGGAGAGTCTCAGGTTTTCAGTCCATGTTGTAAAAGAGGTTTATAAACAATGAAAGCAAAAAGAATGCAAATAATCCTCAGTAACGTTTTACTTGCAAATAATTTGGGGGAAATTATCTGAACAAGTGGGGGTTTTTTTAGTCAAAAACTTTAAAATATACTTCAAAATGTTTATAACTAAATTATAAGTATGATTAAAGACTGAAATCTAGCTTGTGATGCACTATGGGCAGTGTTGTCAGAAGAGTTGACTGTGAAAGTATTGAGAGAAAAATATCATCTTTCCCTCAATATTTACAGAACAGCTTCAACCTTAAACCTGGGAAATTAGAATGATTGGCTGCACTGCAATCTCTCAGTTAAAAATTAAAAGAGATGACCATTCTTAGAAATATGTGTTATCAACTATATTTCAGAACCACAAACAAGCTGGGCTAGACTATCTCCAGTATCACCTGGATGGAGACTCGAAATTTTCAAAGCATCAAACAAATCCAGCAATCTCTATATACCTCTCATTCATACAATAGTCTAAAGACTTAATCCAGAAATATATTATGTCAGGGATGGTAATGTAAGGAAAGATGATGAATTCATGTCATGGAAATTGAGAATATTCCCTATATTTATAAAAAAGAAATTTTGTCTATATTACCTTTCCACATAGAAAAACTGTTGTTCTCTAAGTATTTGTTGTTCAGCTGCAGACCTTTAAGAAAATTGGAATAGCATGCAACGACTGGACGCACAGTTATAACATCTCTAATCACATCTGACACAGAACCATTAGGGATGAAGAGACGTGTTGGCTGCACATATGGTCTCTTGGGCAACCAAGGGGGAATATCTTCTTCTGCAAAACAGAGAAAACTTTATTTATATCCATCATCCAAAGAGCCAGTTCAGAGAGGCAATGCATCTAATGAGAAGGATGATCCCTGAGCGTGGGCTCCAGCAGAAGCCCAAAAGCTTGAAAGATTAAACTTCTGGTCCTGGTGACTGACCCAGATTGGATCCTGCAACCTTCTGTTCTTGAAAGAGCCAAAATAAGACAATTTAAGAGGTTATTTGCAGTTTGCAAAGATAAATGTCAAATAAAATTGAACGTTACTTAAAAGGGCAAATTCAAGTCCCTGCAATTTTACCAAATGTTGATTTCGTAGGAAAATAATCATTTCCACAATATTCTTATATTTTCTCCTTTGGATAGACCTTCTAGTATATCAACCATACAGTCTCTTAGCCCTAGTCCAACACTTTACCACGTTGTTGCCATGTCTGTATTACATTTCCCAGGTAAGACCAGAGGTGGTATTCAGTAGCTTCTGACCAGTTCTGGAGAACCAGTAGCGGAAATTTTGAGTAGTTCAGAGAACCGGCAAATACCACCTCTGACTGGAGATTTTACAGATATCCTTCCCCTGCCACGCCCATCAAGCCACGCCCACAGAACTGGTAGTTTAAAAAAATTGAATCCCACCACTGGGTAAGAGGTATAGAAGTTAAGGCCCTGGTTGGAATTGGCCTTTAAGAAGCTTTCCATTTCCAATTAATTAATTTGACACCAAACCATCGCCAAAAGGCACAGCAAAGCAAAGCATTTTCTGAGCAAATTAATCAAAAGAGAAATAACAGTCTACTAACCAATTTCATACATTCTAGGTCTTGTCCATCTATGCCAGAAGTCTTCTGAACATTCTGCTAAATATAAGGCATCAAGGAGACTCTGGGAATAGACATTACTCCACATGCCTGGGAAACAAAGAACATTTAACAAGAACTTAGTAGGTTTTTAAAGTATGTGCCATCCCCATTACACTAAGATGAAAATCATATCAAAAAGTATAGAAGCTATTCACATGCCTTCTTTTTTGTACAGTATATATATTCCCATACTAGAGAGGGAGCTTTATATACACAGTATATTTGTTGGTCTGGACCTCATACTAGAAGTCTCAAAAACATCTCCCTTTAAAACTTACGTAGATATTAGCTATTAAGAGTTATATTAGCTACTGGTCAGTAGCAGGCTTTGTACTGCCTCCTGCTGTTCATTAACTAATATAATAATGGAAAAAAAACTACATAAGCAATTTGTTAATATGTATATCTAAAATGTATAAAAATTGGATAAATAGTACATTTTTGCCGTATGAAAGCCAAGAATCTACTGTATTTGTTTAGCTAAATTACCTTGTATAAAACAAAGCCGAGATTCTGGAATCTTCTTCATCAAGTGACCCATGTAGAACTCACTTCCAAAATCTTCTGCATTAATAAATGCTCCATATTTCAAGAAGCCCACTTCATAGGGGGTGAATTCCACCCATTCTGCAGATATAGTACAAATACACACCGGCATAAACACAGACAGGCACAATATGTATATATAAACTAATAATCAGCAGTTTTAAAATTTTGGTTATGTATACTTGTAGAGGAAAAATATAGTTATGTAACATAAGACCACACAGATACAATTCCTTTTCAGGCTGTCACTGCTGATAATTTGGGGAGGGGGTGGAGGAGTTCAGTGAAAAAGACAAAAGTATATTCATACAGAATGTACTTGTTTCCCTTTCTAACCTGGATTCTAAACCAGATTTCCATGAAGCAGAGGTCTATATATAGAATTCAGCCCAGGCTTTGCCATTATCTTATACTTTGTATAAAGCTAAAATTGCCTCCACTGGTCTAGGCTTTACTCTGTGCTATTCATTCACCAATTTACATTATCATGTATCAGCTCAGTTATTCCTCATTATTCTCCAACCTTTCTAAGTAAATGGTATTATCTTTAATTTTCCAGCAAAGCTCACTACAATCTGTCATAACTGGATAATCTGCTTTAAATTCAATGTGTAGTGTGTATTCTTGATGTTCTGAAGCCCTGAGCAATTTGATGTATAATTTGAATGTGCATTGAAACTAAGTTGCAAAGATTTACAAATGATTTTCCCAAAATGTCTAATTTGGATTACACTTGCTAAGCCTGTTTTAATTTTGTCTTCATTAGCACAACTAAAAAAAGCTTATTAACACCACTTCATAGATAATGTTTTACGTTGAACATTGATATAAAAGCCATGGGCTTGCTATTTATGCATGCTATTTTTGAGAATTCCTGAATCAAATTAGCCTCAGAAGATAAGAGCATCTTGTCTGGCTAAGCGGTGTCATTCACACCCAGTTGAAAGACAGATACCAGGGAATACTGTAGGCTAGATTGGAAATTTAAAAATCAGCTTGGAGAAGTCAACAGCAAACCACTACAATTTTTCTTTTTTGGCCTATAAAACTTTATGGACGTTTACCACCTGGCATTTAGTCTTCAAATTAAACTCACATTTTGAAAATAGTATCTTACCTTTGAAATCTAAAGTGCTATATCTTTTCTTGACATTAAGAGCTAGGTAGATAGGAAGAGGGTTTTGACCTAGATTTATTGCCTGTCGTTGATCTGAGAGCTTGTGGGGATCTGGCTGTGCAAGAAAATCAAAAGTTAATAGAAGAGCAAAAGACAGAAAAAAACAAATATTGCTGTCATTTGTGTCCAAATCTTTTCCAGATCATACTTGTATTTAGAAACAATCACCTGATACTGAAATACTTTAATCAAAAATTCAGATAAATGCACTTATTTCTTATACATTTGCATATTCTAATGGACAATTTACAATGAACGGGCCACAAACAAGTTTAACAAAATAAATAAAAATGAAACTTGGTAATAAGTTTCTGAATCACTTATTCCATTTGTATTCAATCATCTCAACGGGTATTTCTTGTACATAGGATTCAAGATACAGATCTGAATTAAAAATGAAGAAAGCAGCAAAGCTGAACTCATGCTTATTCCATTATATCCAAAAATAATTTTTAGTTGTAATTGTGTTATAGCCTATCTTTTTGCTAGGTTGCTATGGACAATGTTGTACATGTATTTTTTAAAAAAATGTTTTAATATGTGAATAGAATGTCAATTAGTATATCCTGGTATAATTCTGTTTTCACAACACAGGTTTGTCTTCTTTGAAATGGGACATTTCTGGGGGCTCCAAATAACTATTCAAGTCTTCTTACCTAATCTATCACATATATTTGCTACTAGTTGATAGTGGATGGTGTGGAATAGACAAACAAACCAGAATATTAGCAATTTATATTTTATCTCTTTTGAGGCAGATAATTCCGATAATTAAAGAAACAGTAGCAAGGACCATTCCCTATATTTTTCCATGGTTTATATCACCTTACACTTTAAAGGAAAACATATAACTATAGTACCTCGTCGTGAAACATAGATTCAAGAATTAGTCCCCAAAGATCTGCAAATGTCAGTTTGTAGCCTTCATCATGTCTGTTCCACATTTCCTTCTCATAATATTTCAGGTTTTTTCCACTAAAACAGCACAGTTTATTCTTCATCACTTGTTTCCGAACATCCATGATTATGCCTTCTAGATTCTTGTGTGACCAGTATGGATCTCTGAATAAATTGATCATTGTCCTAAGGAAAGGGAATTGAATTGTAAGCCACCCAGAGTCATTTATTGAGATGGGCGGCTATAGAAATCAATCAAATAAATAAATAAAAGCCAGCATTTATGTTTGAACTAACTAGTAATTTTGGACTAATAGGCATAGGGGAGTCCATGGTGGGTCTCTGAGCTTGATTGTTTTCTTGCAGACATGTCATTAACCAAACTAAATCAACACTGATGATGTTATCTAGTTTGGTAATGAAACATCTGCAAGAAAACAATCAAGCTCTTCAACTCTGAACTACAAATAGTCCTCTCTATGGGCAAACAAACATAGACATTTACCAGCTTATCTCTATCTTCATCATGTTAGTCTGTGCAATTCCACCAAGTGACCCAGAGAACTTTATCACATATTTGTACTTGATAAAATATTAAATATCCATGAAAGGAAAGTAATGTTCAACACTTTACAGGAACACATATAGGCTGTAAAATTATGGGGAGGGATCAGGAAGGGAAAGGCAAGGTTGCAGCACTGAGCACAAAGGAAACACTGGCATCTCTGAACTTTTGATTGCATTAGCAAAAAAATCACGATCAGCTCATGAGAAAGAATTGTCTATTAATCCAGGAAGAAAGGAAAGAAAATAAGGAAGGGCTGGGAAAATAAACATGAGACAGCACCATTGATAATTTTGTCTAGTTTTTATTCCTTACTTTGTTTCATTATAGGCCAAAGGACTATAGATTTTACCAGGACCACGTATTTGAGAAGAGATTTAACCATTAATTCCTCGTGATGATCCAAATAAAAACTCTTCCCCTGGCACCTACATTCTCTGAGTAATGTTGTTCATAGCTTCCTTACCACGTTGTGCCAGATAAACCAGTGATGTATGAAACACAATGCAAGAGGTTGAGTTTCTGGAGACCTAATAGGCTCCCATACATGGCTGTCATTGATCTTACTCCCCCAGCTGTAGTCATCAAAGCCACTACTGGAACCTGAACAAATACAGGTATAAATAAAATTAAATGCTTCTGCTCCTAAATAAAAGTCATGTTTGAATAAAAGAGGAAGATTATATATAACACACAAAGAGCTGACTGTAATGAAGCTAGGATTATTATGCATGTTATTGTGCAAAATGGCATCATTTCCACAAGAAATGTTTCTTTAAAAAATATGTAGATGTTAACGGTCCTTGTCCCAGAATAATGCAAGCAAGCATAAGGAAAACATATATGGAAAAATCCACATACCTCAAACATAACGTCTATAGACCTTATCAAGCAACTTTCTAGTTCCCAACATAGCTGTATGACACCACACTAAACTTTACATGAGATTGATACTTTGTGTACATGGCTTACAAGCGAAAATGTTGCAATGAGTTTTCACTAAATCATCTCTGAAAATTCTTAAGAAATTAAGCTAAATCTATTTCTTTAGACCAAGGATGTCAAACTCACGGCGTCACGGAGGTGTCATGGGGCCATATCGGGACTTTTTTCCTCTTTGCTAAACCGGGCATGGGTGTGGCATGACACATGACACATCCGGCCCGCAGGCTGGGAGTTTGACAGCCCTGCTTTAGACATTATCTCAAACAGGTATCGGCTAACACACCCTTAAGTTCTGCCCTACTGAGAAATGATCCCAACAACTACAGTAATTGGCTTAGAGGCACTTTGCTCAGTGTGTTCCACCACAAACAATAGGAACAAGCAGAAATAGAAAAAACAAGCACATCAGTGTCACCCAGTCTTTCCAGATTAATGATAAATCACTATACTGGGGCAGAAAGATACCAGACACTAACTAATGTAGAAATTCTCAGTGATCTCCATTAAATATTTTTACCCTGTCCATTGTTCAAGACCTTCCTTATTCCAACTTCCAACTAACTGCTAGGCAGTTTGGTCTAGTGGTTAAGGCATCAGGCTACAAACTGGGAGGCCATGAGTTCTATTCCCACTTTAGTCATGAAAGCCAGCTGGGTGTTCTGGGGCCAGTTATGTTCCAAACATAGATGCCATGATAGAAAAGGCAGCCTGTCAGATTACACTTCATAATAAATAGGAAAAGTTGACTTAGAATAGAAAACATAGTTGGAAGGGGCCTTGGAAGTCTTCTAATCCAACCCTCCTGCTTAGGCAGGAAACCCTACATCACTTCAGACAAATGGTTGTCCAACATCTTCTTAAAAACTTCCAGTGCTGGAGCATTCACAACTTCTGGAGGCAAGTTGATTAATTGCTCTAACTGTCAGGAAATTTCTCCTTAGTTCTAAGTTTCTTCTCTCCTTCATTAGTTTCCACCCATTGGTTCTTGTCCTGTCCTCAGATGCTTTGGAGAATAACTTGACCCCCGCTTTTTTGTGGCAGCCCCTGAGATATTGGAACACTGCTATCATGTCACCCCTAGTCCTTCTTTTCATTAAATTAGACATATCCAATTTCAGCAACTGTTCTTCATGTGTTTTAGCCTCCAATCGCCTTAAATGGGGAGAGGAGAGGAGAGGAGAGGAGAGGAGAGGCGCCCCCTTAAATAACACGGCACAATGCCAGGAAGAGCTTAATAGGTTACAACCACCACCTGGAACTGAACAAGAAACAAAGGAGCAGAGGTGCAACTTGTGTGGATTAAGAGTAATTTACTACATTGCTGCATTTTGTACTAGCTGTAACTTCTAGAAGCTCTTCAAGGGAATCCTTATATAAAAGCTCTTTTACTTTTATCGTTACTTTCCTTTTCTGGCTTTATTTCTTACATAGGCTATTTTAAACAAAAGAAATAGGATGATTTAAAACATAAATTCACCCTAGCTTGGCAGTTACCTTATTAACAGTTGAACAAGCATTCTCATGCATAGATAAAATAATTTATTTAACATATTCTGCATATTTTTAAAATACAATCCACACACACACACACACACACACACACACACATATATATACATATATACATATATACATATATACATATATATATATATATATATATATTTGTTTTCTGAGGTTCTCGGGTATTTATATGTGGATCTTTGGTTGTTGGGTTTTCTCCCACGTAAGATTCGAAGTATCTAGGCAACGTTTCGATGAAGTCTCATTCATCATCTTCAGGCTTCTGTCTCCGGCTCTGTGCTTTTCAGAGTAATGTGAGATTGCAGCTGCTTCCTCCTTTTAACTGCCAGTGGGGGTGGGACTTGATTGGGTGGGGGCTTGGCTGTGTTCTGATTGGGTGGGGTGTGTTCTCATTGGTAGGGGGTTTGGTTGTGTTCTGATTGGTTGGGGGTTAGCCGTGTTCTGATTGGTTGGAGGCGTGTTCTGTTCAGGTGGGGGCTTGGCTGTGCTCGGTTAGTCTTAGTTGCTGGGGGATTTGAGCTGGTGAGTTGTGATCTTGCTGTTTGGCTTCTAGTTCGTGGTCCTGTTGCATCTTCATAGTGGGTGTCGGTTTGCTTCATGTATGGCTCGGAGGGGTTTGAAGTGGGTAGTGATGCAGCTGTAGTGCAGCCATGGACCATAACTAAGACTAACCGGAGCACAGCCAAGCCCCCACCTGAACAGAACATGCCTCCAACCAATCAGAACACGGCTAACCCCCAACCAATCAGAACACAACCAAACCCCTACCAATGAGAACACACCCCCACCCAATCAGAACACAGCCAAGCCCCACCCAATCAAGTCCCACCCCACTGGCAGTTAAAAGGAGGAAGCAGCTGCAATCTCACATTACTCTGAAAAGCACAGAGCCGGAGACAGAAGCCTGAAGATGATGAATGAGACTTCATCGAAACGTTGCCTAGATACTTGAATCTTACGTGGGAGAAAACCCAACAACTAAAGATCACATATATATATATATATATATATATACACACACACACACACACACACACACACACACACACACACACACACACACACACATATATATATATATATATATATATATATATATATATATATATATAGGTATGGGCCCTATATATATATATATATATATATATATATATATATATATATATATATATATATATATATATATATATATATATATATATGGCCTTACCCATCACCACCACTTTCTTTGCTCCTCTTATGTTGCTCTGCAACAGGTCATACCTCATTGTCCTGCAGTTCTCCTTCTAGTCGAAGAACATTTTTCAAAGCAGCAGCAACATATTTCTTGCGCTTACAGATGAAATCCTGCTCCTCTGGACAGAGATCAAAGCCCAAACGCATATCAAGGCTTTTTTGGCTAGACAATAGAAACTCATATCAAAATGCACACTAATGAAAGCATTCACAAATTGTTCAAGCTGTTTACTAATATAATTTTTAGGCATCAATTTGTGTAAGCTGTGTAGCTGTCTATCAAGATAACGTAAGTATCTTGATAGAAAAGGAGAGAATAATTGACTCTAGCATATTCATAATTTGTGTAAACTGTGTAGCTGTCTATCAAGATAACTTTTAAGTGTGAAAAGAAGAGAATATTTGTCTCCAGTATGAATGTTTGACTGTAGTTGTGAAATGTTCTTTGTTGGGTTCGTTTGCATGTTAAATTGCTCTAGGTAGAAAACTTAAATATTTCTTTTTCTCTCTTCTATATATCTCCATAGTTACAGTCTTTGACTTTCTTTGATTAAATATACTCGGTGAATGCTGAAAAATGTCCATTTCTGGTTAGTATGGAGCAAAGTTTAGAATTAATAAACATGATTCCAATTAGAATTAATCAAAAATATCAGCCACTAAGCACTCAGAAAGCTAAGAGATGCCATGTAGAGCTGCATGGGCAGGGCTATGAAGAAGTTATATTCATATGAACTGGAATGGCTTAACATGCACAAATAACTTGGAAAAAATTTTTGTATTTCATAAGTGACCAATAGTTCAAATTTCCTTATTGTTATTTTTAAAAAGGGAGAAGTCTAGACCACACAAAAGCATTATGACTATAAAAGTATCATTCTACATAAATTGTTGAGTTTAAATTTCAGACAAAAAAATTGTATTCAAATGACAATATGTAAAATTATGCCAAATTCTGAATATTGGCAAATGTTTATTTCAGCTCTTGCTTAAAACGAGGTTTTTGGGGTAAGGGGCACTTCACCATTCCTAACCTTGTTTATTTATCTCTTTGGTGGGCAAGATGAGAAAAGGTCAAACTAATTGACCTGATTTCTAAAATGTGACAGAACTGAACTATCAAATTACCAGAAATCATTTTTAAAAATAGGAAATAAATGGTTACCAGTTTTCTGTTGTCACGAAGACTTCATATGCTTTATCCTAAAAGAAAAAAGAAAAAAGAATTGAATGACTCTAAATTGCATTTAATATGTCTATCATTTAAAAAAGCATGGTTTGGGCTCTTGCTTTCTTAGTCTACTTTGATAATAAAAACAAAATATTTATTAGATGATCCTATGAACTGGTTAGTAAGCTCCTCATATTACTAAATATGAAGATTTCACCCTTAGAGGAACAGAACTTTTTTTTTTCAAATTAAGTACTTAGAGAATAAAATAATGTTGCTAGCTGATCTACCTTCTTACAAAATGGGTTTTCTGAAATGAGGAAAAGATTCTTACTGAATCTAACATAAAATTTGCATCCAGGTTATATTTACATGCTATATTTCATTGTCAGATATATTTTGTACATAAAATTGTACAAGTATTCTTAAACAAATTGTCTCTTTAGAGGAAAGAAACCAACCAGATAGCTGCTAATAATTCTAGGAAACTGGAACTTAATGTTAAATGTGTTAATACAAGTTTATTCAAAAGTGAGCTTTTCAAAAAAAAAAAAACCCCAATTGCTTCTAGGTATCCTGATATGATTTGCACACTAGATGTTACGAAAGCAGTTCCATGTGCTTAACCCAATTATATAGTAAAAAAGGTTTTTAAATAGCAAAAGGAACATAGATGTGAAAATGCTCCTTTTAACAGTAGCAGCTTAAGCCAGTCTTATGCTGATGAACCATTGAATTCCTCAGGGTGACTGTTCTAGATCCTCAATCTCAAACAGTGAAATCATATAGAATAGAACCCCTGGACATGACCATAATTTGTTCCATAACTTTGGTTGCAACCCAATTTAGTCATGACCCAGACCTAATTTTGGAAATTTGGCACTTACAAAAAAAATGGCACGGAAGGGGAAATTGGCTGCAAAAAAATTTTTTTTAGTCGGAACCCGATTTAGTCATGGTCAGAAGCGTTCATGACCAGAGGTTCTACTATATTGTGTTCTAGGCAATGGCTGGATAGAAAATTCCTTGTTATCTCATCAGAAGTAAGATACCACTAATGGAATCCTAGGCTTGCTTGGGTAGGAGAATAAACTCATGGAACATTTTCAGAATGACTTTTTAGAAGATGTGGAGAGGTTTGCACTGAGAGTATTATTGTATATATATTATCTGGTGGACATAGGGAAGCAGTATAGAAAACTAAAATGGGCATTGTTCACAGAAAAGACTCACATTTGCTACTTCTATTCTCTCTCCCAAAGGAATCTGATACAAAGGCAAAGTGAAGGAGAGTGTTTTCCCAGAATTTGAGGGACACTAAAAGAGAAAAAAAAAGCAAATAGTCAGAAGACATGTTTTTGAAATAACAACATTCCAGATAGTATTAACCATAACAGTGGCTTTGATGCAATAGCTAAAAATAATGGCTGTATTGTGAAAAGCAACAACTTTTCTATGAAGGAGGGAATAATTGATTCTAATTAGAGATAAAAGGCTTCGACTAGACAGGTATGCATTAAGATTATGGCTATCATCTTTCAGCTGCAGAATTCTGGGAGAGTTTTATGGGAAAGAAACAAATAGAAATAAGAAACTCTAACAGAGGTAGTATTTAATGTACAACCACAGCTGATCCTAAAATTTCTATTGTTAGGTGAGACAATTGTTAAGTGACTTTTCCCCCCATTTAATAATCTTTCTAACTATTACTTACATTCTGCTTGATTAGCTTTTCCAGAAAAAAAATCAAATTCCTATGATGTCCAGTGGCAAATGAAAAAATAAGATTTCAATTCCTGAATTAATTAAGCAATAGACTTATTGCAGTCTTTAAATTTTGATCCAAAGTAGCATTTATACTTTAGTAATGCAGAATATGGAAGTTAGTTGCGTGAAGTACATTTGTCCCCAGATATCAGCAAAAACTCACACAAATGGAACGTTTCTTCAATAATTGCACCTCTAATTTGGGATTACAGTACTTGGCATAGTAGAAAGTTGTGTGATTTGGCGGGGCATTTCTGGAACTTGAATCCAATAAAATATTCTGTGTATCTTCATAAGATCCTCTCACTGTACATTCAAAGGTTTGCTCTGAGTGCAAAGTAGAAAACACAAACAAAACTTCAGAATGATCTATCTAGAAGCCTATATTTATTGATAATATTTTTATCCTTCCCTTTCTTCAGGATGACCAGGATGGGTCGCAGTACATTATTTCATTTTATCCTCAAAATGTAGGTCAGGATAGAGTGATTTTCTCAAAGCTCCTCCTTAAACTTCATAGCTAAGTGGGCTCTGGAGCTCACTTATCGACAGTTTAAGACTATTACACCTAAACTGCTCGTCTCTTTTTACAAGTTAATGAGAATTTATGCACTGACAGGAATGCTCATTTCATATCCACATAAGCACACAAGTGAGTTGGTAGTCAGGATTAGTTGCCCTAAAGAAGAGTACTCTGAGTGATATAGAAACTTTGATTTATGGTCTCAGGGCCTCACCCACTTGAGAGAAGTAGGGAATTAGATGTCCATTCATGTGTAGGAAGTTAGCACCCACCTCTCTCCTAGAAAATTGAAATAGCCTAGGAAATATTAAAAAGGCAGAATATTTCCTCTAAAAAGAGTAGAAACTCAGAAGCAGAAACTCACCCCAGAAGCAGAATCTCACCCCCACCTTTGTTCATGGGTGGGCCATTAAGGCCTGGGCCAGAATACTTTATATAACAAGGAACTCCAGGTAAAGCTATAGCAATTGCCAAAAGCCCTTTTAAGGGCATAATCACCCAGCAAGGCTAGACCAAGCCTGGAACTCAGGACAGCCTACAGAGTTGCCCCTGGGAATCTGACAATCAATTAGAATACAAGCTCCAATTCAAACCCAACAGAGGGTATAAAACCCAGGCACTCTCAGCATCTCAGCCCTTTTTTCTTGATCTCTTCTCACCTTGAAGCATGTGATCACCCTTCTCTGGAGCTCCAGGTCATGTGGTCCTGTCCACCATTAAACCTTCCAAGCAGCCTCCATGTTTCCAGTGTCTTTTTCCCCACTTGGAACTGAACCCAGAAGGATATTTCTTTCAACACATGAAACATATATCTATGTTTCTCTTGAAATTGGCATGCCTTTGGATATATCATCTCTTATTATTCTAAAATAGTTTCACACCTATATTATAGCCAATGAAGAAAAATACAATATATCCCAATAGAAATCTTACTTTTTCTTTTTTTCTTTCTTTCTCTGTGATTCACCTCTACTTTTAGGCAGCAGAGTTCTCGAGACTACAAGGGAAAAGACAATTATACACACCTCCAACTATTCAAAAGTTGAAAACAGGGCATGATTATTACTAGCTGTTAATTTACATTTTATGATCAAGACAAATGATTGACAGCCTTTCTTTGATAGTAAGATGACATAATGGTAGTTAAACTGCTTTATCCTATCCCCCTTTTCAAAAACTGCTTTTAAAGATTACTACAAAAATAATTTTGTGTGTTGTTTAAATTAATTTCATGCATTAAATCCACTTTGGTGGACGGATACTTTGGTGGATACTTTGGTGGATGGATAAAAAATTGTGTAAATATATACTCTCCCTCTTCACTGACATCTGGTTGAATGGAAATATGTTATTCCATTCACACAAAGGTTTTTGAGCCTTCAATATTTCCACTAACAGAAAATCAAAAAAAGCTGTTTTCAACAGATTGCTACGTTTTCCTATAGCTTCTTACAATAGCTTCTGAGTTGCTGTGTAGGATCCAATTGTTATAAAGTATTAAAATTGCCCTTTTCTCCTCCTAGCGAAATTATTTATTGCATCAAAACTATGCTGTGCACTAAATGGCAATCAACTAACACTGGAAGAAGCTTTCAAAATTGGAAACTAAAGATTAAAAGAAAATTAAAAAAAATCAAATGACAGAAAAAGTCGAACTATTTATCAGCACGTTTCATCATAATAAAAATTCCACAATCAAACATGATCAAAGTTCTTGGTGCTGGAAAAATATGAAATCTAAAACTGGACACTCCAATAGATTGGGAATGGTTGCAGTATAGCAAGGAGAAGGAATATATTCAGAATGACTTTAAGAGTCATTGTATCAGAGTTGTATTTTATTAAGCAATTCATGCATTAATTTATTCAAAATATCCTATCCTCCAGAGTAGCATCTGGAGTTATGCAAAACATTTCAAGTGCAAAATAGATGTTTCTATTTCAAAATGCATTATTCCAGTCTTTCTTGAAGTATTCCAAACTTTAAAAAGCCCTGTTTGTTTCAAACAAAGCAGTTTCATTTCAGAATGATCAAAGCTTCTCATTGCAAGCTCGAAACATCTTTTTCAAGTGTAACTGAAATGTTCAGAGTTTGAGAAGTTTCCAGTTTGAACCATTTTACACATGCATCTTCCCAGGCTACCAAAATTATAAATACAAAAGCAACAAACATACCAAGAGTACTCCATTACTTATAAGGTTTTCTGGAATATTTGATCTAGAGGATTAAAAAAAGTGAGAAAAATTATAATTGGTTTTTACTCAATTCTTGCTCGCCTGCTAAAATGTTTTTTTCTGAATATTTAGAATCATTTCCAGATTCTAAACATATTAGTCAAATATTTAAAACATTTATCTATAACATTTAATATTCATTAGCTCTAGACAGTATTAATCCAATATTAAAATTTGATCAGTGTGATATAAAATACAGTGAACATAAAGCAAAAAATAAAAATCGCTTAAAAATAACTAACAGCTAAGCAGAATATTATCATTAGTAGCCCTGATGGTGCAGTGGTTAGAATGCAGTATTGCAGGCTAACTCTGCCCACAGCCTAGAATGCAATCCTGTTGAGGCTCAAAGTTGACTCAGTTTTCCATCCTTCCCAGGTTGGTAAAATGAAGACCCAGCTTATTGGGGGCAATATACTAATAATTGTGACATTGTACAGCTCTCTAACCTTTATTTCCATTTTTTTTCCCTGTGGGCATTCCGGCACATATTAAAAATGAAGTTCTGTTTGAAGGAAGGCTGCATCAAAAAAAGAAAGAAAGAAAACCTAGTTGAAGCTCTACCCCATTTATGTATAATGCATGTAAAATGGAGTCCAGCTTTATTCATGAAATAGTGGCTTCCATTTTGATTTTTCTGTCCCCCACTCCTATGAATGATCCAAAAGTAGGATTAACTCTGTCTAGTTTCTGCTTCTATAGCTGAGATATAAAAATTACAGTGTGGGAAAGATTTTGCCATTTTGGGAAAAAAAAAAGAATTATACTAAGACATTTGCAAATGCAATAAAATTGGACTATAATTCATACTGTATGGTATTAAAGCTAATAATTTTATCTAGCAACTCAATAATGTAATATAATAATAATAAAATTTGCTCTACTTTTACTCACATATGTTCCAAATAGAATTCCACTTCTAGCAGTTCATTTTTCTAAAATTGAAATCAAATGTTCGAAATATTAGCTTCTTCAAATGCTTACTGGAATTGATAAGACTTCAATTTCTGACAGTAACTTCATCATTATAGTATCTCATCTCTGTTATTTGTGTTGTTCAAAACCAAATGTTTGCATATTTGAGGACAACATGTAGTTAATCAGTATTTTTATGGTGAAACATTCTGAATACCCATTAGAGTATTATTTTCTGTTGTAGGTAATCTACCTCTGTGAAAATGCTCAGTTTGGTCTATTCTGAGAGAAATAGAATGTTTTCAAAACCAGATATTTCTAAATTGGACTGTTTTTTATAAGAAGTCAATGGACCACATTTGCCACATTTCTTTTTATGTGTTCTATTAAAAGAATTGTGGAGATTCCACATCTGCTTCAAATTATTACTGTGAAATAATTGGCCAATAACAATTATTTTAGGTGTACGTTTCTAAAGGAAACAACTTTTGGAAAATTACTCTGTGTAAGAGCCAGTCAAAGGCAATAGTGAATAAAAGTGAAATAATGCAGTGCAATGAACAATTAAATATAAGCCACATTTCAGAAAACTTATATTCATTGGTACTGTAACCCACCTATTCTGAATATGTAATCGCATTTCTCACCTCTTTGTTCAATTCAAAATGCTTGCAAACTCTTTCTTCAAGCTGAAGATTTGCTATATCAAATGTAACTCTACACAGTTCCTCATCATTGAATGGGCTGTCTTCATCATAGATTGTTATTTCAAGTATGTTCTAGGGAATAGAAGGGCAGAATTGTTTTTTTAAAAAACATAAAGATGGAAGGGTTATGTAAAGTACTTTGACCATCATCATAGGAAGTATTGGGCAATTCAGGCAAGCATTAAAGGTTGAAGATTTGAAATTTCAGATTTTAATTGCTTTTAGACAGAAAAGTCAAAACTCACATTCTCATGCTGTCTGTTTCACGAACTTTCATTCATAAATGTTAAATATATTTAACATCATAAATGTTAAATAAATATATTGCTACTCTATATTATCTTAACATATAAATATCGGAGGCAGAGCTACTTCAGGACTTCATTGAAATATGGAACATTGGGAGGTTGAGTTACTCATTTTGTTGGAGGTAATAAACTTTTATGTTCTGTTGTTAATTATATTGAGAAAAGAGATAGTAGACTGGTGTAGACAATGTCTGTGGTACCAGAAGGAAGAAGAAGAAGGAGTGGATGTAACACATATAAGGTGGGAGGGGTCCTGGTCCATTGAATATGAAATTAATAGTGATAGTGGTTGTTATCTTGTGGAGGATAAGAATTGAAACTTTTGATGTATTGCCTAGTTATCCTATGACATGGCAGCAGCTATGTTTTCATACTGAACCCAACAGTGAGTATTACCAGGTGCAAACACCACTGACATTAATTGAAGCCATAGTTAAGGCTGGGATCTGTATTAGATCCACCTTGAGGCAATTACACCTCAAGGAATACCATTAGATAAATTCCTTGGGGTGTAATTGCACATATGATGTAGTCACCAGACATAGAGATGTATCAAGACGATAGAATCTTTGTATAATCAATGTGCTGAGCTTTATGAAAATTATTCACCTTTCTATATGAAGTTTGGAATCTTGGAGGAAGGGCTATTGTTACCACATATTGAATTAAGAAGTACTCAGTCGAAGCTTATGATTGTGTGAAGTATAAGCAACCAGAGCAATAACAAGAAAAGGGTATATATAATCCTGATTCCTGTAGCTACGGAAGATGTGTTTACTTGTACTAAGGTAGAAGAGGTAGATGCAATAGGACAAGTGTTATATCTACCTAGAGGACTGTTGTTTTGTGAGTTATATGCTTATGCATTTATACCTGCTAATGCAGTAAGGGGACCCTGTACAATAGGACACTTGACAATAAGCACAGCAATAGCACACTCTAAGAATATGAACCAGCAAATGGAGTTATATTATGCAATGATAAACACTAGTTTCTATCATGGTGGTGGATTTTTTAGTGAAGATATATCAGATGATACAGCAGACACAGGAGACGAACATGTACATGAAAATGAGGAATAATCTAAACCTAAAGTGACAGAGACATCTATAATATACCCACCTCAACCAATACAATGGCCTATAAGTCAATGGCCCAATTAATGAAAACAAATAGGTATATAGGGGAAAGAGATCTGCATTTGTAAGGCATATTCTGCAGATTGTAATGATATTGTGATGATATTATCTAAAGTACAAGCAGAGCTTTTAGAAATATTTTCCTGGGGAGCTACCTATTATAATACTGTTCTGTCTCACCTGTGACCACGAGGTGAGAGTCCAAGTTTTCAAAGGAATATAAATAAACTGACAGGACCAGGAATGACAGAGTTCAATTCCTTTGACTGGAGGAATCCTTGGCAGTCTTCCAAAAGCTGCCTGCCAAGTCCAATAACAAACAAGACCATAAATCAAGAAGCAAATGCCACAGGGAAAGTTTCTCCAAGCTGCTATCACGAATAAACAAATTGTCCTGAACAGAGATTCAGAGCTAACACGCCCTCTTTTATTTCCTGAGGGGCGTGTCAGTCTCTCAAGTCAGTCCCTGATTTGACATTTCCTTTTATTTCACGTCGATGTCTACATCTTTGCCTTGCATCAGACCAGCATTCCTCGGCTTGATCCTCAGCCAAGGACTCCGGCACGCTCTCCTGATTATCTGCCGACACCTGAGGCACAACCAGGGAGGAAGGTCCCGGGGAGGGAGATGATTCCGAATCCTCCAGCAACGCAGGCTCAAACCTCAGAGCCAAGTCCTCTTCTTCCTCCTGGCTCAAGTCTGTGTCTTCCAGCAAGGCAGGCTCAAATCTCGAAGCCAAATCCCTCTCTCCCTCATTACTTAAGTCTGTATCTTCTAACAAGACAGGTTCAGACCTCCGAGTCACAACATAATACTATACAATTAGGCCATCTAGCATGTGCCTTATCAAAAAGTATTAATGCAAGATCATCAGCTATAACAGCTAGGGCCAATGAGGTGGGAGAAATTTGGAAATTTAATATTTCAGACAGATCACAATTTATAGAATCCAGAATAAAGGCTTTACATAATATTACTACACATATAGTAACTGTTGAAGATTCAACTACATTAAAGAGGTTATGGAATCTGTTAACTTCTTGGTGACCAAATTTTACATGGCTGAAAGATTTATTCATTTGTATCATTGCTATTGTTATTATGGGATTCATATATTGTATCTGTATTCAATATGCCTATATGTAGCAATTGTTGTAAACACTGTTATCAAGTAACCAAGCCAAAGGCAGAGAAGGGAAAAGGTTAAGCCAACAGGAGGTGAGAATTATGGTAAGGGAAGTAGGTGATCGTTTACGGGAATAATTAATAGTTTACCCTTTATAAGGGTAAAACAGAAAAGGGGGGATTGTGAGAAGTAAGAATTATTCCTGTAAAGGACAGAGCAATGGTGACACCATATTTAATCCTTATTCAACCTAAGAAGCTCTAATGAGATATTAAGTAAGACATTGTGTAAGAAGTTCTCTGTATTACAATAACAAAACTATAAATGTTTTGCACATTCCTGCCAAGACAGATAGCTGGCAGGTCCTAGAATGATAGTTGGCAGGTCAAGTTGTCTAGTTGTCATATTAAATTAATAAGTTGGATTTGCTAGGAGGATGGAAATTACAGGAAATGAATAAACAGATGGGATGAAGTTTCTGGGAAGAGGCCAGGGTCCACCCAGAAATTAACCAATGAAGTTAAAGGGGCAGTGACCAAGGCTGGAGGTTTTAAACACCATGTATTCCTATGGAAATATGTCTTCTGTGCTATGCTTATATGAGCGTGGAGGTCCCTTTTGCAAAAGCTCATTAATAAAGCTCTTTCTTATTGTTCAGCTGTCTCCTGGTAATTTCACACCTAAAAGGTTAATATCACATGGAAGCAAGCAAGAACTGACCTCTCTAGGTCTTGTCACTCTCTCTCTCTCTCTCATTACTGGACATGGTGATACTAAAAGTTAGCACTTTATGGACACAGAGTCTGGCAGGAACCAAAGAAAATATCTACAGGGACTGATGACAATGGGCAACCTTGATGGATATTCCAGATCCTCCCGATCTACTAACACTAAATGAGACCAGATTGCTTAGGATTTCTACTTCAATCATTATACATTTCTGAGCAAAGTAGATTTCTGTTGGGTCAAAAATTTGCCCTTCTTTCTTGACTATAATCACTGGAGAAAGTAATTATGTTTGGAAGAGTTAGCAGGAGAAGCAAACCAGGCCATCAAAGAATACAGTGGCTGGGCACTATCAAAGCTGACACCAGACAAAGCATAGAAAATGTCAAAGAAATAATGCAAGATCAGAAGATGTCGAGAGACCTGGCCCGTAGAATCGCCAAGAACCAGACTCAGCTAAATGGATATCATCATCATCATCATCCTCTTGATTATAATAGACTATGACATTGAGGTGAAATAATAGTTTCTGTTTAAGGCATTGAAATAATGTTCAATTGCAAAGTGACTCAGAGCTCTGGCAAAAGACCAGACCATCAACCAGCACTTAACCACTGGTAACCTTCATTTAGCAAGGGCTTTGAAGAACACTTCTTGCAAAGTGGAGAGGTTGCCTAAACAAACAATACCTTCCTGAGCTCCTTTTCTGTGCAGCAAAAAAGGCATCAACCGCAAGTTATCAAGTTAAGCTCTGTAAACTTAACTAGCTGACTGGCAGCTGCGGCTTGTTCTGCAACTTGACAAGACTTTAATCATGTTCACCGCTTTGGTTTTTGTCTGTCTCTCAAGTAGCTGGCAGCTCAGGGCTGGTAGCATGTTAGGCAAACAGCACGCACTAGCATATTCCTTTCCATACGTATTCTCCAGAGGTGATATTCAGCGGGTTCTGACCAGTTCTGGAGAACCGGTAGTGGAAATTTTGAGTAGTTCAGAATACCCCCTTGACAGGGCCCACCTCCATTTATTCTCTGCCTCTCCCATTCCAGCTGATCGTCTGGGTCTTCTTTTGTTGCTCACACAGGAGAATGGAGTTGGAAAGCAGGTTATTGGGATGGGGAGAGAATAGAGATTTTACAGTATCCTTTCCCGGGAATGGGGTGGGAATGGAGACTTTAGAGTATCTTTCCCCTGCCATGCCCATCAAGTCATGCCCACAGAACCGGTAGTAAAAAAATTTGAATCCCACCACTGGTATTCTCCATTGTGTGTCTACTTACTTGTCTCCAATAAATGTAAATGCAAACATTAGTTCTCTAGCTAATTATCCTAATGCCCAGATGAGCATTTCAAATAGTGGGAAAATCAGGTAAAAGAGCTTTAAGATTTGCCCTTTAGTCTCTTCTTTCATTATTTGAATTCTGGAAACCTTCTCCACCATTTGGGTTCACCCAGCTGTTTGGAGTTGAGGTCAAGATTTTTGCTTAGCAGCTGCTTTACTTAACAATTCAGCTGCCAGTCCCAATTGTACTCACTAAATGAGGAGTGCCTGTATTGGGTGTAAGAATTTCACCCAAGCCAGAAAAAAGATAGCTGAAATTTTTAGTTAAAACACAACTTTATAACCACCAGCCTCAATATTTTGAGCATCTTCTATATTAGACTGTTAAAACATGGGTATCAGAGGAAACAAAGACATCAACACTTCAGAGTTATCCAAATAAATTATTACAGTCCAAGTTTAAGCTGCTGGTACTCTAAAGTGGTTGGGGGCTTGGGCTGGGGGTTTCTTTAGCCACTACAGTATAGGTTTTCTTCTCAGCAAGTTAGCATTTAGGGTAAAACCAACATCTTTGAGTCAGCCAGCCCAGACAAATAAGAACAAGAATTCTTCCAACAGTAAAGAGACCTAAGGGCACATGAGAAATATTTGCCTAACTGGTAGTTTATTAGATACTCCTTTCCCATCCTACTGCTTTGATGGCAATCAGGTTTATTTAGAGGAAGAGGAAGAGAATCAAATGGCAACTTCAAATCTCAACAAATAAATGCTCTGTCTTACATATTGGCAAAAAAAATCAGAAAATAAAATACAAGCTAAATAATCAAGACCTTGTTGAGGATCCAAACTTTGTCAAGGATCTTGGAGTACTCATCTCTAATGATCTAAGTGCTAGAGCCCACTGTAACTACATAGCCAAAAAGGCATTAAGAGTTGTTAATCTAATCCTACGTAGCTTCTTCTCCGGTAATATCACACTACTAACTATAAAACTTTTGCTAGACCTATACTTAAATACAGCTCATCAGTCTGGAACCCATATCATGTATCTGATATTAACACAACTTAAAAAGTCCAGAAATATTTCACAAGAAGAGTTTTCCACTCCTCTACCCATTGCAGAATACCTTATGCCACCAGACTTGAAACTCTAGACCTAGAAAACCTAGAACTATGCCACCTTCGGTCCAATCTAAGTATAGTATATAAAATCATACATTGCAATGTCCTGTCAATGAATACTTCAGCTTCAATCATAACAATACAAGAGCACACAATAGATACAAACTCAAGGTTAACCGAACCAAACTTGACTGCAGAAAATACGACTTCAACAACAGAGTGGTCAATATTTGGAATACTCTACCTGACTCTGTGGTTTCTTCCCCAAACCCCAAAAACTTTAACCTTAGACTGTCTACTATTGACCTCACCCCCTTCCTAAGAGGCCTGTAGGGGACATGCATAAGCGCACCAATCGTGCCTACCATCCCTGTCCTATCGTTTCTTTTTATTTTTCTTATAAGTATCTATCTCATGTATTCTAAACTATATTTATTCTTATACCTGTATCTTGTAAGCAATTGACAAATCAAATAAATACTAAAAAAAAATACATTTACCAGCATCCTAAAGCAGCTGGAGGTTCAGCCTGAAGGTTCCTACTGCCAAGCTATTGGCTTTTTCAACGGAATTGCATTTAAAGCAGTCTAGTCTGAGCAACAGCAACTATACCCAAAGGAAGCCTTGAAAAGGAATTTTCCCTTTGAGGCACTATGTGGGTGTGAGGAATACACTACTTTGTTTTTTGAGGAAAATGTTTGTGGGCTGCTGGTAGACACTTTCAGGTGAGAAAAGATCATTTCCCAAAGTGAGGTACCTCTGCTCAGAGCTGCAGTAAGAGTCGAACCTCTGTTTCAATTCATAACCCATGATGTATGGTTGTTCATGTCTCTTTGTGGAATTATTTATGAATTCCCCTTCTATTAAATATTCATTAAATATTTGTGTGAAGGCAGGAGACTGGCCCCATTGTGAAAAATTAATAATAATAATTCTCTAAATCAAGAGGTAAGGGATGAAATAAAAGGTTGGTTATTTGGAAGAAAAGAAATTAGAGGGCCTGAAAATAAAACATTCTGTCCTTTGGCCCCTCACCCATCCATTAGATACCTGATACCTGATATAGGGGTGGGGGCTATTGGATAGATCTCAAGTGTGACAAACATGTGGATAAGGTTAATTTTCTGGTCTTAAAGGAGGCAGTGATATGGCCAATACTGAAAAAGCCCTCCTTACGATTAGAGGCTTATCTATCACAATGTCATAGATGCCCATTTTGGAACAAGGTCTCAAGACTTGAAATGTTTGAAATTCCAAATGTTAGTAAAAGGCATAATTACCTTGCCTCTTTATAGCCTGAGTTCAGGCCTAGTTTGGGGCCAGAATTGGCCTTGCTCATCTTAATGATCTCTTGAGGGAGAAAGTTCAAAGGAACATGATTTTATTAATCTTGCTTAATCTCTTAGTGCCTTATGATATTGTTAATCATAATTATTGTTAAAATGTGTTGATAATATGTTATTAATCATTGTTAAAGTAGTATAATGTTTTTGTAGGAATAGTTTTGTAGGAATAGTTTCAGAGTCTGCATTCAAAACCACATTCAATGTAGTTACTAACTTAACCCTTCCAGTATAATATATTAAAGCACAAGATAATCATACTACGTATCTAGGTTCACACACCATGCTAAGATTCAAAAAATTTCCAAAGTACTAAGAATGTTTTATATATTGTGTGAATGAAATTCCCACCTATCCCCAATGTAAACATAAATGGGCATCCTACTGGAAAAGATAGCTATTGGCTCCTCACCTTTGCCATATTCTGAATCCTGAAGAAGAATGTTTCATTCCAGACTGGATTTGTGCAATTTGAAACAGTTTTTGTCCGTGCAGTGATGAAGGAAGAGGATGGCAATCTCAAACTTACATAACAATCACTTTGGCTTACTGCAAGTTTCAAAACAACAAAAATGTAAATATGGAGAATTGAAATTTGAACAGTATGGAGTAATTATATAAGGATGTGCTCATATAATATTTATATTGCCTTGTATATCTCCCACATACTATAGTATCTGTACAATGTAATTTCTTGCTGTGTCAGCATGTTGGATTCTAATTGATTTAGGGTTCACACTTTAAGCAGAGGCAATAATTCAAGGATGAGGACTGCTATGCATCGTGATCACTTTTTACAATCAAGGACAGAGCCAGGCTATTTTTTTCCTTTCAGGGAACGTGTAAAGTTTTTATGCTATAACAAATGCCTGGGTTTCCTTCTGTGTTTATCTCATCTTTTTATTCATTATAAAGTGAATCTCTCAGTTTTGGAGTGGGGTGGTTTTATATTAACATGAAGAAATGCTCAAGCTGTCCTTGGTCTTCCTCTTGGCTCATCTGGGTACAAGAAAACAGGGACTCACTATAACCTGCTAGTTTGGGATATTTATTTATCCCATCTTTATCATGTTTTATAAATAACTCAAGGTGGTGAATATACCTAATACACCTTGCTGCTCCCATTTTCCTTATACCAGCAACAACAATAATAACAATAGTAATAGATGCTATTACAGCACCATTTGAATACCATCAGCATTGACAAATTCACAATCAGTCAATTGAAAAAGGCAGCTTTGCTTAGAATAGCTTACATCCTATGACAATATCTGTAACACCATCAAACATCCACTTCTGCCTATGCAAGGTCCTTGAGAAGGACTCTATAGGCAAACAAAAATGCCAAACTGAGTTTGAGCATCCGACAGACTGTATGAGAAACCAACAACGGCAACAATATCTTTAAAAAGCAGGTGTAGACTTCTTACTTTAAGAGAATTGCAATTACGGTTCCAAAGTAGATATTAGGTAAAGTGCACTGGAAACAACATGCTTTTTATGGTCACCTGGTAGTTTCCAGATTCCCAACCATCATAGGTGCTGGCTGGGACTTTTGGGAGTTGCAGCTCAAACATATCTGAAAGTTTAAGATAACTAAATATTTCTAGGAATTCTAGCCCTGACACATCTGAAGAGGAATAAATTAGGGAAGGCTATTCTAGCTTTGCAGGAATGTCATTATTTAAACAGGTTGTCCTTGACTTATGACCACAACCGAGCCCAAAATTTCTTTTGCTATCTGAGACATTTGTTAAATGAGTTTGCCTCATTTTATAACTTTTCTTGTTAAGTGAATCACTGCAGTTCTTAGGTGAATCTGGATTCCCCATTGACTTTGCTTGTCAGAAGGTCACAGATGGAGATGACATGAACCCCAGAACACTGCAACCATCATAAATATGAGTCAGTTGCCAAGCATCTGAATTTTGAACACATGGGGATGCTGCAACAGTCATAATAAGTGTTGAAAAACAGTCATAAAACACTTTTTTTCAGTGCTGTTGTAACTTTGGTCACGAAATGAACAGTTATAAGCTGAGAACTACCTGTAATGATATTTGCTTTGGCCATAATATGAAGGCTGTGTTTTCAAAGAAATAATTGTATTTCTATATTCTATGTAAATCTTACAGTATTATATTCTGTTCTTCTGACCAACTGGTATAGCTCACCATAGAATCAAATTTTCTGGAGTAATGGCACAAGTATGAAGTACGTTGTTGTTCACTGCTGGAACGGAGGAAGGGCCTGGAAGTTACTGCTAAGAAATTACTTTTTGGAATGCTTCATCATTCTTACAGCATCTGTTTGCCCTCTATTCTACCACCCAGGGAGCAATGTTTTCCACTTAATTAGTTGGCAGTTAACCAGAAGGAAGAGATAACCTGATGTACAACTGCATACTTCTTAGTCTAATTATCTGTGCTGTGGACAGGATTTAATCCATAAAGCAATTGTAGAAATCAGTGGCATAAGAAAAGAAAAAACCAAGCATAAATTGGAAGGGGAAGAGCAGAGTGAAGTATAAGTTATAGGCACTGGTTTTAATGTATAAAGAAGCGTTGGTCTGAGAGGAGAGGAGGGGTTCATAATGTTTTTTTTTAATTGCATGGCTTTTAATTAGATTAGATTAACAGAGTTGGAAGGGACCTTGTAGGTCATCTAGTCCAATCCCCTACCCAAGCAGGAGACCCTACACCATTTGTGTCAGATGGGAGTCCAATCTCTTCTTTAAAGTCTCAAGTGATAGCGCTCCCACAACTTCTGAGGGTAAGCTGTTCCATTGGTTGATTGTTCTCACTGTCAGAAAATTTCTCCTTATTTCCAGGTTAAATCTCTCCTTGTTCAGTCTCCATCCATTATTCCTTGTCTGGCCTAGAGGCGCTTTAGAAAATAGCTTGACCCCTTCCTCCCTGTGGCAGCTCCTCAAATATTGGAAGACTGCTATCATGTCTCCCCGGTCCTTCTCTTTGCTAGACTAGCCAAGCCCAGTTCCTGTAACCGTTCTTCGTATGTTTTAGCCTCCAGTCCCCTAATCATCCTGATTTCTCTTCTCTGTACTTTTTCTAGAGTCTCAACATCTTTTTTATAGTGTGGTGACCAAAACTAGATGCAGCACTCTAGGTGTGGTCTTACTAAGGCTTTATAGAGTGGTATTAGTACCTCACTTGATCTTGATTGTATCCCTCTGTTAGTGCAATTTAGGATTGCATTAGCTTTTTTGGCTGCTGCTACACAGTGATGGCTCATATTTAGCTGGTTGTCCACTAAGACCCCAAGATTCCTCTCACAGTTACTGCTACTGAGCCTGGTTTCACCCAGTCTATATGTATACTTTTGTTTTTTCTTGCCTAAGTGTAGGACTTTAATTTTCTCTACATTGAATTTCATTTTATTAGATAGGGCCCATTGTTCAAAACTGCAGGGGCACTGTTCAGCAGCTGACAAAAGCCTGTGATTTTGTTCCCAGCCTTGTCCCAAACACATGAGTGGGAAAGGACATCTCCATTTTTTATTTCTCATTGACGGCAACAACAACAAAAAATTCGAGTTTTTCAGTAAAGGCAATGAGAACAGTATCACATCTCTGCAGCTCTTGCAACAGTAACTATTGACATCCTGTAAATACAGGTAGTCCTCGAGTTTTGACCACAATTGAGCCCAACATTTATGTAGCTAAGGAACAAATTTGTTAAGTGAGTTTGCCCCCACTTTATGGTTTTTCTTGCCACAGTTGTTAAATGAATCACTGCAGTTGTTAAGTTAGTAACATGATTGTTAAATGAATCTGGATCCCCCACTGACTTTGCTTATCAAAAGGTCACAAAAGGGGATTACTTCAGGGGTGGGATTCTACCAGTTTGCACCTTTTCGCTAGAACCGGTTGTTAACATTCTAAGCAGTTCAGAGAACCGGTTGTTAGAAGAAATTACTGCCCTAATCCTGTAAGGAAGGCAGGAAGGAAACATTCTGGTGTTGCTTACAGAAACTGCCTCTCCATTAACTCTTATTACATTCTTGGCAGGACTAGACTTCCTGTCTCTGGAACTTCTCTGGAATTATTTTTCCCTCCTTTGCTGGTACTTTGCTTGTGTGGAGTGACCATTCAAAGTTACAATGGCACTGAAAAAAGTGACATGATCATTTTTCACACTTACGAGTGTTGCAGCATTCCCACAGTCATGAGAGGCCAGGCGAGGAGATGTGAGTGATATTGAGTTGGCCACACCCAGCCGGTCACATGACCACCAAGCCATGCCTACCAACTAAGCCATGCCCACAAAACCAGTTGTTAAAAAATTTGAATCCCACCCTTGGATTATTTGACATCCCCCCCAGACACTGCAACTCTCATAAATATGAACCAGTTGCCAAGCATCTCAATTTTGATCATGTGATCATAGGGATGCTGCTACATAAGGGTGAAAAACAGTCATGAGTCACTTCTTTCAGAGACATCGTAACTTTGAACAGTCACTAAATGAACTGTTGTAAGTCGAGGATTACCTGTAATATTTCATATAGATGCTGTTACAACTTTTGAGACCAGTTAATAAAACCAGCACTTCGAAAACAATCTGTAAGATTTATACCAGGCTTCCAGATATATTGGACAACTCCCAGATTACCAAGCGAGCAGGGGTGGGATTCAATTGGTGTTACTACCAGTTTGGTGACTACATTTTGCGCATGCAGGCGCACTTTGCACACACGTGCACCTGACATGCGCTGCGTGAGTGTGTAAAAAACCTTAAGCTGTGCCACCCAGACAGCTGAAAAGCGCAACGCACGGATGCGCAGCATTTGAAAAGCCTCTTTTTTCCTGCTTTTTCAATCTCAACTGTGTCACGCAAAGCAGCTGAGGTTGAAAAAGCAGGAAATAAAGGACAGGTAAGAGCCTGGGTGGGCAGGTGGGCCAAACAGCAGCAAACACAGACATGGTTCGGTGTCTGCTGCTTCTCAGAGCTACCAGTTCTATAGAGCCAGGCAGAACCGGTAGCATCCCACCCCTGCAAGCAAGCTTGGCTAGCAGCCAGGGATTTCCAGCCTAACATACAGTAGCTGAAGGATACAGGGCTGAGGAATGATAATTCAAAGATACTCACGCAAATCTGCTTCTCTGAGGTTTGTCATTCTTATGATCCGTACAGACAGCAAAGAGAAAAGAGCCACCGGTCCCTAAAAGAAAGGTAGATAAAAGCCAAAAAGACCTTTAATATTTCCTGACAAAGCCTGAGATAATTCACTATATAACCTGTCAGCCAAATCCAAAAATTATTTAAAACCACATAAAAGATCTATGGCTGAAAGTATTTTTGGAGCAACTACGGAACTAAAGAATCTTTCTTGGCATGGTGAAATATATACATCTCTATTGATTTAAGTAAAATCTTGGTTTTAAAAAAATTAGTGAGTCTTCCATAGATATTGATTTTGTGATTCTTCTTCTTGTGCTATGTCCATCATTGGATGTTGGCGGTCATGTTGGTGATCATGTTGGTGAATTTGTGATTAGGGATTTTAATCACTTTAAGGGATTTGCCATTGTTCCACTGGTGGAAGGGACCTCAAAATAGCATCCTTCCTTGGTTTACGGTATTTTAAAAAGAGCATACATGCTCAGTTGATAGACTTTAGGGATCTTGGTTATCATTTTAGAAATTGGGAAAGAAGAAATGATACACATAAGTTATATTTGCAATGCTAACTTAGGGCTGATTGTAACAAAAATGTGTGTATATATTTTCATTGCACGCACTATATTTGTTTACTATTACTCTGCTGAAATTAGTGCAAATTTGTAGAATCATGCAGCCTCAAAACTAAATTCAACTATAAAATAAATTAGCATTCATAAAATGTCAGTAGAAGTAAGGTTATGGATTTACATGAATGTTGCCTCTACAGCCAAGAGAATTTATTCATATTTTTTTTCTTTACAAATGGTCTTGGGAATTAAGTCTTTAAAAATCTTCCCTCCGAGATTTATTCTATTTTTCTCCCCCATAAACAGTGAACTTACAATTTGAGTCTAATAACAAAATGAACTAGCATTCAGGAAGAAAGCCAGTTTTGTTATGAGATGAAATGAAGCAGCTGCTTCAAGCAATTAGATAGGTAGTAAATTGGGGCTAAACTCGAATCTGCTGCCTTCTAATTTTCTGCCAGGACAAACTGGTTGCTACTTTGTTTACGGAGTAGCAGCAAGTTTGTGGCTAGTTTGTTTTACTCTGTAAAACAGTAATACTAAAACTCAATCTATATAAAAATTATAAGAAACTAGCACAATCAAAATCTTGCAAAAAGCAACACAGAACTGTTTTAATAAATCTGTAAACTATTTTTCAAAAGCAGTATAGGGCATTGTAGACTGAAGTACCATAAATTCAGAAGGCCTTTCTACTAAACTTTGCAAAATAGGAGTAATTGAAGAGAGAATTGGGTACCCCATATGTCTAATCAGTTAATAATACCAGAATGGAATATTCTAGGGCAGGGATGTCAAACCCACGTCACAATGACATATCAGGACTTTTTTTCCCCTTTACTAAATCGGGTGGGGACGGGGCTAGCACATGTCGCATCCAGCCCATGGGCTGCAAGTTTGGCACCCCTGTTCCAGGGCCACTTATCAAAATAAATACAAGCACAACAGTTGTGGCAAAATTAAAAACCCATTGTGTTTGTTGTCACTTCTGAGAATGCCTGAAACTTTTTGATGTGACAGGATCCAATCTGGGTGGGTCACCACAACCAGAGGTTTAGTCTTCCGAGACTCATGATGGAGCCCATCCACAGGGAACTTTTCTGTCACCAGAATGTGTGCTTTGGACTATTCTATGTGTAGTATTTATGTGTTTATTTTTGATGTGACTTCAGCAATTTCTGGTTTAATGTTGTTTTTAAAGTCCTGTTTCTCCAAAACAATCACTCCGTTAAAATGCTCTGACATAACTTGATCCTTGTGTTGAGTCCTGATACCATTTTAATACAATATAATTGTTAATTAATAAGGTACTTGTAATCTGTTTCACAAGTAACCTACATCTGCATAAGCACTTGGCCTTCCCCACACCTCACTCCAATTTAAATCCTCCATCAGTGTAGCTGCTATATGCATCTGTTGAAGTGAACAGCTCACACAAAAAATTAGGATGTTTAATAAAATGTGTTAGTTAAGAAATATACTACCAGGCTCCTCATCCTGATTTTTTTTGGCCAACATACAACAAATGAAAATGGTTCTCCTAAAATTACAGCATCGTCTAGTGATGATGAACTTATGACATACGTATCAAAGATGGCACAGCATGACGTTTTGAGTGACACCCCAGCCTTTAGCAACACCTGGCAACCACTATTCTTGAAAACATGTCCCATTCTCAAGCAATTTTTGGAGGCTGTATAAGAATGGGGTGTGCCTCCGTGTAACCTCTGAACCCTCTGGAAGTCACATAAAGTGGGTCATGCTCTCGTGTAACCTCCAAAGCCCCCAAACATTGCACAAGAACAGGATTTGCTTTCACACAGTTTTTAGAGACTGCAGGAGACCATTCTCTGAAGCTGTTTCATGAATGAAGGTTTTGTACTACCCTGGGTGTGGGCCACAAGGGCCTGTCAGACAGCACTGACTGAAAATAAGCGGTGCATGGCAGATTCTGGGGTGTATTGGGGCTGCAGCATTCTTCACAGTGCCAGGTGATCTTTTTGAATGGCAGTGGTGGCATGAGGGCTGAAGCCAAGACCTGGTCTTTACTTCAGGCCCAGCCTGCCAAATGCCACAGTTCAGGGTGACCTAGATAGGGGAGGGGGCGATGGAGAATTGTTTTCTTTTGTTGGGGAGGGATGGGTTTACATGCCAGCAGAGTCAAGTTAATCAAGGGTCTGCTCTGCTGTTGTACCTGCCCTCTGGAACATCTTGCCGCTCATTGTGAAGTCTGCCCCAACCCTACTGACTTTTTGTCAGAGCCTAAAGATCTGGCTCTGCTAGTTAGCTTGGGGCCCAATTGGGGGAGCAGCACAGTGGAGGTGGTTGATCAATTAACAACAGATTTGTTATTATAGAAACGGCTAGTTTCTATTATTATGAGAAAGTAAAAAATTAAGGGTAGATCTTAATGTGTTGTTTTACTGCATCAAAGGAGTTGGAAGTCAATGCCTTTTTTTCTTTTTCCCTTCCTTTCCCCCACTATTCACTTCCCTTTTTCCTTTCCTAATTTCCCTAATATTCGCTTTTGTGTTCTCTTTGTATGTTATATTATAAACTAATAAATACTATATAATTAAAAAAAAATTAGCAACAGATTCCCACCCCTCCATACCCTGCTCTCACTCTCTCTATCTGTAATTGGACTGTAGCATTTATTTTATGTTTTAATTTTGATTTGTCAATCGTGTACAAGATAATAGGCATAAGTATATACATAGTTATGAATACATGAAATGGGTACATATAAGAAAAATAAAAGAAACAATAGGACAGGGAGAGTAGGCACGATGGTGCGCTTTTGCAGACCTCTTAGGAAAGGGGCGAGGTCAATAGTAGACAGTCTAATATTTGCTGATATTAACTTATTTACTTGTGTGTTTGTGTGTATGTGTATTTGTGCGTGTTTATCCCGTGGTAAAATGAACAACCAATACATTTTATAAAGAAATACATTTTCCAAATAACTTCCAAATTTTTCACACGCAGAGATCAAAGTGTTCACCATCACTGGGATAGTCTCTCAATTTCTCTTTCTGTATGATAAAATTCTACCTGACAATTATTTGCTTAAGTTAAACCTGCAGTTTCACACTCGCTGGAAATGGCAATCTAGACAATCAAAGGCATCTAAGGTTAGAATGAATAATTGTTTTAATAAATAAATACCAGATGCACATTGGTTGCTGGCAAGAAAACTTTCTTATGATCTCTGTTGTAATAATCAGATTAGGATTTTAAAATATTGTCATTCCTAATCATTGCATAAAAATGTACCAATGCAATCTTTCCTGGCTATCTCTGGGATCTTGCTGTCACCGTTGTTCACTTAGGCAGGAGCCATCCTCAAAAACAAAATGTCCTACAGCCTACAGGATAATATAAATGTTCCAGATAACAAATATATCTAAGTGTTCTAAACTGAGAAGGAGTGAAGGGATAGAAACTTAATACTTTTTCCCTCAGAATTTTCCCTCCTTTTAATTCTCTCCTCTTCAACTTTTTCCCCCCACCTATAATGTTTAATTGAACATAATATGGAATCTTTTGGTATGATAGAGACAAGTAACATGAAGGAGGTAGTTCAGTCCAAACAGTTTAAACTTTTATATTCCCTGAGTTTCCTCTGCCCAAAACCTCTCCTACCAATCAAGAACTTGCCTAACAAAAAAAAAGCCCTCCAGTTATGTTGGATTATAACTGCCAGCATTCTCAACCAGGATAAGCTTTTGAAGTAGTATGGGGAGGGCTGTTTGAGGAAAAGCCACATTCCATTGCTGATGCATAGGAGGAAATGCAATGCGTCATTTCTCTCCAAACAATCATTCTTTTTCCCCTGGTCTCCATTTAATCATAATATTTTGCATATGATGGAAAATGGAGAATTCCATGCAGTATATATGGAGGAAGAATTAAACTTTCTTAATGTTACCAGAAAATCTTTTCATAATACCTTCAAGAATTATACTAACCTGCAATGAAGCTTGATCAGAAGATTGGCTCTTCCTTCTGTTACATTCAATATTTCCTGTGTTTTCTTCATCTGATGGTGTTTCGGTCTAAAGATTTCCCAAATAATGACATAAATAACTTTAATAGTATTTACCATTGTCCTGTGTGGGAGAACTAAACATTCTTAACGTTACCAGAAAATCTTTTCATAATACCTTCAAGAGTTATACTGACCCACAATGAAGCTTCATCGCAAAAAGGGCTCTCTGTTCTATTACATTCAACACTTCTTATGTTTTCTTTATCGGAGGGTGTTTCGACCTAAATAATGACATAAATCACTTTAATAGCATTTATCACTGCCCTTCCTCGTAAGTTTATACACAGAATATGCAGAGAACTTAGTGTATATGACCTGTATATAAGCTATGTTCAAGGTGCCAATTTTTGGCAAATTTCCTTGAGAAATTCTATTGACTGGAAACAGCTCTCCAATCTCAGGCATAAGTCTCCTTAATTCTATTTGAATACACTATTATTAAAATGCCACTTTTAGGTGGAGAAGGAAGGAGGTACTACAGAAAGACGGGAACAAAAAGGAACAGAAGGAAGAGAATTAAGGACAAGAACAAAGGGGTTATAGAATAAATAGAAGACAGAGACCAAATCACCGATAAGAAAATAGATAAAGAAATTTGGCTAATATCTATAAATATAAATGGGCTAAACTCTCCAGCTAAAAGAAATAAAGTATTAAAAAAGCTACTCAAAGAAAAATTAGATATTGTTTGCCTACAGGAAGTCCATATAAAAGATCAACATAGGGACTGTTTAGAATTCCCCAGGCTAAGGAAGTTATATACTGCCTTAGCAAAAAACAAACAAAGAGGGATAGCAGTATATATAAAGGCAAGCCTACAAAGCTAAAATATGCAGATGAAAATGAAGAGATTTTGATAATTGAATTACGGATTGGACAAAAATTAATGAAATTGGTAATAGTATATGCCCCTAAAATGCCACTTTTAATGGGTGAAGTGCCTTATGTCTGCTTAGTCTACATACACATAGGAATATTCAAGGTGTTGAATTGCAGTGTCTCCCTTCTTCATGTTCACTGGGAATAATTTTAGGCCTGGAAAGGTCTTTGTGAAAATCTAAGGAGGAAAATCTAAGGAGGAAAAGTGATATCCAACATGCTTGCTAGTATAAATACCAGAGTTATAATTCACAACACATAGAATTTATGGGAGCAACATGGTTTGTATTCTGGAACATGATCTGGAATATATGCAGCACATGCCAATTGCGTTCCATGTATCCTTGTCCTTCAGGAAATAGAGGTGAGGTAAGAAGGAGTGCATTTCCTCCATTATTGTCTTCTTCAATCTACTGTCCACCAATTGTGTTGCATCAACCATTCCATCATCCCCAGCCAGCTGGGCCAATATTGGCTAGAAAACACCATCTTAAAAAAGTAGAATGCTAAAATAACCCAAGTAAGTAAGGAAAACCTTTAGTGTTCATCGACAGAAACTGGCAACTGGTTGTTCTGGTTACAAAAGCCTTCTATAAATAGAAAATCCCCTTTGGTTAATTGGACATTTTTGATCCAGGGGAATTTTTTACTAGTAGAATGGAAGAAGAGCTAATCATCATCCATTCGGGTCATCCAATTATCTTTCTCAAAATCCACTCCAAAGAATCACATATTGGGGCTTCAAAAGGAGGGAAGGAAGGAATGACTATGATGCTATCACCTTCTACCCTTTTCTCCCCAATAGTTTTTCCACTGATTTCTGCATAGAGGAATTTGCAGTGCCAGAATAAAAGTGTTAGATCCAAGCTGCACTCCAAGAAATTACTCAGAAATACAATTCCTAGGTCTTAATAAAGGTGCACACATTTAAAATCTCTTGGGATGTACATTAAGACATAAATCCAAAGTAGCCTAATTAGATTCTTCATTCACATCTCCTGTAAATAACAATATGCCTTGCATTATGTACTACCTGACATTCAGTCCTATATGGAATTTCAGTTCCATGGAAGTTTCTTTTCATTTCTTCATTTTCATATGGATTTATTTGAATTTGAAAGTCCTGCAAAGCGCGGGGGAGAAGCTTCAGGATCTAATAAATAAATCATTTCAAATATTTTAACCATATATTAATTTAAACCAATAGAATAATAGACTATTATCTGTAGTAGTCCTCACTGGAATTCCTGCCAGAATCCTCATATGAAAATTGCAAGCTCTGATATATTTAACTTTTTAAAAGTCAAGAATCTGTGTGCTTCTTACCTTCCTTCTGTTAAATCCATGGTAGTGAAGCATAATAATAGTTAATTTGCTTTTGCAATGCACCTTATTCCACCACAAATTTACCCAGTCCAAACATTAAAAAGTGCTCTGTTCAGAAAATAAAATGTGCTAGTTGGCATGAAAAAAAATTCTTACCTGACAAATAAATACTCGTGAATTCATATGTATTGCTGGCACATACACTTCAGATGTCACAGGTGGTGCTTTAGTAATAGAATCGGACATTGCCAACCATCCCTACAGCATAACTAAAACTTTGAACCAGTTTAGGAAGGCAAGCAGGTGAATCATAATTGACTCCATGCTCCACCCTTCTCAAGATCTAGAAATTAAAATAAACTACTTCCCACTTTCCACACTGAGTCCTAATAAACCACCAAGTGTTTAGAAAGTAGTGCAACTCCTTTTAAAAAGTAGAAAACAAGGGGTGGTACTTAACATTGCAAAAACTTTCTCAACATTTTCCCCAACATGGTTGTTTCACATTGATTTGAAGCTGCTTCGTGTGTGTGTGTGTGTGTGTGTGTGTTTAATGGGAAGTGGCATACAATTATCAGTAATAAATAAAATCAAGACTCAAGAAAACACTAAAATCCAAAGTGTTCCCCATTAAAAATTTATGAATAACACAAAGAATTGTCACCCCATTAGCTAAATATGGTACCTCTTCCAATCAAACTTAGAAATCTTGAGTGAAAATGCTGGAAAAATTGAATGAGACAAGCCACCCCCTGGGATGTCCTTTCCTGAAGTAGAAGTTTATGGCACTTTGATCCCAATCCCACATGGCTTCCTCGCTGCTCAAGACAGACAGCTTTGCAATACCCCTGACTAAGGGCTGATTGCTGTTGTGGGTGTCAACAGCAATAACTCTTTGCCTTCAGTATGAAAAGCAAAACCAGTGAAGGAAGCGCTAGGAAGAATTGGAGTTATTTCCTGTTTTTAGCATTTCTTCATTGGTCAGCTAGAAGGCACAGTGTCTCAGCAGGTAAGACACTGTGATTGTTAGCTGGAAAGCCGGTAGCCCAGGTTTGAGACCTGGGTGCCACACAATGGGACGAGCTCCCGTTTTCACCCTAGATCCTGCTAACCTACCAGCAAGCAAATGTGAGTAGATAAATAGGTACTACTTCAGTGGGATGATAACAGCATTGCATAACATCATGCTGGCCACATGACCGTGGAAATGTCTTGAAAAAGAGATGAGCACTGCCCCTTATAGTCGGTAACAGCTAGCGAAGTAAAATCCACAAAGACTCTGGCTAAAAGGAGGTCTGACCAGCCTCAAGGGGAAAAGTAAAGACACCTGTGGAAGAGTAGAAACGCTGCTGAGAGTTTGGGTAAGAGGTAAAGTCAATGGTCAAAGCTTCCAGTTCATTCTATCTGAGAATAAAGCAGTGGCTAGGATATCAGAATGTGACTTCTTTTAAAACAAAAGTTCTGATTTTCTCCCACAAGAAAATCTTTATCCCACTTGCATAAAAGTTGGAAATTGATATCCTGCGGCAGAATTTTTTAACCTTGCTGGCATTAACATGTGTGGATTTCAATACCCATGAATTTATCATATGATAATTTTAAACACTTTTTTTAAAAAAAAATTGAAAGAGATACTTGCTCATTGGTTCATTATTAAACTATTCCTTAGGGTCAAAATTGGAAGACCAGGCTGCTTGAGAAAATTGCATGCACTTGTGCTACCTTCTTTCACTCTCATGTGAATTTTTCCCTTGGCCACAGCACCAACCTTAAAGGTAACAACCTTCACACGGATGTGGAACAAGAAGGGAGGTAAGAGGAGGGAAGCTCTGAACTGGAATGAATTTTAGCTCACTGATGAATTTTGCTATCTAATGACCATATATGTCAAACTATATTTTTCAGGGTTACCATAAACAACGCACCTTTCTTCAAAATGTAACATGTTTTTTACAAGATTGGTAGAAATACTGGTCGTCCTCGATTTACAAAAGTTCATTTAGCGACCATTCAAAGTTACAATGGCACTGAAAAAGTGACCTATGGCCATTTTTCATACGTATGACCATTGCAGCATCCCCATAGACATGTGATCAAAATTCAGACACTTGGCAACTGACTCATATTTATGACTGTTGCAGTGTCCGGGAATCACCTTTTCTAACCTTCTGACAAGAAAAACTAATGGGGAAGCCAGATTCACTTATTAGCCATGTTACTAACTTAATAACTGCAGTGATTCACTTAACAAATGTGGCAAGCAAAGTTGTAAAATGGGGCATGACTCACTTAACAAATGTTTCACTTAGCAACAAAAAGTCGGGGCTTTGTTGTAGTCATAAGTCAAGGACTACCTGTAATCTCAAAAGCTGCTCCCAGTTGTGAATGCACAAACAACATTTCTACCAGGACTACTCAAAATGGTTCAGGAGATTTAGTAATCTGTGAGTTTTCATTCATTTGAAGTTTTAAATTAATATTTGATTAATGTGGAGCAAAAGCCGTCTATGGGGAATACCTTGCCACCTGGTTGAGCCTCCGCTTAAATTATAATCCTTGAAGACTTTCATTAATGATTTCATAATTCATATAAAGGAAAATATTTTTCTGATTACTTCATATAACTCATAAATAAAATAATTTCTAGTACCTTTAAAAAGAAAGCAATAAATAAATCAGACTAGTTTTGAAAGACATTTAGAGATGCTTAGAATGCTACAAGAATTTCATTTGGCAATCCCTTTGCCTTACCTGTGAAAGTTTTCCGTAAATTCAAATAGTGTCATTTTTTTATTCTAAACCTTTTTGTATTTTATTATTACTTTTTCATCTAGTTTCTAATTTTAAAAATAAGGTATGCTAAGGAGGATAGAAAGCAAAAGTTCCATCTGAAAGGAATCTATGGGTGTACACCTCCTTTTCTACTTGGAAACTGGCTTTTTTGTAGTGGATTGTATAAATATGATTGTGTGATAAAAGCTAATTTTTTCAAAAACATTCTTTTGAACTGCATACAATACCCAGCAATGAAATTTGACGATCATATAACATAAATGGTGTTATGTCCTTGGGGCTGACACAAGTTCCCAACCAGGTCCGTTCTTACTGCGGGGGCGTTTGCAGCCCCCATTGGTTGGCTCCCTTCGACAGCCGGCTATAAAAGCCGGCTGCTAGGTCGAGCCAGTCGCTGTTCGCTGGGTATGTCTGCGTGTTAGTAGCAGACGCGACAGCCCCCTTTATTCCTAGAATAAAGTGTGTTCTTGTAATGCTCCGGTGTGGCTTCCCCTTATTCCGAGTTATAACATTGGCGACGAGGATGGGATCTGGCCAACCAGCAGCAACAATCAAAAGAGCTGAAGACACATCTGAACGCTGAGCCGTAGCCGCGCCGTTGAGAGCTCGGTCAGTCGTTGATTGCGGAAGTGAAAGTAGAGCGTTGTAGCCGCTCAGTTAGAAAGCTACATAGTGAAAGTAGGGCGCTGAGAGCCTCAGCCGCCCAGCGTTTACGAGCACAGAATCTAACCGCTGCTGTTCGAATTCTGTTGTTAGCGAAGCTCGGCGCTGCACTCACAGCCGCCAGAATACATTGGGCGCGCAGTTTGAATGACTGTCAGCACGGCACTACAGCTATAGCCGCCAACGCTCTTGTGAGGGCGCGAAATTCAAACTGAAGTCAGTTACGGCGCTATAGTCATAGCCACCAAATAGACACATAGAGCGTGTAACACAGAGAGAACCTCTAAGAGCTGAAAGCACTGAGCTAGATTGGCGCTGCAGTTACAGCCGCCACACTCATCAGGGCCTCGTATTCCCAGAGAGATTGGCCAGTCTACCAACAGACTGAAAACCCAAAATGAATTCAAATCCGGCGTTCCCGCCATTTAAGCCAGATGAAGAAAAGTGGGACTCTTACAGGAACCGCTTTAATCACTACATTGATGCCATCGGTCTGGCCGATGCTACGGAACACAGGAAGAAGTCGTACTTCCTGAGCTACTGTGGGGCCGCAGTTTTCGATACCGCCACGGCGCTACTCGCCCCAAGAGAGTTAAAGAACGTCCCTTGGACCGAACTGTTGGAAACACTCTCCAACCATTACTCCCCTAAGCCATCGCAGATCGCGAGACGTTTTGCCTTTCGTATGAGGAAGCAAGCTGATGGGGAATCTATCAATCAGTATATGGCCGCCCTGAGAACCGCAGCTCTCCACTGCGAATTTAAAAATTACTTGGAAGACATGCTCCTTGATCAACTCGTCTGTGGAGTCAGAGATTTAAGGTTACAGAGGCGTTTACTGGCCAGAAAAGATCTCAACCTTGCCCAAGCGGTCGAAGAAGCCTTGGCCGCAGAGCTAGCGACCCAGTCAGCCGCTGAAATCCAAGGGACCTCGCTCAAACCCAGCCCGGTCACTGTTCATTCCGAGGAAGCGGCGAGCGAAGAAGACCCCACCGAAAACTCAGAAGTTCATTGCCTCAAACCATCCAGGCAACCACAGGTAGGAGCAAGGCCCGGGAACAGCAACACGCCTAAACACATCCTGTTGTGCCTCTCCTGTGGGGGTTCCCATGCCAGAACGACTTGCAGGTTCAGAAACGCTACCTGCAACAATTGCAGCAAGAAAGGCCACATCGCCAGGGCCTGCCAGGCAACGCACGTGACTCCACAAAGGTCGTTGTCCTCTTACCCCCCTCCGGGGCCACCAAGGCAAGTAGAAAATTGTTATACGTGCTACCAAGCTAACCACACTTTCTTGACACCTAATAAAATCACACTCTCTATTCATTTAGAAGGTAAACCCTGTCGTATGGAAGTCGATACCGGGTCAGCACTCTCGATCATCTCATGGAGCACACTTAAGAAAATACGACCCAGCCTGTCCAGGAACCAGCTCCAGAAGAGTCGTCTCACCTTGAGGGACTATCAAGGAAAGAATATTCCAGTACTTGGTAAAGGCAAGTTCCTCGTTAAATTTAAATCCTTTAAAGGCCATCTGCCTTTAGTGGTTGTAGATGGTGCCCTCCCTAGCCTTTTGGGATTAGATTGGTTCCCCTATCTCGGTCTTAGCTTAACGGGAGTTCATGCTGTCTCAACTTCCGATATCGACTCACTATTTGCAGACTACGCTGATGTGTTCAGCAATGAATTAGGTTGTTACAATGGCACGCCCATTTCCTTTTCTGTGGACCCCCAAGCAGTTCCCATCCGTTTAAAACCGCATAGAGTACCATTTGCTCTACGCCCTAAACTGGACGCAGAACTGGACAAATTGCTCAAACAAGGGGTGATTGAGCCCACGGATTTTGCTAAGTGGGAGACCCCAATTGTCACACCCCTTAAGAAAGATGGCAGTTTAAGAATTTGTTCTGATTATAAGACCACAATCAACCGCTACCTACAGGTTAGCGCGTACCCAGTTCCGGTAATCCAACACTTACTACACACATTTGAGCCTGGTACTCTGTTCACCAAATTGGATATGTCACAGGCTTATCAGCAATTTCCTGTTGACAGCCAAACGGCCGAATTACAAACTATTGTCACTCACAGAGGGGCATTCCGATGCAAGCGCCTCCAATTTGGCGTTAGCGTTAGCGTCGCCCCAGACATCTTCCAGTCATTAATGGAACGGATACTGCAAGGCCTCCCTGGCGTGGTTCCGTACTTTGATGACATTTTGGTTTCAGCCAGGGACAGACCCCAACTCTTCCACAGAGTCAGAGCGGTATTGGATAGGTTCAGGCAGCATGGCCTCAAACTAAAAAGGGAGAAGTGTGCCATCGCCACTAAGCAGGTGGACTTTCTTGGGTATAAAATAGACGCCTCTGGCATCCACCCAGTGGAATCTAAAGTCAAAGCAATCCACGAGGCACCCACTCCTTCCACCAAGTCAGAATTACAGGCTTTCCTGGGCTTGCTAAACTTCTACGCGTCATTCCTACCCCACAAAGCGTCAGTAGCCGAGCCGTTGCATAGGCTTCTAGACAAAAACACTCCATGGCATTGGGGACCCAAAGAGGAATACGCCTTTAAAGCAGTCAAATCACTGCTCACCTCAGACGCCGTCCTAATACAATTTGACCAGCGCCTCCCTCTAGTCTTAGCCGCAGATGCCTCACCTTTCGGGATTGGGGCTGTCTTAAGCCACAGGCTTCCCAATGGCTCCGAAGCTCCAATCACATTCTTTTCCAGAACCTTTTCACCAACCGAGCGTAATTACAGCCAAATTGACAAAGAAGCCCTAGCCGCCGTCGCTGCGGTAAAAAAATTCCATGAATTTCTTTTTGGTCACAAATTCGAACTTATCACAGATCACAAACCACTGTTGGGGCTACTCTCAGGAGAAAAACAAACACCTCAAGTCTTGTCACCCAGGATGACTAGGTGGACCTTATTCCTGGCGGCTTACTCGTACAAGCTCGTTCACCGCCCAGGAAAAAACCTTAGCCACGCCGACGCCCTCAGCCGCTGCCCACTGCCAGCCCCCGTGGAGGACCCGGCCCCGGTCCATGCCATCTTCGATGTCAGCGAGTTCAACATTCCAGTCACCGCTGGCGACATCGCTCTCCACTCCAAAAAAGACAAAACTATCGCCCAGGTTCTGGATTGGGTACGGAGGGGGTGGCCGGGCACTAACCTTTCAACTGAATTCTCACCGTTTAAAACCCGCCAGCAGGAACTTTCCAGTTTACAGGGCTGCCTGCTATGGGGGACCAGAGTTGTCATCCCAAACCCCCTGCGAACATCCGTCCTGAAGGCGCTACACGAGGGGCACCCTGGCATCGTCCGGATGAAAGCGTTGGCTCGGAGTTACGTCTGGTGGCCAGGCATGGATGACGAGATCGCCAAATGGGTAAGCTCCTGCTGTCCCTGTCAGGAATCTAGGCCAGCACCACCAATCACCACCCCAACCAAATGGGAAAGTGCCAACGCACCGTGGTCACGGCTGCACATTGACTTGGCCGGGCCATTCCACGGCAAGACCTTCTTGGTGGTCGTGGATTCATTTTCCAAATGGATCGATGTGGCCCTCCTACTCACGACCACCACCCGAGCAGTTGCCCAGGCTCTGACCCGCTTATTTGTTACACACGGGTTGCCTGACACCATAGTCTCAGACAATGGCCCCCAATTTACATCTACAGAATTCAGTCGGTATGTCACCAACCTGGGCATCCGGCACATCCTAACGGCCCCTTTTCATCCCGCTAGCAATGGGTTGGCGGAGAGAGCCGTTAGGTCAGCAAAAGAGGCATTGGCCAGGTTCAATTAAGAAGACTGGCACTCCAGACTCTCCCGTTTCCTTTTAAGCCAACACTCGACCCCTTGCACAGTTACAAACAAGTCTCCTGCCGAGCTACTGATGGGCAGACGCCTAAGGACAGTGTTAGATAGACTGCATCCCCACTATTGCCCTGACATGCCAATCGGTTCTGACAGTAGGGTCAGAGGTTTTGTATTGCAGGACCAGGTGTTTGTAAGGAACTACGCCGGCGATCCGCTATGGGTACCAGGGGAGATCGTGGCCATCACCGGTCCAAGATCGTACCGCATTCGGCTGGAGGACGGGCGCATTTGGCGTAGGCATCTGGACCAGATAAGAAGGCGCCTGAGCGGTCATGACAACGCTGACCCATGGACACCATTAACTCTCCAAGTACCACACCAGAATCCGAGCAGGGACCACCAGAGGGACCAGTCACCACCGGCCGAACCAAGGGAGCGGACGGTAGACCGGGACCGTCCACCTGAGACTCCAGCCTTACCGACCGACGACGCCACCGGGTTGCTGGACAATGACTGTATGAGAACCCCACCCGGGGATTGTGACTACTCTCTGACACCTAGCCAGGACCCAGAACAATCCTGCTCCCCAGCAGACCCCGTTCCTGGTTCTCCGAACTCTGTGCCACTTAGTGACTCACCGGAAGTGCGCCGATCCGGGCGCCCGCACAGACCACCAGCATATTTAAAGGACTATGCATGCTCGTATCTGGGGGGAAGGGGTGTTATGTCCTTGGGGCTGACACAAGTTCCCAACCAGGTCCGTTCTTACTGCGGGGGCGTTTGCAGCCCCCATTGGTTGGCTCCCTTCGACAGCCGGCTATAAAAGCCGGCTGCTAGGTCGAGCCAGTCGCTGTTCGCTGGGTATGTCTGCGTGTTAGTAGCAGACGCGACAGCCCCCTTTATTCCTAGAATAAAGTGTGTTCTTGTAATGCTCTGGTGTGGCCTCCCCTTATTCCGAGTTATAACAAATGGATTCTCCATGCCCTTACTATAGCTAAAAGACTGATACTGCAGCATTAGAAAAATAAGTGTCTGGCTCCACATTCAATGGATTGAAAACTGATTACACTTCCTAGTAATGAGCAGATTACCTATCTAGGTAGACAAGAAATGTATACAGAAAGTTAAAAAATAGTTAAATAGGTGTCTTAGAAATATATACTTGAATAATATTTGTATTAGGCAAATACATATAGAACTGTAACTATTGTTATAATGATATATTTTTCTTTGTCACATTTATTTTTATTGTTAAAGCACATTATGTGATTTTTTTTTCTTCTCTGACAACTTACATTGTCAATGTATATATGTGATGTATAATATAATCATGTTGTTTTTATTCTGTCCTTTTTCCTTTGTTATCAATTATTTAAAACAATGAATAATACATTTTAAAAGGGCAAATGCTACTTTGAAATATATTGATAGGAACGTAGAACTGAGGTCTCTGAAATCAGTTATTCCATTCAACTCTACCTTGGTCAGGCCTCACTTGGTATATTGTATTTATTTCTGGAACTTCAGCCTAGGATATCAGCAAACTACAGCAAATTCAAGGAAGGGTTACCAAGAAGGATGCAGGCCTTAAAGCAAAATCCTAGAAGAAATAGTTAAGGAGACACTAGAAGACTGTTCAGATATATGATAGTGGCCATCAGATATATAAAGTTGTTATATAGAGGCATGAGTGTTATCTGTCAACCCAAATGGCAGGATTGGGTTTAGAGAATAGTATTGCGTTCTGAGAGGACTGAGCAGAAGTTTTCATTCTGGCCGCATTTCCAGCAAGAGCGCGGACCGCTCCTATTGGCTGATGCCATTTGACAGCTGACTATAAAAGGGAGCTGTCAACTGGCATCAGCTGTTGCCCGCCAGCTGGCTGCCCTGCTAGCGCAGCAGTTGCAGCAACCCTTTATTGTTTCAATACAGTTAAAGCTGAAGTTGCTCTCTGTGTTGCCTCTATCATTCCACCACTCACTCTACACTGGCAACGAGGGCGGGATACATCTAAGAGGCAACCGAGCAAAATCACTGAGCAAAGTCACTTCAAAAAGAGCCAAAGCCACTACCGAGCTGTATGTCACTTTAAGAGCTTACTGTCAATTTCCCTCAGAAGAACCTGGCGCTGTTGAGACGAGATGTCTTCAAACCCTGTGTTCCCGCCTTTCAGACCGACAGTGAAGGTATGGGAGTCCTACATAAATCAATTCTACTGCTTCCTAGACACTGTTGACCTTGCTGATATTTCTGACCACAGGAAAAAATTCATACTTTTTAAGTTTTTGTGGAGCCACAGTGTTTGACACTGCTACTGCATTGCACGTTCAATTAAGACTGTTCCATGGGAGGAATTGCAGGAAATTCTTTCTAACCATTATTCTCCTAAGCCCTCTCATATTGCAAGGCATCATGCTTTTAGGAGACGGACCCAGGCTGAGAGAGGGACTATTGGTGGGTATATGGCAGCTTTACGAAAAGCTGCCTTGCACTGTGGGTTTAGAGATTATCTGGAGGACATGTTATTAGATCAACTAGTCTGTGGAGTCAGGGACTTAAGGTTACAAAGGTGCCTACTGGCTAAAGGAGATTTGCCCCTTAAAATAGCAATAGAAGAATCCCAAGCTGCAGAGCTGTCAGCACTCTCAGCAGCAGAAATTCAGGGAAATCCAGTCAGCCAGAACAACTCAACCATTCATTACGATGCAGCCTCTACAGAGGAAGGTTCTGAGAAATTTGTGATGTAAATCACCTCAGGCAGCCCAAAACCAGTCAGAGGGGGAACAGGTCTGTTCCCAATTAACCTCCACAATCTCACCCATCTGTCTAAGCTGTAGAGGGAATCACCCCAGGGCATCCTGCAAGTTCAGGAATGCCATTTGTCTAAAATGCCAGAGAAAGGGTCATTTAGCCAGAATCTGTCAGGGAGGAAAGACTTTTGCCCAGTCACATCAACCTCAGACAACTCAGCATTTCCCAAAACAAATTGAAGACTGTTTCACCTGCTACCAAGCTAAGTAGACAGACAAAGGTTCTAACAAAATCAGTGTTATTGTTTCTTTAAAGCCTTGTCGGTTGGAAGTAGACACTGGCTCAGCACTCTCCATCATCTCGTGGAGCACCTTGAAATGACTACTTCCCCGGATGGCAAAGAAGAGGCTTCAAGGCTGCAACTTAACCCTATGTGACTACCAAGGCAGAACCATCCCAGTCATCGGAAAAGGCAAGATGTTTATTCATTTTCAAAATTTTAAGGGACACTTGCCTTTGGTGATAGTGGATGGTGCCCTCCCAAGCCTGTTAGGGTTAGACTGGTTCCCTGCCCTTGGCCTTCATATAGGCATAATCCACTCTATTGCCAATTCAGAGGTGGATGCCTTGTTTAAAGACTATGCTGATGTATTCAGCGAAGGCCTAGGCTGTTACGTGGAAACCCCAATATCTTTCAACTTGGACCCTCTAGCAGTTCCAATCTGTTTAAAGCCTCAAAGAGTGCCTTTTGTAATCCACCCTAAGCTGGACAAGGAACTGGATAAATTAATTAACCAGGGAATATTAGAGCCTGTGGACTTTGCAAAATGGGAAACCCCAATAGTGACACCCCTTTAAAAAGATGGCAGCTGGAGAATTTGCACAGACTATAAGTGTTCCATAAACAAATATTTGCATATCAGTGCAAATCCAGTCCCAGTTATCCAGCACCTGCTGCATTCTTTTGAGCCAGGAACCATTTTCGTGAAACTAGACATGTCCCAAGCTTATCAACAGCTCCCTGTTGATGACACAGCTGCTGAACTACAAACTATTGTAAGCCACAGGGGCACTTTTAGGTGTAGGCACCTCCAATTTGGTGTCAGTGTGGCCCCAGGAATTTTTCAATCATTGATGGAGAGGCTGCTTCAAGGATTACCTGGTGTAATACCTTATTTCGATGACATTAAAGTATCCGCCTCCAACAAGCCTCAGTTATTACAGAGAGTCAGAGGTGTCCTCAAGTATTTCAGGAAGCCTGGTCTCAAACTGAAGAAAGAGAAGTGCATTATTGCCACTCCACAGGTTGAATTTCTGAGTTACAAAGTTGATGCTTCTGGCATTCACTCAATTGAATCCAAAATATGGGCTATTCACGATGCGCCCACACCAACTAATAAAACTGAATTCCAGTCTTTCTTGAGACTCCTTGACTTCTACACCTCATTTTTGCCCCATAAGGCTTTCATTGAAGAACCTCTGCATAAACTGCTGGACAAACAATCCTCTTGGCATTGGGGACCTAGGGAAGTCTATGTTTTTAAAGCAGTCAAATCATTGCTTACATCTGATGCTGTTCTGATTCAATTCAACAAAAATTTACCTTTAGTCTTAGTTGCAGACGCCTCACCTTTTGGCATAGGATCCATTTTAAGTCACAGACTGCCTAATGGTTCTGAAGCACCCATTGCCTTTTTCTCCAGAATGTTAACTCCCAAGAATGTGCAAAAAGGCATGGGATTGTTCAACCCAAAGCATACAAAATTATAAAGCTGGGTAAAAACATTTCCTTTACTTTCTTCTTATTCCTTACATATTGAAAGATTTTTGTTGCTTTTATTTCTGGCATTTGTTCCAAATCTTAGTTCATTCTGAGCCTTGGCCCTCCTGATTCGGTCCTTGTAGATTTGGGCTATTTGCTGATATTCTGTTTTAGTTATGTGTGCCTCTTTTCATTATGTGTACTTGTCCTTTTTTGTCCCTCAGTTTGTCAGAGAGTCTTTTCTGAAGTCTCTTGTTTTTCTTTCTCTGTGGTAGTAATTTTTTAGGTCTTTATTATCTCATTTTTCAATTTCCTAAGTATCCGGGGAATATTTTCCCACTAGGACGTCCATCCATGGAATCCTTGCTTTTATCTTTCTTATTTTGTTGATGTCAGCTCTCTTAATGTCTTAAACACTAGTCTGGCTGTTCAGTTATCTGTGCCTGCTTTAGGTGAATTCTAGTATGACACAGTCACTCTCCCTCCAGATTCCTAAGACTTCAATTCCCTCAACCATTTCATCCCTATTAGTAAGAATTAACTCTAGTATAGTTGCTCCTCTAGTTCTCTCCTCCACCTTTCAGGTGACAAAGTTGTCAGCTACATACATTAGGAATCTATTCAATCTCTTGCTGCAGTTAGTTCCTAGGCTGAGGTTAGGCTAAGTAAAGTCCCCCAGTACTACAATGGTGTGTTTCCTGTACACCTGAGCTAATTGATTTGCAAAAAGTTCATCTATTTCCTCCGTTCGGTTTGGTGGCCTTTAGTACTGTATGTACCCATAACAATGTCATTTTTCCCTCTAATATTCACCCAAATACTTTCAAGAAGGCTTTTATCCTTGGTATCATCTATTTCTGTAAAGGTGTAATAATTCTTACATACAATGCAACTCATCTTTTGGTTGGGTCTGTTTCTCTTGAAAAAAATGTCTATGTGGTGCTATGTTCCAATTGTGGGCTCCATCCCACCAAGTTTCAGTAATAGCAACAATATCATACCTGCCCTCATATACTAGGAGTCCAGATTTTCCCTGTTTGTTTCCCATGCTTTGAACCAGGGGTGGGATTCTACCAGTTCGCATCTATTCGCTAGAACCAGTTGTTAACATTCTAAGTGAGAACCAGTTGTTAGAAGAAATTACTGGCCTAATCCTGTAAGGAAGGCAGGAAGGAAACATTCTGGTGTTGCTTACAGAAACTGCCTCTCCGTTAACCCTTATTACATTCTTGCCAGGACTAGACTTCCTGTCTCGGAAACTTCTCTGGAGTTATTTTTCCCTCCTTTGCTGGTAATTTGCTTGTGTGGAGTGACCATTCAAAGTTACAATGGCACCGAAAAAAGTGACTTATGATCATTTTTCATGCTTACAACTGTTGCAGCATCCCCAAAGTCATGAGAGGCCATGCGAGGAGATGTGTGTCTCGATGTGAGTGATATTGAGTTGGCCACGCCCAGCCAATAACATGACCACCAAGCCATGCCCACCAACTAAGGCACACCCACAGAACCGGTTAAAAAATTTGAATCCCAACCCTGCTTTGAACATTAGTATACAAGCATCTGAGCCCACTGTAGCTGACCCCACTTTGTTTCCTGCATCTCCTGTTTTATATCTAAGTATCCTTACCTTCTCACCACACTCTTCTTTATCATCCAATTTGCTGTCTTTCAGTTTATGCTTTGTATTTGGTCCTAAAAGTTTGTCACCTACTCCAGAGTTTGGCAGAGGTGTCAATCTCAAAGCCCATGGGCCAGATCTGGCCCACAGAGTGCTTAAATCTGGCCCGCAGGGCCATCCTGGAAATACCAAAGGATTGGCCCACAGTGCCTCTGGCAGTCAAAATAGAGTCCGGAGCATTTTGGTTGGCAGAGTGCTTCAGGAGGCCATCCAGGCCAAAAACAGGGTGTAGGGAGGGTTCATGCAACCCCTCCCCGGAAGGCTGTTTTGGCTGACAGGATGCTACAGGAAGAGTCTATTCCATCTTCACCACCACCAGCCCTCGGCCTGCCCATGAAGGAGAACTACAATGCTGATTCGGCCCTTGAAGAAAACCAGTTTGATACCCCGGCCTTAAGATATCAAGAGAAAAGAAAAAAGAATTCCTTTTCTTTTTTTAAAAAAATGGTGTCAGGTTTAAAACTTTAAAAATGTCCTTGCAGTGTTGGAAAGTATTTTTCATCTTTTTTCCCCCCCATTATTTAGTAATGTTAGACATCCAGAGTCACATTTGCAAGAGGAGCAGTTAATTAATTAATTAATTAAAAATTAATTTTTTGTCATCTTGGAACAAACTCCCTTCTACAAAGTGTTACATTCAGTGATACTGTAAGATGATTTAAAAAAAAAAGTCAAAATAATAACTAGAAATGCACAATCAAAGCCCTGCCCCTTTTTTCCATATCCCATACAATGTACATAAACAGGAACAGGGGTTCAATTGAGCAGTCGCAGCCATAAACTTGATTTTTTGCAGTCCCCTGTGGATGTCCCTGTATAAATCTTTGCAGGTCCCATTATTTTTATTTTCATGTGTATTTTATACTTTGATAAGTTTAGTAAAAAACAATTTAAAAATTTTTTTCAGGCAGAGGTGTTGGCAGAGTAACGTGGCAATAAAACCCCACAATCTGTGTGACATGATCCTGCCCAGCTCAAGTTGACTCAGTCTTCCATCCTTCTGGGGTCACTAAAATGAAGACCCAGATTGTTGTGGGCAATATGCTAACTCCGTAAACCACTTAGAGAGGGCTGTAAAGTACTATGAAGTGGTTTAAATGCTATTGCTATTGCTATAAGACTTACACAGAGAGGGGACATTGCTTAACATGATGGCACAATCTTGCTTTTGTCATGCCTCCCTTGTAGAGGCCAATATTTTCGGGGTGCTTTGTTCAATATTATTGCAATTTCTTTCTTTTCAAATTCAGTTGTGGTGTAAATACTTAGAATAATTAGTGGAACATGTTAAAGGATCTGTTCACACAATAAAATGTCTTACCTCTGAGGCAGAAAGAACTATTTTCATGTCTTTCCATCAGAAAATCATGTCGAAAGCAGGATCAAAGATATAGAGGAATTCTACTACAGTACTTGAACAATGTTGAGGAGAGACTGGGGAGAGAATTTTGCTTTTCATAACAAAATATGTCTAAGATTTACTTGATATTTGAGTAAGAAAACAAATAAGATGCCAATGTTTATCTATGTTTTAAGTTGGGTGATCTTCAAAATCACTCTGGAATAAAAGCTTATCCATTAATTGAAAGCATTATTAGTATTATTTGAATTTAACTTATAATTAAGAAGAGCACAGATAATAACTGTTTGGATTGAAATCATGGGATGAATCAGCATCACCAATCCTAAACATCTTTTCTTGTCCTTCTTCTTTAATCTCATTACTTGACACTGAGAAATGTTGATACAAGATACTATGGATTTCAGGCTGGGAGCCTCTAATGCCAGAAGGCCACGTCTCCTGCTGACCCTGTACTCTTAATTATATTTTTCAAGAGTCAGAATATCTCCAGAAAGCAAGTTGGGAAAGGATGAAGTTTCAGTGAAATTCTCATGCAACTACCATGATTCATCAATCCTTGCACCAGAATTGGGATGCAACTACATAATGACACACAATCTTTGTACATCTTGTTACTTAGATATCGTGATTTGCTGAAGAAGCCTCTGATAAAAATATTTACTAAGCAGTGTATAACACACACACATCAATTTTTAGATCCCATGAGTTTCATTTGTGGCTACCATTACTTTGGAATGCAGGAAGGCACTGTCATTTTAATATCTGATGTGAACCATGTAAGTGATTGAAGCAACACACAGGTTTCTAGAGAAAGGGAGATTATGGAAGGTGATCTTGATGGAGATGTGCAGTCTGAAATTTGTAAGCAGGAGAGAAGATGAATTACAAAAAAACCAGTACCTCCACCTCCTCAAAGTGGTTCAGCAAGATATTATCATCAGTGGTATTCAAGTCCAACAAGATCTCCAAGAACATTAGCAGAAACAAATCTTAGCAGGTTGTCCATCAGAGTCTCTGTGCTATTATCGAGTTCTGGAATATATTTCCCACACAATAAAATGAAAGACTTGCACCCCAAAACAACCAGTTATACCCCACCCAAAAAAATTAAATATCAGTTCAAATATCACTTTAAAAAGAATAAAAGCAGAACAAAAGGCAAAATTATCACCCTCAAAACCACCTACTCCAAAATATATTTTTTAAAAAACTACAGGAACAATGGGTAGAAACATAGCTTAATAATTCACCATGTTCCAATAATGGCAGTAATAAAGACCAGTTTGCTCTTCATTTAAACAACTATTGATTTTTCTTCATTGAAACCTACCCAAAATTCACAGTCCAACCCTCACAAATGCCATACTACGAAATATCTTAAACATAAAGAATATATCTCCTTGATAAATAATTTTTCAAAGGCATTAAACTAATCTTCCTATTTCAGTGCATCAAAACCCCAATGTACTATTCTTCTGCTTCAAAAAAATCATTTTTTAAAATACACTGAATATGGGTATCTTATACACATGAACACCCAAATCAATCCAGCCTAATCTTTTGCCAGTTCAGAGTATCAGAAAACAAAACAATTCAACAAATGCAACCCAAAGCCTTGAGTGTAATACAGAAGCTTTATGTCTCCGACAACTTTTCCTTTACTTTCCTTCCTTCCTTCTTTCCTTCCTTCCTTTTTCTCTCCCTCTCTTCCTCCCTCTCTCCTCCTCTCCCTCCCTCTCTCTCTACCTCCCATCCCTTCTGGATCTATTCCTTTTAATGCCATTCTTCCTTCTCCCTCTCCCCCCACTACATCCCACAGCTTTCCTAGCCATTTTCCCTTCTTATTATTAACAATCCTTCCAACACTGGTATTGCACACCACTTAACTTTTGTCTCTTCCTTCTACCATTCACACACTGAGATGTGGTCTGCTGGTTCTAGTAAACCTTTCAGGAAGAATGTCGGGTGTCATACACTAGTTGTGGAAGGAATATCCAGTTAAGAAACTGTCTGGAAAATATAAAGCTGTTCATATTTTACTGGTTCTAGAAACCATTAAAATTATACCAGAATGCGTCTGTCAGTTAGTATGCTATCATTCAATCGTGTTGAATCACTCTGTGTGCTGTGAATTGTTATCATTAAAGTTTAAGTCTGAAATTGTGTCTGTCCTTGAATAAGCATGGAAGATGTTGTGGATTGAAGGAAAGGAGAGGCTTAGACCGGAGCATGCAATGAACAGGTTTTATTCAAAGAACAAGGGTTGTCGCGTCTGCCAGCTAACAGGCAGACTTGCCAGCGAACAACGGCTGGCTCAGCCCGACAGCCAGCTTTTATAGCCGACTGTCAAACGGAGCCAACCAATGGGAGCTGCTGGTGCTCCCGCTTAAAGAATGGACCTGGTTGGGAACACCAACCAGTCCCAAAGACATAACACCCCTTCCCCCTAGATGGGAACATGCATAGTACCTGAGATACGCCGGTGGCCTGTGTTGGCGACCAGAGCGTCGTAGCTCAGGAGAGTCACTGAGTGGCAACGAGTCTGTGGGGCCCTGGTCAGAGGGCGTTGGGGAGCGAGCTTGACTCGGCGCCGGATCTTGGACCCGGGGAAAGTCCCTGCCTTCGGGCTGGCTTGGAGAACAGTCTCTGCCCGAATGGCCGGTGACCTCGCTGGGTGGTAGTGGTGGAGTCTCAGGCTGGCAGTCCCGGTCTACTGCCGGCTCCCTCTGCTCTGTTGGGAATGGCTGGTCCCTTTGGAAACTCTCGACTGGACTCTGGTGGGGAACTTGAAAACTGTCCGGTGGGAATGGCTCTGAGCTGGTCAGACCGCTCCGTCGCCTCCTCAGTTGGTCCAGGTGCCTCCGCCACACGCGACCGTCTTCCAGCTGGACCCGATAGGATCTCGGACCTGTGACAGCCACGACCTTCCCCGGCGCCCACAGAGGATCCCCCGCGTAGTTCCTAGCAAAGACTAGGTCCTGTAATGCAAAATCTCTGACCAGACTGTCAGACCCCAAAGGGGTGTCTGGGCAGTAGTGGGGGTGTAGCCTGTCTAAGGTAGTCCTCAGGCGTCTCCCCATTAACAGTTCGGCCAGGGACTTGTTCGTCGTTGTGCAAGGTGTAGTATGCTGGCTTAGGAGGAAACGAGACAGTTTAGAATGCCAGTCTTCTTGGCTGAACCTGGCCAGTGCCTCCTTAGCCGATCTAACTGCTCTCTCTGCCAACCCGTTGCTAGCAGGGTGAAAGGGGGCCGTGAGGACGTGTCTGATGCCCAGATTGGTGACATACCTGCTAAATTCACTCGAAGTGAACTGGGGGCCATTGTCGGAGACCAGTGTGTCAGGAAGTCCGTGAGTCACGAAAAAACGAGTCAGGGCTTTAGCAACTGCCTGGGTGGTGGTCGTGGGAAGTAAGGCCACATCTATCCACTTAGAATATGAGTCCACGACCACCAAGAAAGTCTTGCCATGCATTGGCCTGGCCAGGTCGATGTGAAGCCGTGACCATGGGGCATTGGCACTTCCGCACTTGGTGGGTGTGGCGGCTGGCGGGGCTGCCCTAGATTCCTGACAGGGTCGACAAGAGCTTACCCACTTGGCGATCTGATCGTCCATCCCGGGCCACCAGACGTAACTGCGAGCCAACGCCTTCATCCGTACGATGCCCGGATGGCCCTCGTGCAGTACCTTCAGGATGGGTATGCGAAGGGTGGTTGGGATGATGACTCTGGTGCCCCACAACAGGCATCCTTACAACTTAGAAAGCTCCTGCTGGCGAGTTTTAAATGGGGTGAAATCAACTGAATAGTTAGTTTCCGGCCACCCCCTCCCTACCCAGTCCAGAACCTGGGTGATTGTTTTGTCCTTTTTTGAATGTGCCGCGATGTCGTCCGCAGTCACTGGCAGCTTGAGTTCGTTGACCTCGAAAATAGCATGCACAGGAGCTGGGTCCTCGACTGGGGCCGGCAAGGGACAGCGGCTGAGGGTATCTGCGTGGCTCAGGTTCTTTCCGGGACGATAGACCAGTTTGTACGAGTAAGCCGCCAGGAACAAGGTCCATCTAGTCATCATGGGCGACAGTACCTGTGGGGTTTGCTTGTCCCCTGATAACAGTCCTAGAAGCGGCTTGTGATCGGTAATGAGTTCGAATTGGTGCCCGAAGAGAAATTTGTGGAATTTTTTGACTGCTGCTACTGCAGCCAGGGCCTCCTTATCAATTTGGCTGTAATTACGTTCAGTCGCTGAGAAAGTTCTTGAAAAGAAGGCAATTGGTGCCTCGGAGCCATTGGGGAGTCTGTGACTTAAGACAGCTCCTATCCCAAAAGGGGATGCGTCTGTGGCTAGGACCAAGGGGAGGCGTTGGTCAAATTGGATTAAGACAGCCTCAGAGGTGAGTAGAGATTTGACTGCCTTAAATGCATGGTTTTCTTTGGGTCCCCAGTGCCATGGTTTGTTTTTGTCTAAGAGTCTGTGCAGCGGTTCAGCGACTGAGGCTTTGTGTGGGAGGAATGAAGCGTAGAAATTCAATAACCCCAGGAAGGCTTGTAACTCGGTTTTGTTGGTAGGCGTGGATGCCTCGTGGATGGCCTTGACTTTAGATTCCACTGGGTGGATGCCTGAGGCGTCTAGCCTGTATCCTAGAAAGTCCACCTGTCTAGTGGCGATGGCACACTTCTCCCGTTTTAGTTTGAGGCCATGCTGCCTGAACTTCTCTAATACTGCCCTGACTCTCTGGATGAGTTGGGGTCTGTCCCTGGCTGAGACCAAAATGTCATCGAAATATGGCACTACGCCAGGGAGGCCTTGGAGAATTCGTTCCATCAGTGATTGAAAAATACCTGGGGCTACACTTACGCCAAACTGGAGACGTTTACATCTGAACGCCCCTCTGTGTGTTACTATGGTCTGTAAGTCAGCCGTTTGATTATCAACAGGGAACTGTTGGTATGCCTGTGACATGTCCAGTTTGGCGAAAATGGTGCCAGGTTCGAATGTGTGTAACAGGTGCTGAATGACTGGAACAGGATATGCGCTAACCTGTAGGTAACGGTTAATTGATGTCTTGTAATCAGCACAAATTCTTAAATTACCATCTTTTTTTAGTGGGGTGACTATGGGGGTCTCCCACTTAGCGAAATCAGTGGGTTCTATCACCCCTTGTTTGAGGAGCTTGTCTAGTTCCGCGTCCAATTTGGGGTGGATGGCGAAAGGTACTCTACGTGGTTTTAAGTGGACGGGAACTGCCTGGGGGTCTACTGAGAAGGAGATGGGAGTGCCATTATAACAGCCTAACTTGCTACTAAAAACGTCAGAGTAGTCTGAGAATAAGGAGTCAACATCGGAAGTTGAGACAGCATGGATTCCTGTTATACTAAGGCCAAGAGAGGGGAACCAATCCAACCCCAAAAGACTAGGGAGGGCACCATTAACAACCACTAAAGGCAAATGGCCTTTGAAGGCTTGGAATTTAACGAGGAACTTGCCTTTCCCGAGGACAGGGATGTTCTTTCCTTGGTAGTCCCTCAAGGTGAGATGGCACTTTTGAAGCTGGTTCCTTGTCAGTTTGGGCTGGATCTTCTTAAGCGTGTCCCAGGAGATGATTGAGAGCGCTGACCCCGTGTCTACCTCCATGCGGCAGTGCTTACCTTCTAAGAAGACAGAAAGTGTAATTTTATTGGGGGTATAAAATGTGTGGTTAGCGTGGTAGCAAGTGTAGCAGTTCTCTACTTGCCTTAGGGAACCAGGAGAAGGAGATTTTTGTGGAAAAACGCGCGCTGCCTGGCAGACTCTTGCGAGGTGACCTTTCTTGTGACAGTTGTGGCAGCTGGCGTTTCTGAACCTGCAAGATGCCTGGGAATGGGAACCTCCACAGGTTAGGCACAAAAGAGTTTGTTTTGGGCCACTGTTGTTTCTTTGCCTCGCTCCTACCTGCGGCTGCCTCATCGGCTTGAGACGATGGATGTCAGAGTATTCTGCAGGGTCATCTTCGCCCACCACTTCTTCAGAGTGGACGGTGGAAGTGCTGGGCTTGGGTGCGGTGCCCTGGATCTCAGCTGCTGATTGGGCTGAGAGTTCAGCAGCTAAGGCTTCCTCAACGGCCTGGGGGAGATTTAAATCTTTTCTGGCCAGCAAACGTCTTTGGAGCTTTAGATCTCTTACTCCACAGACGAGTTGATCGAGCAGCATATCGTCCAAATAGTTCTTAAACTCACAATGTAGAGCTGCTGTCCTCAGGGCGGCCATGTATTGGTTGATGGATTCCCCTCGGCTTGCTTCCTCATTCTAAATGCAAACGTCTAGCGATCTGGGACGGTTTCGGTGAGTAGTGGTTGGAAAGTGTTTCCAGCAGCTCAGTCCATGGGACGTTCCTGATCTCTCGTGGTGCTAAAAGTGCTGTGGCGGTGTCGTAGACTGCAGCCCCACAGTAGCTGAGGAAGTAGGATTTCTTCCTCTGCTCCGTAGCATCAGCCAATCCGATGGCATCGATAAAATGGTTGAAGCGATTCTTATACGAATCCCATTTTTCCTCATCGGGTTTGAATGGTGGGAATGCCGAATTGACATTCATTCTGGATCCCACAGTCTCTAGCAGACTGGTCTGTCTCACTGGGTGTTCGTGGCCCTGGTTTAAGGCTAACCGTGAGCGTTGGCGGCTGTGGCTACAGCGCCCTAAACTCGCTCAGTGACTCCAGCCTTCGTGAAGGCAGTTTGTATTTTCGCGCTCTCTGCAAGCGTTTGGCGGCTGTGGCTACAGCGCCGTAACTGACAGCAATTCGAATTTTGCGCCCCCTGGAGAGCGTTGGCGACTATGGCTATAGTGCCGTAACTGACAGCAATTCAAATTTTCGCGCTCCCTAGAGAGCGTTGGCGACTGTGGCTACAGTGCCGAACTTTCACTTGAGTGGTTGAATTCAAACGACAGCGGTTTGAATTTCGCGCTCCTTTGCGAGCGCGGGTGGCTGCGGCTTCAGCGCCCGACTTTCACTAACCGTAGTATTCTAACTCAAGCGGCTCTAACGCTCGTGACTTTCACTCTCAGCGCCCGACTTTCACTAACCGCAGCATTCTAACTCGAGCGGCTCTAACGCTCGTGACTTTCACTCTCAGACAGCAGCGATCTGAGTCCGAGCTCTGCGAGCGAAACGGCTGCGGTTCAGCGCAGTGATTCTGTCAGCGTGATTCTTAGCTCTTTGAATAAGTGCTTCTGGCTAGCCTTCCGATCCCACCTTCGTCGCCAGTGTTGTGGATCGAAGGAAAGGAGAGGCTTAGACCAGAGCATGCAATGAACAGGTTTTATTCAAAGATCAAGGGTTGTCGCGTCTGCCAGCTAACAGGCAGACTTGCCAGCGAACAACGGCTGGCTCAGCCCGACAGCCGGCTTTTATAGCCGACTGTCAAACGGAGCCAACCAATGGGAGCTGCTGGTGCTCCCGCTTAAAGAACGGACCTGGTTGGGAACATCAACCAGTCCCAAAGACATAACAGAAGACTTGTTGGGTTTTGCTATAAGATGCTAACTTGGCTGTCTCTCTTAAAACTGAAGATGACTGTCAGTGAATGTAGCATGTGCTAAGCTATGTAAATTAATTCCCCGGAGGAATTTTTGTTCCCACAGGAAGTGATCAAGACTTTAGGAATCTCTATAATTTTTGCCAAATGAGTCCTAGTTTTTCATTATGATGCTGCCATTCAAAGGGATTTGAAGTGTTTTAGTCTCTAACAAACATTTACCATGAGAATCACAGCCCTAAAATAAGTCCTTGGTGAATTGCTAGACAATGGATATGCATTTACATTACCATAAAAAGTTTGAGGAATGTTTACGAAGAAGTCAAATGAAGAGAGGAGGATGCTTTAAAGTGGATAATTGAATGGTTGAAACAAGTCTTTGTGTGAAGTGACTTATCACTTGCTCTGTCACTCCTTATGCAATAGTATCCTATCTTACTGAGTTACACATTGATGACAAGAAGTCACTACAAAGAAGACACCAACATGGATTTGCTCCTCTATTGTGCCCTTGTAGTTGAATATATTTTTATTAGTTAATTAGATTTCAGGAAGAATAATTTTGTTTAAAATTATTCAGATAATTTATGAATACAGATAATCTTCGACTTCCAATGTGTACTGACCGTTCAAATTTACAACAGCAATGAAAGTAGTGACAATAATTCTGGATGATATCGCATGTTATTGAAATGTGTCATTATACAAACAGTTTAAATATGATTTTTTTAATTGGTGAAAAACTGTCCAGTCCTATTCTCTGCCATAATAATTACAGACTCCTATCAGGTATAAATGCAGAAGATTCCCCAAATGTTAATTGTAGAGCTATCACTGTGCACAAAGAGAATTCAGAATATGTCAGCTGAAGCACAGAACAGGGCCAAGTCATTCAAGCATTCCCAAAGAGATCAAAGATCAGTTGGTTCAAAATGTGATGGCCCACATGGTTTGGTACAGACCTAGATGTGCACATGTGTTATCTCTCCTGCAAGAGCTGCATTGATTGTCAATTTGCTTCCTGGTCTCCTTCAAAGCCCTACATGGTTTGGAACCAGGTTATTTGAAGGACCATCATTTCCTGGTCACATTTACTCAACCCACCAGAGTAGAGAGGCAGGGAATGTATGGGTCCCTTCTCCTAAGGAGGTCCATCTAGCGGAACCAAGAAGAAGGGCCTTCTCCATGGTGGCTCCCTTCCTGTGGAATATCATCCTTGCAGAGATAAGATTGACCCTCACTTTAACACTCTTTCGCAAGATCCTGAAGACCTGGTTTGCCAATGGGCCTGGGGTCCCCAGAGTGGGAAGGAACCCAACAAGTGGCTCATTGGGCTGTTGTTGCCAGGGGGTGGGGGGGCTATTGCCTTTTTATTGTTTTTTATTGGGTTTTTATCCTTGAAAGCCACCTGGAGTCATGTGAGCGAGTTGGGCAACCATATAAATTTTCTTAAATAAATTAAAAGCACCTAAATACAAACTTACAAGTATCCTGAATTTAGATATTAATTTACATTTATCTTGTGTTGTGTTCCTTCTGCATCATTCGAATGCGATTGATTGAATATTGAGGGATTATATGCTATCAAATTAGAGACAACTCTCAAATTTCTGATCTTTCTGAATTCTCTCAAATATCTGGCTCAGAATGATAGCCATGGATTTTGGTAAAGTTACTGGCTTGATCTAGATAAATTTTAATATACGTAACAATTTACTTCAATATTACATATATATTACTTCGTACTGTATTTATACTGAAACTGCTGTACAGGTAATCCTTGATTTACAATACTTCATTTAGTGACCATTGAACGTTACAACAGCACTGAAAAAAGTGATGTATGACCATTTTTCACAACCATTGCAGGATATTCAACGTCACATGATCAAAATTCAGACACTTGACAATGACTCATATTTATGACAATTGCAGTATCTCATGGTCATGTGATCATCTTTTGTAACTTAACAACTGCAGTGATTTACTTAACAACTGCGGCAGGAAAGGTGTAAAATGGAGCAAAATTCACTTAACAAATGTCTCACTTAGCGACATACATTTTGGATAGTCCTAAATCAAGACCTTACCTGTACTAGACCTTACAGGTTTTAACTAACAATTGCAATAGCATTTTTTTAAATTATAGCAATAGCACTTAGACTTACATACTGTGATGAGTCAGGGTGGGATACAAAATAAACACAGTCACAAAAAACAGGTGAAGCCCCTTTTATTCCTCCACTTTCCTTCCAAGCTCCAAATATCCTTGAATGGAGACAAAACAACTCCCACACAAGCAGTTACAAGAAGGAGGAAATGTCATTTAAATTATAGAGTAAAAAACAACACAAACCAGGCAAGATAAGGACTTGAAGATGTCCACAGATATCAGAACACACATTGGGAAGGACACCAAACTCAGAGAGGAACAATAAACTAGAGATATTTCCACGCTGTTTCCAGCACTCGCCCGTACTTATGTCTGTCCTCTTATCCAGTTGTCACAGGTGCAGCCCATGAAGAGGATCAAGACCCTCTCCTCTCCAGTAGATCACGTTTCTCCCTCATCCTCTCCTCCCTGCGTGCCCTAGGATGGATAGGGGATGGGCCTGGGTCCTTCTCTGACTTCCCAGCCAGTCTCTGCCCTTCTCCAGCCTCTTCCACAACCTCTGGAGCCACACTTCCACTCCCTGTCAGCTGTTCCTCCTCTCCCTCAGATTCAGTCTCCACCAGGGGCATGACACATACCGCTTCACAGTGTTTTACAGCCCTCTCTAAAGGGTTTAGAGTCAGCATATTGCCCTCAACAATCTGGGTCCTCATTTTACCAACCTTGGAAGTAGGTCACCATGGTGAACCTTTGAGAAATACTGCTATATTTTGCTGTTTTTAGGAAGGAGTTCCCTTTGGCACAAAACTGAGGAAGCAGAGCAGGTGGCTTGGTGACTTGCCAATAGTTGAGCACAAAATGACTGCAAAGAAAGATAGTATCAAAGCACCCATAGCACTTTAGAACCTTTAAAAGAACAGGCCACTCATTAAGGCATTTCCAGCTTATACATACAATCTTGGATTCTGCCCACGGAGGTACTCCTTTTCCACACAAAACCTAGTTGGATTAAGGTCTGCATTTTGCCACTTGCAAAATGGCAAAGGCAAATAAAGCACCCATTTATGAGAGGTACTTGTGACTCCTGTAAAATAGTTCTGTCAGTAACTGAGAGGTTCTCCACCCATAATTGTCTGGGTGTGCGTGTCCAACAAAATTCTTGCTAAAGATACGGTTACAGGTTGACCTTAGCACAGGATGTGCTTTGATTAATATTGTGGGGAGGAAAATAACTTTTCTCCTTTAAAAATACTTATTATTTAAATGTTTAGGTTAAGCTTCTAGTTCCTGTTGCATTTGATTGGAATCTGAATAAGTAGTATATAGGAAGAATACAAGAAAAGTAGGCACACATTAATACACCTTTTAATACTGCTATTAAAATTGCATCTGCGCAATCTTGCTTATACAGTTGGCTTGCCTCTGCCATCATTGCAAAAACTCCAAATGTTAAAGTTTCTTAGAAAAGCATCAGCTCCATATATCTTCTCAACTACTTAAGCATTTTGGTACTTAGTCATCCAGCAATTTTACCAACTAGTCTAATTACGTATGTGCGTGTGTGTGTCATTTTCTCTTTTTCTTGAATTTCTTTCGCATCATGGCCATAGTGAGAGCTTTTATAATGGTATCCTTGTTGTTGATAATATTGTAACAGTTTAATTGCAGCAGTCTATCAAACTGTATTGGCTCATAGGTGAGGTTTGTGGAGCTATAAGGACTATCTTCTGTGTATATTTGGAAGTCACCAAAAGATTTTTCCTCTTCGGTCTCACGTTTTATTCCTTGAACAAGAGAAGAAAAAGTGAGCAGTTTGCCTAGATTTGCCATTAAATCACAATTACTTGTGTTAACTCAGAAGAACATTGAAAAATAACAATTAAGAAAGTTGCAAGATTCTAAAAGTCTTTTAGGAAAAGGAATGCATTACACACACTTCCATACAAGGGGTGAAGACAGAGAGAGTTAAAAAGTCAAGATGTTGACTGTATAATCACAGCCCTCTTCCTTTCTTTTAATTCTGCCCCGTGTATAACAAGAGGCAAATCTTCAGTGTTGCATTTGCCATTCCTGACCTTTTTACATCTCTCATGGAGGCCTTGTATACATACACAAACTTATGCAAACATACATATAGATACAATATATACCAATACCCCATAAAGTAACATAGAACTGAATTTGCACATTCTGTGAAAAAAAGATAAAGAAAATCAGTTAGTATTCCATATACTTTTCAAAACATAAAAACAACACCAAGTAATCCTGCATTTTTAGTTCCATCTTATTTTTATGCATAGAAGTATTTTTTATTTATAAAAACATTAGAATTACTGAAAACTAATTTATAATGTAGTATGGAATTTTACTTAATATCTGTAACTAATCAATGTAATTTAATATATCAATAACTTGGACCTTCCATGATTTTAGTAAACTAAAAATAATAGTCCCATTCACTGTAATTTTCTGACAGTGAAAACAATCAACCAATGGAACAGCTTTCCTTCAGAAGTTGTGGGAACTTCATCACTGGAAGCTTTCAAGAAGAGACTGGACTGCCATCTGTCAAAAATGGTATAGGGTATGCTTGGGGGGGTTGGACTAGATGATCTACAAGGTCCCTTCCAACTCTGTTAATCTGTTAATCTATTAATTTTATGTCCTACAAGACAATACGAGGGTATTAACACTTTTAAATTTGAGCTCAGAAGATTCATGAGAATACTGTGCACCATTGAATAAATCAACCAGAGTTCTTATTCAAGACACAAATGACCAGGCTCAAATTATTATACTTCAGATACACTATGCAAAGACTTAGCTCTCTGGAAAAGCCTCTAATGCCAAGAAAGGTGGAAGAAAACAGAAAAAGACAATGATCAACAGCAAGATGGATGGGTTTCACTTACAGTACCAATGAGTGTACCATAAAGATCAGGTTAGACCGTCCGGGTGAATATCTATCTATGTGGATGCTAGGAATCAAAAATGACTTAAAGGTACATAATCAATCTTCCAGAATAATACAGAATTGTGGAAGAAATGGTTTTCTTGGGGAGACTCTATGGAAATAAAATTTGGACTTTGAAAAAGCAGGACAGAGGATTGACACTTCGAGCATTGGTGTTAGAAAGGACTCTTGAGAACACCATAAATGGCTAAGAAAACAAGCACAGAGCACAGAAGAAATCTAGAGTTCTCACTCAAGGCCCATGTGACCAAGCTAAAATTATCATATTTGAGACACATTATTCAAAGTCCCAATTTTTCTAGGGAAAAAAAGAGAGAACAACCAATAGCAAAGTGGATGGCTCAATTATAGCTGTGATGAGTGCACCAATGGAAACTTGACCAGGCAGGTTGGGGACAGATCACCCTGTCAATTTGTGAAGCCATCATGATTTGACACAACCTTGATGGCATATACTCAATCAACCAATCAATCAATCAATGCATTGCTTACCTGGCGCTTTGTATTTTTTAAATGTTTCGTTCACCAAGGGGAAATGAAGGATAATGGGGGCCCTGGGATCTGTAGCATTCAAAAACATGTAACACTCCTTTGGTTGCTTTTTATCACTATCAGTCACAGCAATGTGTGGGAAAGGGATGCCTCTTTCTTCACAATACCTCTGTGCTTGATGCAAGACCTGATTATGAGATAAGGAAAAGTTCCAAATATATACTAAATTAAAAATCAGCTATGTTGATATTTTGAAAATGAACACAATTGAGTTTTAACCCAACAAAACATCTTAGCAGTATAGTTTACGATGCAATAAACTCCTAGTTGGTAGAAGAAATAGTTTATTATGTTGAACCAGTAATGCATTAACCAAATATTTGTAACGGCCATCATTCTTTGAGAAAGCAAGCTAATGAGCTTCAGCAGAAAGAGCTGCCAAAGAGATCATTTCCAGGGTAAGACTGAGAACAAACTGAGAACTATTCACAGAATGAAGTAGATATCACTCTTCCTCTCATGATCTAGTGTTGACTCAATATGACACTTTAGCATGAGTAGTGCAGTTTTGATGTGGTACAATCCCAAGAAGTGAATGTCAGTTAATCCATAACTTTACATATGAGAGAAAATTGAGCACGATGGCTAATACCCTTATAAAAAGATTCAAAAATAACAGAAACAAATGCAGAGTTCTTTCGTTAGGAAACAAACCAACTGCAGGGAAGACAAGTGGTCTTCAGGCAATGATTACTCATTCAGCTACCATGCCACATTGCTGAACAAGTGGCCATCACAGAGTCTCCACAGTCAAGTGATCTCCATCTGTAACCTTATTTGCCTAGAGTGCTGGAACTGTCATTGCTAAGCAACGCAATCACATGACATTACACTTTACATTGTTATTTAGCAATAGCAATTCCAGTCCAAATTGCCATTGTTAACTGAGGACTGTCTGCATGATAAAGGACATTAGATGTGACAGAACTTGGCATAACAGTTAGCACTGAAGGAGATGGATGGTTCAAGAGAGCCTTGGTGGCGCAGTGGTTAGAATGCAGAAATGCAGGGTACTTCTGCTGACTGCCATCTGCCTGCAATTCAGAAGATCGAATCTCACCAGGCTCAAGGTTGACTCAGCCTTCCATCCTTCCAAGGTAGGTAAAATGAGGACCCAGGTTGTTAGGGGCAATATGCTGACTCTGTAAACCGCTTAGAGCACTAAAAGGTGGTATATAAGTGCAAATGCTAGTGCTATTCAAAAATGTGAAAAATTAAAGAAAGAAAGAAACCAACTATCACTCAGTGGTGTGAAACAGCAGCAAAAAAGGCTAATACAATTTTGAATTGCATCAAATCAAATATAGTTCCTAAATAACAAGTCATATTAATCCAGTAAATTTCAGAGTCCCACTTAATCCATCGAGGGCACAAAACTTGTGCTTTGTACATATAAAATCTCAGACTCAATCCTTGACCTCACAAATTAATTAATTAATAATATATTTGTCACTGGGTTATTCAAGGTTTGACCCAGAAATTATCATTGGTCCGGTAATAAAGCATTGTCATAAACTAGAACTAAAGACCAATATCCACATATGGTATAGTCGATTCAGAGGATTCTAAGCCATTACTTTTAAGTTTATTTATAATGCTCACTTCAAAGGGAGCTTGCCAAGAATAATTGAATGAGAAGATCACATCCACATCTCTCTCTGGCTGAAGCACCAATGGAAAGGGGGAATTGATAGCAAATCCCCCATCCACTAGATGCAGACTGCTTTCTTCAGGTGTCAATTGATTAGGTACAGCATCCAGATGTGTCCCTGAAATATCCCAAAACCATTATTACTTAAACAGACGGATTCTCCAAAGGTTAACTTAAAAAGAAAATCAATATGCTGTGTGTTCGTATGAAAAACAAAAACAGTTTAATTGGAAACAATAAGAATTGCATTGCCCTCATGTCACACTGCTCCTTGATAAATTGGGGTTATTAGGATTCTCAACCTGTATTCAGATGTTAATTACAGTTTCACTGAGTTGCAGTTTAGCTCAATCCTAAGGCATGGAATAGCTAATTAGTTCAACCCTAAGACATAAAGGTAAAGGTAAAGGTTTTCCCTGTCCAATTGTTTTCAAATCTAGGGGGTGGTACTTACCTCCATTTCTTAGCCAAGGGAGCCAGCGGTGCCCCAAAACACTTCTGTGGCCATGTGGCTAGCATGACGATATGCCAAGGTGCACAGAATGCTGTTAACTCCCCACCAAAATGGTACCTATTTATCTACTCATATTTGCATGCTTTTAAACTGCTGAGTTGGCTGGGTTGGTTCAGTTAATTAGCTCAATCCTTAAGGGTTGAGTTTAGAGGTTCAAATCAGATTAGAATGTTTAATCTAGAATGAAGTCAGCAGTGGGATCCTACCTGTTCCACTATTGATCCAGTGATCATGGGTGTGTGCACGCGTACCTAACCCATGTAGCTTTTCCCATACCAGCTGAGGCCTGCAGTGCCAATCAGCTGAGAGGATAAAGAAGAGAAAAGCACAGGGGTGGGTGGGAGGACTGATCCTGCGCTTTTCCCTTCTTTCTCCTCTCAGCTGATTTGGAGGATTTTTTTTCCTCCTCTCAGCTGATCCTTGGAGGCTTTTTTTTAAAAAAAAAAAAAAACTACTGGTTCAGCTGAGCCGGTCCAAACCGGTAGCATACCACCACTGAATGAAGTCATATTGACAGTTGATTTCCCACAGCCAGTGAGAAGATATAAATGGATATTAAACATCAAGGATTTAAACTTAATTCTTCTTCACATTCTTCTGATTTAAAGCCATGTTTGGTGGCTTTCCTAATGACCTGGGAATCATTGATTCACATGTCAACCCTCAAAGCAATCCCTTATCCATTTTATATCTTCCTCCCACCTCTGGAACCCTCAGGTACTTTTCCCATCCTCTCCTCTCTCCTCTTCCATTCTTTGCCAGGAACATCCTCCATTTCTGAACATTTCCCACATTCAAACTCACAGCTTCCATTTCCTTTTCTTCCTTCTCTGGATTTCTACCTGTTTCATAATTCTCCACGCCTTTTCTTTCTTGATTAGGATCTACTAAAAGCCAGGGAATTATTTCCCTTTCTAGTATTTCATCAGCAACCCACAGGTAGAGTGTACTGACTGTGGTGGTTGTAGACAGCCCTCCCCGCTTACATCAAAAGAATCAGTTCAGTAATAAAATGCCTTGATTTGTCCATATATAGGTTTCTCAATTGGAAAATAGAATTCATCAGAATTCTTGTATTGATACTACTTCAGTTCACTCTACCCAGAGCAGAATGAAGTTAAAGCCGGTTAGAACTTTTACTATAATGATCGCAGAAATCAAACTGCGTTACTTGCTCTTATAAAGAAGCATAAACTTGGGTAGCATCTATTTGAAATTTGAAATTCTGTGACCCAAAATTCACTTATTTATAGCAAAAGTTCTTATGCACAGCATTACCTTTCCATGCTACAAATTCTTGATCATTCATATAGTTCCGATGAAGATGCAGTCCATGAAGAAAGTTAAAATTTTCCCCTGTGGTGATTCGTGATTTAACTAAATTGCTAAATAAATGTGTAAAGACTCCTCCTGGCATGATACCTTGACATTGTTTCAGTGAAGGGTCAAGAGACTGAGAACCCAACAGTTCATCTGCAAGACAAAAGGCTGCATAGTTGAAGTACCTCCATTACATTATTCCAGGGGTCCTCAAACTTGGCAACTTTAAGATTTGTGGACTTTAGCTCCCAGAATTCCTCAGCTAGTCATGCTGGTTGGGCAATTTTGGGAGTTGAATTCCACAAGTCTTAAAGTTTCCGAGTTTGGAGATTCCTGCATTATTCCATTACACAGCCAACTTCACCACTTGTGTACAGAATAAAGCACATTATTGTAGTTTATGTATATAAGCCCCACTAACTTGAAACAGTGCCAGCCGCACAGACATGCCAGCCTAACCTCACTGAGCCAAAGTTAATGAAAAAGAGATGCTAAGAAGTTATACTTGAAATGTGCATGTTATTTCAAGAAAACACGATCCTTTTTTCAAGAATCTCAGGGGAAACAAAGTTCAGTTAAAATTTTCAATCAGTATATACAAGGCTGCAAACTTATACAAATTTAAATGGCAGAATTTTTTATTGTGAATGAACAGTAAGAAATCTAACTGTAGAAAAAGTTATTCCAAGCAATTTCCTTTTGCATTGGTGCACTTTTTATGGAAACAATTTTTAGTTGTAAAAAAATAGTTTCTAATACTATGTTTCTTACCAAAGACAATCTGTAAAGATGGAATAGCTGCACAATGCACTTTGACAGGAAGTACTAGAAGGTAACCATCTTGAAGTAACCTTCAAGGTTCTCTGCATCTCATTAATTTCTACACCTCACATCCAGATTATATGGGAAATGTTTGATATATGTATGTTATTATATCAGCCTCATATTGATCATACTCTAATTCAAAAATGGTGGTGCCCTCAAAATAAGATCATACTATGCAGACAAACTATTGTTTTCTGTTTATTTTTTCTTATTTTCTATTATTTTTTCTGTTCAGGGTAAAAGGACTTTTACCCTGAACAGCTTTTGATTGTGGAGGGAAGAAACGCCAAATGTTTACAGGAACAGCTTCCATTGTATATTATATAAACACAAGAAAGGCGCTTGTAACAGAAAATAATAATTGCAATAATCTGTATCCGTTTGGTCAGTAGAAAGAGAAAAATCCTAATTAGAAAAATGTTTCACACATATTTTTTAAAAAAAATACTGAAAATAATATCCTTTACCTACAATTCTGATGGCATCTTTCACAGATTCTGTGAATTTCAGCTGAGAAATCTCTGCATCTTCCCACATGTCATCTATATTGCCCGCAAAGGCACTGGCCCAAATTCCTGCAATAGAAGTGAAGCAAAGAGATTTTTCAAATCACTAGAAACTGGCAAAACTTTTTCCGAAGATTCAACTGAGAATAATTTATGGATCTCTGTAATCATCCCTGCACACTACCTTTAGTGAAATCAAGGGGCAGCGAAAATTGATTCATAGTAATGATGCAAAGCCCCAACTACTACATAAGTAATCCTTGACTTACAGCTATTCGTTTAGTGACTGTTCAAAGTTGCAATTGCACTGAAAAATTGACATGACCATTTTTCATACCTATAGCAATAGCACTAGCAATAGCACTTAAGACTTATACACCGCTTTATAGTGCTTTACAGCCCTCTCTGAGAGCCAGCATATTGCCCCCAACAATCTGGGTCCTCATTTTCCTCACCTCGGAAGGATGGAAGGCTGAGTCATCCTTGAGCCTGGTAAGATTTGAACTGCAAGTAGCCAGCAGTCAGAGAAGTAGCCTGCAGTACTGCACTCTAACCACTGCACCACAGAGGCTCCCTATGATCATTGAAGCATCCCCATGGTTACATGATCAAAATTTGGATGCTTGGCAACTGATTCATATCTTCTGTATGACAGTTGCAGTGTCTTAGAGTCCTGTGAGCACTGTTTGTGAACTTCTGACAAACAAAGTCATGGAGATGTCACATTCACTTCACAATTGTGTTACTAACTTAACAGCTGCAGTGATTCACTTAAAAACTATGGCAAGAAAGGCCATAAAATGGGGCAAAACTCACTTAACTGACTCATTTAGTAATACAAATTTTGGGCGCAACTGCAGTTGTAAGTCAAGGACTACCTGCATTGGTATGAGAAGAACATTCTCTCGGTAGGTTCAAAGTCTATATAGACTTTAAGGCACAGGATGAAGCAAATTGAGACTATTTCCTTTGATTCATTAATACCTTGGGTGAGTTTTCATATTATGAAATAGTTAGGGTTTACACCTCTTGACATTTGAGTACAGATCAAAAATGATAATACCGACCGAACAGGTATAGCAATAACCCATACAACACTCTTCAAAATAGAACCATTATCAATTAAATGAACTGAATCAGTTGCCAAGCATCCAAACTCACAATCAAAAGCAAAACAAACATTATCTGAAATAAAGAAATGGATCCAGTATATCTTGACTGCACAATTTCACTGCAATTAATAACTGTGTATTGGAATAACACTTTGCATCGGAGTCTTGGCTATAAAGTAATAAATTTGTGACAATTACAGACCAGCAATTGAGTGATGACTGAACAATGTGTTTTGAATCCACCTGTTAGATAGGGTGATCATAGCATGCACTCTGGATTTCTAGATCAGCAGTGCTGAAGACTATTGCTAGTGAGTTTCATTTAAGAGAAGAGTGGGAAGCTAAGAAATGTAGAATTTGTGTCCTTTCATATTCAAAAATAATTTCATTTCATTCAATCATTCATCTAATTTAATAAACAAATTTATATAGCTGCCCAACTCACACATAGGTGATTCCAGGCAACTTACAAAATTAAAAAAGTCCATCATCTAATAAGAACCCATTAAATAGCCCTTCATGGGCCAGCAATCACACAGGCAAATCAGCCACTTGATTGTATCCATCTCCATCTATTTCCATTTATAAAATGTCTAACCCATTTTTCATTAATTAAAAAAACCCTCAGAAGTGGAGAAATAGCAAATTAAAATAGTTTACAATAAATTTAAACAATTTACAATACATACAATCCCTATAAACAAAATGTTACAGGAGTAATATCTTTTTCAGTTGGTTAGTAAAAAAAAATAGTTAAAATATCACCAGCTTATACATCTGATCTTACCTTGGAGGAAACAGATTCTGGGCTCCTCATGTTTCTCAAGCAATAATCCCATGAAAAAATTACTGCCATAGTCTTCCATGCGTATAAAAGCCCCATATTTATGAATACCAAATTCATAGGGTGTATATTCAACCCATTCTAAAGAAATGAATGAAAGAACATGCTCCAACTTAGTTACACTACTATTTTCTTCTTTTAGTCCATATATATCTTTCTTCAATTTATATCCCACCTTTTTTGTTCAGGAGCTCAAGTTCATGTCCTGTATTTACACTTCCGCCTCCCATTTTCCCCAAAGCAACAATTTAGAGAATATCTTTTTGCCTCTTGGCTTCATTTCCACATTTGCTTTGTCCAACTGCAGAAAAATGACCTTTGCATGGTTTCAGACTGCATTTGATTTTAACTGTTTTGCAATCCAACTTCAAGCCTATCCTCATACCTGCAAATTCACTGGTTTTAATATTCATCCTCACATTTTGAGCTGCATAAATAGGATATGGGTTTTGTCCCTTTATGACTGCTTTCTGTTGATCAGATAGCTTCGTTGGATCCTTCTGGGTACAGTAAAATAAAACACCAGTCAGTTGATGTACACTTAAGTTTTCCAAGTGAAATTTTTAACAGCTTTATACTCTGTTATAACTGCCTCTGACTATCTTTTGATAATTATGGAAGTTTCATTCTAACACATTAGGGAAAGTGTTGCTAACCTTTTGGACCTCAGGGACCACCAAACTCATAATTTTAAATCCTGCAGACACTAATATGAATTTTGACTGACGGTGGCTTGCTGACGTTTTCCCAGAGTCTCTGCAGAAAGCAGAAGATACCCTGGGAAAATCCCCCAAAAAGTCTGCAGGAAAGTTCCCCACCCCATTTTCCTACCAATCGATCATTACTTACCATCTCCAGCTCTGTTCTCAGGGGGAGAGAGAGAGAGACTTTTGGCTTCATGCAAGGAAAGCAGCAGAAGTCTTCCTTTCTCTCCCCCAAACTCTGCCAGAAATGAGTCTTTGCTGGTGCAGCATCTTGGAGCAGGATGCCTTGCAGGGTCCCAAAGACTCATTTTGGTGGAGTTTGGGGGAGAGAAAGAAAGACTTTTGCTGCTTTCCTTGCGTGCAGCCAAAAGCAGAAGAAGAAATAAGCAGAAAGAAGCAGCCTGGTGGCTAGGCCAGGTGTGTGGGGCAAGTGGGGCAAGCTCCCCCCACCCCCTTTCCCCTCTCCCCTCATTACCTTGTGTTGTTCTCAATGCAAGCAACGCAAGCCTTGTGTTCTCGCGCAGCCTGGAATAATTGCTTTGGGGGGTGCTTTGGGGATGACATTTTTCTGAGGACCACCAAAATTTTCTCGCTGGCCACCAGTGGTCCCCAGCCCATTGGTTGGCGACCACTGCATTAGGGGAGTGTTTCTCAACCTTAACAAGTTTAAGTTCAGTGGACTTCCACTCCCAGAATTCCTAACCTTGCTAGCTGGATAATTCTGGGAATTGAAGTCTTCATCTTAGTTGCCAAAGTTGAAAAATACTGCATTAGAAGATGCTAAGAATGAATAATAGCACCTGGCTAGAAATGAATAAATAATTACCCATTAAACAAACCCTAATTTTTTGTTAAATATTAAGAATCATGTTACTATACTAAAAGTTAGTCAATAGTTCTGCCCATTTAAATTGCCTAGATTTATATCTTCTTCATCTTTGGTAGCAATTCCCACTAGTGTCAAAGATGTACCATTCCTATAGAAAATTAAAATTGTTTATACTTTGGTCATATCATTTATTGGGAAGCTAATGTGTTCTCAGCCATCATAACCTTCAATGCATCACATAAATAATCAATCAATCCCATGCAGGATTAATACCTTAAAATTAAATTTTCAACATCATCTTATTAAGCAACACACAATGGCATATTTTTATTTGTTTTCGCTGCAGTTTGGCACATATTCAAAAATATTATTCATTCAAGAAATTATAAGCATTATAATTATACCATTTATAATAATATTTTAGTAATATTTTTATCTTTAGTGCCTTTGAATCATTGGTGACATCTGCTAGCTACTTGAACTAATTCAGGCAGTTTCTTGACAAGATTTTCAGTGATTTGGACAGAGAGAGACAGAGACAGAAAGAGACAGAGAGACAGAGATTGTCTCAAAATCATCCAGTTGGCTTTGTGCCTGAGGCAGGACTGGAACTTACATCTCCTTTTTTACCCTAAATCACCAACACCACTACCTCCACCACCACATCATCAACTGGTTATCTCTTAGTAATAATGCATTTTAGTTACTACTGAGGTATTGTATTTATTTCTAGTCTTAAAGTTAGAAACAAACTACCTCATAATATTATAACACTTCTTTCACAAATTTTAGGGCGCGAACTTTTACCTTGTTGTTTAGAATGTACTCTATGATAAGGCCCCATAAATCCACAAGGGTAGCTTTCCTTCCTGTTTTCTCCAAAGCAATTAACTCCTGAAAATAATATGCGAGTTGTTCAGCAGAAAATGCCCCAACTTTTCCACTTGTTACAATTTTCTGAGCACTGCCAACTGCATTCTGGAGATTTCTTTGCGACCAGTAAGCGTCTTTGTAGAGCATAGACATACACCTACCAAAATCATAATTTTGAATTTCAGTTTTAAAAAAAAGATATGGAATATCTACAAATAATTCCAATATTTAATAGGCAGTAAATTAATTGCTTGGATATCAGGCGTAGTTTCGCTTGTATAACATATTCCATTAGGACTGGAATAAAATAACAATACAGCATCTCTGAAGTTGGTGCTATATTGCAAGAAATAGAAATGAATTAAGAAAAGAATTGAGCTAGGATAAATTCCAAACTCATTTAAGTCAGTGTAGGAGTGTAATTTAAACCTACTATGATAAAAAGTTCTTTTCAATGAAATACTCTCACTAAATTCTAGAGAAGATCAAAATAATTGTTTTCTCCACATTCTTTGTATTTTAACCTTTTTCCTGTACTATGCACACCATAAATGAAATGATCAAACACTAGTCTCTACTGTATGCCAACTTCATGCTCAGTTGGACTATTTATGATGACTTCTCAGTCACATATCTCAAAAACAAAGGCAAATTTAGGGATCCTGCTTACTGGGGACTTTTGGGAGTTGAATTCATACTTCTTAAACTTGCCAAAGTTGAGAAACATTGTCTTACAATCTCACCGTTTAAAGTGGCCTCCCGGACTTGAAGAATTCCCCCCTACCCCCTTTATTACAATTTTATTGTAATTCCATATAAAAAGTCTTTGTAGATTAAGCCAGCCCACATGGCTCACTTAATAGAATAACAGAGTTAGAAGGGATCTTGCAGGTCTTCTAGGCCATTTGATCAGGCAGGAAAGCTTATAACATTTCAGACAAGTGGGTGTCCAATCTCTTCTTAAAAACCTCCAGTGTTGGAGCACCCAAAATTTTTGGAAGCAACTTGTTCCACTGATTGTTCTGTCAGGAAATTTCTTCTTAGTTTTAGAATGATTCTCTCCTTGATTAGTTTCTATCCATTGCTTCATGTCTGCCTTCAGGTGCTTTGAATAGGTTGACCCCCTCATCTTTGGGGCAGCCTCTTAGATAGTGAAATACTGCTATCATGTCACTTCAGACATACCCAATTCCTGCAATCATTCTTCATATGTTTTAGCCTCTAGCCCCCTAATCATCTTTGTTGCTTTTCTCTGCAATCTTTTTAGAGTCTCAACATCTTTTTTATATTGTGGTGATCAAAGCTGGATGCAGTATTTCAAGTGTGGTTTTATCAAGGCCTTATAAACCAATTAAGAACGGATTTGTTTCTGCATGCAGTTATACCTTCTGTTTAAAGACGGCCATTCCTCACTCTATCATGTTGTTGTGCATCTTGGCAGCATTCTTACCAAGTTCAACTTTATTCTGTTCACACTTACCAAATACAATATCAACTGTTTCCAGTAGCACAGGGCTATACCATGTCTAATAGGCTATCTCATAACTGTTAAATCAATTACTAAGTGACAGGAATCAAGGCCATCTCTTCTTATTGTATTCTTATCAATTTGATATCGAAGAAGTCAATATCAAACTATAGATACATACCATGTAGACCCTGAGATGCCACTAAAATATGTGAGGATATCTAAGAGGCCCAGCTGTTGTAGCCCAGACAGGCTGCCATAACAACTGGTCATTGCTCTCATCCCTCCTCCAGAAGCTAAAACAGCCACTATAGGAACCTAGAAAAACAGACAGATGTTCTTGACAGATAAAAGTGATCCTTTTTTTCCCCCTTGGATGATACATATACAAGTAGACTTTGACTTACAACATTCACTTAACAACCATTAAAACTTATGACATAGCTGCAGGGGTGGGATTCAACCGCTGTTACTACTGGTTCAGTACTTATCCTGCACACATGTATAATATGACAAAAGCTGTGCCTCCCGGACAGCTGGATAAGCGCTTTGCGCGGGTACGCAGCACTTGAAAAATGCCTTTTTTCCTGCTTTTTCAACCTCAGCTGTGCCACACAAAGCAGCTGAGGTTGAAAAAGCAGGAAATAAAGGACAGGTAAGAGCCCGGGCAGCATGTGGGCCAAACAGCAGCAGACACAGAACTGGTTCTGTGTCTGCTGCTTTTCAGAACTACCGGTTCTAAAGAGCCAGGCAGAACTGGTAGCATTCCACCCCTGCATTGCTGAAAAAAGAGACTTGTGACTGGTTCTTGTAGTCCAGGGTGCCAAACTGGCAGCCCATGGGCCAGATGCATCATGCACAGGCCACGCCTACCCTGGCTCCGCAAAGGCAAAAAAATGTCATGATACATCACAATATGTCACATGACATGATCAAATGTAACACCTGTGCTGTAGTCTGTCTATTATTATAATGTCCTCAGATGCTATGATCAAAATTTGAAAACTTGGCAACCAGCAAATATTTATGAGTCATTAGATACGAGATAAGCAGCAAATAAATTTTATAAATAAATAAATGACAGTTGCAGTGTCTTGGGATCATGTGATTGCCATTTGTGACCTTCCCAGGAGGCTCCTGAGAAGCATATCACATGGGTATTGTTCATCAGACAATGAGGGAAGTTCCCATGTGATTTGCTTAACAATCATAGCAAAAAGTCATAAAATTAGTTGTGATTAACTTAATGACCACATGGCTTAGCAATGCAAGTGCCAGTCCCCATTGTGATAAGCCAAGGACTACCTGTGTATATCATTTCTAATGTTATCTTACAGAGTAAACAGGAACGATAAAATGAGAACAAGAAGAAAGCATTTGCCCCACAGCATTTTCTTCCTTAAAAATAAATTTTGCATTGCTAAAATATCTGTGAATTTAGCTAGGATTTCTTAGGCTCCACTAATTTAACTGGTCAAGGAAGGATTCAGTTTCTCTTTGTGCTCCCAGTGCTCCCAATGCTGCCTGAGGAATCCTGGCTGTTGAAGTCCACACATTTTAAAGTTGCCAAATTTGATAAACGCTGCCTGAGGATGTCAATTCCAGCTAATCAAGGGGAAAAAATGAGCTTATTTTTTTTCCCAAAATTAAACATGTACTCAATTCCTCAAGTTTAAACTGTACCTCTAAAGAAAACAAAAAGAAAGCTTTGTTAACCCCTGAAAGAAGCGATCTTAGCAAATATATTGATAAAAAGGAGTTTTCTACCTCATATTTCCAGGGTGGCACCCTCAGCTTTAATACCTTCTTGAAGGCATGAGAAACAATAGTCCTTCGCCTTGCCAAAAATTCTTCCTCTCCCTTAGAAAGTTTAAAGCCAATACGCACATCCATATCAATAGGATGGTTCCTAGAAAGGAAAAAATAAATAAAAATATCCAGATTCTACCCTTCCATTTAATTGACATCAGTATATAGTGAAAAATCAACTGCATGTCATTATTCTTTGTTTTAACCACCAGCAGCATATTTTTCCCTTAAATCCATAATACTGAAAGCCAGTTTACCCCATTATTTAGACATAATGTAAATTACAGCACTATAAGGTCTCCTTCAGGTCAAACTCACTCCTGGTGTCTTCATGAATACATCGTGTGGCTTTCTTGGAAATGTTTTGCCACAGCCGCCTTCTGGGATATTTTTTCAATTTCCCGCTCTAGCTTACAACCCTGGTATCCCTTTCTTCAACACAGATATTTTAATTTGTACTTGATCTTATATATAATAGTGATGCTGTATCTTGATTTTCAGGTATTTTCTGATGTACACACCTTTCTTCAACTTTCACGGTCAGATCCAAAGCTTGATCCTGGAAGAAGTAGAATCCTGCTAAATTTACTAATGCAAAATACAAAATTTATTTTGGTATTAAGAAAACTCCCTTGCTCTTTTTCTATCTCTGCTATGATCCAAACCTTCATACTAATGTGTTTGTTAAAACAGGCAGCATTAAGTGAAGATATTCCTTTTCTTCATAAGTATGCCACATTGTTTGCTAAAAGGGTCTATAGACTTTTATGTAGACAACACTTTGTCTCTTTAATTTCTCATAAAACAATCATTGATGTTACACATTACTTGTCCTCATTTACCACCATTTCTGAGTCAAGAGCTAGCCAATATAGTAGAGGCACATAGAAATAAGCAACTATAAGTTGTTCTATCACAGTGATCATTTTGACCTCAGGCTGTAGAGGTTTTGCTAAAGGTAAAAATAAATAACTCTGCTCCCTTTAATCAAATAAGTAAAAGAGTGTACAACAACACCATGGTGTCATACCTCAGCAAAGAAAAAAAAATGCTAAGAAGCCAGGAGGTGGTATGAAGCAATATACGTATTTGGTAGCTTCCATATTCTTGGAGATATATTTTTCCATGCTAGCTTTATAAAAGATATTGCGAAGAAAACCACACATCACCATAATAGAGAGCCACTTTGTTGTAGTGATTCAAGTACTAGAAGCCAAGAGATTGAATTCTAGTTCTGCCAGAGGCATGAAAGCCAGCTGGGTGATCTTGGGCCAGTCACACTCTGTCTTTCAGCCCTATTCACCTTACTGTTGTAAGAAAAACAAGAGGCAGGAATATTGGCTATGTTTGCTCCTTTAAGTTGGCCAAAATTACAAAAAGCATGATAAAAAAAAATGAGTGATAACAATAATATGGAACCCCAAGTTGTAAAGAGAGGGAAAAAATGAGATAAAATAAAATTTTATCCAACGTGCCTACCGTCCCTGTGGTATTGTTTATTTTATTCTTTTATTTTTTTATTTTTTCTTATATGTATCCATGTATTCATAACTAAGTTTTTACTTTTGTCAATTGCTTATCTTGTAAGCAATTGACAAAAATAAATAAATAAATAAAAAGATTGTCCTTTCTCTGAGATGTGAAATATGAGAACATGAGATATAAAAAGTACTTTTCCTGGCAATATGATACAATACAGAGTCAGCACCAGGTTTCATATCATGCCTATCACTTTGACACAAAGACTTAAACATTTACCCTTCCTAGAGGTACAGCCAATTCAACTTCCTTTCCAATAGGGAGTTCAGAGACTGGAATAATTGCATTCCCAACCAATGAAGTCTTCACCTGTAAATCCTCACTCCATCCTTCCTAGGAACCAAACAAAGTTGCTGCAAATCAGATTATATAAAAGCTACGTACATGCCAGAGGGAAGTCCATCCCAAAAGAGGACAATGGGAATGCAAACTTTAGCAGAAGACCAATATCAGCAGCAAAATGCCTGGGATGCCTAGAACATAAGCATTGGTTCTTCTCATGGGCTACTACTTCTACTGCCCATCCCAATTTTTTACAGATGCAGGGTTTTTTGTTGTTGTTGCTGTTTCTTTAAAATTATTCTAGATGAATTTGGGACCACTGAGAAATAATGATAACTAGTGCTCAGTTATGGGGTTACTTTATCAGTTATGGCGCTTAACTTTATTATGGGTTCATTTAAAAATATTTTTAGGACTCAATGAAATAAAATTGCATGCTTAAGGCAGAGTGGATGAATATATTTATAAAGCCACTGCTGGCAGATGAAATACCACTCATTAGTTTACTTATTTTTCCCTTATGAATTTGTATAAAATTATGGAGCCATTATATGTGCCTATTTGTTCAAAGGGGGATGCTTGCTCTAATAACTGAGGCTCTAGCAAGCAAATGCACCATCTTACCTCTAGTATTGCTATGGTTTGTAACAATTTCAGGTTCAGGTGAGAAGACACTTCTTTGTTCACATGAAAGATAAATGGAATCTCCTCATGGTTTTCTGCTAAATTTTCTCCACAGAACACTGTTAACTGATTTTCAAAGGACCCTGGTACTGATAAGTTAATTTGGCAATTGTCTAAAAGTGAAAAGAAGTGTTTAAAACCAACTGGTTTTTAAGGATATCATGAAAAAAACACGTTTTTTTCCACAGAACCCTGGAAACAGAATGTTAACCCTCTTGCCTGGTGATAGAGGAGGAGGTGGTAGTCGGGTGTTGGGGGGGAGGGAGAGAGGGAGGGAGAATAATTTGAGTGTTCCTCAAGTACCAATGATATTATGTTTATAATGTAATACAAGTTTAATACATTACTGCTTTATTGTTATGTTGCTTTGATTGGTTATAACGAAGGTCCCCAGACAACTTTCTAGCAAACAGATACATTTTCTGCTGAAGAAATAATTCCTTGTTGAAATCACCTGAACACAACAATTGAATGATACTAAGCAAAAGCAGTATATTGAGAAAATCCAGACTATTATTTTTCCCATACATGGGTCGATTTTAAACATCTTTTTCTTTTTAAAGAAAATCTCTCTCTTGAAGAATTGTACTGTATCACAAGAAGCAATTCTAAGCAAATTGTACTCTGTTACTGTTCTTTCCTTTAATTACTAGCTGAATATAAACGCAGACAGATTAAACTCCACAAAGGCTTTCATACAAAGTTTCTTTATTGGTTCATCAGGTATCCTCATATATAACTCACGGTTATGTTGAGATTCATCTCAATGTCCAAATCTTTGCATAGCTGAATTCAAAGTGTCAAAGGATAGTGTTCTTGTCATCCCCATAATGAAGGAGCAAGGGAGGTGAGGTACCAGCACATTGCTGGGGTCCAGGCAAGAGTAAAGGAACACCCCCAACCCACCAAGGGTCAATTCAGTGACCAATCAGGATTACAGATGTGACCACATGAAATGGACTACATTTCCCAGGATGCCTTAACTACATTTACCATGATGCATTCCCTTAAGGGGACAGCTCCCAATTCCTAACTATCTATCCCAATTCCCAATTAACTCTAAACTGTCTGGACAGCACATTACAGTAAGCAACTACTTTGCCTTTTAAAAAGATACTTCAGCAGAGACTTCAGCTAACTAGTCTAATACGAAATAAATCACAAAATCAGAAGTCAAAGAACTGTGGGGGGGAAGAGCAGCAGTCATCAAATACAATTTGTAGAGTGTCTTCATAAAAAAAAAAAAGTTCCTGGCTAAAGACTCTTTGGGAATTTAGTTTAGGATTCCGGGAATTATAGCCAAGAATGCCAGCCTGGGAAACATCGCTGTGGCACAAACAACAAAGTAAAACAGCAAATTTTGCCACCCAGATTTAGGAGCCTTGAGTAAAGAAGATCAGTTTAAGTTATGCAGGTTTGCTTTCCATTGGTTATGGGGCTTGGAGCAAAGACACAGCTTAGTAGTTGACTTTCTACAGCTAAAACTTTCTGTAATAATTCCAGTGCACTATCACTGTATCTGTACCATATACCAGCCTTCAGGGATTAGAATATGTGAAAAATGTATATTTGAATAATCATATTTATTTCACTCATATTAGCACTTGGTTTATGAGACAGGGAGACATGTCATAGCCTTCTTTCAAAGAACTGTGGTTACAAATGACCTACCCCTTATTATCCATGGAGCCATCTTACTTTTATTGATAGTTCCTTTAATACACAGACAAGGTTGTGCCTACATAAAAAAACAAAACAAAAATCCAATTGGGGAGAAATGACTATGCAAATGTATTAATTATTCTTTTCTTTTTAGGCTTAAAAATAGGCTTATGACTTATATATGCAAATCTTTTATCTATTAAGAGTCTCAATAACCATTATTATTCCCTTTACTCACCACAAGAACTCCATTAGTGATGACCTTAGAGGAAGGATGCTTGCTGTAGAAATAAAAATGTTTGCTTACTTTTCTGACTATAAAAATAGCAGCACAATGAAAATAATAACATTCGGTAGATATAAAAATTGTAAAACTTTCAGTTCTAATAGGAAAATTAGTCCAAAATACAGAAATATCCAGAATAAAGGGGATTCAACACTTGATCACAAGTGTATCATGCATGTTGCCCTCAGAAGGGCATTACATTAGAAAGGTTTTTAAAAGGTTTTCAAGGTTCTGTTAATAAATTTACAAAAATAAAAGACCATTCATGGAATTCCTGTGATGTCTATTTCTCCATCTGGCCTACCCCAGAAGAGCTGACAAATAATTGCAATGCTGAATACTCCAATAATAGTTTAAGTTTAAATGAAACATGAATTAAAGAATATGTCTGCATATTATTACATCATGATGGAAGAAAGGAAACACTTCACCATTTTTCCAATGAAAATTCAACATCCAGTTCTGCTCTTTTCTCCTTGAAGGGTGAGACAAAAGATAAATTAAAATAGTGTCAAGTCAGCCCCAAGATATTCACAGCTACACAAATGCTTACACATGCCTCTGTTTCCTTAATGAATTCTTACTATAGTTCTGTCTATATCAGTGTTAACTAAAGCACATAAATATGTATTTATTCTACCAATGTAGCTGTTTAAAATTTAATTTCTTGTGTTGTCATACACTACACTACTTAATTAGCATCTTGTGATTGATTCATATCATTTAGCTTATTTTAAAACAAAATCAAAAATCAAATCATCTTCTGTTTAAAATATCAAGCACTTTTCCAGATATTGCAATGGGTGAATAATATGATCCAACACTCCTCACGAACACCAAGGTGAAGCTGATTATATTACAAATTAAATTTGTCTGGTTCACAAATAAGTGTTCAATTATTCAGAATGATGTGTAATTATAGTAATCTAGGTATAAAATGGGTTAACATGTTGTAATCTATAAAAGCATAGATCCTGGGAATTTGAAAAATGTAGCATTACTACATTCCTTTATTTAACGTATCATTCAGAAGGAGGTTCTAACCTCAAACTAACATGTTAAGGATGTCAGTGGACAGTTAGTAATTGATTCCAAGAAGATTGGAAGGCTTCCAAAGCTTTGGAAAAGGTATTCAGATATCACAAGGTGTCCCTATCTCCAAAGTCCAGAATTGTCTTATAATATTCTATGGACTTTCAAGTAACAACATAGAAAAAATATTGATGCTTTTAAATGTAACCTACAAGTCAATTTAGAATTTTCACTCAAGGTACAAATGACCACATTCAAATTTTTGAAGTTTGGACACATTATATGAAAACCAAACTCCCTGGAGAAGTCATAATGCTGGGGAATGTGGAAAGAAATAGATAAGCAGGACCCGCAGAAAAGTGGATGTACTCGGTTACAGCAACAATGTGTACCCCTGAAGGGTGAGATTGGGGACAAATCATACTAGAGAAAATCTGCCTATGTGATCACTGTGGTTGACACCTACTTGATACGCAAAGTCAATCAACCTTTCACCTGATGTCAAATCGTATTACGACTGAGTTATCTTCTGTGCCTATATTACAGTTAGAAAGCTAAAGCTTGAAATTAGTCTTATCCTTTTTCTAAGAGTTATCTCTGCCTCAAAGATCAATGTGTGCACATATATTATATTTTATTTTATTATCTTAAGCTTCTAGCCATTATATCAGCCTGCAAATATTTCCAGGTCTCATATGTGAGAAGAAATATTTTCTCCGTAGACAGATGTCCACGGAGAAAATATTTAATATCTCAAACATTTATCATAGATGAGAATGAAACATTCAGAATCTCTGACCTCCACACATAAAGATTTTTATATGATAAAAAGACCCAGATATTACCCTAATGACAATGAATAATGACAATCTTATACTCATTATTAGATACTAATTTCTCTTAGATAAATAATTGTGCATCACTAGAATTATATAGAGCTACAGTATTTAATATTGAATCCATCTTGCACAGATTGTTATCCAACACATGCCCTGCCCCATGTTACAAAGAAAGTCTCACCTCAGAATTTAACACAAATGTATGTATCAGATTCTGTCCTGGAGCAATATTACCTAGGTCAAAAGCAACGGAAGTATCATAACTGTTCAGACTGCTCAGCAAAATGCCTCTGTTGTAGAATGATAACTCCAGAATATTCTGCAAAGTGCAAATGAGAGCCTATTTTAACAAATAACAAATCTTTTCTCATTTACTAATGTTTAATGAGCCATGGTGATGCAGTGGTTGGAATGCAATATTGCAGGCTAATTTTGCCGACAGCCAGCAATTCAATTTTTGCCTCATTGCCTGATTGACTCATCCCTCCAAGGACAGTAAAATGAGGACCCAGATTGTTGGGGGCAACATTCTGACTCCGTAAACAGCTTAGAGGTGGCTGTAAAGAACTATGAAGCAGTATATAAGACTATTGTTATTGTTATTGCTAGTTAACATTGTTAGAAAAGGGGAAGAGAGCTCATTCTACAGTCTACAGCTGTATGGTATAGCTGAGTCTAAACAAGACTTTGCTCCTCTGGGTAATCTTCTGGGTAATCAATAATAGGAATGATAAAGAACAAATTCACCTTTACAGCACTATGGATTCGGTATTGGAAAGTTTCATTCCATTCAGGATCGCTGCTGTTATAGACAACTGGAGTTCTTTTTATCAATGGCGATGCCGTAGGAAGTTTCAAGGCCACATAACAATCTGATTTAGACACTATAATCATTAAAAAAAATGCCAGAAGAGAGAAAGCCTAGAAAAGTTATTTTTCTTCATATATTAATAGTATTTTGTAATCTCTTTCAGCTAAGCAGGTATAAAGAGAGACCAAGACTAAAATCCTAAATCTGAACAGAAACTACAGTATAACCAATACTGCAGTATTTATTTCTGAACAAGTACCGTTAACACAGTGGAGAAACTTCCTATCACCTTTTGAATATAAGTAATTCTGCTGTTAAAATTAGCATTGAAAATTTCATGCCAATTAGCTTGTGTAATAATTTCTAGGCAGGGAAGGTATTAACCATTCTAAATAGGAATTTCTACATGTATTTATTCCACTTCTTCTCACCACTTCCCTTCAACCTTTCTCCTTTCCATAACATTGATTAAGTGCCTGTTTTAATATCTAGAAGCTTTTGTTTAGAAGGATGCCATGTGCTTATACAAACAATGGCCCAACGGGCTATTATTTTCTCCAAGAATACAACAACTATTCTTTATACTTCTGTGTTGGAAGTGCAAAAATGCATTTCCTAAAAATTGCACACACTTGTTTTCCAAAACTAATTGGGTTTGCTATGCTGAGACCCTTCTCATCAGAGGTGTGTACAGGAGCAGGTCATGGGAAGAATAAATTATTAAAGATCATGGTGTTTGAAGAAATAGAACCAGTATGTCTTAATACTGATGTGATGCTAAATAAACAAATGGATCATCACACAAATGAATTCCAAATTCCCACTTGAGGCACAAATGACCAGTCTCAAATCATACTTTAGATTATGACAGAGTTGATACCAGCTTGATGATAGATAATGAATTGGTGTGCTGTGAAGAATAATTAACATTTATATCTTGAGCAACATAATCCGCTGAATCAATTTAAATAAATAAATTACTTACATAAATCTAGGCCATGGATGTTTCTGGCTCTCAGGATTTTTACTGTGAGATTATAGTAAGGATGAGCTTCAAACTGAAACAACAAGGAAGATGATTTATTTTAATTTAAGAAAACAAGAAATATATTTGGAAAGCCTTCTGGACTCCTAGAATTTTCAGCCCCTTTGGTCAACCTCTACAGCAGAGGTCTCATTCTCGCAGCCCATGGGCCAATTGCGGCCCGCAGAATGATATCCTGTGGCCCCCACTGTGATATGAAAGTATAATATTAGTGTATAATATAAATATAAAGTATAATATAAAGTATAATATTATGCAGCCCAGCCTCACCCAGACTCTGCCTCCAGTGGCCCCCAGGTAAATTGTGTTTGAGACCCCTGCTCTACAGTGTTAATTGTAAATTCTGGGAGTTGCATCCCTATAACCTCTAGAAGGCTCCAGATTGCAGAAGGACGTAAGAGACAATATGTACATATAAAAATAAAAAATTACTGGAACACTTCTACGATAATTATCAGTTTAATTAGGTATGAATAGCACAGCAGTATTATTATAGTAAAATACAGAGACTGATTTATCATTGCTTTTTCTCACAGCAACATTGGGATTTTCTATCTAGGCACCAGACCCAACCATTCTAAGTTTCTTAGATTAGTCAAGGTCAGTTAAGAACTAGCCCCTGTTGTAGATGCTACAATAAGGAGGTAAACAAAAGCAATTTAAGGTAACCTGGCTTTGGAATCATGGAGATGGTGAGCTCCACTTCACTGGTTGTGCTCAAGAAAAGGCAAATACCAAGGCAAGGATTATTGCTGGTCCCATCCCCTAGGGAGATACATCTGGTGGGCCCAGAAGAAGGGCCTTCTCTGTGGTGGCTCCCTCTCTCTGGAACATCATTTCCTCAGAGATTAGATAGGTCCCCATTCTAACGTTCTTTTGGAAGGTGTTGAAGACATGGTTCTGCCAGCGGGCCTTGGAAACCCATGCCAGGATAGAGCCCATGAAATGGTTTGTATGAATGAGTGTTGTTGCCCGGGTAGGGGAGGTTTATTATTTTATTGTTTTACTGTTTTTCTTTTTATTCTTTTTATTTCTTTTATATGGTGTTTCATCTTTGTAAGCTGCCTTTTATATCCGGGTAAACTGCCTTGAGTCCCCAGGTGCAAGTAGGGGTAATATTAATTTTCTAAAATGAAATTAAATTTAAAAATTAAATAAATATCATCAAAGATTAAATTTGAGTTCTTGCATAAATCAAGAAATTGGATGAGATGAGCCACATGACCCCCTCCAAGTCTGGACTCTATAGCTGTATTTAGTTATCTGCTTTTTATAATAGGAAACATATTGATTTCTCTAACTCAATATGTGCTTAAAGATTTCTTAAGAATATAAATACATTTATATTCACGTACTTCCATGTCTTTTTTCTTGATAATATTAACAGCCAGAAGTGGTAGCATTCGAGTCGATAGTCGGCCAAACATTGCTGAAGATAACTTCAGCACCAGAGACGAAGCTGAGGAACATGCTGAGCCTATAGTAAACACAATGAAAACGGAAAGGCTTTTGTGGTCACTGAACAGTAAAGTATATCATTATGTCCTAGCCCATCATTTAAGTTACCTTAAATGCTTGCTCTGACTCCTGTTTCTCTAAAAATAAAAACAGAGTAATTGGAAAAATAGCCTCCAGAGATTTGTAGCATTTACTCTAAGGACTTGAGTGAAATATTTGTATTCAGAATCAGGAAATGCCAGTTTTATCCCTCATTCTTTAGTCAGAGGATGACTAAAGTCTGTCCTTTTAATTAGGCCCCAATTTATTCCACTGAAGTTATTTTCTATACTGACAGAAAATACTTGTTATTCCTACGGAAGAAAAAAAAATCAGTTTTAGTTTCCAAACTGAAACAGTATCAGCAGATTTAAACTACTCACTTTAACTACCAAGTATAGTGTAAAATAATGTCACAATGTATACATATTATTTCTGGTAAATTCTTCTCCATTCTAAATGTATTGGTACAGAGAAATCCTCCAGTTACTTATATTTCTGTTACAGATTTTGAGCATCACCTGTCTCAAAACATTCCACCCATTGTTTTCTGCTACCATTAATAACTATTGGTGTCAAGGAGTGAAGGAAAACCTATGAATTTCATGCATGGTATGAGTTATGATATTTAAACTATGTGGGCATGTCATGTAGCTAGCAATTCATCCTTCAAGAATTAAAAATAGAATCGATTCAGATATTAGAAAAGTACACTTATTTTCAAGAGTGGCTTGGGAAGCCGGTCTTTTTCTCACTTGTAAACAAACTGCAATCAGTGTACAACCATGTGCAAGCAAGCTAAATAATTAATCTACCACTGTATTCCAATTTAAGACGAATAGGAGAAAACAAGAAAGTAAGGCACAATAGCCATGTTCATATGACATTGCTGTCTTGTCATTCCTTCCCCCAGCCAGATGGACAACCTCCATATGTTGGTATCCTGTGAACAAAGATAACTTGATCCAACAGCCAACCTATTCAATTAATATGAACATTTAGGGAAAGAGAACTAAAATGATAACAGACAGCAGTTGGAGGGTACCAACATTTGCAAAAAGGGAAGGAATCAGTGACATTCTGTTCACAAGAAAAGTGTGTGTCATTGTTGAACAAATCATCTGAAATACATCCAATTAACTGAATCTTTTTACATACCATATGAAGTATTATATTCAACATAAATAAGCTTGCTGCTACAAATTTTAAAAATATATAAATTGCATGTATATTAAAATTAATGCATGGGGCACATTAATATCTATTTCTGGCAGGTTGAACCAGACTTTGACACTGAGATAGGCTAATTTTTTGTGGGATCTTCTTACTATAGTTCTGAAATGAAAAAGAAGATTCAGTACAGATTGAATTAAAATTTGAGAACGACCAGTTTGAATTTCTGTTGGACTCTCTGACATTTGAGAGCTGTACTGGCTGGTTTCAATCATTTTACTCAAAGACTCACTTTCTTTAAGATAAACTGAATCCTCCCATGATGTCCAACATTCAGAGACATTTCTAATGGAGCTTACTACAGGCAGTGCTTTAAAAAAGGACCCTCTTATCTGAATGTACTTGTGCAGTAATGGAAAACAATCAACTTTTACAACGGAAGGTTCCTGATTCTCCTACTCAATGCTATCCCCACTCAATTGAAAAGGAGTTCCTGCAGTTTGGGGTTTGGAAAGGAGGTTCACAATAAGAGAGAGGCATCAGCAAAAACAAACAATATTTGACAATATTTGAAGAGAGAATACTTTGCACCAGAGGTGGTATTTAGCAGGCTCTGACCAGTTCTGGGGAACCGGTAGCGGAAATTTTGAGTAGTTCGGAGAACCGGCAAAAACCACCTCTGACTGGAGATTTTACAGTATCCTTCCCCTGCCATGCCCACCAAGCCACGCCCACAGAACTGGTAGTAAAAAAAAAAAAATTGAATCCCACTACTGCTTTACACTCACAAAAAAATGAATTTAGTAAAAACTACTATTTGAAATATTTGTCATGAATAGTTTCCAATTTAGTCACAATACCGGGATGATTAGTACTCTTCTTATTGGGTAAACCTGACTTAGACCACAAAGCAAAACAACAGACCTTAAGAGAGATGTGCTGGAACTGAGTTGACTCAGTTTCTTAACTGAAACTAAGTGACTTTCAATAGATAGTTCTAATAGAAAACTAACTTACTTGAAATTCTAACTGTCATTGTTCAAATGTCAATGGAACAATGGAACTTTGGCTATGGTCACGGAAAGCATAAATAATAAACATATCCTATTATTAATAGTTTGCATAAGCTTCGAAGGACCACATGGGGGAGTCAACGAAATCACTATGTGTAATAAAGCAGCCAACTCATTGGCCAAGCTCCCAATCATCAGCTTGCAATAGCATCTGTAACAAATTGTAATGTGACCTAAAAGATTTTATGAGGGGAATTTGTCATCATAAAAAATATAACATGATATCTGATCTAACTATTTTGGACATTGTATTTCAGTGATAAAATCATCAAGCACATGCAGTCATTTATCCCACTTTGCCTTCTCTGTATAATTTGCTACCCCCGAGACCAGACAGTGGCAAATGTGACTGATCTGGTCGTAAAAGTGACTTATTATAAAATGGTTAAACTGTTTGCAAGGTAATTTTGTGGTCCCTTCATTGGTGGCCTCAACAGGTTTTCTTGGGTTGCCCTGTGTATAGAGCAAATAGTATCCAAATTTAAGGCCTTACTACTATGACAACTTGTTATTGTATTTATAACATTTTATAAAAATGCAGACCAATCAGCAAGTATTAAAGTATCACAGTTATAAGGCAATTTCAGTGCAATGCTATAGGAGCAAGAGCTTTCTTTCCCAGTCATGATCCTAATAACTCAGTGTACTGTTTCATAGATTTCTATGTTCCAAAAATATCTTTTAAAAAGATGCAATTGTCACTTACAGATGGGGATTTCAGTTTATGAATCTTAAATTATACCATTATGCATACCTTTTGACTAGTACCAAATTTTGGGTATCTTCATATGCTACAAATTCTCCTTCCTGGACTATTCAGAATAATAGCTACATGCATTACCTTTCATTAATTGGACTATTGGTAATCCAAAATAAAATGTACTTATCATATGACCTGTTACCATTGTATAGCTTTAAAAACTATGGTATGTTATTTCTGAAAAATTGTGTTTTGTTCTGTTTCATTTCCTAAATCAATATATGATAATCCAACTCAAAATAAAGAAAAATGAGATGAACTTTTTGATGAATGCAGGGATCTTGACACTAAATCAAGTAGTAGTTTGTAACAGTTAATTTTACCATTTTCTATATTAAAGAATAAATACTATTTGTCAGTTGCCCTCCACTGGTCATATTTGTAATTACAATATTGCTTGACATTTCATTTTGGATCAATGGCATTTCTGGTTGTTGAGAAGGGAACTGTAAATTTTACAAGATTGAAAAGCTAGCAATCAATGCTTTCTATTCAAAGGACAGTCATCCTAGAATCTAGAAACATAAGATAGGCAGCAAACAAAGTATATTTATTTTGAATGTTTTTATTGTTTTAAAATTGTTTTTAGTGTTTTAATTGTAATGTATTTTTTAAACTACCCAGAATCATGTATTGAGTTGGGTGGTTACAGAAGTTGAATGAATGAATGAATGAATGAATGAATGAATGAATGAATGAATGAATGAGGATTCTGTAGACATTATTCCTGCCCCAGATTAACTTTCGTGTCCCAAATTTAAGCATCCAATTTCAATTAACTGCAGCTAAATGCAATCCCCATATCAGATTTAGATTGAAATTGCACCATGAATAACTCTGTTTAACATATTTTCTTCTTATGTCCTGTAATGCCAGTGAAGGACCCTGACACTGCTCTGTTCCTGGAAGGCAAGTGCAGCATTATAGAATAGAATAGAATTCTTTATTGGCCAAGTGTGATTGGACACACAAGGAATTTGTCTTGGTGCGAATGCTCTCAGTGTACATAAAATAAAAGATACATTCATCAAGAGTCAAGAATCATAAGGTACAACATTTAATGATAGTCATAGGGTACAATAAGCAATCAAATCATACTGGGAAACAGTCAATATAAATCATAAGGATACAAGTGACAAAGTTACAGTCATACAGTCACAGGTGGGAGAGGATGGGTGATAAGGAGTGATGAGAAGATTAATACTAATAGTAATGCAGACTTTGTAAAGAGTTGGACAGTGTTGAGGGAATTATTTTTTTAGCAGAGTGATGGTGTTGGGAAAAAAAACTGTCCTTCTGTCTAATAGTTCTGGTGTGCAGTGCTCTATAGCATCATTTTGAGGGTAGGAGTTGAAAGAGTTTACGTCCGGGATGTGAGGGGTCTGTAAATATTTTCAGAGCCCTCTTTTTGACTCATGCAGTATACAGGTCCTCGACTGAAGGCAGGTTGGTAGTAATTGCTTTTTCTTCAGTCCTAATTACTCTCTGAAGTCTGTGTCTGTCTTGTTGGGTTGCAGAACCAAACCAGCCTCTGTAAAATTATGGCAGCCTGTAAAACTACTTTCCACTGGAAATTGTTTGGCTCCCCCTGTCACTATAACTGACACTCTCATTTGTTATCTTAAGATTGGAGTCAGTGGTGGGATTCAATTTTTTTTACTACCAGTTCTGTGGGCGTGGCTTGGTGGGCGTAGCAAGGGAAGGCTACTGTAAAATCTCCAGTCAGAGGTGGTATTTGCCGGTTCTCCAAAGTACTCAAAATTTTCGCTATTGGTTCTTCAGAACTGGTCAGAACCTGCTGAATATCACCTCTGATTGGAGTGCTTTTTGAAGTGTTTAATATGGTAATTTCCTTTCTGATTTTAGAATAAATGTTTACTGATAAATGGTTTAAGGTGTCTAATTAAATGCCTTAAGAAGCCCCTTAAGATATTATTAGATCTCTTTGTGGCTTTCAGTACTATCCATCATAGTACCCTTCTGGATTACTAAATGTCTATGGAGATTTTCAGTCATCCAGATCATGGTTGACTCCATGGTTGTCCCAAAAGTGCTTTTTTCAAGAGGCAACTGGACTTTCTGGTTTTTCTTCAGCTTCAGAGCTGAAGAAGGTTTTTGGATGAGAAGCGAAATGTCTTCAAAGAAAAATCAGAAAAAGCACCTTTGGGACCTTCTGGATTACCTGCAAAAGTTACAATATGAGACACTTCTAGCTGATCTTGTTACTCCAGTTAGAATTTCTTATGCTTATAATAGCTAGATATATATTTTCACCACAGGGCTGGATTGGGGACACTGTGGAAGTCCTGGCCCAGTTCCTTCAACCGGAAGAAACTGGATTGGTTGAAACAAATTCACATCAAATCACCTTAAATACAAGACACATCTATTCTTCGTCAGTAATCAGTCTGACTTAATCCTGGTTCCAACTTTGTCTCTGGATGGGATCCCACTCCCACCTTAAGCCAGTAAGTGGAAGTTGTAGCCAAGAGTCCTTTGCCAACTCCAGTTGATGTGATAATTGCAGGCCTTTTGGGCCTGAGATGACATGGCAACAGGAATTCCTGCCCTTGTCACCTCCTATATATATAAAACTGTAATTGTAATGATATGTGGGGATGGTCTTAGGAAAGAGCCAGAACCACAGGAACCTCAGATAAGAGGCAGATTAACCTGTAGCAGGAATGTGGGCTTGACAAATGTTTCAGAAGGGACCCTCCCTAGTCTCTTGGGTAGAAAGGTGATAGGGGAAAGATGTACTTTGTTAATATAACTTTACAATAAAGTAGGATTAGTGCATCTGGGAATGTTTCTTGTCTGGATTACTTTGCAAAACTGACAGTAATGAACTTTACATGGGGAACCCCCTTGAAGATGACTTTGAACTTAAATAAGCCCAAAATGCAATGTTGTCTGTTAACTAGAACTAACAGATTCAGCAGGGTTTCATACTAAAGATCCTGCATTGGCAGATTCTGATTCTGAGCCTAATTCAAGATGCTGATAAACTATATGCTATTAATACTCTGATTCTTGTAATCTTTCATTTGGCAAAACAATGTATCTTTAGAGCAGTGGTCCCCAAACTTGGCAACTTTAAGACTTGTGGGCTTCAACTCCCAGAATTCCACAGCCCGCTATGCTGGCTGGAGAATTCTGGGAATTGAAATCCACAATATTAAAATTACCAAGTTTGGAGACCTCTGCTTGAGAGCAAAACATTTTGAACCAAGGTACCTCAAATGGGCTAATTTGCAGAGTCCAAAATCTGGGACTCATGACTCGCTTAGAATTTAAATTTGGCAAATGTTACAAAGCATTTTATGACAGAAGCATTATCATAAACAGTCTAATTATTTTAAAGCCCTGAATGGATGGGCCACTAGGGTTTCTATGGGAATACCTTTTCCAGTCAACTTTTTACTTACTCCATCCAATCACTGAAGACAGTTCTTGAGTATCCCAACTCTGCAAGAAGTGAGAAGGGTTGGGATCTGATGAACTATTTTGTTTGACTGTAAATTAATTTGTATCCTTTGTTGAATAGAGCAAGCTACAAAGAACTGCATAAATAAAACTGCATAAACACTGAAAGGCAGTATGAATATTTAAATGTATAAAAATGAATTAATTCATTTGAATTAACCCAAGAAGGCAAAGCAGTGACACAAGTAAAACATATGATGGCATCTGAGAACATATTATTTTGCTGTTGTTCTCTTGTTGTTGTTAGCAGTTGCCACACCTATTAAATTCCTTGACAGGTCCCTAAGCAGTAAGGTTCAATACAGGCCATGTTCTTCCTGACTGAAGGGAAACTGGTTCTTGAATTACAAGTCCCTGAGGCATGGAACATACTGAGGGAGCAGACAGGAGCCAGGACTGTATTAGAATAAAAACAATAAAAGCAGGATAGAACAGGTAACACAAGCAATTAATTCATGTTGCTATAGTTTTCTGCCAACTTGTGAATGGATAGACAAATGTTTAGCACAGCAATGTAAAAAGCATCCTTCCCACAGTATTAAGATAATTAAAATTGATCTTTTATATTTTTTATTTTTTGCATTAACTGTCTGTTTATTCCAATTTAAGATTCACCAAGTTAAATCATTGATTGACTATTGTAAAAAAAGTATTTGCTCACAGTCTCAGGTGCCCAAATCTCACTGGGTCACAGGCCAGCATACCTGAACAGTAATGTCTATTACTGACAAAGGTGAATACAGTCATTAAAAGCTGTAGTTAGAATAGTTTTCAAAATACATCAAGGATGCTCAGCTTTTTCTTAGTGAAAAAATATTCACTTGGCTTATGATTGGTTTGCTGGGAGCCCTATTCCAAAATCTATTGGGTAGAACCCAGACAAAAACAAAATCTGATTTGCATTTAATTAAAATCAAATATAATTAGCACAATCACACTCCAGAAGAATTTAACACATTGCCCTCAAACCACTTGCAGGATGAAGGTTTCAGACTGTACAACTCTGACATAAATCCACTGAAGGAAAATTCAAGTTCATCAAATGTTCACAATTACAATTTGGCATATAAAAATAATTTTATTATGTAGAAAAAGTAATTTTAGTAATAAAATGAACAAATCTTTGTGGAAAACACATAAGGCTTCTTATGAAAAGCAAAATCATCAATTCCTGTAATTTCAAGAAAAGTGTCAAGATTTCTTTCCCAATGAAAGAAAGAATCAAAAGTTGGTTAAAATAACCACCTGTAAAATTACACTTGATAGGATGAATGTTTTTTCAAATATTTCCATCTTCAAAGAATACTAATTGCACTCCTTAGTCTGACATAAATAGCATTGCCACAAATCACAACCATAATTTGATTATTCATAATTTCATAGGATTTGCTAACCATTAAAACTGCCTTAAACAAAATGAGTAAAGAGTAAAACATTTAATTCAAATAACGTTTTTTCTTCTTCCTACTAAAGAATTACTTTTCCCTCACAGGAAAAATTACAGAAATTCATGACATTCTGTTTTTCAAATAGGGTCCTGTCAGTCCATTTTCTCTTTATCCTTAATGGCACACCGTCCTGTTCTGGAACCAAATCAATTTATTAACTGTTTCAAGGCTTTCCTTAGGTTGGTTTCTCCAAAGCTAGACTGCAAACTTTCCTTCTCCCTCCCTACCCCTCATGTCACATCATTGTCTCAGGAGATATCTACCTATGTAAGAATGGGTTCTGAAAGCTACCATAATTTTTTTTATAAATATAGCTTTATATCAAAATTCCTTGAAAGTAATAACTTCTGAGATAAATAAAAAAAAATTGTACTCTTTTCTTAATTAAAAAACAAAAATTGTGGAGTTCAGCTAGAAGACTGCCTCTGCCATCTTGGGAGGGAGGAAGGGTAACTTTTGGAAGAACCCTTTTCATTTATAAAATAAAAGATGGATTTAATTCAGCATTTAGTTTTCTTCACATTTTGATCATGGGAAGCTCAGGAAACCAGAAACTTTTCCATTAGAGTTTCTTCCATTGATCTCCATTGATCACATGAGTAAAGAAATGTCTTAAATGAACTTCTAGGAGACTTTTAAATAAACTATGGCTGATAAATTCACTGTACATCTACCCAATAATTAGCTTCAGCTGACACAATATGTCTCTGGATTTTGTTCAATATATAATAGCACTCTTTAATCCAATGGTATAAATAAATCTGCAATCTTCATAAAAGGATATTAAGTTTGTTAGGCCTTCTTAAATCTTCCATAAACAACGGAAATTCATTCACAGCCAGTTTTCAAAGAAGCACTTAGGTCCTGCTTTTTGCTTTCGTTTGCTTAAACCCAGTCTTAATGCTTTCAAAATAGCATCCATGTTGTTAAGGACATTATAGCAATTCAACTGTACTAATCTGTCAAATTCATCAGATGTGTAGGTAAAATTGAATGTCCTGTATGGTGAATCTTTTCCTTCAATTTGAAAATCAGCAAAAGTCTTTTCCTCTTCTGATTCACGTTCTATTCCTGTAAATAATGGAGGGAAGAATATATACTCTGTGAGCATTAAATGATAGCTTTGCTCTGAGAGCAGGATATTATCAGTGCTTAGATCTATCACTCAATGGACAACCATGTTTAATCAAGTAGAACAAGACAATGATGTGCCTGATTAAAGTACAGTACAAGTACACTTCGTTTATAAATCACCCCTGTGAAAAATCTCCTAACGTCATTCTTTGTAAGGAAGCAATTCCCCCGTGAGCCATATGTGGTTCTGCTTTGTAGAACAAATTTGTTCACAATGTTTAAAGGTATGTGGGATAATGTGCAAATACTGGTGCTTTTAGAACAGCCTTTCATCACCTCAATTCTCCAAATATTGAACTACAATTTTTATTTCTAATCAGCATTATGAAGATGGGATCATGGGGGCTATACTCCAATATCAATTGAACATCAAAGATTGGAAGATGTTGCTTTGGAACATCTCATTAATTAACTAAAAAAGTAGGGAAAGTTTCCCTTGTCCTGTTGTGGCCAACTCTCTGAGATGGTACTCCTCTCTGATTCTTAGCTGAAAGACCAGCATCGTCCAAAGACACTTGCATGTTCATGTGGCCAGCATGATATACCATCTCATTAATTAACAGCTGAAATATTAAATCCATAATCAGCATGTAGGGTGTTGTTACGAGAGCCTTATTTAATAACACTTGCAACTGTGTGCATGTGTGTTTATAGATGTGTGTGTATATGTGTGAGTGTGAGTGTATGTATGCATATGTGTTGTGGCTCCAATGCCTGAGCCTGCGTTGTTAGAGGAAGAGGACTCGGAAGATGAGGAGGAGGAATTGGGAATGCCTTCCTCCCCAGGACCTTCCTCTTTGGCAATGCCTTCCTCCCTGATAATACCTCAGGTTTCAGCAGATAACTGAGAGGGACAGCCTGAGACTAATCAGGAGGAGGAGGGCATATCGGAGCAGCCTCTGACAGGGAATCAAGTAGACAAATGCTGGCTTGATCTGAGGCAGCATCGCAGGAAGAAGTGTGAGCTGCAACGCAGGAGGCGTGGGCGAATCAGAAAGTGAGCTGAGTTATTGAGACATACCCCACAGGGGATAAAAGTGGGTGTGTTTTCTCTGGAAATTCTGTACGGGACAAAGTGTTAATTTTCTGTCAGGCTTCGGTGTGTTTTGTTTCTTGAAAGCTTTAGTGATTAATTCTTTTGGTTATCCTGTCCGACTTGGCAGACAGCGTTTGTTATACTGCCAAGAACATTGTCTGTATAAAGGAATTAACTCTGTAAATACTGAATCTTCTTGCTTGCCTGTATTTGTTGAGTTTGGGACTTTTCATCTTCCTTGGAAAGGTGAGACATAACACATATGCATGTGTTTGTAAAATTAGAGTCTTATTACATAACAGTAATCTTCTACTTAGATTTGCAAATTTGCAACTTTATAAAAGAATGCTGTGATGATGCTCAGTTTATTTCCTCATCCAAATAGAGTGTTCGATGTTTTGTACAACAAATTTAAGACAAAATCAATGTCTAAGTTCAAAATATTCAACCAATCCAACATTCAGCTATAATTGATAGCAGGATACATTAAAAATTTAAAGTTTTCATACCTGGCATTTTGTATTTACGGAATGTATCATTAACCAGAGGGAAGTGAAGGACTATGGGAGCCTTTGGGTTCTCAGCATCCATAAACAGGTAACATTCCTTAGGACTTTCTTCATCTTCTTTATTAAAAATTATTTCTGGAAAAGGGATGTCTCGTTCTCTGCAGTATTTTTCAGTTAACTCCAAGACCTGTAGTCATGCAGTTTTTAAGCAATTATTAGAGTCTTTTCCCATATCTGACCAGAATACCAAGCCAATATCCACCAAAGAAAGTAATGGACTTTTTAAAAGGACTTCAATTCACCTATTATGTGAATTATGTGTCTTTTGACAATCACTTGCCTTCTAAAGTGATGATTCTGACAGTAATGATTGCCTATAGAGAGAACTCAACCAATATTATTCTCCTAAATCAAAATATAACTAGAATATAGATTATTCTCTGAGTACTTCCTGTAAATCTAAGCTAGAAAAGGTGCACAAAGTGACTGTACGTAAAGCTCAACAGTTCTGGAGAATAATTCATACTAGAATAAAAGAAATCCTAAAATCTTAATATACTTTATTTTTTAAAAATCTGCTATGTTTTTAATGTTTCATTAAATCGTATATTCCTATAAAGTATACTGAACCGGCTATGTACATGTGTAATGCTACAAAGATACTTTATGCATCTTCCTGGACAGTGGTTAAATTGTGGCTAAATTGTGGAACTAGACTTCAATGTCTAGAACAGGGGTGTCAAACTTAAGGCCCAGGTGCCAGATCCAGCCCCCAGAATGCTTAGATCTGCCCCATGGGACCGACCTGGAAACAGTGAAGGACCAGCCTGTGTGGACCAGCCTCCCGATTGCCATTTTTGCTGGCAAAGGGTTGCAAGAGGCTGTTACAGCCGAAAACGGTTTTTGCTGGTAGAGCACTCGGGCCACCAAAGGCACCCTCAACATGAGTGATGGCAAGCTGGCCATGCTCACCCTGGCCACACCCACCCTGGCTCCAAGGTCAAATACAACCCTAATGCAGCCCTCAATGAAATTGAGTTGGATACCCCTGTTCTTGACTCCGTTGGTTTGAATCAAAAGGATTCTTTTACTGAGAAAAAGTGGTTGCAGTAAAGGCAGAATCTGAAGGTCCCGCGCAAAGCACAAAGAAATTCTTTCATTTACCAAATCCAACCCCCCTGATCAGTCCACTGGCAGTCAATGTGATGCTACAAGGATGTTTTGAGAATGCTGAGGTGCTAGGACAATAACAGTTCATTCTCAGGGCATGACGGCCTTGGAACCAGACTGGAACTGGCTGGAAGAGAGTCGGCTCTATCTCTGAAGACAACCCCCCTCCTTAATTCCCAAGCGGCTACAGCAAAAGAGAAAACATGTGAAAAATGCCAACAAGCCTTCCTCCCCCAACAGAACTGCAAGATACAATGATGGAACTGATAACACCACTGTATCTTTAAAGAAAATCTAACATTGTATTTAATTTAACTTGGAAGCAATTTTTGGACTGCCATTTAATATATGGATTTCTACCACATTAAAAATTTGGATTCTTCTCTAGAAGTCTTAATATTTTGGTTTTATGGGACTCCTTAATTTAGAAAATTAATTAAAAGTATATTATAAAAATATTACAAAAAAATAAAATTAGTACTAGGGACATAATTTATCATCCATTATTCCTGATACTTGTATTATGATTACAGTTTAATAGTGATTTTCAAGTTTTTAAAACAATAAAAATACCCATCCTTTTCCCCCAATATAATATACTCAGTTACTTTTAATCACTCCATGAAATACTGAAAAAAATATCTTTAATGATACCCATATATCTCCTGTTTATTCACCTGATTCTACTCTTTTCTCTTATAAATAGCAGTTTTTTCTATGTATATATTTTTCTTACAGTGTTCAATTATATTTTTGAAAAAATAAGTGCAACTCAAAATGTTTAATATATATATGCAGGTAGTCCTCGACTTATCACCACAATTGAGCCCAACATTTTTGTTGTTAAATGAGACTTTTGTTAAGTGAATTTTGTCTATTTTACAACCTTCCTTGCCTCAGTTGTTAAGTGAGTCACTGCAGTTGATAAGTTAGTAACCCAGTGTTAAGTGAATCTGCCTTTCCCATTGACTTTGCTTGCCAGAAGGTTTCAAAAGGTGACCACATGTCCTTGGGGCACTGCAACGGTCATAAATATGAACCAGTTGCCAAGCATCTGAATTTTTATCACATGATCATGAGGATGCTGGAGAGATCATAACTGAAAAATGGTCATAAGTCACTTTTTTCTGTGCTGTTATAACTTTGAATGATCATTAAATGATTGTGTAAGTCAAGGACTACATTACCAACTTTAATCCAACTTAATATATGTATAAAATAAAATTAGCATCTTGAAGGAAGATGGATCTTGAGATGAAGCACCTTGGTATGGATGGAAATTTCACACAGAGGCCAGAGCAAAGAAAAATTCCCCTTGTGTTTATGTATCTTACCTCAAATGGTGCTTCCCAAGAATAATTAAATGATAAAATCACATCAACATCTCTTTCAGGCTGAATTAGCAATGGAAAGGGAGAATTGATAGAAAAACCACCGTCTACTAAGTAAAGAGTCTCTTCCATCGGAGTCAACATGTTAGGAAAAGCATCTAAATGTGTTTCTGGGGGGAAAAAGCAATAATACTTTAGTCTGACCAATGAAATGGCACAAAAACTACAACCTTTTATGTAATCTAAAATATTTTAGAACTGAGTGAAAGTTATGTATATTGGGATGGAGTGACTGGCTAAATTTTAGATCTACTTATCTCATTAATAATATTAATTGCCTAATGTGCATGTATTTCATATTTAATTTGAAAACCTTGTGTTATTCAAATTGCTCTCTTCCTCCTATTCATTCACACATATCCCAAAACATAATTTTTACACCACAAACCTATGGAGGCTTACTAATCCAAAATTACCTTTTGAGATGACAAACTTTTTGAGATTGATATAATCTCTGTGGAGGTATAAACCTTGCATGAAATTAAATGTTTCACCAGCAGTTATACGAGACTTGAAGAAGTCCTGGAAAATCTGCAGTAAGGGACCACCTGGTATAACCAGACGTGTCTTCAATCTCATAGGATCCCGGAAATGGAATCGTCGACTGTCATCTGTAATCACGGACAATACCAAACATGGTTAAACAATTCAAATCTACATTGCACCTACCCTGTGAGAGATTAATAATTAATGAGGTATTTCAACTATTATGAGCACTAATTACATTACATTGTTGAATAAAATGCATTACATTTTTTGGGTCCTTTATAATGGTTTTGGTGAGCAAATGATTTTCTGATCTCATCTGGTCTTGGAAGTTTAACAGATCCACTAAGCTTGGATCTGATTCTAAGACAGAATCAAAGCTAAAGGCTACTCTGGGATATAAAATTCATATTCATGAATATCTTACTAAAACGTATTTATTTATTATTAGTACGTGTATTTATTATTACTAAAAACAGTATATTCTTATTATTGAATAAAATACATTCCTCATAGTACTGAGAAAGCTGATAGAAAAGCAACATATATACTGAACTAATATGAAGATTTTTATGAGGGACTGCAATAACTGGATTTTAGCTGTATCATCCACATAAGTAGGGATTGGCAATTTCTGGATTTGATCCTGACCGGCTCAAGGTTGACTCAGCCTTCCATCCTTCCAAGATGTGTAAAATGAGGAACCCAGATTGTTGAGGGCAATAGGCTAACTCTGTAAACTGCTTAGGGAGGCCTGTAAAGCTCTGTGAAGTGGTATATAAATCTAAGTGCTAATGTTATTGCTATTGCTATCCTCATAAGCAGGGATGGCAATTTCTGGGTTTAGGAAGGCAACATCTTTCCCCAACCATCTTAAGAATTGGAACTAAACTTTCAACTTTCTCCCCAACACACGCACACACACATACACACACACTTTGGCCAACTGTAAAAGAAATAGGAGCAAAAATCCTCTGGGAGATAAAATGGGAGTAAAAACATGACCCAAAATTATAACCCCCAAATTCAAGAAAAAGTTCTCCTCAAAAATAGTGAAAAATAAACAATGAATATGTCAAGTTTCAGCTGTGTGTTGAGCAGCATGGGGGCGGGAGGGAATTAGAGGTAAAAGGGTAGAAGTGGGGAGCAGTTTTTCAAGAATGATATTAAATAAAGAGAAACAAAATTAACAGTTTCATCTAATGGTTAAGGCACCAGGCTAGAAACCAGGAGACTGTGAGTTCCTCAATAGTCCTGCCTTAGGCATGAAAGCTGGCTGGGTAACTTTGGGCCAGTCACTCTCGCTCAGCCCAACTCACCTCATAGGATTGTTGTTGTGAGGTAAATAGGAGGAGGAAGGAGGATTAGGTATGTTCTTGAGTTATTATTATGTTGAATTATTTATAAAAATAATAAAGGTGGAATGAAAAAATAAAGAAACAATTATTAGAAAACAAACATGGGAGCAATTATTTAGAGCAGTAGTTCTGTTCTTCTCAAAATCCTAAGGCCAGAACTGCTTTTGGGGGTGAGCCAGCTCTGTTTGGATTACTTGATAGAAAAAAAAGGATTAGCTATTTCATAGGTATATACCTCCACTCTGATTGGATCATTCACATCATTCCATCTCCATGGCAAAGTCATAGTTATGAAAAAGTTCATACACCTAAAAATAAAATCTAGCATTACAGTATTAATTGGTACTCAAATTGGCCTTACTTACCAATTACTTTGACTACATCTCCCAATGTTTCCAGAAAGCTGAATCCTGAGCCAACTACCTTCAGACAGACATCATCCAAACTAGCAGCAAAGGCACTTCCCCACATTCCTGCATAGTACACAAAACAGGGTTTGAGCCTGGGCATGTTGTAAATGCTGCTGTGAACTAGATCTTAATTTAATTTATGCATGTCCTTCTGTAACCTCAACAGTTAGCATGCAAGGTTATTTCAAAGGAACAAAGATAAACTAATAAAGATTATAATACATTGTGTTTTCAGTAAATGACTTTTAAAGATACTGTTAATGAAACTGGATATAACCAACTGCTTGGTTACTTTAAAAGATTATGTATCCTAGTGTACCATGTTTACACTTAAAAAAATAAATGCAGATTACACTTTCTGCATAAAATATGCTATATTTATTGGTTAGAAGATAGCAAAAAGTCTGCCGGTAACTATTATTAATAAAAGTAAAACATTCAAGTTTTTAAAAAGTGATATAAAGAATTACGTTTAATCTGAGATCTATCCCTCATAGCTGTATAATTTTAATACTTCTTACTCAACTTCATTCTCCAAATGTTGGAATTACAACTCTCATCATCATCACATATTGAATTTTATTTTGTTTAATAAAGGACAGTTTCAAAATCAAATAAATACTTGTGCAAGTTTCACTAGTGCTTGAAATGAAACTTCTACTTCAAACAAATTGTTTTTATTCTCAAACACAGCATCTATTTACTATTCTGGCCATTAGAAACATGTGGCTATCGTTGTGCTGTTATAAAATAATGTGGAAATGTGAAAAATGATTTCCGGTTTGTTTAAATTTATTAGGGTGATGAAGGATCATTTATAATAGCTGTTGAAGTGCTAAAAGTATTCAGAATGACTTCAGACTTCAGATTTTAATATCATGCTAATTTCCGCACACTATACTAACCCATAGTTTATTTTAACTATGGCTTATTAATAAGATGAAATAAAATAAACCACATCATGGCTTAATGCTGTGTATGAACCTACCTCAGAACTATGATAAAATGATAAAAAATATCATTTAGGGATAAATGAAGAAGGGATATAGAATGTCAATTGGCCAAGGATATACTAGATATATTGACAAGTATTTCTAAGGCTAAGCCTCAGAGAAAGCTAATCTTACAATTATAGAGCTAAAAGAGACACTTCTTGCCAACTCTCAAAAAGAATTATGATTTCACCCACCCATAAAAGATCAACATACAATATACATATTATCAGGTACGCAGATAAAAGTATGTTGTCAGAAGATTCTCTGTTATAAATGCCCATAATAAAATAAGTTTAATAGCAAACAAATCTGTATCATTGCCAATATGATCTGCAAATATATGTTTTTCTCAATTCAGACTATCTCCTGGAAAAAGTCATTCAATAAAACTCCTCTGAACCAGAAGTAAAGCTTTATAAGTGGGCTTTATGAATATATTTGCCTTTGGATTAAGTACATTAAGCTCTGAAATACATACCTTGCAAATAGCAGATCCTGGGCTCAGGATGCTTCTTAATCAGCCGTCCCATGAAAAACTCACTATCAAAATCTTCTGTTCGAATAAAAGCACCATATTTGCGGAATCCAACTTCATATGGTGTGAACTCACACCATTCTACAAAGAAAAACACCAGCATACTGAAAACATTAAGCAAAATCATCGTGTTCCCATTCAAGCCAAAAGTCCAGTCTTTACATTCACATGACATTAGAATAAAAATTATACAGTAAGACCATTATGGAATATTGTGCAACTGCTACAAAACTGCTAATTCTAAAGACATCCTAGAACATGGGTGTCAAACTCATGTCATCACGGGGGTGTCACATGATGTATCACAACTTTTTTCCCCTTCGCTAAACCAGGCCTGGGCATGGCCAGTGCATGATGCATCTGGCCCGCGGGACGCAAGTTTGACAGCCCTGTCCTAGAAGATAAAATCTGCCGCAGATTTTATAAAAAAGAAATACACCTGCCTTATTATACCTGCAAAGTCATCACCACGAACATTGGGCCTCACATTTACAGCTGCATAGATTGGGTAGGGATTCTGCCCATATTTCACAGCTTCTTGCTGGTCAGACAATTTTGACTGGTCTTCCTAAACAAAAATAAATAAATCACAGGATATATCATTTTTGCAACGAAGTTAGAGCTCAAACCTTATGCATACATATTAGACACCTACATTCTCAGTAAGAGAACAAGATACACCCAATAGGTTCCTACTGATTAGATGGCTTTTGTCAGGCATAAAAGATCAGGTCCACCCATGAAGGTCCAATCAAAGTGATTTATTGCTCATAATCATGCCTATGCACAGGATTCTTCTCAACTAATGATCAGCACTTGTTCTGATTTAGATAGAAAGCCCCAGTTCTCTATGAATATTCTTTTTTAAATGGAAAAGGTGTCTGGAAATTTAGAAGTGGCTTTGCAATATTGTCAGCATTTTTAAGTAAAGCAGCATAATGTGTCTAATGAAAATCTGCACCTTTTCCACAGATAGTGCCCAATGAGAAAGCCTTGTTCCATCCATCTTGTTCTATCCTCTTTGGGCATATAGACAAAACCTTGCCTCAAAAGAAGAAACACACTCCAAGGTAAAAGCTGTTCCCTCTCACCCCATATTCATGTTCTATATCATGCCTTCAATCAGTTAAATATTCAGTTCAGAATTGAAGTGATACTTGAGATTAGTGCTTTTATAAACAACTACTAGAATCTGTTTGTTTTAGGATTTCAAGGAGAAAAGAGTATTAGTATGGATAAAGCAGGAACAAATTTGAAGGAATTTAAAACACTAAGTCTGCTAAGAAGGTAAATAATAAAGATTCCAAATTTATAAGTCTCACCTTCTGTTGCAGGAAGTACTCAACAATAAGGCCCCACAGATCGGTGAAAGATACTTTCCTCCCAGCATTTTCCATAGCATTCAGTTCCTGGAAATAGTACTTCATATGCTCTGAGGAAAAAACTGCTACTTTACTGCTGGATATTTTATCCTGGGCATTGCTGATTGGATGCTTGAGATCCTTCTGTGACCATTCATGGTCTTGATACAATACTGATAAACACCTACAAAAAAAAATGATGACAAATTCATTACAACAGGTTGATCTTAGATATTTAATAGATAAAAATGTAAATCCTGGAGAGATACAAATGCCTTCTTAAAAAAAAGAAACTCCTGAAGAATAATGTTTGAGCTGAAAGACTACTCCTAAGATTCTTAACAGGAAATGAAATTAATCCAGACAACTATTTTAATTTTTTGTTGGTATACCTATATTTGCTTTGTTTACTACTGAGCTTCTGAGAAACATCTGCGATTCACTTTTTACGATACATTAAGATAATGTCCTTGCCAGGTCTGATGTACGATTGATGTTAAGGGTTTTTTTAAAAAAAATCAGGTCTTTAGAATTAGATGATACACTCTGAAACAGTACAGGAAAATGATTTTAGTGTAATTGAAAACCTGTTTCCCACGTCCAAAACTTCTCATAAGAGGCGGGGGATCCCCATGTCTTATTATCCCAAAGTTGCTTTTTCAAGAAACAACTGGACTTTCTGGTTTTTCTTTGAAGATGTTTTGCTTCCCATTCAAGAAGCTTCTTCAGCTCTGACTGGATGGTGGGGAATGGAAGGATTTATGCTTGCAGACAACTGGTCATTTGCATCCTTTTAGAGTGCTGTTGAGGCTTATCTGTGTCATTGGGGTTACCAGAGTAGTGCAAATGGGTGTGGAGCCTTCTTGGAACTGTTGAAAGGACTGTGTTGTAGACTGGAGATAGATTATGTCTTTCAACAATTCCAAGAAGGCTCCACAAGGCTATTCAGGTCACTATGCCCAACAAGGCTACTCAAGTTGTTGTTAACTATTGTTGCCCAACTAGGCTACACTTTTACACAATGCTTACATACACTTTCAATACAGGTGATCAGGCTGTGTTAGAGTAGACTGGGAAGCAGACTCAGAGCATGCCCTGCTCCAACAAGACTTGTCTTGAACTTCAGGGATCTGGGTTCATTCCAGCCTTCTCTTTATACCCAGCTTGTTTATTCTGAATCCATGTGCAGCTGGGGGTGGGTCTGGTGTGCCGGCAGTCCCTCTGTGGGGTGTTGCGCGAGGGCGCCGCTGGCCGTCGCAGGGGCGGGGTGGGGCGCGAGGTGGGCGGTCAACCTGAGGTCGAGGCCCCCGTCCCCCGCGCCCTGACCCTCCCCCCCCTCTCGGTCCCACCGGGGTCCGTGGATTTTTCTGGGCTGCGTTTCTGGGGTCTTTGACTCGGGCTTTCGGTGCGGGCTTGTCTGAAGGCTGCCTGTTTCTCGAGCAAAATAGCGGCTTTCCCCAAGCAAGGGCGTCGGGAGCGGGGCGTGCCAAGCCCTCACAAGGACAAAGGGGGTGGTGGTGGGGGGGGCGCGCTGGCGGGCGCGCCTGTGCTGTGCGGTACGGCTGGTCTTGGATGCCGTACCCGGCAAAGGTAGGGCCCTGTTCCCTGGTTCCAAATAAACTAAATATAGGGGAATCTTTGGAAGATAACCAAACTTTGAAAAATCTGCTTTTTCAAAAGATCTCATAGGGTTATAAATAGATAATGCATTAAGAACAAAGAAAATTAATAAGTTTTTCCAACCCAAGGAGAGGCAGATAGTGCATATAAAGGCACAGAATAGTTAGACAAGAAAAGGAATATTATTATGGTAAGAATCTTACAATAATCTTAGATTATATATTTATAATATACTTAGATTATGTACTTATTTAAGCAGTAGAATGAAACATGATGTCAAGCCCGAAATTGACATATGTGTAGCCATTTTAGTTAGGCTTAGTATATATTCTTTTTCTTACTTTCTCTTTGGCGGTCATGGGGGAAGGGTTTCAGGCTTGCCACATTCCTAAGGGGGGAGGAGTAGAGATAGGGAGAGTTGTTTAGGCCAGGTGATTCTTCTTCCTATGGGAAAATAAGCTGACCGTGTTCAGGCCCCTTTAGGTGGAGATTTATGACATGAAGCAACGTTGAATTACTTCTATTGGAGAATGTGACTTTTGGGGGTTGTTTCTAACTTCTGATAATGTGGGATAATTCCAGGTTGTGTCAGATCCGGAATTACCATGGACTTTGCCAATTTGATGCTTTCCTAAATAAAATAAATTGTTTTGGAAGATGGACTTTGCTCTTTTCTTTTTAAATGGATTTCATCACTTAGAAACCTGACACATGATTTTGGCAAATGCTCCAAAGATCAAAACAATATATTGTTATTATAGTTTCAATATAAGAAATACCTACCATAGATACATACCATGTAGAACCAGAAATTCCAGCAAGATATGTAACACAATCCAGAAGATTTAGCTGCTGAAGACCAAGCAAACTTCCATAAAATGATGACAGTGCTCTTATCCCTCCCCCAGATCCCAGGACTGCTACAACAGGTACCTCAACCAAAAAAGGAGTGGGGAGAAAACTCAAATTATTATGTAAAAGTCAATGAAAACACCTCTTTTTAATATACTATAATAGATATTTGAAGAACTTTTACAAATGTAGTATTTTTGAGAGTCATGTCTCACATAAACTGTATCTAATTATAAATGAGTATACACAGGGTTCGGTCCGGTTCTATATTAAGAGCAGCTGACACTGAACCAGTTCACTCTGAAGATCTTCTTTGCTTTGGTTGGGCCCACCCACCCCACCCGCCCTCTCAGGCTCTAGGCTGTCCTTTATTCCCTGCTAAAGCAACCTTAGCTGCTTGCGCAGCACAGCTGAGTGCTGCGCGTCAACAGGAGGAGGTTATTGCTTGCAGCACAAGTTGATTTACAAGTACTGAGCACACATGCGCTCACCGAGCCGGCTGTTATGCCAGTAGGATCCCACCCCTGAGTATACATATTTCACTAATTCTGATTAATGGCATACCTCATTGGTACTGAGATCCTCTCTCAATTTGAGTATGCTGTTTAGTGCCTTAGATACGATTTTCTTTCTTTTTTCCAAAAATTCTCGCTCTTCTTTACAAAGATCAAAACCAAGACGTACATCAAGATCCTTTGTGCTAGTTTAGAGAACAGTATTAAAAAGAGGTAAGGAAATGAGGATATCTATTTTAAAAGTTTTATACTCCATGCAGTAGTACTGGTGAAAGATCTCTTAATTATTTCTCAATTCAGAAAATGGGAAAGTTATAAAGATCCCTGTTCCTAAATCCGCTGATAGACAATAGTGAACTGAATCAAGCAATAGTCTGATTTCATACACTCCAATCGACTATTGTCTCAGATTAAATGAAATCATATAAACATTTTAGTTTATTAATAAAAGAACATCAGTAACAAATATTCCAAGTTAACAGCAACACGCATATATTTGCAAAGTGCTACTGTATATCATTCTAACTTTAAATATTTGGGACTATTAGAAATAAGATTTCATTTTGGATAAGATTCTTAAGCAGCAAAAATAGGTATAAGTAAAAAAAAATGGGAAAAAGACTTTCTGGAGTTTATCAGAAGACAAAAGCCCAAAGGTCTTGCTTAAAAATCCTAAAACTAAATCATGGCCATGTTCAAAAGGTAGGAAAAAACAATGTGAAAAACATATACATTGGATGGGACATTAGAATGAGAGAAAGAGAGAAAATGGGGAAGAGAGAGGGGATATCTATCTGTCTATTGATCTATCTATCGATTTAACAGAAAATCTATCTGACAAGCAAAGTAGCTGTCGAGCCCAAAATTGACATATATGTAGTCATTTTATTTAGCTCTATGTTCTAATCATATATTCCTTTTTCTTTCTTTCTCTTTGCTGGTGTAAGGGGGCCACATTCTTAAGGTGCGGGGAGTGGTTAGATTATGAGGATTGTTTTGGCTAAGTGATTTTGCTTCCCACAGGAACAGAAGCTGTCCCTGCTGAGACTGGAGGTGGAGTTTGAAGATACCAGGCAACGTTGATTTCTTATTATTGGGGAATGTGACTTTTGTGGGTTGTTTCTAATTTATAATATTACGTGGTGTAATTCCGGTTTGTGTCAGATCTGGAATTACAACAGACTTTGCCAAGTTGGTGATTACCTAAATAAAAGAAATTTGCTTTAGAAGATGGACTTCACATTTTTCTTGTTTAAATGAGTTTCATCACTTGGGAACCTGACAGAAGTGACATTGGGAAATTTTGCAAAATCTTTAGTGTTCAGTTAAATATAAATGCATATATATTTTGATATTAATAATAATAATTTAAATGTAAACGTTGCTTGGCTCCTAGTGACTTTTCTTTGATTTTTTGGATGAATTTAAAAAAATGAAAATGAAGTCCTAGACTTAGAGCAATGTCCAAGGACAGTTTGTAAGTACTAGCCAGCTCCCATCTGCAAAGAAGGATTCACTCACATTTCTTCAGCTTTCACTTTTAGATCCACACTTAGTCCCTAAAAGGAAAGACAAAAGATTCAGAAAGAGGTTACAAGAAAAAAAAAACACTGATTCAGTAATTAATTTTACAAAGGTCTTGTTACAAAGGTCTTGTCAAGGGCTGGGCCAGAATAACAATACACTGTGTGCTCTATGCAGTTAGATTTTTATTTTTATTTTAAATAAGCTTTTTATTGATTTTTATCTGTTCACTGGGACTTTCCTGTTCACCATCCAGAATATATTGGTTAAGGAGGGAAGTCACATAAATTTGATAAATGAATAAATAAATGAATTGTTGACTAGATGGTGCAATCTATGAAATAAATTATAATAGAAAAAATGTTACCTTTCCAAGTGGTAAGGTTATATCAACTTCCTTTCCCACAGGTAGTAAATTCAATGGAATCGTCCCTGATCCAAGAACAGTACTGTGTTCTTCCAAATCAGGACTCACTCCATCCTGAAAACAGACACAGCATATTTCATATGGAAAGTATATTTGTAATAGAGATGGTATTCAGCAGGTTCTGACCAGTTCCGGAGAACTGGTAGTGGAAATTTCGAGTTCAGAGAACCAGTAGTGGAAATTTTAAGTGGTTCGGAGAACCGGCAAATACCACCTCTGACTGGCCCTGGCCCCATCTATTCTCTGCCTCCTGTGTCCCAGCTGATCAGCTGGGTCTTTGTTGTTGCCCTGCACAGGAGAACGGAGCTGAAAAGCAGGTTAGTGGGGTGGGGAGATAGTGGAATTTTATAGTATCCTTTCCCTGGAGTGGGGTGGGAATGGAGATTTTGAAGTAACTTTCCCCCAGGAATGGGGTGGGAATGGAGATTTTACAGGATTCTTCCCCTGCCATGCCACTAAGCCATGCCCACCAAGCCATCCCATGCCACACCCACCAAGCCACGCCCACAGAACCAGTAGTAAAACATTTATAATCCCACCACTGATTTGTAAGCATCCTGAAAACTGAATGTGCAATCCGTTCCTCACCTGAAGGACTGTAATAGTTCTTTCCAGCTCCACGTTCAATTTTGAGTTCAGCTGTTTGCCTATGTGAAAGACAAATGGGATCCCGCAGGTCTGATCGGAGTTTGGCTTGCATGGCTCACTTAACTGTTTCTCATAAGATCCAGGAAGGAATAACCTGAATTGACTGCTTTCTAAAATGACAGTAAGAATTTAGAATATATATGATTGAGGGGAAAAACAGGATTGTCAGACTCCAAAAACAAAAAAAGACATGCAAAGTTTCTTCTGAGTAGTTTGCTTTATTCTCCCTCACCTATAGACAGAAATCTTGCCAAACTAAAGCAACTGCTTGCATCATTAAATATATTCTCTAAGAACTTCTAGGGAGGAGCTATCTTGACCATATTTCTCTCAACCAAACTATCTAAACTTTGCTGTCTCTTGGTCCTCTGGGATGCAGTCCCCTCTTTCCTGGGAATCCAGACTACAAGGATAGACTATAAAGAGGAGGGAATCCAAAGAAGGAAGAGCAAAATGGCACACTCTTACTGCATATTGTATAGCTGATCTTAATCTCTGCTTAGTTGATCATAGAATCATAGATGTATGAGTGGAAAGGGACCTTGGGGATCACTTGGTCCAACATTCTGCCCTATGCCTACATTAATTAATATACATTCCTGACACATCATTCAGCCACAGTTTAAATGTTTCCACTAAAGGTGAAATGGGTGTGATATTACCTGAGGCAGCTGGGATTTCAACTGGGAGTCAAAAAGAGGTGGGTAGGAGTTTTATGAGAGATTGTAATTGCGGGTGGGGAAACATTTTTCTAACTTCAGACTGTACAATGTTAGCACTCACAACATTGGGAATTTTTACATGGCACAACTTGGCTGCTGGCCTGCCACTTTGTTGTTCTTGTCATTGTAAAATATTTTTTACATTCTTACAGTAGGTTAAAGGTGAATTGTATAGTGTATTCATATTTTTTTGCAATTTTTATGCAGGGTGCCCTACAACCTGAATATTATTTCAAATAATATTCCTTCAGGGTAAAAGATTGAGAAAAGCTTCCTGAGGCATTCTGTTACATTATACAGAACCTTAATTCATAAAATACATAACTGACAATTTATGAATTAAAATGTTCATTGTGTTTGAAATAAAGAAACAACATTTCAATTTAATTAAAGCTGGAAGCTAATTCTGTTCATTAACTTTTCTTTCTAAAAGTATTATAATCAAGAAAAAATAGAATCATGTTTATACATTTTGAAGTTTTCTCTCAAATAAATGGATTATCATATCTCTTCCATGTTTATATAGCATTTCATTTATTCCTAAATGGTGGACCAGAGAGAATACATCAACTGGAAAGGAAAGGAAATTCTTGAAGAAGACCACACATTCATGCAAAATAAAATAGAAAAATAAGGTTATCTCTATCTTACAGATTGGAGAAGGAACAATATGATGGAAATTTAGGGGAAGAAATTCATCCAGATTCACCCAGTTACATCATACGTATAAACAGAAGTAGCCCATTGAAACAAACATGACTTTGATTCAAAAGAAAATTTCACATATCCACAAAAGTAACTGGGCACAAATTGTTTTCTCTTTCTTACACATACTTCTGATTTTTATTCATTCACACTCCTGCTTTCTTTAATAATTTTATTAACCAATAAAATTATATTTCATTTGATCTGATTCTTTTTTAGAATCACCACACTTGATTTTCCCTTCATTTAAAGTGCTGCACTTCTATTAATTCACTGTTCCTAGATACAAGCAGAGTAATGAATTATTTATCAGAAAATTATGAGGAAAGAGAAAACATATCAAAATTGACCTACCATGTTCTCTCATCTTTGTATTCTGATCATTGTTAATTCTCCCTTGCAAGTGAAGGCAAGGATAAGCCTACATGGAAAGATATAATAAGGAATAAATATTGTTTTGGGAAACTGGATCTCCATTCAATTAAGTCCTGGAACAATTAATGCAGAAAAAAAGTTTGAGTTGTCATGCTTGGGAACGTAAAGTGAGTGTGTTTTTCCACTCACTAATTAATGGTATTTAAAGATCACTGAAAATAATATTCACTGCTCTCATGTTTTTTGCACTTCAAAAAGAAATATAGCTATCAGGCACAGCTAACACAATGCCATGTTTTGCATTTGGAAAAAGCCTAATAAAATAATATTCACTTTAGAGAAAATGATATTTACTTCTGTGTCTGTATGAAATATAATTCAGCTTCTTGGAAAATTCATTTATAAAGCAATGGTTTTTATCTTATATTTTTTTAGCAACTGAGTTTGTTGAGAAGCTTAATGAGAGTACCATTCTACATGAACTGACTATTCAAATAAATCATGTCCCAGGGTTTTTTTTTATTACCACAGAAGTTTTCCAGAACAGACAAATCAATCTAGAAGAAGTGTGAAGATATAAAAGATCTGGAGAGGGTTTTTGTAATCAATTTACTATTCTGACATGCTTTATTAAAATTGCAAGTTTTCCTTTGTTGATGACAAAAAATACTCTTACTATGAATGTTGTACGTTTCAAAGCGCTTGACAAAAGATTTTAATAGCTGCAGCAGATGAAAAATGCTTTGAATTTGAGAAACATTCTACTGTCAAGACTATAAGCCCTAACTTTACAATGCCACAATAATGATAATTATAAAGTAGGTACTACTCCAATTTATTAGATACTTACCACCAGGACCCCATTTGTGATAATTTCACCAGGGGGATCAGAACTATGAATATAAAAGTATTACAATGAACAGCAAGAAAATATTTTACATGAATTATTCTGTTACTTTTTGAACTCTTTAATTTATATCTCAAGATTATGATAGTTATTTGCTGTGAATGATGATTCCATTAAGTCCCAGCCAGGATTCATGAGAGACCCTGTAGTCTAAAATTATAGTCTTTAATTTCCTACAGATATTTTGCCATTAACAATTGTTTCAAAATTGCAAATACTGCATACTGAGGATGAGCAGAAATGAAACCTTAAGGTTGTTTTCTATAAATTGACCAATCATCTATTTATTTTCCTCTAGAGAAAATAACATGGGGTGGGGGGAGACTTACAGATCTCAATACCAACTCTATGCCATTTTGCAAGCAATTAAGATACCTCTTATTTTTGCCTGTGAAGAGGAAAGAACCGTTTGGTTTTTTTTCATTCTGCTCACAAAGTTTTATCTGCACAGGCAACATCAAGGTATTGTTAATAAGCATTTGTGTGTTATTATTTTACTTTGCCAAACACTGATTTTTTTTAACTAAGCCCGTACAGATCAGTCAGGATTTGCTTCTCCAACCCATTTCGGCAAAGATCAAAATAAAGCCAATTTATTTCAACTTATTTGAAATAAACTTATCCAATTTATTTATTTGGTTTGATATCAGGAGGTGATTTTGCACAGAAACCATTCCTATCGAATAAAGTAACACATCTATCTTTCTGTTTACAAGTGTGACATCACTTCACAATTCTATTTTATTCAGGTTGTGTGCTTAAACACCTTTTGTAGGGGAGGGGAACCAAAGGAGATTTGAAAAACCTCAAAATTAATTAGTCCTATTAATCTTTTAGATGCAAGGCACTAATGAATTTATTACAGTACTTCCCAATTTAGAACTCTAGACTACGTGACTGGAAAATACAACAGTCCTTACCTTTTCTCCATAAAAAATTCTACATCCAATTCTTCCTTATCCTGGAGATAAATAGGTATTATATTACTATACTACATAACAATGACAATGACAATGACAATGACAATGTTAATGATAATGATAATGATAATAAGATGACTAAAGGACTAGACATTATTCAAAACATATTTGCATAATTTTCACAAGCTGCTCTGATTAAACGTTAAAATAAATTTGATAAAATAAGGTTTCGGTAAAAAACATTCCAGCAGAAGTTTCATTTGTCTACCAAATATATTGTGCAACATCAATTCCAAAGTTAATAAAAAATGTAAATAAACCCCACATAGTGAAGAAGATATTATTTCCAGTTTTATATTCCTTGAAAATTAAGTCAACCCAAAAGCTACCAACAATAGAGAGCTTAGGAAAAAAATCTGTAGAGCTCCATAATTTCCAAATAGTGCAAAGGAACATCTAAATTGAGGGATCCCATTTGGTTCTCCAAGCATAAAAAAAAAAAAACTAACCTCTTTTAGTTTGAAAGTGTTTTTCAGTGAATGGCCGGCCTGAATTCCTGTAACATCAAACACGACGGAAGTAAGCTCATCACTTATAAGAACATCTTTATCAAACAGAGTCAGTTCAAGTGTGTTCTAAAAAAAACCAGAAGACAAAAGATAACAAGTAGAGAAAGAACGTTGTGCATTAAGGACAGTACAGTATAATGCTCCGGGGGGGAAAGGAAAATGTTTTGAATTTTAAAAATATAAAAATTGCCATTTACATACTCCATTATAGATTTGGGCTTTTTAATAGAATTGATTTTAATATGCCATCCCACTCCACAGGTACAGAATTTGATAAGTGGGATAAAAACAAGAAAATAATTAAATCATAATCGTTACATTTCTGCATTATAGGATATAATTAGAAGTAGGCAAGCTTTCCTACATTAACAGTATGTTTAAAGAGGAACTAGGCAAATCATCCTTTGGAAAACATTTTCTTTTCTTTTTTCTGGATTCTAGCAAAAATTAAAGTCTTAAGTGAACTGATTCTATCATGACAGTATATGACACTATCAGAATGCAAACCTAAATGTGTGTTAAATAACTTTTCTGTTATTTTTTTCCCTAAAAGACACAATATGCAATAAATTCTTCTCCCTTGTTTAGGTGGTTTTTCACTTATGTAAGGTGGTTTTGCACTTGATGAAAGTTGAAATCATTAGGCTAATAAGAGATGGTGAAACAGTGTGTGTAACACAGCGTTAATGTTGCTATGATAAACAGACCACATTCTGATTCTTTCTTCTGCTTTTAAGAATAGCCCTGACCGATTAGGACTATCTGACTTAGTTATAATGGCTCATGATATGCAACAAGAGTAACTTTGTAGCAGAAAAATAAATGTGAGAAACAGTCACAAGAGACCAAAGTCGGAGGAATGTATTGGAAGCTACTGATATGTAATTTTCTATTAGGATTTTTTTTTTCAAAAATATAAGGTTTTTTTTTCCTTCTACTTATTGTTCCATTTCAAAAGTGGAATCCTTTACTTTGATTGCGTCGTGTATCCTGTACTGAAAAGTTTCGTTCCATTCTGGATCACTGGAGTTGTCAATAACACGAGTTCGATAAATAATAGGTGATGCAGTTGGCAGATGCAATTCCACATAACAGTCAGCTTTGGACACTAAATGAAAAGGACAGATTATGGACAGGATTTTTAGATTAGGAAAGTTTATCCACTTTTACATTTGGTCCTTCCTAATTTGTACAAACCAGTCTAAAAGGATAGTTGAAAACTGATAACTCTTCAAATCCCATTTTAAGTAACTTTCAGCCACATTTTATTTGAAAATTGTGCCTAAGTAGATGGTGGATCAATTCGCATTAATTTCTATATCACATTTGTCTGGATTTTGTTCAATTTAAACTAAAGCTTAGTTTTGAAATCCTGTAAGATTATTTTTTCCTGAAACTAGAAAAGGAGAGAACTGTACTTCTCTTTTGCTTCTGGTGGACCTTTCAAAAGTTTTGAATCCAGTCAATTACAGTATCTTGTTTTTCTCTTCAGCTGTATCCTACTGACAATTGAAAATAATTATCCTTAAATAAGCATTGATTGTATTAATTTTATTTATTCACTCACAATTGTAGGTCCCTGATTTTGCTACTGCTTTTCACTAGTATTTTTTATGCTTTCTGTGTATTCTAAGCCACGATGACTGACTTCTTAATAGGTAGAATGAAAAAATGGAGTATTTTCTTAAACATTCAAAATATATTCTTTAAAATTATCATGTTTAGTAGTCAAATACCAATATGGTCTCATACTGCGACTCTATTATTACAGAGAAAAAATACTTATATTTATTATATATTTACCATGGCTTATCCTGAGCATTAGAAAAAAGGCATATTTAAGTAATCAAACTTATATAAAGCACTTCACTTTTTTTTCTCTTTTTACCTATAAATTTTATTCTGTATTTAGGTACATTTTTGCGGTACTTAAATGTCAAATTATTCTTACAGGAAAAGGCATAGCTTAAAAAAAACTTTTTAAAAAATATACAATGTGTGAACATCCTAAAAGAAAATAGCCAGCCTCTCATCATCGTTAGGAAAAAAATTCTCTGTATAAGGGACAGGACTCCCAGAAAGAGTTATGACCTAGCACTTCTTTTTGAAAGATAAAGATAGCTTTGAGCCAGGCTGACTCTTGGTGATTACACCATATTCACGTTCCAGACTAAGTTTAGAGGAGAATAACCATGCTTATTCCTATACATGGTATCTGACGTCCTTCATGTTCAACCAATTTTCAGACTACAAATGCTTCCCTATTCCTATACTACACTTCAGATCTTATGCCAAAAGAGAGCTTTCAGCGCAAGTATAGACTACCCAAAAAATAAACAGAGAGTCAGTCTGATTGTAGTGGTTAAGTCAACAAGCTAGAAACTGGGAGGCTGTGAATTCTAATCCTTCCTTAGCCACAAAGCCAGCTAAGTGGTCTTGAGTCATTCACTTTCTCTCAGCCTTTGAAAGCAGGCAGTGGCGAACCACTTTTGAGTGCCTTGTCAAAAACACTGTAGGAATTAGCGCAGGTAATTGCGAGAAAATTAAAAACAGATTCAAAGACACACACACACAGAGAGCAAACTTGGTACACCTCTTAATCCTTCTTTAAAAAGCTTTGCCTTTTTCTGAGGTCACATAACAGCTGTGAAATCCCAGGAAAATACCCATCTCTTACTATGTGCTGTGCTATGTTTAGGACTACTGGTTAAAGGAACTGTTCATCCCTGATCACAGTTGGTTTTTCTACTAAATATATTATAAACGTGCATCCAAATAAGAAACTAAATGTCTCCAGATACTTACACAAATCTGTTCCTTTAATGTTCCTGGCTCTGAGGACTTTTACAGTGAGATTGTAATAAGGGTACTTTTCACGCTGCAAAAATAATCCATCCAAATATTAACATGCAAGGGCTGCTATATCTGGTGACCTTAATTATCTTACTGACCTCCCAGTAGAAAATAACACACATGGATATATATGCAATATCAACCCTCTGCTATTTTTACCTAACACCATCCAAAGTTTGAGCACATGCTGAGCAGAAATAGATCAACATACCCTTCAGAGGTTTCTAAAATCCACTTATTTAAATTCCCAGGCAAGGACATTTATTTATATGGCGTATTGCAATAATCATGGACATTGCTTGGATTTATTCATTTACTTTCCTGTCAGTAATTCTAATTATATTTTATTGTACCTTTTATTTTTCTCAAGAGTTTGCTCCAGCAGATAGCAATATCTTGCCAGATTTAAGCAATCCTCTCCACCCGCAGTAAAGAACATAGTTGGGCCATGCTGGTATCAGGATGGGAAACTATGAAACTAGACAGGAACATTGAAAAAGTCAGTGGCGAACCACTCCTATGCTGCTGTTAAGAAAACTTCAAGGATACTTCCATTCATACCATCACTGATGGTATGATTGACACTTTGTCATTTATATACTGCTTAGTTATAATGAAAGTTATGATTAGTCAATCATTTTAACGAAATAACACGGAGCACTACCAGATATAGTATTATTTTTGTAAAGTAAAACATTTATGATCCTGGAAAAGGTCTGGAAAAAAAAGATAAGCCTCCTTATCCACATTCTCAATTTCATCCCCTCTATTTGGGAATAGCAGAGCCCCTTTTTGGTGCCTGGCCATCCACTGAGAAGAATGCCAGTGAAACTGGCTAAACTAACAGGCCAGCAGCAATTTAGGGCGGCATCTGCCTTAAAAACTATTGTCAAGTAGCTTTCATTGAAGTCAGTATTAAAAAAAGAAGGAAATCTGAATAGAACATTATGAATTATGAGGGATTATGAAGCTGCCCAATTTATCTAACAAAAACTGTGCCGGGCACATAAGGAAGTATTCCAAATACACAGGTTGTAAATTATGAACAAGTGGAGGCTGTAGAAGAGTCAAAGTCAGGTTTGGACACGCTGACTTCAACAGCAGTCATCACGCAATTTGTATCAGATGTAATCCTTCAGAAGTATTTCTAAAGTCTAAAGATGTAATAATCTTTGGATGTAAAGATTACGCTTTTTGAAGCATATGTAATCTTTAGAAGCAAACAAAACCTGATCAACTAAAGAAGTAGCGAATCTCATCAATGAATCTCATCAATGGCTGCGTTCCTGTAACTCGCTCGCCTAAAACGGGGAGTGGGATCAGTCAATTTCTTCAAGGTTCAACCTTCAGCCAAGATAAAAAGTGAGTTCACATAAAGCGCGAAGCCAAACCTAGACCGGCTGTGTTATGATCCACTCTCCCGGATTAAGACAAAAAGCCTTTGCCTGCTCCTAAAGGTTTACACCCTTTCCCTCAGGCTAACTCAGTTTTATCCAACTTAAAATTAAAAAAAAACTCAGTTTTATTCAACTTTTTAAAAAGCGAAGGAGAGAGAGAGACGGAGAAAGACACACAGAGAGAAACAGAGACAGAGACAGAAAGAGAAGGAGAGACCGATGGAGGGGGAAGGGAAGGAAGGAAGCAGAGAGAAGGAAGGAAGGAGAGAGAGAGGGGAAGGAAGGAAGGAAAGAAAGAAAGAAAGAAAGAAAGAAAGAAAGAAAGAAAGAAAGAAAGAAAGAAAGAAAGAAAGAAAGAGGAAGAGACAGAGACAGAAAGAAAGAAAGAAAGAAAGAAAGAAAGAAAGAAAGAAAGAAAGAAAACGAACTGATGCGGCCGCCAATTTCTTAAGCCCGTGTGCGGACTTATGCCTAGGAAAAACTGCCCGTCGCCTCACAGCCCACATTACCTGCCAGTGATAGAGGCCGGTTTCTTTCCTTTCCTTCCCTTCGAGGAGGGCTGCGGCCACGAGGGGTAACATTCGGGGCGGCAGCCGGCCCAACAGCGTTTGGCGGAACATGACCACAGTTGGGTCGCCTCCGTCTTCGGGACCCGGCGGTTCTCGATCCCAAGGACTCCGGGCGCGGACGGGACGGGGCGGGGCTTCCAGCAGAGCAAGTGCGGGGCCGCTCTGGCTGGCGCGCGGGGTTTCAGCTGGGAAGAAGCTTCAGCGGCGGAGACGGCGAAAGGGACGCGGCGTGAGCCCCCTTTTTACTTTCTTTCTTCTCGGTAAAACTTGCTCTTCCAAAGTTTGGGCAACTTTCGCAGCGGCGGGGTTTTACCTTTCCGGAAAAACAGCCGCCTCCCCGGAAGTTTGGATTCGTGAGCGCCGTGAGATAATTGAAGATGACAGGAGGGTTGCGGTGTTTTGCGAGGTGTTATATCGTACACGCGTTGTGGCGTTTTGCGAGGTGTTATATCGTACACGCACGAATGCACGTACACAAATAAGAATGTCTATCTGTCTTTATTTTATTTTACTTTTCCGAACAGCCCGGATCAATAGATTCTGTACAATGGCTCTATAATGCACCCACCAATAAATCACAGCATTCCCCAACCCTTATCAAAAAATATTTTTACACCCTAAAATATATATTTTGGCGATTTATTGATGGGTGCATTATAGAGACATTGTACAGAATCTATTGATCCTAGCTGTTCCGAAAAGTAAACACACACACACATACACACACCCTAAATAGAATGAATGTAATTAAAAGGTTGGCTATTGTTCATTGTTGGGATAGTTTTCAGTGCCTTCCAGAAGACCAGAACTGAATTGGACAAGTGTAACTGGAGAAAAGGCAACATATTTCCTAATAAGTGAGTGAACCACCTTAGAGAAGACCTGCCTTCTGGCTCCAAATTCTTTTACCTTTCACAGAATGGAATTTGAGGCTGTTGAATAAGGAAGGACAGATATTAAGGCAGCCCTTGATATATTGGACACCACATTGTACAAGGGATAAGTAGCCCTTTGAATTAGGCTTGTAAGCCTCCTGGAAACCAGTATAAGGAGGACCCGAATTGTTGGGGGCAATATGCTGACTCTGTAAACCGCTTAGAGAGGGCTGTAAAACATTATAAAGCAGTTTATAAGTCTAAGTGCTATTGCTATTGCTATAATGGCCACAAAATAGTTGTTGTTCCACAGTTGCAGATTTCCCGATTTGAGGTCTGGTTGCTGAATTCTGTATCCATTGATACATTCAAATCATCTTAAAGGCAACCACATATAGAGTATGTTGCAGCAGTCACGATGATCAAGGCATGAATTGCCATCACTGATCCTTCTTTATCTACTTATGGCCATAGCTGGACACAGAACTTGTGGCCACAGCTTCTTACCTGCTGTTGAAGCAGGAGTAAGTAATTTCCAAGTTACTTACCTTATAGTGATTAATAATCTTATCATGTGATAAAAACCACTCAGAATCTGGGATTGGTTCAAAATATAGCAATTGTTTATTGACGTAACACTAATCTTCATAACAGTTCATGGATCCTGTATTGTAGGACCTGCATTGGCTTTCACTAAAGTTCCTAAAAAGCAGTCAAAGTAGTTTTTATTTATAAAGTCCAGATTATAACAGGATTTAACTGATCCAAGAAAGTCCTCCCAAGGAAAGCTGCTCGTGGTATCCCATTTTTTGAAGAGAGGAATGGCTGACAGTTGGGATGGTTGATACTTTTCAGTGATGGTATTTATTTTATAAACTCACTTCCTTCTAGAAATGATACTGGTCCCTCTGTGATGACCTAGTCCTTAAAAACCTGGGCTAAGGTTTTTAAGGATTAGTTTCCTGTGAGAGTATTTATTGGCTACCATAACTTAGACCTTATTTAAGATACATTAGCTATTATACTGTATTATTGATTGTTCTGATGGGTATTGTGCTGTGATTTTTTTATTTATTGCATACATTTTTATTGTATTTTTCATATGTTGTTATAATCCAAATTGGAATCTTGAAGATTTGGTAGCAAGGATTTGAGAATTGAAATAAATAGTGATCCAAACATGCCGTTTCTGGGGGAGTGTCACCTTTTCTTAAATAAAGACCAGATATGAAATTTCTGGAGTGCCAAAATATTTATGGATGAGCCATCTTGCTCAGACCTCAGATGAGTTTGTTTCTTGCTATACAATCTCTTATCAATTCAGTCCCCAAAGAATCTTCAACCCAGCATAATGATAATGTGTAATTGAATATCATCAGATTCTGATGTTATTACGGTACCTCACCCCAAGCCAATAGAGAACCTTTCTTAGTGATTTCAAAAAGATATTAAATAATACAGGGAAAAGATCTAAGCTCTGAATTATTCCACAGGAAATTAAAAACCATATTTGGCAGATAGCAAATCCTTGAGAATGTGTTTTTAATCCAAATTGAATTGAAACCAAACAGAGTCACCTCTGTATGGGTTCCAAGAATATTGCCCAAAAAGTAAATTAAAAAGTTTGAATATGCTCTTGAGGTAATGCAGAGAATCTATGTTATTATTAGGCTTCCTGGGCCCAACAATTTCTTAATCAGCTTATAAATAGCTAATATCTAACTTAAGATCTTGGGAACTGAATGTGAGGTCCCTATTTAAAACCCAAAACCATTGGATTCAGTCAGCCATTCATAAAAGGAATGGGATTGGTAATAACTTCTTTAGTGAACTCACTGTCTTGATTTTCCAGGGAAATGTGAAATGACACATAGAGCTTTACATTATTCTTGTGAAACTGGATATTATACACGGTGAGTGAGTCATTTTCAAAGCTATCTTTTTTAATGCACTTCCTCCAGTGATATTGATAAGCAATTCCTCTGAAAGTTCTCCGGAAAAGATTTAGTAACTGGATACCATTCAATATCAAGGATTCAGGTCATATATCTTCTCATATATAGTATTCCTAGCCATAGAGCTCAGGAGGGAGCAATTCTTTCAGCTGGTGTTTCAACTCAAGCTGTATAAAGGTGAGCCAGATGAATTAAATCCAAAAGAATGGAGATGCTGTAAGTGGACCTCCGGAATGGAGTTCAACCTGTTCTGAAGCCATTGCATTCCTCCTAAAGAAGCATAACTAGAGCATGGCTGGCTGGGGAATTCTGAGAGTTCAAGTCCATGGTCTTAAAAATTGCTGAGGTTAAGAAAGATTTAAAAAGGTCATGGTAGTGGCAACAAGTGATTTGGCATAATAATGTTTAAGAGAACTTTTCTCAACCACTCAAACCTGGTAAATTGCCTATTTCAATGTGTTCTCTGTACTTTTCATCAAGTTTCAATTTTTATTTTTAACTACCTTGACTAAAAACAATGTTACCACCTATGTAGTAGATCTCAACAAAGCTGCCTGGAAATAGGTCAAGTAATATTTTTATTCCAAAATCAGATTTGCTATCTTCCATTATCAAACACAAGAGAGCCAATGGCATCACTAGGTTAAAGTACAAGAACCTGATTGTTTTATGCAGTAAATTGAGATAAAGGAATCATGCCAAATTAGAATTGAGAAAAATGACCAGCAATGCTAACAGATCTGCTCATGGAGCGTTGATAACTTCATAGATAGCTTGGAATATGTTAACACCGATCTTACAAAAATGTAAATTGGGTCCCAAATGCCAATATAAGCCTTCACAGCCTGAAATGTTCTGAATATCAGATGAAACATTTTTTTTCTATTAAAACAAAGCAAAACCTAATTATAGATGAAGATTTTCCCCAGAAACTTTAACTGATCTGTGGTCATCAAATAGAAAAAAAATAGAAACATTCTAATAAATTATACATATTTAGTGCCTTTTTATTCTGGATCTGGAATATTTTTTAATCTTGATTTTTTTCTTTGCTTCAAAAATATTATTTTATTTTTTTTCTTCAGAATGGCTTACAAAACATTTTTAAAACCTGTAGTTAAGCAAAATTCCAAACTAGCAATAGCAATATAAAGCACATCTATAAAATATAAAATACATATTGTGCAAAATAAAATGTTAGGGTAGTGATTTATTCAACAAAATCCAAACATCAAAAATAAGATTAATCAGGGTTTCATTTATTTATTTATTCATTTCATTTATATGCCAGCCATTTTACTATCCAAAGTGACTCTAGTGGCTTGGTTCCAGAAAAAGGGAGGGGAGCAAACTGTATTTTTTAAATAACAGCAATAATTGCTGCTTACATAAAAAATAATAATTTTGTATACAAATCTAGAGACTGCAAAGGGTTTCTTTAATTTTTTTTAAGTATATACATTTTTACATTATTATGGTAATATGAAGAGTGTGTCTTTTCCTCACAAATGCAACGGGGAAGCTGATAAAGCTAGAATAGAATAGAATAGAATAGAATAGAATAGAATAGAATAGAATAGAATAGAATAGAATAGAATAGAATAGAGACACACAAGGAATTTGTCTTGGTGTAAATACTCTCAGTATACATAAAAGAAAAGATACATTCGTCAAGAGTTGAGAATCATAAGATACGACACTTAATGATAATCATAGGGTACAATAAGCAATCAAATCATACTAGGAAACAGTCATTATAAATCGTAAGTATACAAGCGACAAAGTTACAGTCATACAGTCAAGTGGGAGGAGATGGGTGATAAGAAGTGATCAGAAGATTAACAGTAATAGTAGTTCAGACTTTGTAAATGGTTCAACAGTGTTGAGGGAATTATTTGTTTAGCAGAGTGATGGCTTTCTGAAAAAAACTGTTGTTGTATCTAGTTGTTCTGGCGTGCAGTGCTCTATAGCATCATTTTGAGGGAAGGAGTTGAAAAAATTTATGTCCAGGTTGTGAGGGGTCTGTAAATATTTTCACAGCCCTCTTTTTGACTCGTGCAGTATACAAGTCCTACAGAGACAGTACTGTTTTTGTACACAAACTGTTCTCTACTTTCCGTATCAAACTGTTCAATATATTTGTTTTGAATCCTGACTTTCATTCTTTGCACCTCGTTAAACCAAGTAAGAACATTACTTATGTCCCTTATCCATAAAAATATTTGCCATTGAGGCCGTCATATAATTTCAGAACTAAAATCTATGCAAAGTAATGCAAATACAAAGTAATACAAAAGACAATACTGTTACCTCACTCAAGAATTTCCCATGTGACAAAAAAACAGAAGTACATATTAATACTTGCACCATGTCAGTGCAATAAGATGAATCCCCATCTTATAGGGAGCAATGACATAATTGGAGAAATTCAGGGATGGCATTGCTAAACATTAGATAAAGTTTGAAGTTATAACAAATGCATTACAAAATGGACTTTCCAAGTTAGTCAATACATCTTGAAGAAGAAAATTTTAACAATTATATTGAATGATTTATACTTATATTGGCTTATTTCTGTTATACTTAAAATTAACATTTGCCTTAAGCAATCACTACCTCAATAATTATAAATTACATTTAAATAGTGAAATGTTGCTTATAACTCACCAGATATTTGAGGTACTCTATATTTCACCAGTATATTTAAATAACAGGCACAATTAATTTTAGAGATCAGGTAAGTCAATAGTGCCTGGATTCACATACCATATTAAATTGTAATTTGTTAACTAGTTTATTGAACAAAATACAATTGGCTGGGTTACCATAATTCAGTAAATTATAAAGCATTATTTAAATTACAATGGCCAAGTTCACACAAGGTAATCAAAGCTAAATCACAACAATCAAACCCTGGCACAGCGTGATATATGAATCTAATAGTGTGTGATGTGAACTTATTAACATTGCTTCTGTAAACTACAAAATTATATTACTATATAGTGCACAGCATACTTTGGTTTTCAACCACCTGTTAGATTGGGAGAAAAAAGGTCATTTATAAGCATAACAAGGAAATCAAAGAAAAAAATTGTTTTGATACTCTTGACTGGTGTCTATGGCTTCTGAAACCACCAAGTTATTTTGGTATATATATAGTCACTCAGTAGTCAGTCTTGACTGTGCAATAGTTTCAGCAAGAGCATTAATTGCAAAGAAGTTGTTTATTCTGAAGCTACTTTCTAAGCATCTATTTCTCCACTAAACAGAAAAAAACTGGAACAGCTGAACCACTAACAGATGTTATTGTCACATAACAATTACAGTGTGTCTACTTTGGATATTGGTGTACATCAAGAATTGATTTAAATTTTGGTCATGTGACTGCAGGGAGGCTGTGATGGTCATAAGTGGGAAGACCAGTCTTTTAAAAAATATTTTATTAAATGTATCTCAGTATAAAATACAAATGAAAATGAAAATAGTGAGAAAATGGAAAAGGATAAAAGGGGAAAGAGAAATGTAAGCTGCGGGGAGGAAGGAAGCAGTAACTTCCAACTCTTCACTACAGCAAAATGGTTATCATAACAACATCTTAGCTTCAACTTTTTAATTTTCATATTCAGTATATACTAGACATTGCTATAACAAGAAAACCTTGTTTAATCAGAAAATCCCAAAGTCAGTTTCATTTTTTTCTATTGCAAGCACAAAATTCAGAAGCGGTTTCCAAATGGAAACAAAAGTTAGATTTATTTTTTTCTTTGATTAAAAATGTTAATTTGGTCATCTTTACTAGTTCTGGCAGTTTTTCCAACTACTTTTCCACTATGGAAAATAATGTACCTTTCCATTTTTAAACATAAAGCATTCTTACTGTTATCCACATGTGTAACAACAAAGTGCCATTTTTTTTCAAGTTCTTTGTCCATTAAGTCTAGAGGAAAAGTCTCTGCTTTTATTTGTATATTCATTTTAAGAATCTTCTGTATTAAAATATGAATCTTTCCCGTTTCTTTGCTTTGTCACAAATTCACCAAAGATGGTAGAAAATTCCTTTTACATTTTTAGCATACATCTTTGATAATTTATCAGGTGTTAAATAACAATGATTAATCATTTTACAAAAACATTCTTTTAAATTATAATTTAATGTAAATTTTAAATCCTTTGCCCACATGCATTCCCATTGAAGGGGACTAGTCTTAAGTCACCTATTTCAATACAATCATAACTTCAAATGGTTACTAAATGAATCATCATAATCTGAAGACTTGTCAGTTTAGGCAAGTGATTGGAAAACATAAATCAGCTGGTGTTTTTTTAAATACAATTGTAAATAGAAACTGAGATGCTTCTCATATTCCAAAGGGAAGGGGGGCAAACCTGAAAGAAAATAAAGTGATCCTAAAGCAAAATGATTAATAAAATGAGATCTCATTTTTCAAGTGAAGAAAAGCTCCCACTTGCTCACTTTATTACAGGGTGTGAATAGACCGAGTCCAATATGTATATCCTAGCAGTTTCAGAGTGGCTCATTGATTTTACTTTCTACATATGTTCAGTCTCTAAAAACAGAGCCTGGTTTTCATTTTTTAAATATTATATATAGAACACAATGTCAGTACAGTGAGAAATGATGTATTTATTATATTTATGCACATTAAATGCTCTGAACGTGAAAACAGAAATCATAGTATTTTTCCTGAAGAACTCAGCCCATTTCCCTGTGAATTATCAAATCCACTAGATCAGGGATGTTAAACTCATGTCGTCATGGCAGCATCACGTGACATATCGGGACTTTCCCCCCCTTTGCTAAACTGGGTGGGGGCGTGGCCAGCATGTGACGCATCTGGCCCGTGGGCCGCGAGTTTGACACCCCTACACTTGATCAATAGGCTGTCTAGAATGCTATTTTCCTCCTCTCTTCTATATTATGATAAAATGGTTTAGAAATATAAAGGGAATGTTTCTTTAAGGATTTATTTTCAAGATCAACAGCATCTTTTTAAAAAGATAATAAAACCATGCTTAAAAATATAGATAATACAAACTAAATAGCTACCCTTATCTGGGTTCAGAATGAGGTCTGGTTAATAATTGGAAAGGAGAGCTTTTGTGTATGTCTATCTGTATAACAATATTCAGTTTGCTAAAGGTTACAATAACAATATATACAATATATATTGTATAGCAATATTCAGTATGCTAAAGGGCTATAAATTAGACTGAGCAGGTGAAAAACCATCCCAAAAGGCAACAAAACTTTATTTACAAGTTAAACTGAGCTTCATAAATGAAGGCAAACTTAAACTGAACTTCATAAATGAAAGCAAATAAAGTTAAACTGAACTTCATAAACTTGTACAGCAGTTTCAGATTTGAAAAGAGACAAGAGAGAGAGGGAGGGAGGGAGAGATTCCTGAACAGAACTTTTTAGAACTTCACTATCAGCACAATACTTATTTCACACTAAACTCTTGGACAGTACTTATGCCCACCACTGATTTCAAAAGGAAATACAGGGAAAAAAAGATGGCAGTGCCAATTTCTCAAAATGTTATATTTTATTGCTTTAAAGGAGCCTGCTGTACAATTGGTGAGTTACATATTTTTATACAAGGCTACCAACAGGCAATAAAAACACAAGCAGCATCTCCTCCAACGATACAGGAAGCTGAACCAAGGCACATAAAAACTTTGCTGTGAAGGAAAAGCTAAATACTTACCAGAAGCTTCAGGGGCTCCCTATTTTCTTGGGAGCAAACACATTTTAAAATGTTTCAGAATAGTCAGCAAAGCTCATAATTTGTTTTGCAATAATTGTCCTTTGTCCGTTACATATTTCATTTAATCTCTGAGGAAAATTATCTGCCCTACTTTATAAAGGTTTTTGAATATAAATGAGCAAAATCCAATCGCTTTGTATTTCTTCCATGTGAAGAGAATTACTTTGTTCCACACATACACCCATTGAAATGGTACTTAATTTTACAAATGAATGAATCATAAAACCTGCAGCAATATGCAATTAACTGAAGAAAGAGATATACTCTCTGGAATAGACTCCACTGGAAATATAATAAAGGTTATCAGGAAAACAATTACAAAATACCAAGCTGTTTTTGAAATGTATTATGTTCTAAATTTCTCCTTGTTCATTTCTAACTATAACAAGCATATATTATAACTGAAATTCAAACACAAAAAGAAAACCTTAACCAACTTTTCTTGGGCCATCTTTACATTTTAGGCCAGCTCAGTAAATGGATCATGTGCCTCAATTGCATTATCAAATTTACAAAATACAGTAAAGTAAAACAACACCAAACTAAGTTGAAGTAATTCCTCATTTAGCTCCCAGGTTTATTTTTATGTGAATACTCACATCCTTATCCCCTTTACAACAAAGATTTAAATTCCAGTATGTAACAGTAAGCAGTTTCTTCCAACATAAAAAAGTGACTTAGGTACATCAAGCAACCAAAGAGCACCAATTTGAACAGGTGTAAGAAACTCAAAATACTAACATTAAATAAGCCTCTGCTCTACCAGAAGAAGGAAGTGCACAAAAGGCTTAAATATTTCATTACAATGTTGTTTTTAAACAAAGATCAGATGTTCCAGCAATATGAAAACATGTCCTCTTAAAAATCTCAAAAGACCACTTTTTTCTCTTTTCTGTAAAAGTGCAAGTGCTAATTTTCCTTCAAAAACTGTTGCCGTTTTCATAACGCTCATAATGTTAGTGACAAAACACAGTGCAAATAGTAAGCCCATTTCTATTTTCAAAAAATTAAACTAAAAATACCAATTCTGATCATATTGTATGAGATTAGTTCCTTTGGAACTATTACTGCTGATAATCTCTTCAGATACAAAGTTTTCTTATCAGTACCTACTTATTTCCAATATCAGAAGGAAAGAAAATCTAAGTACAGCCTTTTTGGTAGTACCTGCCTCCAAATAGCTGATGAAAGTAGATTTTAATACAACACTGATAAAATAAAAGATATTTTTCTCACCTTGGATCTGAATGATGACTTGTACCCAAAATGCTATTTGCTCCTGTCATTAATATTCAGCATCAGTTTTTCTTTACTAGGAATTCCTATAAATCTGGAGTGTAACATATTACATATTTAATTTGCATTCTTCCTCAAACTGAAGTAGTATGAGGTAAACCTGACGCTAAGTGTATCAAACAATAGTTTAAACCTGTTTTTTTGTTGTTGTTCAGTCCACACTGGACAAATTAGAAATCATCCAGTGAAGCAATGGAGGGCTCAAGCTGTTTGCAAGCAACATGCCTCAGAAGTTTCTTTAGAGAAATCAAACTGCTTAACAAATGTTCTTTCTCTTTCCATATGAACATCATGGCCACCTAGTTCATGTAATGCGTGGCAATGCTTTCAGGTATCCATTGAACCAACATCTTTGGAGCAGAAATAATGCACAACAACTGCATTAGGAAACCGGGCAAAGGCACTATAAGCAGAATAGAAAACAGTGTATCAGTTTAAATATAGTATTTTATGCTAATTATTTCTGGTGCTCCTTATAAAGCACACTAATTTGTCTTGCTAATTTTACATATGTATGACAGATACCTCTTCCATAAATCAATTCTTTTCCAAAGGTATATCTGCAATAATATCTCTTTTTGTTGAAAATGTTCAATGCTTTACTCCAGTCTCTTTGTCCCTTTATGTACAATAGTGCTTTCCTTCTTTTGTTGCAAATAACAACAGCTTTACTTTTTTAATTACAAAGCTATTTGGAAGAAAGATTGGATCCCAGACAAATATTGCCAACTTCATAAAACTATGCACAAAGTAGGAAACTACTCTATAATGTTGTGAAGCAGGACTCTATAAGATAATATGGAAGGACATAAGAGTGATTTTTAAGGGTGGACAATTAGATTACAAAACTGAGCATAAGATGAAAATTGTGTTCAAGACATAGAAGGAAGGCAAAACCCTATCATGTATAAACAATCTAATAATAAAGAATATGGTGATGAAACTAGTCCTTTTTGAAAGTAAGAACGTTATATAATAATGGCCTAAACAGGTTGCAGCATCTGGCTGATCCTATCTGGGCTCCAAAGCTAATCAAGGTTTGTTAATATTTTGACGGAAGACCACCAGAGAATCCTGTGCTACAGGCTAGACTGCGAAGTTGAAAAAACACCCCAGAAAGCACCAGCAAACCAGCTCGGTAGTGTTTCTCCAAAATTTCTATCTGAACATGTCTAGGAATTACGAGAAGTTTAGATTGATCTGAAGGAACCTTTAGCTTTTACCATAGAACGTGTGGGGGCTAAACAAAGAATGTAAACTAGCTGTACTGCTTATGAACAGATTCATACAAGAACATTTTAACCCAGTAGGCTACACGTATTTTCTTGGACTGAGCATCATATATGACTCGGCTGTAAATTTGAACATATTTGAAGCATGTTTCTGATATAAAATAAGAAATAGAAATTTGCAAGCATCTTGCAAAAAAATCATTTCAATAAAATATATTTCAAAATTAAAGGATCAACATCATTTAAAAAGGATATAAAATCTAATGTAAAGTCCTTCACTTGACTGACATCTTTCGTATATGACTGAATTTAAAAGGCTTATATCCAGTATCGCTTCCAAATAAGAAAGACTGCCATTTTACAAGATCAGTTACAAAACTACACTGCTCAAAAAAATAAAGGGAACACAAAAATAAGACATCCTAGATCTGAATGAAATATTCTTATTAAATACTTTGTTCATTACATAGTTGAATGTGCTGACAACAAAATCACACAAAAATTATCAATGGAAATCAAATTTAGCAACCCATGGAGGTCTGGATTTGGAGTTACACTCAAAATTAAAGCGGAAAAAAACACTGCAGGCTGATCCAACTTTGATGTAATGTCCTTAAAACAAGTCAAAATGAGGCTCAGTAGTGTGTGTGGCCTCCACATGCCTGTATGCCCTCCCTACAACGCCTGGGCATGCTCCTGATGAGGTGGCAGATGGTCTCCTGAGGGATCTCCTCCCACACCTAGACTAAAGCATTCCCCAACTCCTGGACAGTCTGTGGTGCAATGTAGCATTGGTGGATGGAGCGAGACATGATGTCCCAGATGTGCTCAATTAGATTCAGGTCTGGGGAATGGGCGGGCCAGTCCATAGCATCAATGCTTTCGTCTTGCAGGAACTGCTGACACACTCCAGCCACATGAGGTCTAGCATTGTTGTGCATTAGGAGGAACCCAGGGCCAACTGCCCCATCATATGGTCTCACAAGGGGTCTGAGGATCTCATCTCGGTACCTAATGGCAGTCAGGCTACCTCTGGAGAGCACATGAAGGACTGTGCGGCCCCCTAAAGAGATGCCACCCCACACCATTACTGACCCATTACCCAACTGGTCATGCTGGAGGATGTTGCAGGCAGCAGAATGTTCTCCACGGCATCTCCAGACCCTGTCACGTCTGTCACATGTGCTCAGTGTGAACCTACTTTCATCTGTGAAGAGCACAGGGTTCCAGTGGCGAATTTGCCACTCTTGGTGTTCTCTGGCAAATGCCAAACGTCCTGCACAGTGTTGGGCTGTAAGCACAACCCCCACCTGTGGACGTCGGGCCATCATACCACCCTCATGGAGTCTGTTTCTGACCGTTTGAGCAGCCACATGCACATTTGTGGCCCGCTGGAGGTCATTTTGCAGGACTCTGGCAGTGCTCCTCCTGTCCTTTCTTGCACAAAGGCGGATGTAGTGGTCCTGATGCTGGGGTGTTACCCTCCTACGGCCTCCTCCACATCTCCTGATGTACTGGCCTGTCTCCTGGTAGCCCCTCCATGCTCTGGACACTACATTGACAGACACAGCAAACCTTCTTGCCACAGCTCGCACTGATGTGCCATCCTGGATGAGCTGCACTACCTGAGCCACTTGTGTGGGTTGTAGACTCCATCTCATGCTACCACTAGAGTGAAAGCACCACCAGCATTCAAAAGTGACCAAACCATCAGCCAGATAGCATAGGAACTGAGAAGTGGTCTGTGGTCACCACCTGCAGAACCACTCCTTTATTGGGGGATATCTTGCTAACTGCCTAGGCTTTCTACCTGTTGTCTATTCCATTTGCACAACAGCATGTGAAATTGATTGTCAATCAGTGTTGCTACCTAAGTGGACAGTTTGATTTCACAGAAGTGTGATTGACTTGGAGTTACATTGTGTTGTTTAAATGTTCCCTTTATTTTTTGGAGCAGTGTATATATAAGGAAAGCAATCTCACTGCATTCTCTGAAATTTCCGTAAAAGCAACCAAAGAAAGACTATGCTGTCAGAACTGGACAATCTGCAAAAACAGATTGGGCAGCAATTTCTTCTAGTTTCCTAATAGTAATTTTACATACCTATTTCCAATCTTCTTTTTACACACACCACAAACTTTTTCTTCTGTGATTATACATTTCACTTGCTGATGTAAAATCCGTTCTTCCTGCACCTTTGGCAAAATAAGAATAATTTTAAAAAAGAATAATTCCTTCAAAATCATTTGAGGAAAAAAAAACAATTACGGTCCTTTCACTAGTGTGGGGATATGGGATCTCTGGAATAACACTCATGTTATCCTGTTCCATGTTTTAACTTTCTTTCTGATATCATTGATAAGGAAAAAAAATCTGACACATACTCGTAAGAATTCAGCATGGAGAAGCTTTTTAAGTATCTGATTGAATCGCTTCTTTTGGGCATTTTCTTCAAGGACTTTTTCCAAGAATATTCGGATCTCACTAATTTGAGTATTGGCTGGAAGGAGATTTATTGCCTAGAAATACAATAAAAAGATAACGGAAGAAGAAATTACATCAATTGAAGTTCTTCCAAAATCACGCAGATGCTTAATTACCCAACTAGGTAACAACACTTGATTATGTTATTTAGTTGAGTAATAAAACATATGCAAGCAAATAACCAAGCTCAGAGGGCTCTAAAGACTGTGCCAATCAACGAACAAACAAACAAATAAAAATATGGTTCCAATTTTCTAACAATATACTTGCATTTTATTTAATTTTAATACTAAGCAGGTCCATGAACATAGGAGAAATCTCCAGTCACAATTTATATGCCCATAAATTGGAGATAATAGAATGAATGTTACAATGTTTCCATAAATTCCTTCACTCTCCTTGTGAGAGTGCTTGTACAGTAGGTGGAGAGTAAGCATTTTGACTAGAACAGCATTCTTTTTATCTGGTACTACAATCTAAAATGCTTCCCATCTAAAAAAGCAAAATTAAGAAAACCTTACTTTAGTAGTGTCCAATTTGCTGTGATGAAGTTCCAGAACCTGCAATGCAGCTTGAAGATTGGCTTGTGGCTCTAAGAGTTCCATCTTGATTGGTCCCAAGCAATGAACACTAGGTGGTGAAAGATACATTCGGAGCAGAGACAAGTATACCTGTTTCACACAGAACAAACCATTGTGTTTTTCAAAAAATACCCTCCAAAATAACTTGCTGTAAATAAGTCTTTCTCCAACAGAGGGAAACTTATTCTACCGTGTTTCTCCAACAATACAGCCTCCCCCAATAGGAAGTCCCAGCATGTTTTATAGGCATAAAATCAAATTAAGCCCCTTCCCCCCAAATTAAGGCCTATATTAAATATGCGAAATGGGGGGAATGGCGGGGGGGCTTGCCGTTAGGAAGTACTTTTATTGCATACCCAGATATAGTGTTGCCTGCGTTGACTTTGGCGTTGGTGGGGCACTTCGTATCAGACCTTCCGCCACCGTTGCTTTCCCTTCTCCCCATGCTGCCGTGGCGTTTAGAGCTTCGCCTGGGGCGCCCAGCACAGCTGACAGGCAGACCCTCCTGCCCGGCGGCGGAGCTCTCGCCAAGGCAGCAAGTACCTCCCCGCCGAGCCCTCTGCTCATCCCACCAGGGCCGCGCCAGAGCCATGCGGGCTGGGCAGAGCTGGGAAAGCGAGCCGCAGATGCACGCCCACCTGCCAAGCGAAAGAGCCGGGCCAACCCGAGCTTGGCTTCCTTCCCAAGTCCCTCCAGCCGAAACCCAAAGAGAAACCCGGGAGAGGCTGCCCGAGGCAGTGATAGTGCCCACCTGTCCGCAGACAGGGAGGCGAGGCAATGGCAGAGCTGCTTTCCTGTCCTGCAGGTCTGGCGGAGAGAGCCCGAAGCCACCCGACCTTTCCACCCCTTGCTCAGCCCGTCCCCACGCATCTCCAAATGCGCCGGCAGCTCCAAATGCTGCAGTGGCATGGGCATTGGGCAGAGGCGCTCAGCTCGGAGGACGCGGCACAGGCCGTTGCCTTGCCTCCCTGTCCATGGATGGGTGGGCGCTATCACTGCATCGGGCAGCCTCTCCCGGTGGCCCCTTCGGGTTCGGGTTGGAGGGACTTGGGAAGGAAGCCAAGCTCAGGTCAGCCCGGCTCTTTCACTTGGCAGTCAGGCGCGCACCCATGGTTCGCTTTCCTGGCTCTGCCCAGCCCGCACGGCTCTGGCGCAACCCTGGCGGGATGAGTGGAGGGCAGCGGGGAGATGCTCGCTGCCTTGGCGAGAGCTCCACCGCCAGGCAGAAGGGTCCGCCTGTCAGCTGTGCTGGGTACCCCAGGCAAAGCTCTTCGCGCTCTGCCCGATGCCAGGCAGGGATGGTGGCTGGGCGCTTCTCTCAGAGTGGGCCGATCCTGCGCTGCAGCCCCGAGAGATTCGCCTCCCCACGTGGGGTTGGGCTGCCCTCTTGGGCAGGGGAGGCTTTGTCGTACTGGTAGTAGGGTATCATTTTTAAAAGAATTGGCTTTGCCTTTGAAGGCGAAGGGAAGGCGGCGACAGGAGCACCTGAAGCCGAATGTCTCCGCTGGGCTCCGGTTGTAGGGAGGAGCCCTGGCTGGCCGCGCGTGGCTGCGCCAAATGCCGTGGTGTTGCTCTAAACACTGCGGCAGCATAGAAAGAAGGGAAAGCAACAGTGGCGGAAGGTCTCTCGATACACCAACGCTGAAGTCAACATCCAAGCTGTCACTGCCCGAGGATGCAAGGGGGGGGGGAATTAAGTCACCTCCGAAAAGACAGCCTAGCCATTTTTTCGGGGGTCAAAAAAAAAATAAGGCCTGGCCTTTTTTTGTGAGAAACATGGTAGCTATAATTCTATATAATTGTATAAAAAAGTGGAGCTACAGAGAATGGGGTGAAAATATGATTTTAGGTAATAGCAGGTAACCCATCCTCATGAACGGCTGATAATAGTTCTGAAAATAAACAAATAAATATATCTATCCCAAACTACTCCAGGATGAAAAATAAAAGATTGACACTTTCAGCCTCCACTTTGTGGGCTGTAAAATGGATGCTAACTAGTTCCAGATAGCCATAAGCACTCTTAGCTTAAAGTGTATGAAACCAATGGTTTCATTCAGTAGACTAAGGTAGTTCTGCCAGAACAGAACTGAGGAAGAAAATGACTTCTGGCCTAATATTCTACATGGAACTACTTATGAAGAATGTCAATGCGGAACACAGTTGCCAGGAACTTACAGAGATAGTTTGGGATATGTAACATTGATCTTATAAACTACACTGGCTTCTAGACCTTAAATACCAATATAAAAAGCAGCTAACCAAATAATAACAATATACTATTATATTCTTTATAGCATTTAAGCAACTTTTTAATCCAATGCAAAATTATATTCTTTGATTTGCCAAATTAAGCATTCCTCTATTTCATTATTTTAATCTAAATATTGCATAATGGTTTTTCAAATGTGAGTTCAGTCTCAATCTGCAAATTTATTATGACAAAATCACATGTCAATAGATAAATATATCATGGAAAAGTAGTTGGATCTACTATAATTAGTACTACAGGGAGGGCAATGGTTTAAATATTCATTCTCATTTTAATCTTACTTCCTCCACATCCCCATCTACCTATTTATTATTTTTAATAGCATTTATCTATTATCTGCATGTAATTATGTAGTAAATGTCCAAGTGTGTTTAATAAACACAGGGCATTAACTTTATGATGTTGAAAAAGGAGTTACTCACATCTTTACTGCCATCTTTGTTTCGGTCATAGTGTTTATGACAGTAACTGAAAACAACAAGAAATTCAGAGAAAAATCAGAACAGAAACTTAGCATATTATAAACTACATATTTTGATTTTTAATCAATCAGTTGATAGCAAATGACAAAGATATTCAAACAGATTTCTCATTTGGCAAAAACACTGGACAAGTCTAATTACTCTGGAGAAAACAAGAGTTATTGGAGAATATTTAATTTTATAAAGTTAGCAATTTGATAAATTCTGCTGAGTGCATTTTACTGAAGATTTACTTATAAGTACCAACATGATTTCAAAAGAAACAAGTTCAAAATCTCTTAAATATTATAGATATTTCTCACAACTGACTCTTTTTAAAGAGTCAAAAAATCTGACTCTTCAGAAATTTTGGACAATAATTGAAGATTTTAACTTGAATTTGCCTATATTTCTTTCTTGCTTGGAATCCCCTTCAAATCTGTGTCAACAAAAATGGATAGCAAAACCATATAGGCCAGCTATACTTCTTTGAAACTGTATGCAAATTGTAATCTTTCTAGACTGTTAGAGTAAACTGCAAAGATTACCAAAACATTCTTGTTCATTATAGTGACACTGAAACTATTATTATGCACTGTGGTTACATAACCTTTAAATTTAGTTTTGCAACAACAACAAAGCAGAGAAGCTATGTAGTTGAAAATCAAATGGTCTAATAAGAGGTGCCAATAAGTTGATGGTTATCAGTTTCAAGGATTACAAAGCATGCTCATACTTTTCAGCTATCTTGGTGTCCTTCAGGATGTGAACATATATAAATAGAGCTTGCTCGTGATTTCCCATCCGTCCCAAGAGCAATGCACGTTCTTCTAGGAGACCTGAGGGCAGGAGAAAAGTAGCACTCAGTGGGCAATGAAATTTATAAAGCAGTCTATAAGAATATGTATAGTGGTGAAGAAGAAAGAAGGAAAGAACCAATGGAGGAGGTTGCAATAAAATATGCATTGCTGTTTAAATTATGGGACTATGCAAATCACTCAAAAGAGAAACTCTGCAAAGCACTACTCCTCAAATCTTTAAAAACTACCCTATCTTTTTCTAGGCTTATATAAGTTCAGGAATGACTCTTGACTAAATCAAAATCTTTAATTACAATCATAGATCAGAAACTATTGATTATTTTTGCCGACATGTCTAGTTGCATTTTCCATATTTATTTAAATAGACTTATATTGCTGCCCATCTCACAAATCTAACTCTGGGTGGCTAACAAGGATTAAAGAATGTAATATAAATGATAGCTAACTAGCTAGCTAGCCAGACAATTCTATGCTTTTAACTATTTTAGAAGTTAATTCCAACACACAGATTCTATTGTACACCAATGTGATTCCCCATAGAGCCGTTTTTCATATATGGTTCTTAATCAAAGATTGCAGGGTTTTTTTTATTGTCAATCTGCAGACTAAAGCCTATGTTATAGAATTGTTATAGAGCTATAAAAGCTGTTATAGAACAGCTCTTAAATAACAGGCTGATACAGACATATGTGGGAATCCTCTTAGTTAAATACTAAAAAAAAATCTTAGAAATACTGTAAATGTTGCACAGAATGGGTGACTGACTACTTCATACCATCAAAGGGAAAGTCACTGATGAGTTGTTCAGCATTGTAATAACTGGAACTCTCGAGAAAGGAAAGAAGTTTTTTTCGGTACTCTCCAAGCTCCCCCTCTTCCTCTCCAGCTGGCACTGGTGTTTCATCTGTCAGAAAAGAATTTTATATGTGACTAAATATGTCTTACTGCTGTTCTTTATGTTTGGCTTTCTGTAATACTCTACTAAAAATGCACATAAGCTTTTTTTCTTTCTTGACTGTAAATGATCAATATAAGGGTAATGTTTCTTTAAGTCTTCTAAAAATGTTCTCTTACTTAAGTGAGCAACCAAACAGTGCTACCCATATACTCCAGAATCACTGGGGCTCCCCTCTGCAACAATCCCAACTCTACTCTTGCTTCTGGTTATGCATAATAGTATAAATCACAGGTGAAAATACCTGGAGGGAAAGAAGTGAGATATTCCTTCATTAGGCCTTGCACTTTCTCACAGTAGAGCTGAATCAGACAATTGTGAAACTCTGAACCAGACTCGTTCCAGATATCAATTACATGCTCCTGGAAATATATGTACATATTCAGAATATAACAGTTAATGCTAGAATTTTGTAATATTTCAAAATATGATCATGGGAATTTAAAATGACTATGTATCTCCTTATTTAACTATTAGAAACTATTTTTAAATTTTAAAATGATGGTTAAAATTACTTCTTTGTAAATAATTTAGACAGCATGAGAAATAAAGCATGAGATTTTTAAAAGTAAATTATTACGATTTTTGTTCTTACCAAGTAAGGAATAGCGAGGTTTTTAAAATTCTCTAACAAGAAGTTCAAAATTCTTTTTCGTGGGAGGGCTTCTATCTCAGGAAGATCTTCTGTAAATATCTGCCAAACAAATGGTTGAATTTCCAAAGCTGATATTTGCCTACTTACTCAGATTTTATTAAAGTTCAAATAACAAGACCACTGTATATTGGGATGCTACATTAGCTTTCCCTAACCCTGAAAGTTCATTGGGTGACTCTGGGGTGGTCACCATCTTTCAACTCCACCTGCCTCACAAGACTATTGAGTTAGGCAAAAACAGGAAAGAGGGAATGTTATTTAAGCCACCTTGAGCTCCTAGAAGCTGAAGTAGTAACAAATAAAAGAAATATATAATACTCTCTGATCAAATATCTACAATTAACTATTTCTCCTTCTCAAAGACTAATTAATATATTTCCAATCAATCCATCATTTTCGTTGTATTTCGTATGATTTGCTATTATGGAGCTGATGAAGCTTATTTATCTTAGGGCCTTAATATAGAGTCTGAAGGTAACAGTATACCCACCATCACGTTTTTAGCTCTGTCAAGTTCTTTGCCCAAATTGCTTTAATAAAGAATTTTAATAAAAAGGAATGGGAAATTAGCATATTGGAACACAAAGCATTTGTTTCAAGCAAAATCCATCTTGTCCCCAAATTCCAAGCGACCTTTCTACTTAAAAAAGTCTTGAGACTTTTTACATAGTTTTTAGTTTCTTTGTATTGTCAATATTGTAATCCAAACTTACTGTCATATATAGAAAAGCAGGATATTCTATTAAAACCTGAGCCTAATTCTGCAAATGCTCTGAATGAGGTCAGACAATTAGATGCTACATAGTTGAAATTGTACTGCCTACCAAACAGATGCTTCATTCTTTTTGGATGGATTACAATATAATTTATAATTTATCTTATTGTTGTTCAAAGTAGTCCCCATGTGGAGTATATAGTCATAATAATTAAAAGTAATTCTTAACCTATTTAATAGCTTTAGGAATATTAGTCAAACTGGCAGCAACCTGTCTAAGACTATTTGCTTTACTATCCCAAAGGTCAGTGAAGAGAACCCTTCCTCCTCTCTGTTTTTAAATGTATCCAAGTGTACTTACTTTTAATCCATCTTCAGGAAAATCCCGAAGTACCCAAGCCGAATAGGAAAATATTAAATTCAAGTTCTCTGTTCCTACAATATAAAACAAAGGCGTCAAATTAAAGAACTACAAAGGTAACACAATGACAGGATAAGGTGCAACTGACGAGACACATCTTTTTCAATACACCTTTGTTTAAAGAGGGAGGGAGGGAGAGAACATACACAGACACCATCAAAGTTCTTAACTGCAGAGAACGATCAAGGAAGCAAGATTCACAGGTACTTCCTTTCATTAGTTTTAATATCAAAATTTAGCTGTTATCTTGAAAATTGAGAAAGGAACTATCCAGCCCTCCTCTATTAGCAAGTTCATCAAGACTCTTTGAAACTTGAAGCCTTTTCTTTGCCAATATATTTGCATGATAGAGAAGGTGAGTTTCTAGGGCCCTGAGAGATGGCATTGCTCAACTGAAAAAACCCAGAACATACAAACTCTGCCAGATCCAAGAGAGTTCTAAATACCTCTGCGCACTCCTGATTTTTGGGTCACAGCTTTCTTACTGCTACACATACCATGATTATTACCATAATTTCTGGAGATCCTATTAAAAACTCCAGCCAGACATACTTTTGTGGGGTCCTTGCTATTTCTGAGCTTGATGTTTGGTGCTTGGTGGACATTTTTTAGGAAAATATTCACTTGCACTGAGAAAAAAAGCTATTAACCGATTTTCACGTAAACATTATCTTCTCAGTCTAATTTCTTATTTTATAATGTGAACTTATATATTGTTATGATGGGAATAATCCCAATCATTACATTTTTGTTTGTTTACTTTTGTGATAACTATTAACCATTTTTCTTGTTATATGAAATAATACAATATACCACAACACCAATTGCAAAGAAAGTAAATCAACTTCACTCACCCAAATGTTGTAAATACTGTACAGTTTTTTCATGGCCCTTCAAAGGAGAATTAGCTTTCTTGGACTGATCCACTAGCACCTGCAAGGCTTCAGCAAAATAGAACTCAATTTCATTATCTTTTAAGTTAAACCGTAGGATTGTGCAAAACTATTTGGAGGACTACTCTGTGAAGTATCCTTCCAAACTTGCTGTTCAAAGCAAGTTATGGTGTGGAATCCTTTTCAAGGTTCAGCATAGTTGCTTTGAGGGCCATCAAAGATGCAAAGCAGAGCCTCTCCCACTATCTATCAATGGAGACTGTGTGGAAAGAGTTCATAGTTTTAACTTTCCGGGAAATCATATTTCTGACAACCTTAGTGTGGTCAGTCCACACTATGGCCACAGCAAAGAAGGCCCAACAGTGTCTGTACTTTCTGAGGCTGCTGAAAAAGAGTGGTCTGGGTGAGAAGTTGCTGATTACTTTTTACTGTTCTACCATCGAGAGCATTTTGGCATACTATGTAGCGGTGTGGTATGCTGGATGCTCTGTAGTTGATAAGAAGATGCTCCAGAGAGTTATAAACATAGCACAAAAAATCATTGGTTGCTCTCTTTCTTCTTTGGAAGAGATTGCGAAGACCAGTCTCCTCTCTAGAGCTCTAAAAATCTCCACAGACCATTCTCATCCTGGACATTCATATTTTGAACTGTTACCATTAGGGAGGCGTTATAGGTGTCTTAAAATGAGGACTAATAGACTGAGAAACAGTTTCTTTTCCAAGGCAATAATTGTTTTGAATCAAACAATGCATATGTGATTTAGCCCTATGTATATAGTGGCATTTTTAAACTATCGAACTTACCATATGTTTTAAATAGGTTTTAGACTAGGTTTTTAATTATTATTTTAATTATTTTAATTTTTAAACACTCTGTAGTGTGATTGTGATGTGGTGTTTGGGACACTGTGCTGGAGTAGCTTTCAAATTTCATTGTATTTGTAGAATACAATGACAATAAAGGTATTCTATTCTATTCTATTTTATCTAGAACGTCTGAACTTAAATATGCATGCCAGATATCAGTTTCACTCTGGTGACAAATCTGACAATATTATAAACTATGTAGCCCAGTCTGAATATCACCCTGCAATCTCTAATTCCCCTCCCCATTAAAAAAAACTGATCTCACTTTCTAGTTCATTCTATGCAAAATTTGCTCATATATTATACTACCAAAAACGAATAGCTTAAAGTGATATGGAAGTGAACCTTTTGGTTCCTTCTTTCCTCTCTCAGTACTTACCCTTTTCATGGAGACCTTTCTTCTCATATAGTATGATTAATTCACTGTATTTGTGAGCTTTCTTGAGCACATGTTCACTTTCCTCAATATGGCAATGATTGTTCTCCAGTCTCAGTAATGGTGCCACTAAGGCTACATTTGTCTGTAATAAGAAGCAATTTAATGGAACCAGAAACAAATTCACATAAGCAAAATGCAACGTGAATCAAAGAAATTAGATAATGAAACATTTTGCAAGTAATGAGATTATGTTATTAATAAAAATTGGAGACAATCTACCCTTCTCCCTTATAAACAATCTATTGTACACAGTTTCACTAAAATTAAGGTACTATCATAAACCTACAATATCCTCTTGCCTATTAATTAATGAACAGTAAAAGTTTCAAGGCATATATAGTTATTTTCACTGGGAATGAAGACAGTTGTAATATAAAGACATAACATGCTCTTCAACAAATCATCTTGACTTCACAACTGAAACTAATGAGGCCTTCTAGGGGAAAAATGGCAAACTAAAGACCCTTCTGCTAAAAGTAATAGATTGGCTTTTACTAATTACTCTCCAGACAAGGAGATGACATGAGATTATCCACAAGTGCTCCATACAGATGTTCCCTATGAAGACACTGCAAGATAACAGCCTCTAGAACCATTAGAACTCTGGGAGATGAGGGAATTGATATCTTGCTCAACCAATGGTGAGCCCCTTTAAGAACAGGAATACTTCTTTTTTAATAACTTTTGGAAAATTAGCTGTTTTTTGGCTACAAGGAACCTTTGTATTAACAGGTTTCAAAGCAATGGAAGAGTTTCCTTCAATCCTTAGCAAAAAAAAGTTTTAAATATGAGTTTCAGGAGTTAAAAACATTTTTGGAATAAACAGCAACTTTGATTTTGGAGAGTTACAAATTAATTAAAGGTAGATGAATTTAAAATAAAATTTTGGAATTAATTGTAAGAATCTTTCCTGTGGAAAAATACTTTTGTCTTGAATTCTTCAAAAAATGATGGGATTTTAAAGTTTAGAAACTAGAGCAAACTGAAAGAAAAATTAAGATTATATTTAAAGAACACCTAAATTGAACTTAATATACACAATGCAACACAATAGTACGTTTGACATTTTTTAACAACAGAATCAGAATTTAATTTTAAAGAGTGTCTACCTCTAAAGATAGACTGTTTAAAAGACATTATGGAAGAGGAACAAGTTTTACCATTCAAGATTAAGACTGATCTAAAAATGAATTTTAAAATGACAAGCTATAAAACTGTTATGGAAAAAGATGCTATATTAGACATACAAAGGAGCCCAGCTGACTTAACAATTAAAATGATATACAAATAACAAACCACAAAACAAATCTGGATAGTCTTTGTATATTAGATTTACAATTGGTTTGTTAATACTTTGAAGAATTTTATGAAAAGGGACAAAAAATGAAAAGAAATTAAGTTTTTAGGACATAATTTGAAGAGGTTAAAGAAACTGTTAAAACTACAAGGGAGGGATATGAAGTTGGTTTATTTGATCAAGTTTAAAATATGTTGTTAACTTTGGTAATCCTCAGTGGACTTTTGTAATCAGGTGTAAAATAACAAGATTATTAAGAATTTGTTTATAAACAAGAGATGGATATGAGAAAAGAGTTTCATTGTATTTTAAGAGAAGGTGATAAATTACTAAAATGGTTTATAATTGTGATGAAGAGGAAGTCATTTCTTTATATATTTTTTCTTTACTGTATCTTATTTTTTCTTTCTTTTGTATTTTTTCTATAGCTTTTATTTGCATCTTTTTATTTTTGTTTTTAGTTTGTATTAATTTTTATCATTGTAGTTTTATTTTTTTAATAAAATTACTATTTTAAAAAATGAACCTAATATGTATTAATGACCTGAACAATATTTAGCCACAATTAAATGTATTTTCTTATTTTAATTATTTTAAGAGAACCGTCCATTAGATTTCACATGATTCTTCACTCTCTTCCAGATTATACCTTAAAATAATTTTTAGTTGCGATTCCATCAGGAACTGGAACAAGAATTCTTTTAGTTCAACATTAGACATAGAGCCTCATCATCACATTAATGCAAACAATATTTGACCATGTTTTGGAACTTCCCCTGAAGACAAAGGATTTGTTTGGAATTAACTAAAAAAGAAAGATGTTTCTAAAGCAGTCTCCTCCTTCCTCCATATTTACCTCTATGTATCTTTAGATCTTTCTAATACTCAATTAGTATTTCACTACTTCTGCTATGAATTTCCAATTCAAAAGATGAAGAGTACTCACATGGAGGAAGCATTTCAACAATGTAGTATCAATTATCTGTATCAATTTCTTTTTAGATTTTATGGTTGGTGTTCCCTCCATGAGGGGAGATGTAGTAGACTGATGGTCAGAATCATATAGCTTCTTTACTAACTGACTTCGTTTCTGTAAAGAGAAAATAAAGTTAAGGTTGCACCCTGCCCACATTACTCAAAATAATGAAGCCTGATTCTTGTAGTTTTTCTGTACTCTTTAATTCTTATTACTCAGATCTCTCTGTCTTCTTCTTTTTCAACTATTTTGTTACACTTGACTCTCCACTCCATCTCTTCTCTCTACTCAAGGCCAAAATCTTGACTGCAAGCTTCTAAGACATGGACTCACCTTCTGTACTATACAGAGCAAGATAGTGAACATTGCTCATTCAGAGAAACTGCAATTTGGGGTTTTTTAGCATGACTTCTCATATCAAAGTTCTAATCTAACCAAATGATCATAACTTGCCCTCCCTCAAATTTTAAATGCATTTTAAATGTTAAATAAAACAAGAACATGGCATTCTATACTTTTTAAACAAATCCGGAGGTGGTATCTAACATAAGCAGCCACTGGAAAAGCACGATAGTTAAATGCTTACATGAGTTAAGTAATCTATAAGTGCTAGGTGTGCTTTTTCTAGCTCTGCTGCAGAAAGACTTGGCACTGCATTTGGATACTGGAGCTGTTTTTTGTAATCAGTGGGCAAGAGTTCAGGATAAAGACCTATCACATGTGTAGGATCTAAAAAAAAACACAAGCATGGTAGGTAAAAATATTTTCAACAAAAATACAAATTATAACAAATTTAAATTCACAGTACTTACCTCTTTTATTTTTATCACAAAGAAACTAATTTGACTAAGATCTATATCAGTAGCAAAATATTATGGATTCAACAACATAAATAGATACATGGCTGGCTTGAAAATCATAAATAGTGTCAATTAAACCGGAAATAAATATCAAATGAATTTCACTATTTTTAATCATGAGCTTTCTATTCTTCAACATTTTAATAGCTTGAGTGAGGGCGGGGTTGAGAGAATACATTTCAAAATTATAGGCAAATGTAACAAATAGTTTTTTTTAAAAAAAGATATCAAGCTACTGCTGCTGATAAATTTATTCTTTACCCAAGGCTAGTTTTCACATGAAATACTTATTTCCATATTAAAAATGCTTCTATGTTTTTGAGGCACTCTCACAACATTGCAAGATAAATGTAACATTATTGATTATTGGCAGAAGAGTATTTTGATATTCAGCTATGCATTCTCAAGAATCTTCCCAGGAGGATTCATAGGGGACTGAAATTTCAAGAGGAAATTACCTCTCTTGTCTTCTCTGCAATAACAAAAAGAAACATTCCGCAGGATATTCTTACAAAAATCCAAACACTAATACTTATTTAGAGTTTTATACAGATACATTTTAGTAGTATTTAATTCTCTTTGCACAATTTAAAGTGAGGCTGGAAATGAAAATCTACCTGTCCCTAGTTTAGCAAAGACTTGCATTGATTCATCAAAGCGCTTTTGGCAGAAAAGATTGAAGGCATAAAGATTCTTAATATGATGGATCTGTTGTTGTTTTTCATTGTCAGAATCGTCTTTCATATCCTAAATAAGAAATAAAGAATTAAAAATACAAACCTCCTTGGTAATGAAAAAGTATATTTGAATATACTTATGGGAAAAATTGTTCATGCAAGCCAAGATATATTTCTATCTCAGTTATGCTATCCAAGAATAAGAACACAAATAAGTTTCTTGAGTGTGATAAACTTTATTGTCATATTTGTAGTCCATGAACACTGAGACCATAATAAATATTTGAGTAATACATAATAGGCTTAATTAAGAAGTACAAAAATCCAGTGCATTCAAAAATATGACTGCACTGAATGAATCAAACAGTGACATAACTCACAGTTACTGTTCTCAGTATACAATCTCCAATCCCTGAGATGCACATAACTATACTCCAAAGCCTTGAACACAGTCTTTCAAACCTCTCCCAACATTACTGCTAAGTTGTAAACTAATTTGACAGGAGAATAATATGAAATGCATGAGAAGCAATAACAACAATATGATTTAAATAAATGTAAGACAAGTGATATTGTTATTTCAAAAAGGTTGTGCACCTTTGGCATAAGGCAGTGCTCACATGACTGACTCTCGCAAAGAGATACTATATTATCATTTATAGCAAATGTTTTTGTAACCCTACAAAAATGTTTTTGTAGTAAATACAATCAGATTAATAAATATTTTTATCCCACACAAGTTGCTTATTTTGCATAAGAAGACAAACTAATTAAATCTTTCACAGAACTAGTTTTTTTTATTTTAAGTTTGTTCCAAATTTAAAGACCATGGTTATAGACTTTAAAGCAAGCCAGGATAGCTTTATACTGTAACTTTTGTTCCCAAAATGTAACCACACTTTCTTATTTAATGAAATAAACCCTGATTTGTTCATTTCCATTATGTTACAGCCAAAGCTTATTATAATCAACCTGAATCAAACTAAACTAACTTTTATAGGTTTAGAGGATAAGCACTAAATTCTGCAGTTACTCATTATTATATGCCCAATTAACAAATAATTTTGTCTTGAAAGAGCCCTTTTACTAGATAGCAACTTATAAATATAATTATTGTCACAGATTCACTCAAGTTCTATCAACTTACTAATTTATGGCTTGTGAGTCCCAGTTAGTCATTTAAAACACAATTGACTAGGTTCACACATCATACTAAACCAGATACAACTGATACCTCACTATGGTTTAGTATGACATGAGACCCCAACTATAGACTGAAAATATATTTAACCTTTCACTTACCGCCAATTGCAAAGCCAATTCAAACTGTTTATCTTGGAGGAGCTGCTGAATCTGGGTTGCAATGGAAACTGGAATGAGGCGCCAAACAAAATGATTGCTGGCCACATATACAATATTAGGACTAAAATAAGGAAAAAGATACAGTCAGCAATGTACTTTAATAAGATTAAAGGGCTCATTCCCCTTTGCTCAACAACTCTTTAAACTTAATAATTCAACAGTATTTTATATGCAAAATCGAAGAAAAGTGGGCAATTAAAGTTTTCCTACCCTCCAGAAGTAATGAAGCGTGGGCGTTGTAGTTCAATACTCTGAACCAGGAGACGGGGCTCAAACGTACGAATCTCTACATATCTTGGCAATACTGCGACCACGTATGGAGTCTGATGTTCTATTATGGAAACAAAACAGTCAGCAACAACATAGAGCAGTGGTTCCCAAAGTGGGCGGTACCTCCCCCGGGGGGGGGGGGATGCCTTAGGGGAGCACTAAGAGGCAAGGGGGCCAGCAGGGGGGCACTAAGAGGTGCCAGGGGGGTGCTGCAGATGGCCCCCTCACAGGGCACAATCCAGGGGTGGGATTCTACCGTTCATTACCGTTCCGGTAATTGGAGAACTGGTAAAACGAGCCCCTGCCTGGCCCTGCTCCTCTCCGCCCATTCCTCCATTCCCTGGCCAGTCAGTCCTTATTGCGCATATGTGACATCGTGCACACGCACAACAATCGCTGACGGCCACAGCAGCACATTGGAGAAGCAGAGCAAGCAAAGTCGGAGGCTGGTAATTTTTGCTCCAAAAAGCATCCAGACGCTGTGTGTTTTTTCGGTGCGACTGGAGTCCAGCCGCACCAAAAAAAACCAAAACATGGTGGCTGGAGGTTTTTTGCAGGCACAGGGAATCAGCGCAGCGCTGCAGGCGGGATTCACCCTTCCCATCCCGGAAGCGCTGCCTGCACCGAGCCTCAACAGATCCCCACCTGGGCTGGGTCAAGTCGGCTGCAAGGAAATCTCCCGGCGGCTGACAGGATGGACCTGCAGCAGGGTGGTTCTCCTGGCCCACCGCTGCCTCCAGCTCACCCAGAAAGCTAAATAAGTGATGCCCAGAGCCATGGAATGAGAGAAATGGAAAGACGGACTTCTTCCCTGGCGCCACCCAGAGCCCTTTGGCAGCGGCCAGAGACAAAGTCTCCTCCGCTGGTGGGCAAAGGGGGTTCTCTCGGGGGGCAGTGGCAGGGTGCGAGGAAGGCAAGACATATGTGCCCCCCTCAATACGCCAAGATTTCCAGCAAAAAGGCAGCCAGGTTTTGAAAAGCAAAGGAAAACCTCTGGCTTTCGCGCTAAATCATGGTTAGCTGAAGCACAGCATAAGTTAACCTAATTATCTGGGTTAGGTAACCTATTAACCATCCTGATGGTTTAGGTTTGCATCGTAAAATTACACCAAATTTTAAGTCATTAACCACACCTTCAGCATCTCCAGTTTACACTGGGCTAGATTTCAAGATGCATAGTAGAGTGGCATTGAGAACTGGGCAGTATTCAAAGTTCATAAAGTATTATCAATCATAGGAAGAAAAGGGTATATAAGGAATATCTTCTGAGGATGATGACATTTGTACTGTACAGTATAGTATTTTCACATACTCCTCCCATCTTTGTTTGATCTCCTTTGGTTACTATCTGTCCATTAGCATCCTTTACTACCCAATTTGTGGCTGTAACCTCCTTCTACATTCAGAGAACTTTTAGATAACTTTCCTTGGTTTTCCATGTCTGTTTCTTCAGTGTCTCTACAGATATTGTTCTAATGCTGCTTGTCTCTGCTAACAGCTCTCTGAAATTCTGTGGTCTTTATCCTTTATTTTGACTTAGAAACTGGGAAACCATGAATTGCTCAATTGGGGATTAAAGCTGCCTGGGTCACTTTCTCTTAGGCCAACCTACCTAACAAGGTTGTTGTGGGGAAGAAAGGGGAGAGAACACAGCTTTCAGTAATATACAATTAAGGCGTGCTATAAATATAGGAAATAAATAAAACTGATTTCATTCCACAGTGTCTCTGGTTTTCTATCAATGAGGTTCAGCAATTGAACCAGTGTAAATACCCTTTCCTATTTGCTACAGCAAATAATAGCACAGATAGTCCTCAATTTATGGCCATAATTGCTCCCAGAATTCTGTAGCTAAACAGTATGATTAAGTGAGTCATGCCTAATTTATGCAGTCCAGCTACACCAAAAAAGGGGGCCGCTGCAGGCATTCAATGACAAGGATGACATGGGCTGGCGGGGAGCCCAGAGACAACAATGGCTCAGCCCTGGATTGCCTTCTCTGGCAACCAGCCACGGGAGGAAGGTAAAGTCATGGGACGACGAAAGAGGTGGTTGTGGGTGAGGAAACAGGGAGATTAAGGACCGGGACCTCTGAAAGGGGAAATGGGGTGATGCAGGATTAGCCCAGGCCTGCCTGGGCAGAAAATAGGTAGATAGGTTAAGGAAGGGATAGAGAGAGAGGGAACAAGAGAGAGAAACAGAGAGAGACCGGATGCATCAGATTGAAATGAGGCCTAGTTTAGAGGCCCTTTTCCACATTGAAACATCTTTGCCAGCACATTGAAACATCTTTGGCTTCTAATTAAAAGTTTTGTGGAGAAAACATGATCAAGACTATCAGGAAGCTCTCACATTTTGTTGAGGCTTTAAACTGGATCCATTGGACCAGACCTCCACCCTAAAAAACTACTTTTCCCTAATGTATTACAGTGCTAATTTTGAAGAAGGCAAAACCAAAATGTACTGGTAAATTACAAGAACACACACACACACGCACACACACACACCCTTCTAACCCTGCTGGAACGGGTGATTGGACTAGAGTAGATATTATCCTTCTCCTCCCTCCCTCCCTCCTTCTTTATTTCTTTTCCTTTCTGTCCCTTCCTTCCATCCCCCCCTCTTTCTTTGTCTGTCCCGTTTTCTTTCTGTCCCTTTTCTCTTTTCTTCCTTCTCTCTTTCTCTCTTTCTTTTCTCTCTCTCTCTTTCTTTTCTCTCTTTCTCTTTCCCTCTCTCAGGTTCACCCCATTGACTTGGTGCACTGCTCCGCTTGGACTTGCTTGGGCAGGTCCCTCCAGTGAAGCGGGCTCAATGGGGTGGACTTGCGGGGCCGACACCTAGAACGCGGCAGTGGTGGAGCGTTTGAAAAGTAGAGCAAAGCCAGAGATCAGTAATTTTTGCTGCAAAGAATCACAAAAGTTTCTGGGCTGTGCAAAAGAAGGGACACACATATCAATGCAATTCAGCAACATAAAATAAAGAAATACAAATAAAACAAAACAACAAGAATTGGCAAAGCATCTCTGATTAGATTCTATTCACTACTAGAATCTAATCAGAGGTGCTTTGCCGATTCTAGTCCAATTACCTGATCCAGCAGAGTTAGAAGGGAGTGTGTGTGCATGTGTGCATGGCTGTCAAAACTCCAAAAACAGGTCAGGTAGCTCTGGGGAGGCTAGTCATAAATTAGAACACTTGCTAAGCAATCGACCATTAAGTGAGGACCACTTGTATTTGGTTTGCTGATCACCTGGCCACAACTACTCAGTCACGTGACCACCAAACCACACCTATCTGGTCACGTGACCACCAAACCACGCCCAGCCAGCAAGCCACACCAGGCAGTCACGTGACCAGCAAGCCACGCCCACCAAGTCACGTGACCAGCAAGCCATACCCTCAAATTAGGTCACGCCCACAGAAATTTGAATCCCACCCCTGGGTGGGGGGCACCAAGGATGAGTTTGTAGCACCAAGGGGGTGGTGGACTGAAAAAGTTTGGGAACCACTGGCATAGAGCTAAACAACTTTACATTCAAAAGTAGCAAATGTTTTATTATTTTCTTTCTACCCCTTGGCTTTGTAATCATTTCTCTTTCTAACACTAATGTATTTTATGAGAACAGCATAACGTCATCTCAAACCATTCTATTTATTGGACTCAAAAGAAACTGCTAATGTCACTGGGTTTCTGGTATACACACTACAATATTTGAGTTATACCCTGTATTTCCTCCAAGAACTTTAACTTAACCATTCCACTCATTCTTCCTACTTTTTTCCCACAACTACCCTGTGAAATAGGATGCGACAAAAGGGGTGACTAGTCCATGGTCACCCCATGAGTATCCATGCCGAAGATAAACTAAAATCTGACTCTCTCCAATCCTAATCAAATTTATTAACCATCGCACAGCAAATGACAAAATCTTTATTTAGACTGCACAATCTGATTTATAACAGGTTGTTAAATATCTGATATTGTTAGCTTACTAATTGGTATCTTTGGCTCTACATTCAGAAATCCTATAATCAGTGGATTAATAGGATATAGAGAAACCTTTGGACATGTTACATTAGAAATGCTTGAGTTTTGCCAAAGCATGGACTTTTCTCAATTTTTTAATCAACTGGATTATGTGGATTTAGTATTCTTTGCATAAGAACTATTGTAAATAGAATATTATTTGTCAATCATTTCCATAGAACTCATGCTCAGCAGTCCATTATGATCCTAACAAAAAATGTATTATGCAACCTTCCTGGAGTAGCTTGGCTCTACTTCTAAACACATATTTATACAGCATTCAAGTACCCAAGGAAACTTTGGAAGACACTGAGGTACAGAAAAAATTCCACCTTTATTATTCACAAAACTAATCTTTTATTCACAAAACTAACCCTGCATTTACCCTTGGGAAAATACTGATTTTAAAAGAGCTGGTAAAGCTTTCTTTTCTGGAAGCCATGAGTCATTAATGTCATTAATACTTCAAATCAGCTTATCACAAAAACTGATTTATTTACAGGATGCATTTAAACTGTATAAAATATGGGACGGCAGCATACTCAATTAAACATCTCCTACACTTGTTTGGCCTGGATGCATTGGCTTCAAATAAACCTCCTGAATTACTATTACCATAACGTGTTTTAGTTACATCTAAACCTAAATCAAATTTCTTTAAACAATTAAGATTGTTACTTTTTATCTTAAAAGTTTTGGAATAAAATGCCAGTATATCATATATTAATGATTTATAAAGTGTGTTTAAAATATTATTTCCTATGAATTTAAGGAAAAACTAATTCAACAAGTGCTTATTTTCTATATTTACCCGATTCCTCAAATGTACAAAAAAAAGCTGAGATCAAAGCTGATGGAACCCTTACCCATGGTTTTCTTTAATATTTCACTTTGGGTTGATATTCACAAAATTGTAATATAATCACTGTTCTTTAAAGCAGCGGTCGCCAACCAGTGATGGGCCTTGAGAAAATTTTGGTGGGCCACAGAGAAATCTCACCCCCAGAGCACCCTCCCAAAGCAATTAATCCAGGCTGCGCAGAAACACAAGGCTGAGCCATCCACATGGCCCGCAGGAATGCTCCCCGCCCACTCACTCCTTACCCGGCAAACTTGCCTGCTAAAATTGCTATTTTCTGACCATCATCTGTTCTGCTGTGCCGGGAGATTTAGATTAGCTAGGAAGCAGGAAATGGTTGGATTTCTTGCTTTCTAGCTAGTCTTTAGATCTTCAGCTCTGCTTCCCTTAGGACTGAAGATTTGCTTGCAAGCAAATTCAGTGCAGACTCACGGCAAGCAAATTTGAGAGACTGAGCTAGACAATGGCAGATAGATAGATCACTGAATGATTCTGTGAGGAACTCAATCTGCTTGCTTTGCCTGATTTTTGGTAAAAATTGCTTTTTTTATAAAAAAATTCAATATTTACATACATGGTGTGTTGTGAGTTAATTTTGTGAGTTAGCTTGCTAGCAAATTTTTTGAGTTTTTGAGTTTTGAGTTTTTGAGCTAGCAAAATTTATGTGACAGACTGAGCTAGCCAATGGCAGATAGATAGATTTCTGAATGAATCTGTGATTCTGTGAGTAACTCAATCTGCCTACCTGCTTTGCCTGATTTTGGGTAAAAGATGCTCTTTTTTATAAAAAATTCAATATTTATATAAATATTTATACTATTTACATACAAGCCATGCCCAGCCAGTCACGCGACCACAAAGCCACACCCACAAATTAGGCCATGCCCACAGAATCAGTTAGTGGTCCCTGGGATCTAAAATTATGAGTTTGGTAGTCCCTGAGGTCCAAAAGGTTGGGGCCCCCTGCTTTAAAGAATGTGAATACATGCCAAAAATTTATTACTACAGTATATACAAATTGTTCTTTTTATATAGTAATAAATTAAAATCTGAGCAAAGAAAATAATTATTCAAGTAGTAAAGAAAACAGAGCTGCTTTGGACTCACAAACCTGGATTACAGATACACACTTTCTATTTATAAACTGGCATTATATCAACACAACAGAAAGATAACTACTGGTATCAGCTCATGTAGTGAAATGTCATTATTAATTTAAAAATCAAGGAGTATTATATTTTCTGTGTGTAACACATTTTTTCTTTAAAGCTAAGAATTTTTAATTTTATTTATTCTTACCCATGGCTATTGGGATATCTGTCCAATTGAAGGCACATTTCTGTGTACAGACTCCTTCTTCATTCAACACAACAGTTAGATCATCTTGGCCTACAACAACTTTGCCATCTGCCAGTGGGACTACTAATGGCTCAAGCTGCTTTCCTGTAGGGAATAGTTCCTTAATTGATCCCTTGCCATCTACCTGTGAATGAATTAAAAAAGCTAGTCATTCAAATCAAAAAGCCACTACCAAATTACTCATTATTATTAGAAAGAGCTGTTCCATTCCCCAGTATTCCTGTCACCAAGCTTATTTCATCAACCCCATAGATCAAACCATAGCCAAATTGTTTAGGGATTTCCCAAACAACGGTCAACTGCTACCACTGATGTCATAGCAAATATATAGTGCAATAAAGTGCCTATTTTCTCAGAAACTCACGATATATAGTAAGTTTATTCAGTACAGGAAATGAGAATTCATAATTCATGCTCCAATCATTCATTTCCCCTGCATACAGTATCCAGAAAAATCAGTATTTTCCAACTTGTCTATTTTTTTTACCTTTATTAGATAATAATCTCTTTTGAAACCAACACAGATTGAATCTTTACACCATGCCATTGACTTAGGTACATCTGGTACACTGAAATCTCCCTGGAGATCAAGAAGAAAAAATGTCTAATTAGGTACAATTAAGGAAACTGAATAATTTCTCTCTATATATAAAGGATGTTCATAAGCACAATCTCCATATTTAATTCTAGGCAAAAAGAGTTTCCAGAAAATAAAAAAGAACATAGATAAAAAATATAAAAATAAAGACATCTGAATGAATCAATCTTTATTACAGTTAAAGGCCAGGGTTGAAAGGTACCTTTGAAAACAATTAAAAGGAAGAAAAAATCAAGTAATACAGGCAATTGATGTATCACTATAAAAAACATGTTAGAACTGTGGGAGATCTGTCAGTAATTGATGCTTAATTTTCATGGCTGCTATGCAGTATTTTGCTATGGTCTGAATTATAAATCATTTACAAATAAGGATGGATGTATACATACAGTCAGATTACCCAAGAACCGATGTAAAAAAGGCATATTATAAATGGTATAAATAAACCTTCCCACAGTTGGTAAAATAAAATAACATGTGCTTGGCGGGTGGGGTTCAACACCTCCAGTTCCAGCCAAGCAAATACATTTCTCAAATCGGATTTTAGAATATCTTCTCAATAGTGTTGCCCAGATATTAAACATTATGCCTTGCCAAGAAAAAAAAACAACCCTTTCCTTAATTTGGGGGATGTTAGCAAGGATAAATATTTAAATTGTCATTTCCCAGCCCTTGACACCCAAATCCTATTTCTCTGTAAAACTGTTTCTGCTGGAAATCCAATGTTTTTAAGAATCCTGAGTAGTGTATGTCTAATATGGCCATAGACCATAGTTTATAGAAATCATGATGACAGCTAGCAGCAATGTACCTTTAAGTTTTGCTCCATTACATTCTAGTTTAAAGGGTACAAATTTAAAAAAAGATCATAAGATCTTATTTTTTAAGAGCTGTTTTAAGCACTGTTGATATTTCTTTTATATAAAAAAACAATTGACATCAATATATATCTCCCTGAGTTTTGTAGAATTCTATCTTTGCTTTTAGTTCTTTGTTAACTAATGTTATACTTTAAGTAAATTCTGAAAGGGAAGCTAAATAACTGTTAAATTGGGCTAAAGAATTAAATTCCTCAAATTATTTTTGAAAATGCTTTCTGAATAGAAAATCAATCACACTTTTGAATCAGTGACACTTTCGAACCAAAAACTTTATTTTAACATGAATGATAGAACGATGAGAGTGATATGAACAGTACCTAAATTTGAGAAATAAAAATAATAAATAATACTGCACCTGCAGCTCATGGAATTTTCGATCCTTCCAATAAAACAGCTGTAACTTCTTTCTCACTGCCACGCACATTCTAAGCACCTCTTCTCCAGTATCAGAGTGCTGTAAAAATAAATATATCTTTAAGTCTCAAAGCTGGAAAACACAATATTAAGCTCTGCTCACATACAATGTTATGTCACTGTTTTCTTAAATATGGCTTATTGAATAAACCACAATTGCTGTCCTGAAATATACTGAGCAGTAAACTCTGGCAAATTACTATGGTTGCATTCCCTCAATTTGTGCCACAAACAAACAAGCCTCATTATAGTGTATTATGTAAGTCCACTGTATATGCAAGCTCATGTTTTTGACTTGTTTCTAATGAAAGTAGAATAAAAATGAACCCTGAGCAGGCCTTATTGTTATTCTTTTTCCGGGATTATCTTTTTCCCTCCCTAAAAACAGGCTGAAATAAAACCCATTTCAACGTTCCAATTGCTGGTTCCAATTGCAGTCAGTAGGTGAAAACTATCTGTGTTTTAAGTATCATCTCTAAAATGTGATTTTCAGAAGTAGTGAATGATCAACATCTCTCCCACCCACCTATTTCATGGACATTAATAAGTAATAAATTCTCTGCATTTTAATCTAACATGTCTAATGTTCTAGAAGGCAAGCCTCTTTTTATTACATACCTTCAGATCACAAGTAAAGAGAGTTGCACCTTTTGCCTTAGAAACTGTTGTGATCTGTTGAAAGGTCAACAGATCATGAACATAAATGTTGTTTTCTGTTTGGGACAAAACACAAATTACTGCTTAAATTAAGGTGTACACATGCTGTTATTCAAATCTCTACAATTTTCTCATAATGAATAATGCCGCAAACATTATTTTATTTTCAAATAAAATAGGGACTTTACAAATATCTCCCACTTTTTGATTCTACAATGATTCTGAATCTCAAAGAATCTTCATACTAAGAGTGATGGACAATGTAAACAACTTTGAAGTTAAATAATGCTTTAAAAAGAAAACAAAATGTAAAGGGCTTTTAAAAATTAATGTGGCCTTTAAAAATTAAAGATCAGAAGTAAGGCAAAACACTGAAATTCAGGTTAACAGAACAAGTTCACGCATTCCCAACTCAGAAATAAATTCAAGATTTAATTCTTAAGGAAGTTCTCTAGTCTTATAATGACTGCCATGCCTTGTTTCAAAACAAAATTAATCTGATCAATTATTTCACTTACCTAATAAACTGACCAAAATTTTGAACTGGGATACAACATGGATCTATTAAAAATAAAATTGAAAACCATATAAATAAGCTTTAGGTAAGTTTGTTAAAAGTGAACTTGCTCCAAAGGACTGTAAAACATAACTGATTTATAAGCAGATACTCATCTCCAACAAAGTAACCCTTCAATGAAAATTATGGAATATCTGATCAAATAAACTACAAATAGTCCTTGACTTACAACAATTCATTTAGTGACCATTCAAAGTTACAACGGCATTGACAAAAGTGACTTTATGACAGTTTTTCACTTTTACAACCATTGCAGCATCCCTTGGTCACGTGATCAAAATTCAGATGCTTAGCAACTGGTTCATATTTATGACAGCTGCAATGTCCCGAGGCCATGTGATCCCCTTTTGCAACTTTCTGACAAGCAAAGTCAATGGGGAAGCCAGATTCACTTAACAACTTGGCAAAAAAGGTTGTAAAATGGGACAAAAATCACTTAGTAAATGTCTCACTAGCAACATACATTTTGGACTTGATTGTGGTCTTAAGTGGAGGACGTGTAATTTGTAACAGGAGGTCAATAAATCCCATCTAGTTTGACTTCTCCCCAAGCAAATTATTCCTCATTTAACAGGGTTTTTTATATCACATAAGAAATAAGCATAACAATAACATAAATCAAATATGAAAATAATTAAAATATTATAGAAGCCAGAGTCAGTTGTACAGCCATTTCCAATCCCACCAGCCAATGAAGCCTAGGATTCAGAAATTAACAATCTTAGCTGAATCTGAATTTGCCACACCTACCTGCTGTATCTTCTTGGAGAAATTTTTGTTTGATTTTTCTAATATGACTTCAAACCTGTTGCAGCCTATCAAACAATACATGGATTTAGATAAGACATATTTTAAACTAACTATTTAATCCACTTTGATTTATTAGTTAAAGAATAATGTCACACAAACTTCTGAACTGAGATTAGAGGAAGTATAAGTCTTACAACTTCATTTGAAGATTGCAAAAAAATCATACTGCACATTACCGCAAATCCAGTTATCAGAAAAGCACTACTGACTATCCAACTACTAGGAAGATTCCACTATTAATTTTCATTTCAAGACAATCTCTTTTTCTGTGAGTTCAGGAAGTCCCAGAAATTGAGGTTTTGTCAGACTTTAAATGTTACTTTTTCCAGAGATAACATTAACCCTCTCTGTGATAAAAATATTACTGTGATGAGGGGATTCCCAAGTTTATGAGATTTATACGGGACAGTACTGACCCAAATCAGCCATAATCACATAATGAAGATATATTTCAACTAGCCCTAATAAATTGTTGATTTAAGGGAATCCTTTTTTACAGTTGTAATTGATATATGTTTCTATTCTAATTCATATTTTACAGACTAGTTTCAAGGCAAAAGAATCAAGTATGAATCTGACTGACTTGTTTAAACATGTTATGCCTAATTCTAAAATATAATGAAATTTTGCATGGAATTAAACATGATACAAGGAGCATAGGATATTTAAGCAGCCAATAAACCCTTTATCATTAAAGTTTTATACACAGCGATTGGATTATTAACATTAAATTTAATAAGCTTTAACTGGAAGGGTTCACATATAGTACAACAGCACAAGCCACAATTCGCAAAGCAAAATGCCTGGATTTATATAACCCACTAAACCTAAAACAAACAAAAAACATATAAATTAATACAATCCATAAACCCAGTCAGCATAAGGCTAAAATAAGTTTCTGGTTCTTGGCAGATATTCTGTCTATGTACAGGGCCTATCTTGTGTGAATCTGCCCTAAAATACAATGAATAACAAATGGCTCTCAACTATCCTCAGTTGTTACCATTTGTTAATATGCAAAAGAATGGTATATCATTACAAACTTACCACTTTCTTTTCGAATTCTGTAAAGTAAAAGATGTCCTTGTTTAGTCCCAACTAGGAGCCATTCTTCTACAAATGAGAAAACATTTAATTTGCACCAGCAATATTCTATTTTTTTCCTAAGAAATTCAGTCTGACAACTATTTCAATAAAAATAATTTTCAACTAAACACATTTTCTAAGGCCAAATTTACAGGGCAATCCTACCCATATTACCAGGTCTAATTGCCTTTATTCCCAGGAAAGTATGGGCACAACCTTATTCTAGAACTAAATATGACATACCTCTTCATGGCTCTATAAATGAACTTTACTGTGGGTTTGTTATAATCAAACATTTTGGAGGTGTGTTTTTTTTTAAAGTATTGGAAAGCTTCCAAGAGTGTTATACAGTACAATATTTGAAATTTGAAACTTCTGGGAATTTCACTATTCCCAGAGAGGAAGAAAATACAAGCTACAAGTCACATACCTGATCAGACTTTATTAAAATAAATGCAGTTAAACCAGAAGACACACAGAAATTTGGCATTCGTGTTCATTTATTTATCCTCTATTGAACCCCACACACACACACACACACACACACAACAGCAACACTGTCAAACAGAAGCCGAGAAACATCCCAGTCCATGGGATGCTTGCATTTGAATCTAGTTCTCCCTTTCCAGACCCACGTCGGCCCTGCCTGGGGGCAGACAAGCAGTGCTTTCCCTTCTCATGACTCACGTGAGGGTCACGTTTAAAAAGCACAACCCGCAAAGCGCTCAAGTTGTCCCAAACATCATCTGTCAACGCGCGAGGAAACTGGCAAGATTTCGCCCTTACTGGGACATTTAATTAGTTCGCTCAACATAAGACGTGGTGGTCGGAAGGGAGGGGGGGGGCAGTAGAAAACTGACCCCTGTACAACAAGACTTTGTGGTTGTGACTCTCGACCCACAACGTCACTGAAATGTGAGAGGGGACCAGGCGGAGGCCGAATCCGGAGGGGCGCCCCCTGCACTCACCCCAAGCCGCTAAGCAGTCGATCTGCAGCGGCAGTTTTTCCAGGATCATCACCGGCTCGAAGGCGTCGTGCATGACGGCGACAGCCTAGCCTCGGCCGCTTCTCCTCAGAAACGACGGGCCGTTGCCCCAGGGCCACCAAGGAAGGCCCGAGCAACAACGGTGCCAATAACCCACAGCCACAAAAGCCGAGCCTGGGCTGCTGCAACGTTTCCGGGTGGCTCTTCACTTCCGTAGCCAGGCTCCGCCTCTGAGCAAGCAACGCGCAGGCCGCTTTTTTTTTTTAAACTGCCCCGGCTGCCTGATACCTTCGGCGAGCCTGGTCTCCCCGTTGGAGGACCAAAGCCTGCTGCTGCGGTTCCAGCCGCAGAGGTTACGTTTTTGAGTATTTTTCGGTGGAGGCCGTCTGGGGGGAGAAAGCAGGTGTTGAGGAGAAGTGGGGGAGGGAGAGTGTCGAGGGACTGAAGGAATCTGCAGCAAAAGGCAACTCCAAAGCGCGGAAGCGCACACCGTAGGATGGATGGTGTGTGCTCCTGTGTGATCTGAATAGGCTTCCTCTCCAAGAAACCTTTTCAACGTTTAAGCCCGTTGCAATTCCGCCCTGCGTTATTGTCGTTTGTGTGTTTGTGGTAGATGTAGCGTCGTGTCCGTACAATTCATGCCTGCAACTATATTACAAGGAATCCTTGGTAAATCCTCCGCGAATGTGGATGAATCATAAAGAAACATATTTGTTCATGCTGTTCCTTTTCCCGGGTATATGTAGCTTCTTCATTCAGCTACAGAACGATTTCACTGGAGTTCTTTGATTTTTTTTTCAACGCAATAATCCTACATCCTGTATTCCACTTCCCTAGCTAAATTTACCTGGCATAACGCCTTAATTCTTTTGTTTAGCATCATTTTACTATCCTCATTTTATGTGCATGCTTGCAGGTAGGGAACATTTTTTTAAAAATTGTTCCTTTTTCTTTTTCTTTGACTTATATGCCATCCATCTTGCCTAATAAAACCTAGATTGCTGGCCTTTTTGTTCTGAATTTAAAAAGTAAAAGTAAAAACAAATTAAGGGGCTGATCTCTAAAAAAAAAGGCAGTGTTTGGATTTTAAATTTATGTAATTACATATGTAATTATGCAAGTTATCAGGTGTCCCAGGTTAACTTCTTTTAACTTTACATCTCTCACACTTTGTTCAATAATTTACATTTATTTTATTATTTTTTAATGTTTGTTTTTATGTCCTTGTAAGCCACCTTGAGTTACCATGTGCAAGTAGGCGGCAATATAAATTTTCTAAATAAATAAATTCATAATGAACTTAAGGTCCTTATTCTTATATTCAGTATATACCTTCCTAATGTACCAGTACATCAAATCTGAAATCACCTAATACTTTAAAAGTATTATGTAACCCTATAGACATATATATAACCCTAAGACAACAGTGTTACTTTGCCTTTGTCTCAGGTATATTTCAAACTCTAAATGGTTACTGGTGGCATTCAGGAATAACAAAAACCTAAAATTATTAAGGATGAGCAATGTGTGATCTCTTGCCCTCAGTCTTTTGACTCATCCAAACAGTGACAGATAGATAGACAGACAGGCAGATATTGAATACAGCTTATCCTCCTGAAACCCATTCTATTAACACGATTGAGCAGGTTCAAAGGTATTTCTTGAGAAGAGTACTCCACTCCTCTATTCACAATAGCATTCCCTATGCCTCCATATTTGAAATTTTGGGCTTGGACAATCTGGAACTGCACTGCCTGCAGTCTGATCTAAGCATAGTTCACAAAATTGTCTGCTATAACATCTTGCCTGTCAATGACTTCTTTAGCTTCAATCATAATAATACATGGGCAAACAACCGATACAAACTCAAGGTAAACCGCTCCAAACTTGATTGCAGAAAGTATATTTTCAGCAACAGAGTGGTCAATGCCTGGTACACCGTACCCGTGTCTGTTGTTACAGCCTCAACCTCTCAGAGCTTCAACCTCAAACTGTCTACCATGGACCTCACCCCATTCTTTTTTTTTTTTTTTGTAAATTTTATTTGAGTTTTCACAAAGAGAAAAAAAAAATACAAATAAAACATCTTTTTTGAAAGTAGCGTAATCCCGGGTTACATTTCTTCGTACAGATACAAATTCAAGTTCATGCTCATTTTTATATTCTATATCTTATTACTATTTTACATTTTCTGCATAGCTTCTCCCTTCTTTTAATTTACTCAATTTTATTTTAATTATCTCATCTCAATTCAAATCATTGTATTTATATTTTTGGTCTGTCCTTTTTCAATTATCTATTATCTTTTCTCATTAAACAAAATTTCTCCTGTAGTTACTAATTGGAGTATGACGCCTTTATATCTTTTCCCTAAAGTTGTAACATTCAATATAATACATAACTTCCATTCAGATTCTGCTTGGTACATTCTTAAAATACACACTGTATTCTTAAAAAAAGAAAAAAATATAAATGTATAATATAATTAAAACAACATTCCATTCCAATTCAATTCTATCATTAATATTAATATTCATTAAAGTCTTAACATCTTTAACATTACTTTTCAATTAAATATCATACTTCTATGGGAACAATTATAAGCTTTCCATAGTTAATTCCCCCCCCTTCACTTATATTTTATAAAACATTAACTAACTAAAATGTTCCCATTCCTTCCTAATTCAATTTTCTCATTTATTTTATTTCACTTATTTTATTCACAAACATTTCACTAAATTACACTAACTATTTTATCCCTCATTTTAATCATACGTTGTTTCCAATTTTCTAAAGTTATTTCTATTACTAATATAACAATACAATCTTATGTACCTTTACAGAATCCCTTTTTCAGTTAGATTTTCACCCATTATCTTTAAATAGGTCCCGTTTCTCTATATCTTGCTCCAGTCCTTTGTAACTTCTTTTCCTTTCCTTCTTCCCTCTCTTCTTCTCTCCCCGTTTTACCCCCATGTCTCTCTACCTCTATTTCTCTTCTGTATTCCCCTTTTCTGTTGCTTTCCAGTATTATACTTATTTTTTGAATTATTTTTCTTTTCTTTGGTTGTTTTTTTAAGTCTTAAATTCTCCATTCTCTTGCCCCCCTTTCCTTTTTCTTCCCCATATAAAATTACTTGTTCATTAAAGATGGCTTCTTCTTTGTCCCAGCCTTCTTGTTTTGCAGTCTTTTCTTGTTGCTTCTCATAGTTCCAAATCTCCATTTCTAAGAATTGAAAAATGAAGTCAAAAGAACCCTTCCCTTCTTGTGCATCTTCTTTGTACTTTTTAAGTCCCATTTTCAATTCATCCAGAAGTGGTGCCATTGTATAAATTTTTAAACAACCACCTGATTGATTTTAGTCATTCAAATATAATAACCAAGAATCCAAAGATCACCAAATAATCCAAATACACGCAAGCTGTTTCTTTTTTGCTCTTTTTTTCACTTTCTCTTCCTGGGGTTACTATTTAGTTGCAAAGTTTCAGTTAAAATGTATCTTTTAGAAGTCATGTTGAAGTTTTACTGTAGATTCTTTTTAATTCCAGGCAGTCTCCTCCCTCTTCCAGATCCTGCCCTTATTCTTTTTCTCTCCCTTCCTGCTTATGAAAAAGAAAAATTTTAATGTCCAGAAATCTTTATTATCCCTTTGGCATTTTGTTTTATTTTCAGCTTAATTGCCTATTGATGTCAAAGTGGATTTTTCCAATTATTTAAGTCTCTTAGTTGTCAGTATAGGGAAAGAGAGAGAAGGGAAAAAAAGCCAAACCTTTCCCTTTTCACTTTCCTTTGCTGTTTCCGACTCTTCTTTGGGAGTGATGTTATTTTTTGTAAGTTTAAATTCCAGGGTACCTTAGTTGTTGCTTTTATAATTTAACCCGGTCAGCCAAAACTTTCACTTCTTATCTTCCTCCTGCACATTCTTTTCTGGTCGAGTTGTCCTTTGTGGTGGCCGTTTCTGACCACCACTGCAACCACCTTTGGGAAAGGGAGTAATGGCCAGCTGAGGAAGAGAGATGCGTCTCTCCTCAACCCTGCTGGCAGTCTGCTCCCTCTTCACCACCTCTGTGGGGTAGCTTAGCCCTGAAACCAGCTAGCTCGGGGCGCTCCAGCGGCAAGCCCAGACAGAAACCACGCACGATTATGGATTTCTGTCTGTCGCCGAAGCCCTTCAAACCGGAAGTCCGACCTCACCCCATTCTTAAGAGATCCTTAAAGGGGGCGTACATAAGTGCACCAGCGTGCCTACCGTCCCTGTCTTACTGTCCCCATTTATCTGTGTTTACTTCCTTTGTTCATTTTTAGGTTCATACCTAAACTTGTTATCTTGTACATGTTCGACAAATAAATAAAAAATAAAAGATTGCAGAAGCTGCCACTGTATCTGAACCCATGGTCTGTTCCTGACATTTTGCCATTAAAAAAAGACATTTCAAATAAAATATATCAGAAAAATACACTTAGCTCATTTTAGTATTTAAAGGCAAAAATAATTTTATTATACAGAACATAAATCTGCTGAATCAAATGAAAAAGTTCCTGTAAGACAGAGGACACCCTATTTATCAAACCACTTATATACATTGTAAGTACAACAAAACACATTCGGGAAGCAGAATTAAGCCAGTAGTAAATTCCATGTGAAAACCCAATTCCAGTTTTTCCAGAAGAAATGACTATATCAAATATCTGTAGGACTCGTGTTTTGGCACTAAACTTAGAAAAACACAATTTAAAGGTTAAAAAAAAATACCTTATTTTGCACTTCACTAGGCAATTGGAAAGAAAGGTCCAATACACATACTTGCATAAATTATTCCAGAAGAGTATTTGTCATTAGGTTAACCTGAATCTGTTTCTGTTGCAACACTTGTTTATCCATCCAGTAACAGGGTCAGGTTTCTTGATAGCCTCTTTTTTTAAAAAAACCTCTCAAGTATTTCAGTATCTAAATATAATTATACAACTGTTAAAAATGTCTCTTGGTGTAGATAATAGTTGGAAGGGAGGTAGGATGTACAAGAACTGTGAAGGTAATGAAGCTACTGATACCATACTGTAACAAGATCCTTCTGGCCTTTGGTTAAAGTGACTTGAGGACTGAGCTGCCACATTATAGTCTGCATTTTTCTTGTGCATCACAGCCAGCTCCAGATCTGAAGAAACAGCTCAGAAAAATCTCTTCTTCTGTAAGCTTTGGCTATGGTTTTATCTAGAAGCAGTGAACAGGTGGCTGTAAGTCGCTATTTTAAATATCTCATTGGCCTTAGAAGACTGGTACTTCAGGAGTATTAAAAAGCTGGTGTATTGGGGTGGGATTTCAGCCCCACTACACCAGCAGAAGCACTGGAAGCAATGAGGAATGCCACTTAAGAACTGCAAAACAGAATATTTCCCATTTATAACTACTTTCTACAAAGTTCTCACCCAAGCAAATTGAGCATAGGTTAAACAAATAAATGTAACAATTTAAAGTCAAAATAGCCCAACTGGAATTTGCCACTTACAAGTAATTTCAAATCAAAAAGGCTTTTGACAAGTTATAGTACCACAATTCATGGCTGATAGGTTCTGTTTGACCTTATGAATCTGTGGCTCAAATCTTTTTGGGCTCAATAAACCTAGCATAAATAATTTTAACATGGAAATATAGTTGGTAAGTGCTATGATGTTCAATGGTGTTTTCATTCAATTATTGTTCCAATTCAAATGGTTAACTGCTCATGCTCAGATCTCATTGCCAGCAATGAGATAGCAATAAACCTGGGATTAAGTAATAATTGCTTTTAAAAACATTAAATTTAAAATATTTTTCTATGCTGTGGAATGAAAAAAGTGCATTTAATTTTGCTAAAAAATATTAAGCATCATAATTTCTCCCAAATATTTCTATTGGAGTTTTCCATAAGCAAAAGTTCTCCTTGAAAAACTCTCTTGGTTTTCCTAGCCGGACAGCAGAATCTTCAGACAATAAATAGCTACTGCTTCTAAGAGAAAAGGCACTGATCCTGATTCACAGATTTCTCACACGATGGTGTTGCATACATGTTTTTGTATGCAAAGCACTTTTACAGATGGGATGATGTTTCTGTCAGCTATGACAGTGTCAAGTCCTCCAGGAAAAGTGGATGGATATAGGAATCGACCCCCCATTTACAGTCTCAAGTAATGGATACTGGAGGTAAGTGCAACATCTTACTGAATACGCCATGCTGGAAATTATCTACAAGCAGAGGTCACTTTTTGCTTGTTTGAAGAAACTTCTGCACATGGTTCATCCTTACTGGCTCAAAGAAACTTTTTATTTTCTCCCAACCCCTTATAGTTAAATCATGGGATTTAGATCTAGTATTGAATTAAAAGTTGCTCTGCCAATTGTTAAATTGTTTTAACTTAAATACTTTAAAAGAATTTGTTGCAATGAAATACATTTCCATAGTTTAAATAACACACTGGCAGCAAACAGTGCAAATGCAAATCTTTTCATGACCGAAATTCCCTCCATGCTGACCTCTCAAAAAAATTCCCTCTGATAATAATCAGTGGTTCCAAAATTCATGGAACGTATCAGAGAAAGCAGCACTGGAACATTGCCAGATAGACAAGGTTTCTTCCTTTCTCAAGCAGTAAGACAACTTCTGCTGCAAGTTGTTTCATCTTTCATTCCATTTTGGATCTTTCAAAGTGTGTGATCATTCTTTCCTGCAAGATTTAACAAATAGAACCCAATAAATATAACAATTTACTTTCCCTGAAAAAATTACTTGAAGATGATTGTGAAAAAGCCAATATTAATCTAATTGTTGGTGCTGCTATCATAAAGTTGTCAAATAACAAATTCAACTTCAGGATAAAGTGAGCACAATACATTTATCAGATACAAAACATACATTTTGTTTGCATGTGCTTTTCAAAGTGCAAGTTAAGGTTAGCATGTTATAAACACTGACCTAAAGCTTTTAAAGGCCTAGAAAACTGTTGATCTAAGCCCGGTAGTTTGTTCAAAAGAAATACTGCACGAAAACAGGTAAAAGTCACCCTTTGGCACTGTCTAATAAAAAGACAATAGCAATAACTCTATATTTTGAGATCATGGGAAATATGATTTGGATTATCCTTCAGAATGCTTATTTCCTGTATGATAGCCTCATCGCATTTTCCAAACAGCATTCAAAAAATTCTCAATCAAATTCACATTAAAATTAGTCTTAATGCTATACTGTATTCTGCATCCTCTCCATAAAACATTAGGTTTATTTAAAGAGTTAATAATGCAAGCAAGGCTTCCCTTGCCAGCAATTCCAGGTTGGAAAATTCATATTTACCATTCTAGAAGCTGGTATTAGACATTTCAAATAAAATATCGTTCTCAGCTTGATGTTTTTTGCCAAAGGCCGACATGGAGTCTTAATATATTTTAGACTTATTCCAGTTTAGGTTTAATTCTCTCCCCACCCCAAAATTAAAATTTGTTGTAAAAAAAATACAACAAATGGTGGGGATAAAAAAATACAACACATGGTGAGGATAAAAGGGTAATTGCAGGAAAGGGTTAAAGAATGCCATTCATAAATTTTCTGCATAAGCATCTCAGTGCAGATTGTTTTAAAAAAAAGGTATCTCTTATGAAATCTTTGACTAAAGTATTAAACAAAGTTTCCTTTTGACATTTAGTAGTTCCCCGATACACTAACTGAAACAGTTGAAGCATTCATTTTTTTAATTGCTGGAATCATTTCTCTAATTCTTAGCTTGTGACTCTTCTGTCACATCATAGGACCTGAATTATTGCTTAAGGGTTAGTTACTGACCTCATCTGAATCCAGTAATGCTGGCAGAGCCCTGCAATTGAGAGAGAAAGAAAAACATAGTAAAACAAAGAGAGACTAATGATTGCTGTGGTGCTAGTATGAGGTATGCATTCACCAAAATATGCTGGCGATTCAGAACGCAAAAAAAGAAAAACCGCATTATCAGACAAAACGTTGTATTTTTCTTTCATTGAACATTAAATAAAATTAGCATTTGTCCACATCAGCCATGTTAAAACAAGGATTTATATTTTTTTCAGAAATGGGGCTATAACTACTTGATAGCACATGGATGGAACAAAAAATAGGTAAGCCCAGAAAGATAATTGTATTTAATTTAATTTAAAATGAAATTTATCAAAATGTAATAAATATGACGGTTCTTCATGTATTTATTCACTTTCTCTTCTTTCACCAATTTTGTAAGTAACTCTTAGGGCTGCACCCAAAACTTTGGGGAGACACACATGGCCTTTAAACCGCAGATTTAATACTTTTTACTTCCTAGTTATGGAACATTCTGAAGTAACATTATAAAAATCGGCTGCAGAGTGGCCTATATTTTTTTTTCCAAAAAAAAAAAATTGGGATGGGAGTAGGAGGATTCTAGGAAATAAAGGTGCTTCCATTACCACCGTATCTCCTCACTCCTAAGGTTCAGGAGCTTAATGGTAGAAATGATAAGCTTTCTATTCCCATTTCCATCTTTAACCTACTTCAAATCTTCACAATAATTAAAAGGACTGCCCCATTTCAACCCATTTGGGGGGGGGGGTGATATCATCATAACACTGTAAAATGTGGGGCAGAAGAACCCTGGTGGCACAATGGTTAGAATGCAGTATTGCAAGCTAACTCTGCCCATAGCCAGGAGTTTGATCCTGACTGGCTTAATCTTAAGCTTTCCATCCTTCCGAGGTCACTACAATGAGGACCCAGATTGTTGGGGGAAATATGCTGACTCTGTAAAACACTTAGAAAGGGCTGTAAAGCACTATGAAGTAGTGTATGTCTAAGTGCTACTGCTATTTAGCAGCCAACCTAGTAGATATTATTTAGTCTAACTAAGGCCATTGGGATTCCAACAAGTAGATATTATTTAGTCTAATTAAGGCCATTGGGATTCCAATAACCTTCCCAAAGATTGTTTCATCAAGTAAAAACAAGAACAAGAATACATTTACAATTTATATTAGAAACTGATAACTGGAAGCCTAAAAGGCAGAATCCAGAAGTTACACCTATTCTGGATATTGCAAATGGCAGGCAACATCCTCTTTACTTTCAAAATAACTAGCTTAGTGCTTTTAAATGTATATTTTATGTATAACTTATATTATAGATACTTACACATCAGTCACAGAAGAAGGAACATTTTCTTCCACCCATTTCAAATCATCTTCTTGCTATAGTTTTTAAAAGTCAGGTGATTATTGGATTATTGTCCACTTAAAATTATAGTACATTTTTGTGATGATTACATTCAATCTACAGTATAAAGCAAAAAAGTATCTTCCCCATATTTTTCCAATAGAATATCTCATTAACTATATCTGACATTTTTTTCACCTCTTCCTATTTTAGAGAGGCCCATAAACATTTTACTACAGTACTTTATATATAACACACACACACACACACACACCTTGCTTAACGCCCATTCATTCAGTCACAATTCAAAGTTATAACGGCACTGAACAAGAGGGACCTACAAAAGGTCCCCATAGTTGCAGCTGTTGCAGTGTCCACGCAGTCATATGATCAGGATCTGGGGATTTGGCAACCAGCTTGAAATTACGATGTCATAAGAATCCCGCGGTCACATGTTCATCATTTGCAATGCTCATTGTTCAGCTTCAAACAAGCAAAGTCAATAGGGAAGTCTGCAAGAGGTTGCAAATGGCAATCATGTAATTGCAGGATGCTGCAATCACGTGGGATTCACCTAACAGCAGCACCTAAAGTTGCTGCTACTGGTATTAAGTTAACATGGTCACTTGATGTACTTTAAAGTTAACATGGTCACATGATGTGCTTTACTTAATAATAGAATTGCTGGCAATAGTTACAATTGTTAAGTGAGGACTACCTGTATAGTATCTAAAGTGCTTTAATTTATTATTATCCATTGGACAAATTCCATTAAATAATCTCTTTAATTATTAAAATAATTAGTAATTTGGAAATTACAGTTTATTCACATAATGGTAATTTTTTTCATCTCACACACACTATGGAAGAAAGATATTTTGTAACAATTATCATAACATATTTTTGCTATAAGAGACTTAAAATATGTATTTACAAAAGGCATGAAGTTAAGTACAAATTAAAAAAGACTTATCTTTGCTGTTGCATCTCCCTTTTTTAGCATATCTTAGTTTAATCCCAACAACTGACATCACTTATAATTGCTGCCGTTTATTGGAAATAATATTTCACTAATGAGTACCTTAGCACTTTATTTTTATATCTTCCATTTTTCTAGCATTAGTTAAAAAAATATTAGCAAAGGACTTACTGCTTTGTTGGTTTTAGGATTTCCATTTGATTCTTGTTTTGAAGTTCTCATTTTCATGCCCTCTGTATAAAATATTGGGGGAGGAATCTTATTCAAGAGTGCAACATTTCGTTAGGTATGTAAAATATAATATACAATAGTTATCAGTGTTTAATACTGTATATTTCCCACACTCAGAACAGGTTTAAAAACTCTACTGTTTTATGGAAAAGTGGAATGGACTTCTGTGGAGGCAATTCTTGGGAAAAATAACACAGGGAAAATGATTTGATCTCATAGGTCTGGTTTTCAATTCTGTTTATTTCTGATGCTATGATAAATCAGTAAGAGAGATCTTACTGAGAGACAAAAGTGTATCTAAACTGCACAAAACTGGAGTAACCCACTGGAGCTACTTTAGGAAAAGAGATTCAGTATCTATGTCTGCCAAACACAGAACAAACAGGTCTGTGTGGAGATGTGAGAAAAAGTGAGAAATCTGGTTTGACCTGTTCTGTTCCATTCTACAGTATATCCAAATGCTCTCATGATATATTATAAGGATATATTTCTTGCATACTGAACAGTAAGATCAACTTTAGAAGTTTATTGTTCCCTGATTCATATGACATGGTAAATCATAATGTGATATTTTTATCTTAACTTAGTATGTGCAGATACACCCAATGGCATATTATGCAGTCATTAAACCACAGTTCAATATAATATGAGAACCAAGTCTGCCTTGTTTATTTCATAAATGTCTGACTCAAATGTAACTATGTTTTCAGCTGCTGTTTTAATTTCAGTGCCAATGCAGAGGTTAGAGAAACCATCCCATGAAATAAAATTATGTCTCTTAGAAACAAAATGCAAGAAAATTGCTTGTAATTGCCTTGTGCCACAAAAGACTGCAACTAAGATATGTAATTAAAACTTAAACTGGGGTAAAGAGATACCAGTGATAATACATAGTACTACAGATACGCCCTTTTAGAATAAAAGTTGCATTCATAAAACAGAGATGTTTTTCTTACCAAAGCTCTCTTTCAGCATTGGCTCTTTCTGTTCATCGTCTTCATCTTCTTCAGACAATGGTGAAAAAGCAAACCTTTTAGAAAGCAAAATTACAAATAATGGCTTCAGCAGGTTAATATAAAATATTTTTAGTTTCTTTAAACTTGTGATATATTTAAGATTGCTTGTAGCATCTAAAGCTGAAAGGGAAAGTACTGCACAGCAACAATAAACAGATGCCTTAGACCAAGGGTATCAAAGTCAGGTCATCCCATGACATATCATGACTTTCCCCCCACTGCTAAACCAAATGTGGGCAAGGCCAGCTCATGATGCATCTGGCCCATGGGCCACGAGTGTGATACCCCTGCCATATCTAATATTTGTAGTACGAAGTATATGTACTATAAAGTGAAGTATACTATAAAGTATAGTATAAAGTATAGTACCGCTGGTTGTTGGCAGATGGCCTCCAAAGAATCATGATGACAAAAAGAATCATTGAGAATAACAGCCGCCAGATGGCATCATCAACCCATAGCTCTTGCCAATCCTGTTAATTGATGTAAGATAGTAAATATAAAAAGTTATATTTTTGAAAAAATAAAAATCCCAACATTTTCAACAAGGCAAAATCAAAGTTAAGTTTGACTTCTAGTGATTTTATGCTCATGTCTCATGTTAGTTTCCTTAGCAACAATAAAGAAGTATCTTTGTTTGCCATTGACTTCTCCCATGATATATTATAACCTTCCCAGATCTTTATATTCTCTTTCATCCACCCGGGTCTGAGCCAGCTTAGTCTTCAAGTTAAGACAAGGTTATCAAATTCCTAGCTATCTACTTAACTAGCAAAACTGACAAAAAAGAGACAGACTCACCGATTTACAGTCCATCAATCTGAATTTCAAAGTTGTCCAGATGATAAAAACAATAGATGCTAAAATATGTTTTTAAAATAAAAATATCGCAAAATATTAACAAATCAGATTAAACTCAATGATTTTTTAATGTAATTATTTTTATAATCTATAACCAATTCATACTATTATGCTTGTGGTCATCTGCCTGATTCCTTTGAAATTGCTCTTTATTCATTGAAAATAAAAATGATGAAGAATGAACAGTTTTACCAAAAATATTTAACCTTAACTTTCTATTCAGTTCAATAAACCTAAGGAGATAACAAAGATCCCAAAAATATTTACTTCTGCATCCTAGAATTATAATAAGAAATAAGAATTTTTTGTTGAAATAGATTGGCAAGTATCTATAAGTCATAGGAACACAATATTTAATCTCCCTTCTGGCAAAAAATTTATTTCCTTTGATCTCCTTCCTTTATCTACCATGATTATTTATTTACAAAATAAATGTAGACATGTGTCTTGAGCACCAAATGCCAAGTACCTTATGTTATCTGGTTTAACAATGTTTATTTTAAAATTAGAAATAATTTCTATCATTTACCTGCTATTGCCAAGATGAGTGTATTGGTGAAGTGCCGGTAAAGAGAAAGCTTCACAACATTCCTCCTAAGCTTCAGCAGTTTCATTGTTTGAGTTAAACTGATAAATATGTATAGAAAGTCAAGGGAAAATTCAGTATATACACATTAATGACATAATTGTGTTCTATAGCTTCTCTTCAGATCTTAACTGGCATTGCCAATTAAGCAATTATTATTACCCAATTAATCATGGAGAAATAATATATATGATAATATATATAATAACCAACTCACACAAATCTGAATCATATTCTAACTATTTTACTATTAAACCCTGTCTCACTTATTAATTGCCGCTTTGAATCTCTGACACAAATGTTATTAAAGATACTTAGATCTGGTGTTGCTCCAAAGGCTATTAAAAATAATAAATAATCCTGTTTGCATGAAATATGAACTAATAGAACAGAGATTAGTCATGTAGCAGCCTATTTCCAAACTTTATGGTACCTGTATAAAGTATTGTCCTTATGAACATAACTTTCAGCAATTTTACAGGAAATATGCTAAGATGAGTTCCATCCCTGGCATAAATGACAAGTACTGTACGTGCAAACTCTGGGGAGGATTACTAAAATGAGCACAGCATATCCCTTGTTGCCAATACAATGTAAATTGCCTTACAGTGGATGGGTTCATACTTCATTCTAAACCATGGTTGGCTTAAACATAATCAGTAGAATTTGATGGGTTTGCATAACATACAAAGCCCCAAATCAAATAAGTTGAATCAAATTATTGAATGTGGAATCAAATTATTGAATCTGACCATATCCCATCTAGCCTAATACTACTTGTGCTGAATAACAAACAGCAACTTTCCAGTATTTTAGACAGGAGACTTTCCAGTCCAAGTTTGAAAATCCTCCAGTTGTCTTTCCCAACTGAGTGATTGTACAACCTCAGATTTCAGAATTCCCAATTACCACAACTACTGAAATCCGCACATCTGGTGGGTATCTAAATTAGGCTTGGATACACTCTGTAGAAATTCAGATTACAGTTATATACCTTACTACTGCAACAAGAGTACTTCCAAAAATGATTAACTACAAGGTAGTCCTCAACTTACAACAGTTCATTTAGTGACTGTTGAAAATTACAGCAGCACTGAAAAAAGTGATGTGACCATTTTTCACATGTGTGACCATTGCAGCATCCCCAAGGTGACATGATTTACATTTGGATACTTGATAACTGGTTCATCTTTATGACAGCTGCAGTGTCCCCGGTCACATGATCATCTTTTGTGACCTTCTGGCAAGCAAAGTTAATGGGAAAGCCAGATTCACTTAACAACCACATAACTAATTTAACAGCTTGTGATTCACAACAACTGTGGCAAGCAAAGTCATAAAATGGGGCAAAACTCACTTAACAAATTTCTCTCTCAGCAACATAAATTTTGGGCTCAATTGTGGTCGTAGATCGAGGGCTATCTGACCGCATGGGATTGTGTAAATTATTCTGCAAAAGGTTTAGCTTTCACTAGCCTCTTTGGTCACCAGATTTGAAGTGAAACGATGACCATTTTGACCTAAAAAGTCCACTAAGCTCAATGAGGTTTGTTCAGTACTATAGCTTTCCCCAACCTGCTGCCTTCCAGATATATTGAGATTCAACGCTTATCATGCTGAGTGAAGGATCAGAATGAACACATTTGGAATTCACTTTCAAATTCACTAACTGAAACGCACTCGTAAAGGTAGGTAGGAGCAAAATCGTGGGATATATTTGAGGAATTAATCCAATAATGACAAGATCAGGCAGAATATCTAAAGTAGAATGCCACCCACCATGCAAATAAATTAGCTCCAAATAAATTAGCAACCCACCCAGTAAACCAGTGAAGAAGGATATCCACCAACAGAGGGCAGTATCTAGGAAAGCCAGTGGAATAAAAGCCAAGGAAGCAAGATCATTCTGTGCCTAGAGAGACAAAGAGAAAAAGGCATTGAGATCAAGAGTCAGGAAACATGATTACAAAGATTAAGATTTGAGAAGAGATTGCACCCGAAAGCATAGACTTGTTACCTTACTATCTGCTGAACACATTTTTCTTGCTGTATTCCCAAAGAATAGGTCGCTATTACATTACTCTAATATAAAACGCTATCTAGACACAGTCACTCTCTTTATATATGTATATGTGTGTTATGTGCATATACAGAGATCTCATATACATATGTGTATTTCACATGTTTTTATTTTATTGGATTTTATTTTTTCCTTTGAAGGGTACTTGTCAGTCATAGGATTTCAGTTCAACTACAGGTAGTCCTCAACTTAAACAGTTCCTTTAATGGCCGTTCAAAGTTACAACATCACTGAAAAAAGTGACTTATGACCGTTTTTCTCACTTACAGCCATGGCAGCATCTCCATGCTTATGTAATCAAAATGCTTGGCAACTGACTCATATTTATGATGGTTGCAGTGTCCTGAGATGATATGATCACCTTTTGTGACCTTCTGATGAGCAAAGTCGATGGAGAAGCCAGATTCACTTAACAACGGTGTTATTAACTTAACAGCTGCAGTGATTCACTTAACAACTGTGTAAGAAAAGTCATAAAATGGGAAAAAGTTCACTTAACCACTGTCTCACTTAGCAACATAAATGTTTGGCTCAATTGTGGTCATAAGCCAAGGGCTACCTGTATAGAAGACCCATAACTAAAAGCAACTGCAATAATTAATAATGAATGAACAAATAGGAGAAATATGCTGAGAACCCCAAAACATCACTGCTGCAACCTGACCTCCCCAAGCAGAAGGCAACATTGCTAGCTCCATTTTCTGCAGACTGGAATTACACTTCTCAGTAATAAGCACAACTTTCATTCTCTATCAATGTGAAGGAGAGCTGATAGGAAAGAATGTCCTAGAGCAGTATTTCTACAAAGTGACCCGAAGCACATTACAAAGCTTCCTATTAAACTGTGTGGCTAAGGGTCACCTCTAAAAAAGCAAATATATGTTTTATAAGTTTCATAACCACAGAGGAGTTGACCAAGGCAGAAGCTTCAGAAATGTTCAGAAGGATTATCTTAGTTCTAAAGCTGCAGAGTCACTAGGTTTCCATTACAAAATAAGAAATGATCTCTGCTGGAACAGATAGCAATAGCAATAGCACTTAGACTTATATACCGCTTTACAGTGCTTTACAGCCCTTTCTAAGCGGTTTAGAGAGTCAACATGTTGCCCCCAACAATTTGAGTCCTCATTTTACCCACCTCAGAAGGACAGAAGGCTGAGTCAATCTTGAGCCTGGTGAGATTTGAACTGCCAAATTGCAGTCAATCGGCAGTCAGCAGAAGTAGCCTGCAGTACTGCACTCTAACCACTGTGCCACCATGGCTTATATATGCTAAATGAGCCACCAATATGCTCTCTAAACACTTTCCTGCTTTAATCATTGGCTTGTAGGGAACAAACAGGCTGCTAGAAGTGAGCATCTAAAATATTTTTTAGTACAGCCAAAGCAACATATGTACTTCTTGCCTGAGTTGAAACTGAGCACAATATTTCCTGTGATCTACAAAAGGTTGAATTAACCTTGGGTGAAAGGGGGGGACAGAGTCATGTTAAGACATGTACCCATCTTCCTACACCAACAAAGAACCTACTGCTTTCTGTTGATGTCACTTGCCAGAGCTAAGGAAAGGATGGCAGGTATGAGGACCTTGGACTACAGATGATGACAACAGGATGTAGGTCCAAAATGTGAGGACCCTGAGGTCATCTGGTAAAGGTGTTTTCAAATCTCCACTCTCTTTCACCCAGTGGACTTCACTGGTTTGTAGATGCTCTCAGCCACCAACATTTTGGAAGGCCTGCCTAATTAAAGGCCTAATAATAAAATTCTGCAAGCAACAGCCTCTGGTTAGAATTATCTACCTTTTTCTAGGATAGCCCTAGATTTGGGGGTGGGGGGGTGGGAGAAACAGAGAAACTGACAGCAAGAAGTTAAAAAAAAGTAGGAGAGTGGAGTGGATTTGTCTATTTTGGTTCTCCTGCCAACATATATCTCCTGACAGTTTATTGCCAAGGTAACAGAACCTTGTTATTCAAATATCCCTCTTTTCCAGTTGCATTGCAATTTGTCACCTTAATATGTGCTCCAAAAGATTAAATAGATTACGTTTTAGACAAAACTGACATTTTTGAAGCAGGTTTTTGCATGCTTGGTACGCTTTTGCACAGCCCTGTCCCACAAAATGTTCCCTCCAAACCATTCTCACTTCCAGATTTAGCAATCAAGAAGAAAAATATAAGTAGAATGTAGAGACTTTCTATCCAAATTTTGTTCTTATTGGCAAAAATCAAACTCTACTGTCACTACCCTCTTTGCAAATGATTGCAACACAGCTCATTTATTGTGAAATCAGTCCTAACAATCTATCAAAATATTGTTGGATTTTCATTTGTAACCATGTTATGCTTAAAATATTTCTATTTAATTTTTCTAACGTACTACCAGAAATTTGCAATAATCATTCAGCATCAAACAGAATTATAAATGGGTGATTTCACTGTAACTGGAACTATATGGGTTTTTTTGCTTTAGATGTGTATGTTTGTTTTTAGTCTTACTGAAGCATTATAAATGTGTTGCTTCCAATATTAAATTAAGCTGCTAATATCAGTTGCATTGTACCTTGCCCTAAACTATTAAGATACTGGATGTTAAATATTTGAACTGCCAAAAAGTATACTGTATAAAATCATCCAAATTTATACTTACATGTTTAAAAATAGCATTAATTGGCATGTCACATGATTTGCTATTTGCTCATGGACCAAGACTTTAACTTGCACTCCATCAATATACTAAAGATTGCTCTACTGTTTCAGAGCAAATTTGGAAGGTATGCAGAAAGATAAAGAAAGGTGATTTTTTTTCTCTCATGAAGATACTGGCTCATCAGCACATTAATACTATTGGACCAAACCGCTAACTTAAATTACTTACTCCTATACACAATTTGCTCTTTCCATTAATCTACTATCAAATTTTTCTACCAACATACCAAAACAAAGCAAGGGAGCAAAAATAAATAAGTTGCAATGCTACAGACATGTGAATAATAATAATGTTATAGATAGATGAATAATAAGTTATTTGAGCATATTATTGAATAGATGCATAAAACTGAGCTGTTTTAAAAGGACATCAATTATAAAGACCATACAATCCACTATAAACTAAGCAGTTACAGCAAGCATTGTTGAAGGAAAAGCAAAATAGTCTCAAATTGTATTGAAATCAATTGAACTGCAGTGTACAATTGAGAATGGGACTTAAACTCTGGTGATGTCTATGGAGATTCTCAGGCTATGGTTGTCCCGAGGGTGCTTTTTCAAATGGAAGGATTTATATTCCTTGCAGTCATCTGGTCATTAGCACTCTTTCTGAGAGTCTTTGAAGCCACTTGGGGGTTTATTTGTACCCTGAGGGTCACCTGAATAGTGCAAGTGGCCTCAATGACTCTCAGAAAGAGTGCTAATGACCAGATGACTGCGAAGAATATAAATCCTTCCATTTTCCACCATTCACTCAGAACTGAAGAAGTTCCTTAGATGTGAAGTGAAAAGTCTTCAAGCAAAAACAAAGTCCATTTTCCTTTTGAAAAAGCACCTTGAAGATACTCTGGTGATATTCAGATTTGTGAGATGGGTCCTCTTTTTATTGCTCACATTATTAGCAAGTCATGCCCCAAATTAAGGGATTACAGGGTCATAAAAAGGGAGTTTTTATAAGGTTGATTTTCTAAAGCTGAATCCTAAAAAGAGGGAGAGGATGATCTTTAGATAATTTAACTATTTGTTCACTGTTTTTTTAAAATACTCTGATCCATTAAAAATCCAAGATACATATTGCGATGATATAAATTAGAAACATGACCCAATTTTTGAAAGGATATCCAATAAATAATACAGGAGTCAATGATAGACAGTCCGAAGTTAGCTACAGCGGCTGTAACACCATGGAAAGACTGAAAAGGCAGTAGAAAGAGAATTGGTTTTATATGACAAATACAATAAATAGGATTTTTAAACATGGATCAGCATAGGAACAAGGAATAATAATCCTACCAGATACAAAATAAAACTCAATAATTAATTATACAGTACATAGTTTACACTGAACAACATGGAGAAATAACGATCAGGCCAGGAATTGCCATGTGGCCCACAAAAATTCATTCAGCAGAGTTCAACTATACAAACTAACAATATGGTAGTCCAACATTTGATAGCCCAGGGAATTACAAAAAGGAATACTTCTTTTAAATTCCTCTGAGTAGGAATTATTATCCACTTCATTAATGAAAATTTAAAAGCAACTTAGAACAGGCACAAAAATGTTCTTTAATAAATACAAAATAGAAAGGACCAAAAACAAGGTTAAAATGATTAAAAACATTCCATTAAAAAAGAACCAGTAGTTGAGAAAAGCCAATAAAAAAAGATCTATTTCTGAAACTCAACAGAAACTTATTGCTGCGAGAGGACATTATTCCATAAAACAGGTGCCACCATCCAGAATGTCAACCATTTATATTCATCAAATTTTATGTTATACAAAACTTGTTTGCAGCAAGTGAAACCTACCAGTTTCATGCATATGAGAAATACAAAAGTCTGAAACAAGTGATTACTAACCCCGGTGACTCTGAGGACCCCTTCCATGCCAGAAAATAACAAATAAAGGGCTCCAGCTGCAATTACTTTATGAAGAGTAACTCCCAGGCGAGGTCTGCAATTGGGAATAAAAGAAGTTTAAAAGAAAGTGAAAGCGCAGACTTGTTTCTCAAATAACATTTCATTTACTTATCTATCATTCCTCATCAAGGAAATGTGAGCCTGCTATAATATTATTTGTAATTCTCTTGTTATTTTTCTAACTGCTGATGTTTAGCGAGACATCTCAAATTCAACAAATGTGGTCAACTTATCTCAAGCAGGCATACAACCTGCTAATTTCTGCATCATATATTCTTCTCCTCAGAAGAGGTACTAAAGAACAAACAAAGATGGACCGAGGGACAATGTTGTTCTCACTCAAAGTGTGCGACGTGCAAAATCCATCAACATACCACTATTTCTTACCCTGCTGAACCTCCACCCAGATCTTGTCATCCAGGGATGGTTCAGCAGTTTCCAGAAGTAAATTACTTTCACTCGTTTCTAGAAACTTCTGAATTTCTTTCTACATTTGCCCCCAGATCATTATGGCACAGAAAAAAAATTCAGGATTGTCCAGAGGGAAAGAGAGTATTTCAGAGTTTTCAAAAATGTTTTGATCCTAAATTTTCCCTACCAAAAGAAACAGCAGAAAAAAATAACATAATTTCTTCCTGGAGAAGAGGCCTAATGATCCTCTCAGATCACTCTTTCAGGTATTCTCTCTCTCTTTGCAAGATGTGATGCCCATGTGCAAGTATCTCCTTGAAAAGCTAGTAGCAAGGTTGACGTTTTGTGGTTTAATCATTGCAAATAAAGCAGCGGTCGCCAACTGGCGGCCACAGTGAGAAAATCTTGGTGGGCCACAGTGGCCAGAACAACCTCCAAGGCAATTAATCCAGGCTGCGCAGAAACAAGGCTGAGCCGCCCACATGGCCCAAGGGAACCCTCCCCACCCACTCACTCCTTACCGGCGAACTTGCCTGCTAAATTACTATTTTTCCTTTTTCCGATCATCATCTATTCTGTTGTGCCAGGAGATTTAGATTAGTTAGGAAACAGGAAATGGTTGGATTTCTTGCTTTCTAGCTAGTCTTTAGATCTTCGGCTCAGCACAGCTGAACATCCCTTAGGACTGAAGGTTTGCTTGCAAGCAAATTCAGTGCAGACTCACGGCAAGCAAATTTGAGACTGAGCTAGCCGATGGCAGATAGATAGATCACTGAATGATTCTGTGAGCAACTCAATCTGCCTGCTTTGCCTGATTTTGGGTAAAAGTTGCTCTTTTTTTAATAAAAAAAATCCAATATTTACATACATGGTGTGCTGTGAGTTAATTTTATGAGTTTGCTTGCAAGCAAATTTTATTTGACAGACTGAGCTTGCGGATGGCAAATAGATCGATCTCTGAATGAATCTGTGATTCTGTGAACAACTCAATCTGCCTGCCTGCTTTGCCTGATTTTGAGTAAAAGTTGCTCTTTTTTATAAAAAAATCAATATTTATATAAATATTTATAATATTTACATATAAGCCATGCCCAGCCAGTCACATGACCACCAAGCCACACCCACAAATTAGGCCACGCCCACAGAAGTAGTTCCCTGGGATTTAAAATTATGAGTTTGATGGTCCCTGAGGTCCAAAAGGTTGGCGACCCCTGAAATAAAGCATATGGAAAAGCTTTTGAGGGATTCCAAGCATGTCACAAAAAATTGGGGCACAAGGATTACTCACTTCACTATGCCATATCCCAGACTCACTATGATAACAAGAATTCGAGCAAGGGAACGTTTCAATGCCGAAAGTAGCTCAGCCAGGATCAGTGCCTCTCGGACTGCAAGTAAACACAGACAGGACACTTCCTGAACATACTGATTAGCATTTAACTGTACTGCAACAAATATTAATTTAAGAAAGGCTGAATATTAAAGAAAAATAAATGGGAAAATACATGTCTTTTGAATAACATTAGAACAATACAGAAAATATAGACCTATACTTAAATTCTTTAAAAATGAAATACATTTAACAGAATTAATCATTCTCATTTTGAATTAATTTTTAGAATATTTATCTCAGTCAGTTATTATTTCCTGCACTGAGAGAGTGAGCTGATGAAAAATTAACTTCAGAAATATTTTTGTTTGTTTTAATGCATGCTCTAACAATTTTCCATTTTACAGATATGACCTAGAAAGGATGACAGAAAGTATTTTCTATCACTAGATAGAAAAAGTTAATATAAATAGAAAATAATTCATATACTGGCATACTTTAAAAAATGTTCTTCACACCTACCGGATTTTCCTGTATAGCGAATATTCTGGAATTCTGCATAAAATACAGCTTTCTCCAACATTCCAAGTAAGATAACTGTACCAATCCAAAACTGTATCCTTAGGAGATCCCGCCAGTAGCAGGCTGACCATGCAAACCACAGAATGCCAAACAACACATATACAATACACATCACCATGAAGAACTATTAAGAGGAAGAAAAATGAGATGCAGTTTAAAGGATTATTGCAAACTGCACTTTTCTAGCTGCTTATTTATATAGATAGATTCCTCCTAGATTTCTTTAAATCTGATACTAATATAATTTTTAATGTTTTAAATTAATTATCAGTTAAATTTAATAACAGTAAAATTCATTTATAGGTTTTATAGATCACAAAATTCAGCAGAGTTAGAGCTGCCAGTCTTATTAATATATATATATATTTTCCAGATGTGGTAAAAATGTGTTTAGCTCTTTGTGAGCTTAATATTCAAATTTGCTTATACTTGAACCCAACTAAACATACTTTACAGCAAATAACTGCATTAACTTACAGTCATAAGAGGATAATCTGCTAGAGAAAGGTATTCATATGGTCCAATCACTTCCACAGTCACTGTCAGAAAACAACCACGGAAAAGAACAAGAAATTAAGACTATAGAATTATAGCTCTGCTTCATGGTAGCCCTTTTGTACCTTTTAAATACAGCATCTAGTTTCTCAAAGCAGCAAGTAAATGTCAATGGGAAACACACAAGGGAGCAGAGCTCTTCCAATGGCAGCAACTTCAAACACATGCTGCCTCTGACACTAGTGGCATTATATGTCTAATGTATACTAGTCACCAAGAGCCTTATCTCAGGTAATATTTTAAAACCATCTGAATAGGTGATTATCATCATCATATGTTGTGGTTCCACGTTCACACAGGCTAAATAATGTATTTTCATTACTAAATACATACATTTTGGAATCTGGAATTTTTCTCTATTCACCTGAATTAGATCTTCCCAAGATGGAGGACGGGGGGCGGGGTATTTACAAACTGTGCAAGTGACTGCGAAGATTACTTCCCTGTGACTTTTCCCAATGCTGAAGTACAGGTAAGAAAAATTCATCATATTCACTTTTTTCTCACCATGCTTAACAGAATAAAATTTACCACCTCACCTTTTTTACTGAACTAAAAGCCCCACAAATAGTTTTGCTTGTTTGTTTGAAAGTTATTCCAAGCACATAGTAATTTTGATTTCCCTTTTGTGCCCTTTTACTTGCTATGGTTTTTTTTTTTTTTTGCTGCCTTTTAAAAGTCTGTTAAAAATCACTGAAGTCATTATGAAAATTTCTCTTATTATTGCCAGTCTATGGTGCAATAGACTGCCAAGGTTTTTCTAGACACTCCATTATAAACATCACATTTTTAAAAACCTGGGTACATTCTTTATCTCACTATTGAGTTAGGATGTTTTCTCTTGGTCAGAGATAAAAGGGAGTCTTACATGGAGAAAACAAGGGAAAAGCAATTTGCAGGTATTGCTACATATAAATGCCTATAGTCTGGCTTGAAATAAACAAAAACTCTTGCTTATTTCCCCTTCTATATCTAACCAAGCAAAAGTATCCCTATAACTCCAAGACATACCTTTAAACATTAGCATGTAACATCTAAGTGTTTAGGCAAAATTCTAAAATAAATGAACTACACAGCGCTCACTGATTAATGGTGCTTTGGGTTGATCCGAAGGAGCCATAACATTTGGCAATTCTTCATGTGTTCCTTTAGTATTCACTCCATCCTTTGAAGGTAAACTATCAACCTTTAGAATAAAGATATATGGCCCATCTTGCCATGTTTGCATTACAGCATTCATTGCCTGAAACAAACACACTATTGTAAGTCATTACACAATGCAAGATTTCAAAGAATACACATTTCTCCTATGTCAACAAGATTACTTCAGGAAATCAGATGTAACCTGAACCACAAAACAATATAAGTTGTGTTGTTCTATTACGTGTTCTTTATTGTCAACATTAAACATTTACATCTATTGATTTTAATTGGGAAGCATGAAGTACAGAAGTTACAGGATGCATCTCCTGTAGTCAATGAATCGTGCAAACAGCAGTTACTTAACCAAACACAAATATAACAGTGCCCACTACATTCCACATACATGCTTTTCACATACTTACAAAATTCTCTACTACAGTAGTGTTTGTTCCATTCTCTTTCCCATCCTATTTAAGGAAAAAAATAGATTTGATCAAAAGCCCAAAAATATATTTGTAAATCAAAATTTTGCAAGCATTAATATTTTTAAAAAATACCTCTTTACTGCCTAAGAGGACTGGATGAACAAATTCACTGTAGAAATTCTAATAAAAGATAAACAATGCTTTTAGTTACATTGTATATACATGCATATAGCAAATAGGTATTATACTAATGAGATTACAACAAAAAAGGGCTACAAAGAACTGAATTCAAGAAATAAATGTTTTTATGTTCATGTGTGTATTCTAAAATCTGATGACACAACAATTCTACCATGCAGGCATTTACAACCAATCAGGGAATGTCACCAGAGAGAGAGAAGTTCCTGAGGATGGGCTCCAGCACAAGTCCAGAAGCTCAGAACCTTGGTTGGTCTTGTCCCAGTGACTGACACAGATTTATCCATGAATAGATGAATTGCTGCGGTCATGTTTTGCCCACTTCTCCTAATCCTTTTCTGTTATAGAATATATCATGTGTACAGCCAAATGTGTACTGTAAAACAAGGATGACCAGGAACACCCTTCCCAATTTCAACTTTTGTATATGGCAGGCATTTAAATATTCTTTAAAAATTAAAGAAGCCTCCACCCAGTCTCTGCACAGACCTACAGTACCTATTTCTCCAATCAGGGTCAACTAGTGACAATGGAAAATTTTTATTTATTTATTTTTTTAAAAAAAATTTATTCTAGAAAAAAACATTTATTTGACATACATTTAAAACAGACAAATCAATATATATATATATATATTTATTTGTTTTCTGAGGTTCTCGCGGGTATTTGTATGTGGATCTTTGGTTGTTCGGGTTTTCTCCCGCGTAAGATTCGATAGAGATACGAATCTTACGAATCTTACGCGGAGAAAACCCGAACAACCAAAGATCAATATATATATATATATATATATATATATATATATATATATATATATATATATATATATATATATTTGTTTGTTTTCTGAGGTTCTCGCGGTATTTGTATGTGGATCTTTGGTTGTTCAGGTTTTCTCCGCGTAAGATTCGAAGTATCTAGGCAACGTTTCGATGAAGTCTCATTCATCATCTTCAGGCTTCTGTCTTCGGCTCTTGCTTCTCAGAGTGATGTGAGATTGCAGCTGCTTCTTCCTTTTAACTGCTAGTGGGGGTGGGACTTGATTGGGTGGGGGCTTGGCTGTGTTCTGATTGGGTGGGGGTGTGTTCTCATTGGTAGGGGGTTTGGCTGTGTTCTGATTGGTTGGGGGGTTGGCCGTGTTCTGATTGGCTGGAGGTGTGTTCTGTTCAGGTGGGGGCTTGGTTGTGCTCAGGTTAGTCTTAGTTGCTGGGGGATTTGAGTTGGTGAGCTGTGATCTTGCTGTTTGGCTTTGAAGAAACCCCAAAGACAAAATCGAATTAGAAAACCAAGGAGTATACGAAATCCCCTGCACTGCCTGCCCTACCACATACATTGGACAAACTAACAGAAGAATAAGTGCATGCATTGAAGAACATAAGAACTCAATCAAAAAAGAAGAAATGACCTCTTCCCTGGTCCAACACCTCAAAGCCACAGGACATGAAATTGACTTTAAAAATACCAGAACTATCGCCAAAACCAAACACTTCAACAGCAGAATAATCAGAGAAGCCATAGAGATAGAAAAACGCCCACACAGCATGAACAAACGAGATGACACCTCCTGCCTTCCAGCCATTTGGAAACCCGCCCTCATGAACAGACGAGTACCTAACATGAAGAATGACACCAGACCCACACCCATGAGAGCCACACAAGATGCCACCACCACACTTCCATGTAGAAAACAGACTCACACCCACTCAGAAGATGAGACATGACCATGGACCAGAAGCTGCACTGCAGCTGCATCACTACCCACTTCAAACCCCTCCGAGCCATACATGAAGCAAACCGACACCCACTATGCACGACCACGAACTCGAAGCCAAACAGCAAGATCACAGCTCACCAATTCAAATCCCCCAGCAACTAAGACTAACCTGAGCACAACCAAGCCCCCACCTGAACAGAACACGCCTCCAGCCAATCAGAACACGGCCAACCCCCCAACCAATCAGAACACAGCCAAACCCCCCACCCAATCAAGTCCCACCCCCACTAGCAGTTAAAAGGAAGAAGCAGCTGCAATCTCACATCACTCTGAGAAGCACAGAGCCAGAGACAGAAGCCTGAAGATGATGAATGAGACTTCATCGAAACGTTGCCTAGATACTTTGAATCTTACGCGGGAGAAAACCCGAAAAACCCGAACAACCAAAGATCCACATACAAATACCCGCGAGAACCTCAGAAAACAAATTATATACAATATATATACATACATACATACATACATTTTACAGCATATATTGAGCAATGGTTAATTTTTTTTTCTTTATCTTTATCATTGACGTGATCTGCCTTGTTACAATAACTCCTTCATTCTTTTAATGTTTTAATTTCTCTATATAGTTTATAATTAAATGCACATCTTCTGTCATTTCCATAACTTATCCAAATATCAAATATTACCTTTTCTTTAACCAATCATACCAAATGTTCCATATTTCATAATAGTCACTATCTTGTTTATTTTTTAACAATTTGGTTAGGCTATCCATCTCAGCACATTCATGTATTTTTTAATTACCATATCCTCTGAAGGAATGAAAGACAGTTTCCAATTTTGTGCATAGGTTATTCTGGCCGCAGTTATAATGTGCAAAATTAAATATTGATATTTTTCTCCATGTTTAAATCTATCATACTTAGCAGAAACGTTTCAGGTTCAAGTTTTAAATTTTGTTTTGTTATATTTAAAATCCAATTTCTAATATTTCTCCAAAACTTCTGAGCACATGGGCAAGTCCACCACATGTGAAAATATGTTGAGTGTAGTTACATTTCCAACAGTTGGGTGGTTGGTTGGGGAACATCTTAGCCAGTCTCGTAGGAGGTAGGTGCCAGCGATGAACCATTTTATATAAGTTTTCTTTATACGAGACTGACATGGTTAATTTGTAATTTGTTTGCCAGATGTGTTCCCACTTATCAAATTCAATACTATGACCCACGTTTTTAGCCCAAGTTATCATAGATTCTGTGACTTTTTCTTCTTTTAATTTGTAATCCAAAAGATATGTATATGTTTTACTAATTGTTTTCTTTTCCTCTCCTAGCCATATTTTATCTAATTCTTGTGAGGTCATATTAAAGCTGCACAATTTTTAAATCTGCTGTGAAAAGATGATAATAGGCAGATAATAAGCAAGAACAAACACAACAATGAATGAATCAATCAATGGACATTAATACAATCACAGAGGCATGTATGATATATTAAGCTGAATCTGAAACAATACAATGCTGACAATGCAGTGGAGCTTCACAATTCTGGATTAGTGACAATTTGATCTTAAATATATTAGACATATGGCAACAACTTATGTAGGATGAAATGATTTTGAAAGGGATTGATCATAAATTAGTTTTGGTCACTTCAGGAAAGAAGTTATGATACATTTTACAGAGGAGAATATTTGCAGCTCAGGGATAAAATGAGGGAGTCTCTCAGGGGTGGGATGCTACCAGTTCTGCCCTGCTCTATAGAACTAGTAGCTCTGAAGAGCACCAGACACAGAACCGGTTCTGTGTCAGCTGTTGTTTGGCCCAAGAAGCACAAAGTCCAAGAAGCACAAAGCCGAAGACACAAGCCTAAAGATGACGAATGAGATTTTGTCGAAACGTCGCCAAAATACTTCCAATTTTACGCGGGAGAAAACCCGAATAACCAAAGATCCACATACAAATACCTGAAAAAACCTCAGAAAACAAATATATGTGTATGTATACACACACACACACACACACACACACACACACACACACACATACATACATATACACTGTAGCCTTGATTCATCTGAATTAAGATTTAACTAACAATGCACTTCTCAATAAACCCACCCATAGGCTCTGCACTCTTCCCATATTATACCTGTGGCTTGAGGAGCTCACTGCAATTGGGGAAGGAGAGTTCAGACATAGCGTAGTATCCTGCCCAACCTGGATGTTGTTCTGAAATGCTTTGAAAATATATATTAGCCTGTTCATCCTGTCAAGACACATGACAATGATTTGAACTAGTTGATATATCAAGGGAAATAGAAGTCAGTAAACAAAAAACTGAAAACAAACATAACAATGCTTCTCACTATAAATAATGATTCAGAGCATCTCCAATTAAAGAAAGCAAACAGTACACTATATGAAATACTTCTCTTTAAGGCTTGAAAAGTCTCAGTTAGGGGAGACAATATTAGAAAAGAATATACAAATAATTTAATGATATGGGGACAATTTCTATACTCCTGTCTTGACATTGTTGAGGAACAAATACAGTACATTAAATCTAAAACCAAAAATATACTTTAGAGCAGGCAAGGGTGCATACATCAAACATATTAACCCTTTCTTATAGTAGCTGTTCAATTCCCGGAAAATATGTTTCAGTAAAGAAAGAAAGACTTCCTTAAGTCAGTGTATTTTAAATGAAGAGATGCTGACATGAGTTCCTATACCCATTCTGAAGTTCTTTTTGGCTTTGGATGCAAAAATCTGCATATCCTTCTGGAAAAAAACATGGCATGTATACATACAAAAGAGTAAAGTTCTACTTCGAGGAAACTGGAAAGCAAAAAAAAGTCCATGTTCATAAATGTCAATATCGATTGCCATTCTAAGAGCTAATTATATTTTTAGATATTAGTACACCAACATCATCATTTTCCAAATGTATCAGAGCAGTCTTTTCCCATATAGCTCATGTATGATGAATTAAGAACTGCTAACCAAAACAACTGTTGAGGAGAAAAGCAAACAAAACTAATGGAAATGCCTTTACTCTACATCAGCAACAATTTCCTGTAGTGTGATGTGGATCATAATGTGGAAAGCTAAATTACTTCTTAACAGCAATTTCTTACCCCAAAATTGAAGACTTCATTGTAGCAATAGGAGTATCTTAAGTACCAGCGTACAATGTAACTTTGAGAAGGATCACAGGCGCTTTCATTGCCACTAACTAAACAAATAAGAAAAATATGTAAGAAATACAAGAAATACTGTTACCAAAGTAACATGGATTTTGTGTCACCTTAATAACTAAAGCATTTATTACAGCTAGATGTATGCAATATCCAGATTCAAAGCAGGGAAGGTGCTTTGTAGGTATACAGCATGCAGAAACCTGCTTTATTTGTTATCGACTCCTTAAAGAAGCTGTACCAAAGGCAGATACAAGAAGCATGCTTTACTGAATCCAAAGTACATTTCTTGCTTCAGATGCAAATATTGTACATCTCTATTATGGTACAAAATTACATGAACTGTTTCATTTTACCAACTGCATGAATCTCATACCAATCAATTAATAATAAAATGCCAAGGTTATTATTATCATTATTATCAATATGTTATTACATTTTAATAGGAAAGTACAAAAACAGTCCTGTCAATTTTTTTTACAGAAATGTAAGAGGAAATAATACTTTTTTATTTCAGTTAAATTTTACAATCCAGCCTTATAAAGCTAGTCAATAGGAAGGCCAGAAAGCAAAAAGTAATTTCCAGTAATTCCTAGCGCTGAGGTATTTGAAAAGAAATAATTACTTCACAATGACATTGCTTAATTTTCTAGTCCATTTCCCCCTATGTTAGTGAGCCTCTGCATTCAAAATGACCAGGCACATATATAAACTTTTACCCAGAATTTCATATAGTTCTACTAAAAACTAACTCCCATTGAATAGATAGGACCTACTTCCATATAAGTGTTAGTCAGTCTTTATTTAGTTACAAAGATGTGTGTCTCTATTGTTACCTAGCGATCATTTGGAATTTTGCCATCCAATCTGGGGGAACTCTAATATATGATCCAAAATCCATAATATCTCTCTACTAGTGACAAATCATTTAAATACACTCATGAAGTTATACTTCATATTACACGACCATTTTTAAACAAGATCACAGGAAACAAAAAACATACTACGAAGTCAATCATTCTCACCTATGAAGCTGCCAGTCACAGCTGTTAGTGAAATGTTCGAATATTGTACTAAATGATTAGACCATGGTCTACTGGTATAGAAGCTCATCCCCATTATATTATGATTCGTTTGTGAAACTACACTGAAACTGTAATCTCAACCACAGAAAAACAGGTTGGAGATTTATAAAAAGATGTCCTCTGCAATTTTATAGGCCCAAGTCATTAAGTCATCCTAAATCACACATTGTCTCTAACATAGTCATTACGAAAGAATGGGATATTACACTTCAAGGTGCAGTATGAATGTACTTACACTTTAGGGAAATAGTAGTGTTGCTAAAGAGAATTTTTCCAAAATGAAAATATGTCTTCTATAAGAAAAAGGAAATAAAGAGAATCACTATCTAGATATGAAAGTTCATCAATATTGTGGGGGACTGTATACTTAATAGTCCTAGACAGATATGTGTTCCGCAAAATTCAAGTAGCTACTTAATTTTTAAAGCATTGACTTTTCTATTATATGGAAGACTTTAGCATTATCCACAGCTTTTAACCAACCAGTATATAAGCTAAAGATCAGCAATTTGGCGCTTATGAGTGACATTGCATACATACCTATTCCAGTTGTTATCTGTACAATTCTAAAATAAATAAACACTCTTTGTAATTGCCAGAGTCTGCAGGAATGCCAAAAGTCTTGAGATTTCAAGTAAGAATACAAAATCTTACAACATTTGGGCAACTATTGAGATTTTGATTATTGAGAAAAACATTATTAATCATGAGAAAAAGAATTTTGAGTTAAAATTGCCGGGAGAAATGTAAGTAACCAGAAATCTACAGCACTCTGATGATTTCAAGCATGGAAGATCTAAAGAACATCTTGAAAATTAAAGAAGAGTATGTAAAAGCCAGCCTGATACTCTGGGTCCCATTGGCTAAGCTTCACTAGGTTCTAGTGTTGGGCCTTTTCTGCTGTGGCCCCTCTTTATGGAACATTATTTCCCTTGAAGTGACACTAATCTCATCATCCCTTTTAACTTTCCAGAAGCCCCTGCTTGTGTCATCAGGCTGGATAGCATACAGTAAATCAAATACAAGCTTTACTGAATACCTCCCAGAGTCACTTGTCTGTAAGATGAGCAATCATATAAATATGACAAACTAATAAAGAAACAGATAAGGCTACACAGAATCATTCAATCATTCATGTGTGTTTTCTGATTATGTAGTGCTTGATGAGCCATATTTAAAACTTTATGGTTGCTACTATCAAAAACTAAGAAATATGCCTGTATGAAATATTTTCAAATATGGAAGATGATGGTATACTAAATGAAAAAGGAGGCAGAGTTCGATTAACCCTACATTTGGTTTAAAATCTCCTTTCAACTAAAAATGTATGGGTAGCTTAGACAAACCTATCACTCGCTAACAAGATTTTTCAAATGAAATCATGCCATAAGTGCTTCACTGAATTGGAATGTCTAAAGTTCTCTTATAGTACCCATTATTACACATATTGAGGTTATAATTCTATCCATACTTTCTTAGAAGTAAGCCCCACTGAAAACTGAATTATTCAGTTAAACTCTGAATAAGTCTTTTTTTTTAATTAAGAGAACTGAGAAAAATACAAGGTATATCTGATCCTTTGGTGGGAAGAGATTTTTGTAGATGCAATGTATTAAAAATGTCACCCGATTAAAACTGAAGATTTGCTAAGCATATACAAGTGCATGATCTGATTGGTACTTCGAATACCCCCAAATATGATTTTTCTGTACTGCTTGCCTAATTTGCAATGGAAGGTCCAATCAGTAAATTTTCCATAGATTTTTTTTCCACACAAACAACAATCAACGAAAGAGAAAAAAGTGCACGTTGCTTTCATCAAATGTCAATTTGAAAACATCTTAATATTCAAGTTCAAATCTTCACTCTGACCCCTTTTCTCTGCTATCCTGAGCCAATTATTCACAATGAGCCTAACATAAGTCACAAAGGTTGTAGCAAGGAAGAGGAAAATAAACTATCCGAATTGCAAAACAAATAAGGGCTCAGACAGTCTGCCAACTACCTTTTAGTTAATATTTCACCATACTAGCGGCCTGAAACCCTCTTGTTCCAGTATTTTGTTATCAGATACCAGTAATAATTACTTTCAGTATACAACTCTTTTACCACTTTTTGTGTGAGAAATTAAGATAGGGGAAACTCCCAGATTATCATAGCAGGCAGTCCCATGAATAAAACAAAAATAAATGCTAAAATCTTTCTGCAAACGTCATCAGCATTAGCACTGCTAGATTAATCTTTTCAGAAATAAAATATGAAACACACTCTCTTTATTAACAGATTTTTGGAAGAATTTTGTGACTGCCTCCTTTCTAGTCTTCGAAAATCGCAAGATCTTCTTCCTCTTTAACCAAATCTCCTACCCCACATCTCTGTATGTAATAGCGTTGAGATGAAATAATAATAATGTCTGGGAAGCTCAGGGCCTGCTTCCCCGATTATTTACTTCATTCACACGCACATGGCAGGGTTTAGAAAAATGGATAGTTCCCAACGAACCAATACAATCTCAGTTATTAAAAATCGAAACAGAGGCAAAAACCCTGTCCAGACGTGTCAAAGCGGACACCAAAACAAACGGCAAGCTTGCCCAAACTGCTTCCATCCCAGAAGGCAGCTTCCCAGGAAGATGACAGGGAAGATGGAAAGGCTCCAGGTGGCCGAGCCTAACAACCGACCCCCTGACCCTCACGGCAACCCTGCCCTGGGCAGGGGCGTCCAGCCCCTTCAGATCCAGGCCACCTGCCTTCCTCTTCGCCTTGCCCATTCGAAAGGGCGGCGTGGCGGGGTGGGCTGCCCTGCGAGCTCACCATGGGCAGCGGCACTTCCCACTTGGAGAGCTGGCTGGCTCCAGCCGGGCACGGCAGCTCAGCAAAGAGGAGTTGGAGGACCAGCAGGGTCAGTCCTACAGAGAGGCGCTCCCGCGACAGCGGCAGCATCCTCCCTGACGCGCCGGGCACCGCCATCCCTTCTCAGCGAAATCGACAAGGAAAAGAAGCCGCTCCCGAGCGCTCGCCACCCCTTCTGCTCCAATCGCCGAGGCTCCGAACTGAGGGCGGGTGATGGGGCGCCGCCGGATTGGCTCCAGCACCCAGGCGAAATGGGCGGGGAGCGGGGCTCTTCCGCAGAGCCAACGGGGCTTCCGCAAGAGTGGCGGTGGCGGGCGAGATGCTTCTTCTCTCCGCGCGGTTGGGTCGGGGAGCAAGTTCTGCAGAGGACGAGAGTGGATTACCTGTATTATGTTCCATGTTCGATTTGCTCGCCGCGGAGTACCGGGAAATGCCAGCTTTCCATCCTTACTATTTGTTCCATAAACAAGCAGAATCTCTCTACAGTGCCTCGTTTGAGAGCACGTTCAGATCCTCTAAACACTTTGTTTTTCACGTGAGCTTCATCTGTACCGTGAAAAAAAGAAAGCCATGTTCTTATGTAGACTGAAGGCCTCTTGCCACCACTTTTCATTTTCCAAAAGCTAAGCAGAATTGGACCTGGTTAGTATTTGGGAAAGAGAACATTGCAAAATAGCTCTTTATGCTGTGTCACCTGTAAAGTCATGGCATCAATTATTAACCAATCCATCATCCTCCACTTAGGGACAAACAACTTACTCTCTAATAAACAATTTGGTTTCAGAAAAAAACTATCCTGTAATCTGCAACTCTTACACTGCAAAAACATATGGACTATACAACTAGATCAGGACAAAGCAATAGACTCAATCTACATAGACTTCTGTGAAGCCTTTGAATCAGTGGTACATGACAAACTACTCCTACAATTAAAATCTTACGGTATCTCTGGACACCTGCATAACTGGATAGAAGCATTCCTGTCAAACAGACAACAAATGGTCAAAATTGGGAGTGTCCTATCATATTCTGTACCTGTCAACGGTGGTGTCCCCCAAGGCAGTGTTCTAGGACCAACTCTCTTCATACTCTACATAAATGACCTCTGTGATCATATTAAGAGCAACTGTGTTCTCTTCGCTGATGATATAAAGCTGTAACTACATAGCCAAAAAGGCATTAAGAGTTGTTAACTTAATCTTACGTACCTTTTTCTCTGGTAATATTACACTACTAACTAGAGCATACAAAATATTTGCTAGACCAATACTCGAATACAGCTCATCAGTCTGGAACCCATATCATGTATCTGATATTAACACAATTGAGAAAGTCCAGAAATATTTCACAAGAAGAGTTCTCCACTCCTCTACTTGTTGCAGAATACCTTAAGCCACCAGACTTGAAATTCTAGACCTAGAAAACCTAGAACTACGCCACCTTTGGTCCAATCTAAGTATAGTATATAAAATCATACATTGCAATGTCCTACCTGTCAATGAATACTTCAGCTTCAACCATAACAATACAAGAGTAAACAATAGATACAAACTCAAGGTTAACCGCACCAAACTTGATTGCAGGAAATACGACTTCAGCAACAGAGTGGTCAATGTCTGGAATACTCTACCTGACTCTGTGGTTTCTTCCCCAAACCCCAAAAAGTTTAACCTTAGACTGTCTATCATTGACCTCATCCCTATCCTAAGAGATCTGTAGGGGGTGTGCATAAACACACCAATGTGCTTACCATCCCTGTCCTATTGTTTCTTTTATTTTTCTTATATGTAGCCATGTATTCATAACTATGTTTTTACTTATACCTATTATCTTGTAAGCAATTGACAAACTAAATAAAATAAATAAAAAATAAAATATTTAATATTTGTGAGCTAGAGTGGTACATGGAAAATATCCCAGAAAAAGGGGATGGCTTTGTTGTTAGGAAAAAAAAAAACATGGTGTACACAACAGCAATACGTTAACAGAAAGAGGTGATGCTCAATATTTTGTTGTGTCATTATCCACAGCTTTGCTTACCGTATCTGTTGTTGAAAATTAAAGCACATACAGCGAGTCCTCAACTTCTGACCACAATTCAACCTAAAATTTATATTGCTAAGTGAGACATTTGTTACACGAGTTTTGTCCCATTTTACAAACTTTCTTGCCACCGTTGTTAAGTGAATCACTGCAGTTGTAAAATTAGTAACACGGTTGTTAAGTGAATCTGGCTTCCGCATTGACTTTGCTTGAAAGAAGGTCACAAAAAGTAATCACATGACCCTGGGACTCTGCAACTGTCATAAGTTTGAGTCAGTTGCCAAGCATCTGAATTTTGATCATGTGACCATGGAAGTGCTGCAATAGTCGTAAGTGTGAAAAACAGCCATGTCAGTTTTTCAGTGTAATCATAACTTCAAACAGTTACTAAGCAAACTGTTGTAAGTCAAAGACTATTTGTATTTGGGTGTATCCATGAAGTCACAAGACATCAGGCAGAATCTAAAGGAAAATTATTTATAATAGACTATTCTACAACATAGCTTTGATCTGGAGCCAGAATTAAGTTTAATACTCACTCTGTGATAATTCTACAGAGAAATTTCAAACCCACATTTCCTAATGGAGGCATTCAGCTGACAAACTTCGCAATGTGCAAAGGGCTGGTTTCTTGGGGTGGCTAATCCCTAATCAAGTTTGTTGGACTGCTGCTGCTGAGTCATCTGTATAAAACAGTCTGGCATGTTGTTCGTTTATTTGTTTTGTGGGGATAATGATATTAAAGATCAAGAAAAGAGGTAATTGAGTCAGTTTAAGAACCACTGTTTTAGTTCACTTTGTTTCAGTCAAGTTTTAGGTTGGGTTTCAAATGTGGAGAGTCTTGATCACACTTGTTGACAACTGGTAGAGCTGGGATCAAAGTGGTTCATCCATCCTTCCACTCCTTGATCTTTCAGAGGTTTTTGATATTGTGGGCTATGGTATCCCTCTGGACTGACTCTCGGGCACTGTTTCATAGTGATTCTCTACTTTCTTTGGGGGTGGGTAGTTCCAGTTGATGTTGGTAGGAGGAGAATTCTCTCTCTACAATGCTGCTTTGTGGAATGTCACAGGACTCAACACACTCTCCCTTCCTGCTTAATATCTACATGGAACTCCCAGGTAAGGTCATCTACTAGTCCACTTAATCTTGGAACACCAGGCTTAAAAGTGAGACTGTCAAGATCATCTCCCAGTGCCTGGAAGGTGTGCAGGCTTGGATAGGGAGTTAATCCTATCAAGACTTGAAGCACAACGTGACTCCTCTGCTTTTTATTTGGGGAATGGGTAAGTTGCACCCACTCAGTCTAAAGGTGAATAAGAATTGTAATCAAATGGTTAACAAATCCAAGCGCTGTCTATACAACAAACAGCATTCTACTGACTTTTACAAATGGTGACACAGCTGGGTAATTAATTTCATTATTTTTTTTAATTTTTTATTGATTTTTTTCAAAACAAACATAAACAGACAAAACATACAAATATCAAACTTTCTTCCATGAGTGAGCAGTGTGTTGGTTTTTTGTGCATCCATTTCATAGTCATCAATTACAGTTACATTGTATAATAACTCATATTCTCAATCAGAAATTAAATACCCTAGTATCATTATTATTCAATCATTTGACAATAATTTTATTCATTCATATTTTGTAAGATAACTATAATTTACTTGGTATCATTTTTTATCAATTCATATAATCTTCCCAAGTCTATCCTAAAAAATTTTTATAGATATAATAAAAAAGAAAAAAAACATCTTTATATATTTATTATTTTCTAAGATTCTACGTATTTCATTATTGTGTTTTATTGTCTAGCCATTGATAAAAAGGTCCCAAATTTTATAGAATTGTTTATCCTCTTGCTCTCTAATTTCAAATGTCAATCTACTCATTTCAGCACATTCCAATATTTTCTTAATGATTTCCTCCTGCGATGGTATTTTCTCATTTTTCCAGTTTTTAGCAAATACAGTCCTAGCCGCTGTTAATACATTTACAATCAGGTATTTCAAATCTTTGCTATATGTATCAGATAAAATTCCCAATAAAAATATCTCTGGTTTCAAATCTATATGTTTTTTTGTCATTTTTTCCAACCACATGTGGATTGTAGTCCAGTATTTTCTAGCATCTGCACAAGTCCACCACATATGGTAATATGAGCCAGGTATCTGATGACATTTCCAACATTTTTTGGATTTGTTCTTGAACATTCTTGCTATTCTTGTCAGGGGAAAATGCCACCTGTAAAACATTTAATACAAATTTTCTTTATATGCTGTTGACATTGTCATTTTATAATTTTGAGACCACAATTTTTGCCATTTCTCTAAATCAATCCCATATCCAAAATTCTTCCCCCAAGCAATCATAGTTTCTTTAACTTGTTCTTCTTCTAGTTTAGTTTCTAATAAATATCCATACAATTTTTTAATCACCTTTTCATCAGTACCTGTCAAAATCTTATCTAAGTCAGTCAATTTGTCATAGAATCCTTCTGTTTTGAGATCTTTATCATACCTTGAATGTATTTGCACATATGAAAACCAATTCATCTTTATACCTTGTTCCTCTAGATTTTGCAGTTCACCCTTTTCATTCAATATTTCCCCATATCTAACTGTTTGTTCCTTCTTATATATTATAGGATAAGAAAACGCTTCTATAGTCGATAACCAGACTGGAATTTTCAAATAACATTGTCTTTTAATCTTCTCCCAATTTAACCACAAAGACTCCCGTATCTGGTGTTTTCTAATTCCATTCAGTATTTTTATGGTAGATTTAAACAGCCCTCAGTTTGAAACCATCCACGTCTTACTTAGAGCATAATGGATGCCTTTGCATTTAGATAACACAGTAAAATTGCCTTTCTAAAATGTTGATAGCAGATGGTTTCTTAAAAGTTCCAGAAGGGATAGAGAGAAATTACTTGGATATTTGTCAGAAAGGGGAGGCAGAATGGCACAATAGAATAAAACAAGGAGATAAAAAAGATGAATAAAAACTAAGAGATCTCCTTAATATTTTTGAACAAAATATTAAGTCGATCTTAGTTTTTATTCATATTTTGGAACTAGGAATTGGCATAACTTCACAAGCAAAACTTACTTTATCCCTGTATAATTAAACCGATTTAAGAAGAAAACAGTAATAGGAAGTAGTACTTCTTCATTTCTATTCTGAATGCAGCTCTCTGAGCACTACAGAAATACTACCAGCAAAGCATATGCATGCTGACGTCTCTTCCACGTTATTGGTCAAGGGGTAGGACTGTCAGAAATAAAAACTCAATTTCCCAGCATGCAACAAGGGACTGTGAAACGAAAACTTATCGGCTAGAGAATTTCCCCTTCGTTTCCTTAATGAAAAAACAGCTCTCTCCGGATCATGGAATCAGGCAGTCAAGAAATCAGGTAGATATATATATGATTTGGCAATAATTGATTTGCAAATCTTACTTAAGTACAAGACGTGCTTCTAAAAGAATCCAAATAATTATTAATTCTGAAATGCTAGTTTGAATTCATGCAGAAATTAAAACTACATACTTAGAGAGCTGGGAATAAAAACATAGATGGAATAATACATTTATTAATATTATATAATAAATAATATAATTATACTAGCGAGTAAAAGTGAAGGAGTTCCAGAAATACAAAATCAGTCACATGACACTTGGAAAAGCAGAAACTGAATTAGAAAGTGAAACTTAATTGACAAATAAAAGTTTAAAATATAAACCTAATTATTGTTTAACCTTTTTTCAATACAATAGCCTTGTTGCAACATTGATTACTGCAGTCATGTGAATACAAATATTTTTGAAACGGGCTGCATGCAGTCATTTGACATGAAGTGTTGTGCAGATGTATGAGTTGAAGTGGTCCAAAGCTGCTTAGGGTGCAGAAGTTAATTATTTATTCACATTTCTCTATTTCAATCAATCTTATGCTTGGTAGCAGTGCCAGAATATTTTCTATGTGTGTATATAATGAAATCAGCACCTCTTGATTTATTTATAGTAGAATTAGTGTTACTTACAGTGAGAAAACATATATTTTACTGCCCTACAACAGTTTTATTTTTGTTTTGTTTGGCTGTTTATACTGTTTGTCCTCAGTGTGAAGATATATGATGCTTGTTTGTTTGTTTGTTTATCAACCATGTTTATATAACCACCATTGATCCTGGGCAGAATAAAATAAAAAACAAAAAAAGGTATTAAAAACACAATGTTAAAAACATGAAGTGAATTACTTCATTGCTTAATTTTATAAGGAGCATTATACCATCCTTGGACAAGTGTTTACTTTACTGGTTGAGCTGACTTTTGCAGGCTTGGATACTTGGGAATTGGAATAAGTAGCCAATATCTGCTTAAAGAAAATAATCCTTTTGAAAATTTAAAATGGAAACCATAAGAATGTCTTCGTTTAATTGACTTAAGTTTTCTCGGTCAACTGGCAATAAAGATTTCACTTGTTTTGGAATAATATTGATAAACTGAAAGTAATTCATTCTTTCAGATATTATGTGTAATGTAGAATCCATTTCTAATGTAGCTGCTTAGTGTGACCAGTATGCAATTAATACAGGCAATTATTTCAGAACTTTCAATTATATGCATTAGAATAAGCTTGTTCTGTTCTGTATAGCTGCGGGGAAAATAATCTTTGTTTTTTTACTATACATTTTAGAAATGTTATATTTTCTTGTATAGTGTTCAAGATGAGACTGTGGATAAAAGATGTTTTAAGACATGCAAGCAAATTGCCTTTTACAGGTAAAGATTATGAATATTTTGTTATCTGAAAATATTGTATTCATATAACATCACAAGGTATGGCACAACTGTCACTGAAGAGCGATTGCAGCAATATATCTTATAGTGCGAAGTTTGCATTGAGGGGAACTTTATAAGGGCTACTACATCTGTGCTGCAAAAAAATCCATATAATCTCTACATGGCAGCAAAGAATATCATGTATTTATTCATTAAATTTCTACACTGCCCATTTTATCAATGTGATTCTGGATGATTTACAATGCAGATACAAAAAAAAACCTTAATTTTTGCTGATGTTTAGTGGTGGTCCAGTTTTTGGGTGGCCAGGATCTTTTAGCTCTAATTTGCTTCATTAATATAATTAATCCCTTTATATATTTCCTCAAATGCCAAAGCCTCCCAAGACAGGTTTTAATCAAAACAGCTATGAAATATACAATAAAGCAATTCTCAAACCAATATAAAATAATAACATAAAAGTATTTTTCAAACATATAGATTAGAAAGGGGGGAGAGGAGGAAAAAAATTTTCCAGCCTTCACACCGAGAAAGCTTTTGGTAGAAAGGTCTGAGCATCTGAGAAATATTATATCATTACAGCTACCTCAACAAAGTATAGTTCTAGTCTTCCTGTAGAGTCCGGTTTCTGATGTGATCTACCTTGTAGGGTTGACATTTCCTAGTAGTTTGCTTCGCACAGTGGCAACCGGCTGCCTTTTGAATGCTTCTAAGCAGGATATACAGACATATCTCTTCCCATCTTCGTTAACCTCACAACTGGTATTGCAAGGGCTGGCAAGACAAATTGCAAGTTAGTAGTATACCTGTCTGATTTCACAAATAAATTACATGCCGTGGAAAGAAATTCTTCCTTTTATTCTTTTTAAATGTCCTTCCAATCATCTTCATTGGATGGTTCCTCTTCCTAGCATTTTGAGAAAGGACAAAATACTTCTGTCCACTTTTTCCATGCCATGAATTACTTTAAAACCCAGGTGTGCTTTCTTTCTAATCAGAGTGCCAGATATCATAACTGATGCTTCTAGTCAATAATCAGATTTCAGTTGCCCTCCCCTGCACTTTATCCGGTGCTGTTTTATTATTTGTCGAATAATCAGAACTCTATATTCCATACTTTTTTTTATTCAATTTGGATGGCCACCTATTACAAATAAAAATAAGATGAAACTATAACAAAACATGCCTTTTTTAATATTGATTTGAAATTATGTAATTTAGACCAGTTGGTCTAAATTTAATCAACTCTTTGAATATGATCGCATTCTCATCTATAACATGGGTAATATAAAATTTTATATTCTTTTTTGGATACATCAGGCGTCAGAAATGTTTATGTCCTGGGAAGTCCCCATACCAAGCCTTACTGCAAACTGTGGAACTATCCAACAGTAATGTCAAATTCCAAATTTTCAATGAAGATAGCAAGGTAAGAGTATCTCTCAGTGTTTGATCAAAAACATGGATGCCCAGTTTGCATATAAAATCAATCTATCTTTTTGATCTGCTGGATGTTAGATAAAAGGGTGGGATGCAAATATTTTTACTACTGTTCTGTGGGCATGGCTAGGTGGGCATGGCCATGTGACTGGCTGGGCGTGGCTTCTTTTTTTTGTGCAGCAAGACCCCCTCCCCCCGCTCCTTTTGTTTTTTTGCCTCCTGGGCCTCAGGAAAGCCTCCTGGGCAAAGCAGTAAGACAGCGAGGGAGATGCCAGCACATTTGATGTTGGAACAGCCGATTGTTTGGGGAAAGAAATACCGGTTCGATTGAACCAGTAGCTGTTTTCTTACTACCAGTTCAGCTGAACAGTAGCATTTTTTACTACCGGTTCACTCGAACTGGGCCGAACCAGTAGAATTCCACCACTGATTAGATAGTATGTTACATGATGTTGGGAAGTATTTAAATAATTTTAGCTAGTATTTATTTAGCTTTGAGAACTTTGCATGACAAAGGTGTGGGGCATGACAAAATTATGTAATTTTTCAAAAGCTTCTCCTTCCATAATTAATGTAATATAAATTATTTTATTTGTCAACCAATTTATTTTCACTCTTTCAAATGTTTCTGCCATGAAGCTAGGTAAACATACAGGTAGTCCACATGAACTTATTCAGCGACCTTTCAAAGTTACAATGGTGTTGAATAAAGGAGGTGGTCCTCAAAGTTTCAGTCAGAGCCCTCAAAATTCAAACACCCCTCAGACCCCCCTGGAATTACGAATGCCTTTTGGCCACCCACCTATCTATTACAGCCAACTGCCACAACACCTTGCCCACTCCATTGCACCCTAATGCTGTACTGACCAAGGTCTCTTTCATGTTGCTTTCTTTCACGCCAATGTAGACAAGATTCCACTTGCTCCCCATCCAGGGCCTCTAGCCGGGGCCTTCTTTTATGCCCTGCCTTGGTCCTTCTTTCATAAAAGAAGCCCAGCATGTGAAAGAAGGCCCCGTCTATGCTGGTGTGCACACCATCTTTTTGAAAGTCATTATTTCTCATCATGCCTAAAGCAAACACTATGGTTGGATCCACGTTTGTGTTAAGCCAGACAACAATTTATTTATGGGCTTAGAAAGTGGTGGAAACCTATATATTATGTCTGTAAGTCAAAATTTATGGGTTATGTTAGGAAACCCAAATATTAATTTGTTCAGTATGGTTGAACAGATCATACAAATCAAATCAGTACTTAGCTCTGAAGTTAGAGATGTTTCTTAAGTCTACTAAAACCATGAGTGGTGCCTTCAGCAGATCGTCCTTTGCCCTGATTAATTGCAAGGTGAATATTACCATGGGTAATATCAATAGTCTAAAACGTTTCAATATTTTAATTATTTTTTTACTTATTTTAAAACTTGTAAGCTACCCATAATCAGTTTATAAGGGAGGGGGTGACATAAAAATAGGTAGGTAGGTAGGTAGGTAGGCAGGCAGGCAGGCAGGCAAGCAGACAAAAATACAATGCAATTCAATAATATCTATTCAGATTGTTGATCAACTGAATTCAGTCATGCTCCTGTATGAATATGTAGAGGATCATAATATTAAACACTTAGAATAATGAATGATATAGCTATTTCCGTTTAAGATGGTCGAAAAGCAAAGTTTTCAGTGTGAACTTTCTTGCTGAAAGCAGTTTAGAATGCCATTAGCTACAGTATTTCATTATTACTGATTTGCTTCTAATCTGTTTGGTAGCAAACACAAATAAGATTCTTTTCAGTAGAGAATTTACAGTATGTTGAAAGTGTCTTTTTATTATTTTGAATAAATAATAAAAGAATAAGAAGAAAATTGATGTTTTGTGAGAAATTGGTGTTTTGTCTAATATAGCATTTTAGTATTCTCTAATCCTTTTCCTGTGTTTATTCAATTACTAGGTAACTCTTTCAGTAGAAGTGTATGAAATAGAGGGCAATATTTTCAGGCTTAAAATTAATGAGGTAAATCCACTCAAGCCAAGATACGAAGTCCCTGATGTTCTCATAAAGGAACCAGCTAGCTTGAGGTAAGTTATGGGAAGTGATAGCTTAGATCAGATATAGATTGGAAACAAGTCCTCTTTTTGCCACTGGGGCATTTATGTAAGTTGAGTTTTAGCTCTCTAATTTAGAAAAGAAATATCAGGAGAATTATTTGAAGGAATATTGTGTCAGGTATTTTACTTCATATTGGCTAAATGTGGACCTCATATTGGGTCTTCATTCAAATAAATATTGTTTATTATTGAATAGTACACATAGCTAGTAGGGTTTTGTAGGATACATCTCTGTTCTTCACGTATAGTACAAGAGTTTTTTTCACATTAGCATTTTAGTACCGGTATTTTTTTTGTCCTATTTAGCACCACTGTCATTTAAATTGCTTTAAATAAAATGAAATTCACTTCCTGTGATCTTAAAATAATATTTGGAAGGACCCACAGGAAAGCAGAATCTGGCATACTTTAATTAATTATTCATTTATAGTATTGCAAAAATGATCTCATCCACTAGTACAGGGGTTGCCAACCTTTTAGACCTCAGGGACCATCAAACTCATAATTTTAGATCCCAGGGACCACTAACCGGTTCTGTGAGTGTGGCCTAATTTGTGGGTATGGCTGGCTGGGCATGGCTTGTATGTAAATATTATAAATATTTATATAAATATTGCATTTTATTTTTATGAAAAGAGTAACTTTTACCCAAAATCAGGCAAAGCAGGCAGATTGAGTTGCTCACAGAATCATTCAGTGATCTATCTATCTGCCATCGGCTAGCTCAGTCTCTCAAATTTGCTTGCCGTGAGTCTGCACTGAATTTGCTTGCAAGCGAACCTTCAGTCCTAAGGGAGTTTTAGCTGTGTTGAGCCGAAGATCTAAAGACTGTCTAGAAAGCAAGAAATCCAACCATTTCTTGCTTCCTAGCTAATCTAAATCTCCCAGCACAGCAAAACAGATGATGGTCAGAAAAAGGAAAAATAGCAATTTAGCAGGCAAGTTTACCTGGTAAGGAGTGAGTGGCTAGGGAGGGTTTTCGCGGGCCATGTGGGCAGCGCAGCCTTGTGTTTCAGCGCAGCCTGGATTAATTGCTTTGTGGGGGTGCTCTGGGGGTGAAATTTCTCTGCGGCCCACCAAGATTTTCTCACGGCCCACCAGTGGGCCACGGCCCACCAGTTGGCGACTGCTGCACTATATGTAGTGAGGAACTTTTGTTCTTTCCTTGTATTACAATTTATAATTTTTATTTGCTTTAACATATAAAGAGAAAAATACAGAAACAAAAAGAGGACCAACTAGAAAACTAACCAAAATACCCACATTATTAATCATATAGGAAACAGCTCTGTTATTAAATACAACATTTAAGCCTGGGTACGCTGAATAATCTTGGTCAGTCTTCCTATTCAGCTGATAAAACAATGCAAGAGCAGTTTTTCTGTCATAACCAAATGATTTTCTATCTATACTTCATGCTTAATTGATAGCTTTTTTTTAAAGAATGTTTAGCCATTCCCAGTTGCAATATGCTTTTTTCTCTTTTTAAATGAATGTGGCAGAACTGTCTGGCACATATATCCAAAGATGTAGGAATTTATTTCAGAAGTGCATATTAACAAAAAAAAAAGGCACCATGAGAGAGAAGGAGAAGGAGAGGGAAGGAGGGAGGGAGAGAGAGAGAAACACATTCATAAATGTGTTGAGATAAAAAAATTGATTGATGTTTGTGGAACTTAACAGTTTTCAGATTTGCTATTATTTGTAATTTGAACAAAAAAAATATTTTCTTTACTCCAGTCTTTTTCCTTTTTCTATTTTAAAGGCTGAAAATATCAGAGAAAGATGCAGGCAAATTTGTGCTGATAGGTGCTGAGCAAGACCAGCAGATTCATATAATGGCAAAACCTTTTCAAATACAGCTTATTTCTAAGGATGAAATTTTACTGAGCATGAATTCCAATGGCCTGTTGTATTTGGAACACCTGCAGTCGCCACCTCAAAGCAGGTATGATATTACTTCAATATACAAAAGAAAAGGAGGGAAAAAAGGAAAAGGAACAAACGGGGGAAACCTACAGAAAGCAATATTAGTATCTGTGCTGATCTATCTAAGTACAGATCAATTATTGTAGGTTGGGATAATTAACATTATTATTCTAAAATATGTTTTTTGTGAGGATCTGCTTGTAATTGTACACTGAAAACTTTTGATTTTTAAAGGAAATCTACTTCACAAGAAAAGGAAAGTGGATTGGCAGACCCTTTTAAGGTACATTTAATCTACTGTAGATATATGGATTTTTGTCTGGTCAGTTTGTCCAAGGGACAAATCAGTCCTATGGTGGAAATAATAAGTTTTGATTTTAACATTATTTAAACAATAATAATATGAATCTGGAAAGGAAATGAGGCAGTTACCGACAGTTACGAACTAGGGCATGGTCTGAATTGTACAGTGATTTCATTGTAGAATATTGCTTGGAATTAGCTGTAACGCAGAGCTAGATTGGAAACTGATTGCATTATTACACAATGCTAAGTTCTGTTGGCTAGTCCATGACAGAGTTACATCTCTTTTCCTTTTATCTAAGGAAACTGAAGAAGATTTAGGTCACTGGGAAGAAAAATTTGGCAAATTTTTAGACATCAAAGCTAATGGTAAGTGGCTCAGAAACCACCATTCTTTTTCAGTTCTGAATTTGATCAGTTTGATCGAAATCTCATCAGTTTTTATGTGAAAACTTGAATATCATGCAAATTTGGGTCATTTCCATTTTTGTAAAAGTAATTATAAAAATATTGTGGATCATTGCTTGCTTCCTTGGAATATTGAGGATAAAATGCTGCCAATGTTTGCCTGTTGTCTAATAATTGAAAATGTTATCCTTTCCCTCAGTTATACTAATATATATTTAATTGCTTTTGGGGGGGAGGGTTCTCTTAATTTTGATATGTTATTTGCTCAATTAATATAGCTTCACATTTCATGTAGTGTACATGATTTGGGGTAATTTCCAGAGTTGAAAGCAAAGAAACCCAGAAATAACCAAAACTATAACAATGACTATTAACATACAAAAACCTAATACGGGAGATCCACCTCATTGATATTTTTTCAGGCTCCAGTACTAGCAGATCCCCAGACCAGATGGTACAGCCATTTCTTCATACTCACATGCACAAACAGGTATTCACACCAGTCATGCAGTTTTTGTTGGGTGGGGGGAGGTCCTAGCTGGCCACATGGCTTGGCTCACTCATAGGAATCAATTATTGCAATTGCCTGTTTTATACTGCAGTTTAGATGGCTTATATTTAACCTTTGGCTGGGGGCTGCACAATCTGCCTTTGTAGATTTGGACTAGGTTGCTTGAATCCTTAAAATAGGTTTCCTTTCTAAATCCTCGTTCTGTGTCCTCACAACGAAACATTGGCACAATTTTTCTCTATATTATAGTAAGCCACAAAGAGCCTTAGTGGAGGTTAGTATTGAATGGGTTGCTCTTTCATGCTGCCCTGTGTTTGCACTACCTCACAGTACTACTCTGTCTTAATACAGGTCCTAGCAGTGTAGGTTTAGATGTTTCTTTGCATGGATTTCAACATCTCTATGGAATACCTCAGCATGCAGAAACCCTCCTCTTGAAAAATACCAGGTAATGAAATAAGGATCAAAAGATAGCAAAATTTTCTGAATGTCACCATAGCTCAAGACTTTTGGTCCAAGATCTGGGCGCTTTTGGCTACTAACAGTCATAGCTATGCCAAATTAATGATATAACATGAAATGAATCCCAACATTCTCTGTGTTTCACATTCACTACCAGGAGGAAGTAGCACAGCAGCCTCTCTGCTAACATCTAGAACCGGGGTCCCCAAACTTGGCAACTTTAAGACTTGTGGACTTCAACTCCCAGAATTCTCCAGCCAACTGCTGGCTGGAGAATTCTGGGAGTTGAAGTCCACAAGTCTTAAAATTGCCAAGTTTGGAGACCTCTGACTTAGAATATCACACAGCACTCCCTAGACAGCACTGCTAATCCATTCAACTGATCCTTTCCTGAAAGCCAGAGTGGAGCAATAGTGAAAGTGCTGGATTAGGATAGGGAAAGACCAAGACTCCTATTTCTTTTAGCTGTGGAGGTTCATTGGATGACTTTGAAAGTCACTTTTTCTCTGCCTAACCTCTCTCTCAGGTTTGTTGTTTAGGGGAGAGGGCAAAAGAAGAGAAGGGAGTTCTGTGTGCAATACCTTCTCTAGAAAGAATTGACTTAAAACCTAATGATAAATAAATGTTTCCAATCAGCTTCCGCTCCGCTGGATTTTAAGCGCCTTCCCCATTTACTGCAGCCGTTTAGACTCAGACAGCCTTCATCACCCAGGCATTCCCATAGCTTCTGTTTTTCTTGCTTCTTGCTCCTGTTCTCCTGTTTTCTTCAACCTAAAACCTCAGGGCAGTCAATTTGCTGAAGGTGACCTTTTGCTTTCTTTGCAGTCACAATGTTTTCCCAAGCGTTACACTCCAGATAAATGTTTTCTTTCAAATATCCTTGCAAGTCCCAAAGGTGCTTTTCCAGGAGGCAACTGGATTTTCTTGTTTTTTTTCTTTGAAGAGGGTTTGCTTTTCATCGAAGACGTTTCTTCTGCTCTGATTGGATAGTGGAGAATGGAAGGATCCAATCAGAGCTGAAGGAGCGTCTTCGACGAGAAGCCAAGTGTCTTCAAGAAAAAAAACAAGAAGGTCCAGTTGCCTCCTGAAAGAGCACCTTTGGGACAAACATGACCTGGATGACTGATAATATCCATAGACTATCCCTTGCAAAAAAACAGAATCGAAGACATGGTCAGTCTGTTCTGCCTTTCCCGTTACATTCACTGTAGGATTCAGCGCTCAGCAAAATGTATGCAGGTGATGATCCTTGACTAAACCATTCGTTTAATGAACTTTCAAAGTTAGAACGGCACTGACTTATGAGCATTTTTCATACTTATGACCATTGCAGCATCCTTGTGGTCACATGATCAAAATTCAGACACTTGGCAAACTGGCCATGTGATCACCTTTTGTGACCTTCTGACATGCAAAGTCAATGACAAAGCCAGATTCATTTAACAGCCATGTTGCTAACTTAACAGCTGCATGGATTCACTTAAGAACTATGACAAGACAGGTCATTACATGGAGCAAACCTCACTTAACAACTCTGTTTCTTAGCAATGAAAATGTTGGGCTCAACTTCGGTCATAGATCAAGGACTACCTGTAGTATGCAAATACTTTTATAAAACCTACACAGGCCTAGACATGAATAAGTTTTCACAAGACATAAGGGGGCTACATACAATTCCAAGATTGCCATCCTAAGTATATTTGCTAGGAAGTAAGTTGTATAGAACAGTTTTTGTGACTTATTTCTGAATAAACACATGTATATTTGGATTGTCGTTATTAAATCAAAACAGTTATGATCTCCCTGATAACCAGGGTTACAAGGCTAGCCAACTATAATTTGACAGCAGCGCTGCCTGTTCAGTGGTGGGATTCAAAATTTTTTACTACCAGTCTGGTGGGCGTGGCTTGGTGGGCATGATGTGATGTGGTGGGCGTGGCTTGGTGGGCGTGGCAGGGCAAGTATACTGCAAAATCCCCATTCTCTCCCCACCCCACTAACCTGCTTCCCAACAAAAGAAGACCCAGCCGATCAGCTGGGACTTGGGAGGCAGAGAATAGAGTTGGGGGCAGTCAGAGGTGGTATTCCCCAAACTACTCAAAATTTCTGCTACCAGTTCTCCAGAACTGGTCAGAACCTGCTGAATACCCCCTCTGTGCCTTTTGCAGAATAGCACAGAGTATGAACAACGTTCACCCATGCAGTGACACGAGATATTGGTGACGGATAATTTCACTAAAGGATAGAATAGAATAGAATAGAATAGAATAGAATAGAATAGAATAGAATAGAATAGAATAGAATAGAATAGAATAGAATAGAATAGAATAGAATAGGAGTGGAGTGGAGTGGAGTGGAGTGAAATAGAATGTAATGGAATGGAATGGAATGGAATGGAATGGAATAGAATAGATTAGAATAGAATAGAATAGAATAGAATAGAATAGAATAGAATAGAATAGAATAGAATAGAATAGAATAGAAGTGGAGTGGAATAGAAATAGAGATAGAAATAGAAATAGAAATAGAAATGAAATGGAATGGAATGAAATGGAATGGAATGGAATATAATATAATAGAAGTGGAGTGGAGTGGAGTGGAGTGGAGGGAGTGGAGTAGAATAGAAATGGAATGGAATGGAATGGAATGGAATGGAATAGAAGTGGAGTGGAATAGAATAGAATAGGAGTGGAGTGGAGTGAATGGAATGGAACGGAACAGAACAGAATAGAATAGCTTTATTGTCATTGCATTCCACAAAAACAATGAAATTTGAAAGCTACTCCAGCACAGTGCCCCAAACACCACATCATAATCATACTACAGAGATAATAATAATAATAATAATAATAATAATAATAATGATGATGATAATAATAGGACTAAATCACAAATGCACTGTTTGATTCAAGACAATTACTGTATTGGAAAAGAAACTGTGCTATTAATGTGCTATTTATAGCATAAAACACCCTTTTCTGTTTTGTTGACCTCCAGTTTTTAATAAAACACCCTTTTCTGCTTTTATAAAACACCCTTTTCTTTTGTTGACCTCCAAATACATAGGATATCTATCTGTATAATCTCTAGCTGGCGTTATTTAGTATAATTTGTGCCGCTTCCATACAAAAGCATATCTCAAACCAATTTAAGAAACACGATGTACACAACAGCAATATGTTAATAGGAAGAGGTGGTACTCAATATTCCGTTGTGTCATTATCCAGTTTTGCTCATCCATTGTTGAAAACTAAAGAACATACAGGTAATCTTCAATTTATGACAACAATAGAGCCCAAAATTTATGCTATTAAATGAGAAATTTGTTAAGTGAGTTTTGCCCCATTTTATGACTTTTCTTGCCACATTTGGTAAGTGAATCATTGCAGCTGTTAAATTAGTAACACAGTTGTTAAGTGAATCTGGCTTTCTCGTTGACTTGGCTTGTCAGAAGGTCACAAAAGACAATCACATGACTCCCGAGACACTGCAACCATCATAAATGTGAGTCAGTTGTCAAACATCCGAATGTAAATCACGTGACCATGGGAATGCTACAAAGGTCATAAGTCACTTTTTTCAGTGATGTTGTAACTTCGAACTGTCACTAAATGAACCGCTGTAAGTCAAGAACTACCTGCATTTCATTATACCCATTCAGGTTGGGGACTTTTTTTGATATTTTAAGGGTGCACAAAATGACAGATGGGTTATAATAAACAAAAAATAAAAATACATGTATTGCTAGGGTCAAGTTGTCTATGCAGTATTTGTTCATTTTTTCTGCTGCAAAAGATCACAAGGCATCCTATGGCTTTCTCACAGCAAGCAGTATTGTTCTTTTTTGGAAAAACTCACTCTGCTGGTGATAAAAGAGGTCATCCCTTTGGAGTCATTCATGATCTTTCAAGGGTTCTTTCGATTGCACTACTAAATGCTAGTTTTGCTCACAGATCTCTTCGGTAATTAGGGTGAGCCATCTGTAGGATTGCTAGACCCTCCACCAAGATCCTGAAAGGTCCAAGTGAAGTGGAAAAGCCAGGATGAACTACACAGCCATAATTGGCTGAATGAGTTGCTCCAAAGAACAAGAGTACCAGAGGTAGTATTCAGGAGGTTCTGATCAGTTCTGGAGAATCAGTAGCAGAAATTTTGAGTAGTTCGGAGAACTACTGACTGGCCCCGCCCCATCTATTCTCCGCCTCCTGAGTCCCAGCTGATTAGCTGGATCTTCTTTTGTTGCCCTACACAGGAGAAAGGAGCTGGAAAGCAGGTTAGTGGGATGGGGAGGGAATGGGGATTTTGTAGTATCCTTCGCCTGAAATGGAGTGGGAATGGAGATTTTGCAGTATCCTTCCCCCTGCCATGCCCACCAAGCCAGGCCCACCAAGCCAGGCCCACAGAACCAGTAGTAAAAAAAATTTGAATCCCACCACTGAAGAGTACCCACTGTTGCAAGTAGCCTCACCATCAAGTTGATATGCCATGTGATATGTTGTGAGCGAGCGAGAAGAAGGAGGAGCAAATACAGGCATGTTGCATAAAATGGCCTCAGTAGATGAATACTGAAAGCCAGCATGGTCGATTCAACAGAGATATAGAAAGTTAGGATATAAATCCAAAGGGCTGAGCAGATGGACAGATAATCAGAGTCAGACTCAGCAATCTGCCACATTATGCACTAAATATTATGATAATTGAAACATCAGGACAAAGAAAACTGGTATAAACTATTACTGTGGACAACTTATTTCTTAGTACCATAAGGCAATTGTGGCACTATAATGTCCTGTTCTTGCACTGGATGACATAAAATAATATCTCTACAAGCAATTTGTTTTTCTTTGTATTCCAGTGATGATGATGTCTACCGGCTTTATAATCTAGATGTCTTCGGATATACCATCCACAGCAAAATGGGCATTTATGGTTCAGTGCCCTTACTCTTAGCACATAAGCCTGATCAGACAGTTGGAATCTTTTGGCTAAATTCCTCAGAAACATTGGTGGAGGTTTCTACCAAAGCTTCAATGGAGGTGAGATGCACTATGTTCTGCATGGAAGTATAGCTACCTTGATTAAGAATTAATAACATTATAAAGCATCTTCCAGCCACCTGAAAATCTCATGTTGAGATGGACAACATTGATCATCTAGCCATCTTGGTCAGTGGAAGTTAATCATTAATGCTGGAGAACTTTTTTTTAGATTTTTTAAAAATCTTACCTTTATTATTTTTTAATACAGTAAATGCATTTACCATTATTTTTAAACATTTGTATATGTTTGTTTTAAAGGTTTTACCTTTCCAAATTCCAGACATGTCCAAGCAGAGGATAGTGCCTCAAACTGATGTGCGCTGGATGTCAGAAAGTGGAATCATTGACATATTCATCTTAAAGGGACCCAGTCCTTTTGATATTTTTAAGCAGTATGGACAGCTAACAGGTATTGGCTTATGAAGAAATTTCCTTTATCCCTTTCTTGTGGTCTCCATAATTAATCTACCAACTATACAATATATGGCATGGAAACAAGTCTTGATTATTTATACTAAGTGGAAGAATAAAAATGAAATATTTATCATTTAATGTGTCTCCAGTTATATTTTGAATGGCTGCACAATTTTCTCTGTCTTCCTTTTCCTCATAGGCACTCAGGCTCTGCCTCCCCTCTTCTCTCTTGGGTACCATCAATGCCGCTGGAATTATGAAGATGAGGATGATGTAAAAAAAGTGGATGCAGGTTTTGATACCTTTGACATCCCCTACGACGTCATATGGCTAGATATCGAGCACACTGATGGCAAACGATACTTCACTTGGGACAAGAAGAGATTTCCCAATCCTGAGAAGATGCAGAAGCAGCTACTTATGAAGAAAAAACGCAAGGTACGTAATGCACTAAAAATAGAGAGAAAGTAATCTATCTCTGTGGCTTTTTGTGTCCACCAGTGCCTATTGAAAGCATCCATTTCCTTGAAAATTTTAAAATAAATGTTTGGAAAGAAATACATCTATGGAAGCTTTCTCTGTTTTTCCCCAGCTAACTTGGGAAGATTTTTAGCTTCTTACATATGCTTTAATTTGCTGAAAACCAATCTAGTTGGGAATTCTGACAATTAGGAATCCAAAGCATCTAGAAGAGAATATCAGCTTATGAAACATAAAACATTCCCGCAACGTATTATTCCATCAATAATAAGGCTATATTGTTATCTCTCATGTTGGCAGATGGTTGTCATTGTGGACCCTCATATTAAGATTGATCCTCGTTATACTATATACTCACAAGCAAAAGAGAAAGGATTCTTTGTAAAAGATCGTAATGGTGAAGATTTTAAGGGCATCTGCTGGCCAGGTAATGAACTCTCTTTGCTTTATAAATCACTTTGAAGAAGCACGTAGGAGGTAGATCAAAATGGATTTTCTCATTAATTGTAATTGACCTATTAGAAAGAAATTGATATGTTCATTATCTTCACAATTGACAGGTTTCTCTCTATTTCTGCCTCTCTTCTTATTTGTGTCTTAACATTTGTCAGAACCAGAAGTGACAGTAATAAAAGGTATCTGTCTCATGTATCATGAAATTGGCTTGAACGTTAACATTTTCTATTATTGTAATAGGATATGACACACAAGAAAAAGCCAGTTTTGCTTTTTCTTCCTGAAAATATAATACAATCCTAACATCTGCAGGTCTCTCGTCATACCTGGATTTTACCAATCCTGAAGTCCGACAATGGTATGCAGATCAATTTGACTTCAAAATATACAAGGTTTGTGTTCTGTAACGATATGATCAGGACCCACAGAATATTACTATCTATAAATGTGATTTCTATACAATCTGGGTGGCTTATTTTTGGAAATATGGAAAAAGACAAAATCTAAATAGCCTTGGCAATTATAAATAAAATCCACCCAGAATATAAACTAAAGCAGGACATCTTCTGTATAGTCATCTCTGCGTAAGATATGTAGAGAACTTTTAGCTCATGCAAATTCCATTAGAGATAAAGTTGGAAATAAGAGGAAAGTACCATCTTAAATACTTTATTTGGTTTAACTTCTATTTGAATTGAGAAGGTATGTGAGATATCCACTTTCTGAATAAACCCCAAGAAGGAAACCTGATTATCATTCTCTGCTCAGTTGGATCTCTGGCACAAGAGACAGGCAAGAGGACCAAGGAAAAGAAAAAGAGTACACTTTTCAAAGCAGAGTGAACAAAATAAATTAGTACAAGTATTTACATACAGTTCTTCTTCTAAACTAATACATTAAATAAGCTTAAATATTGTCCTACAGAGTTCTTCTGAAATTCTTTTTATCTGGAATGATATGAATGAGCCTTCAGTCTTCAAAGGGATAGAACAAAGCATGTCAAAAGACGCTATTCATTATGGCAAATGGGAACATCGAGATGTTCATAATCTCTATGGCTTTTACCAGGTAGGAAAAGTACAACTGAATTAACAATTATAATACTGGTAGTTATTATTATTGCATTGCCTGTACTTGCTGATGGTGCGGTTGTCTTAATCAAAGTTGATTATAAATTCATTAATAAAAAACAGTGCCATTATAATCACAATAATAATTTGTTTTAATATTTTTGTACAATAATAAATTATTTTAAAATCTTTGTCGCTATTAATGTTACTTAAAAACAAACATCAGCAAAATATATTGCACAATATCATATTTTGTTCCAAAACATTACAAAGTACATGACTTTATAATATACAATGTCATTTTTTCCTTTCTTTCTGTTCCTAAGATGTGTCACTTCTGTGTTTCCTATTTCAGTATGTTTTACTCTGTTTTATCATTCCCGGCCCTCACTTTTTATAATTCCAATCCCATTGCAACATTTGCTTTAAAAATTGCTTGTACTGCATAGTGATTAAAGTGCTGAATAAGACACAGGACACTGTGAGTTCTAGTCCCCCCTTAAGAATGGGTATGAAACAGGTGGTATTCAGCAGGTTCTGACCAGTTCTGGAGAACTGGTAGTGGAAATTTTGAGTAGTTTGGAGAATTGGCAAATACCACCTCTGACTGGAGATTTTACAGTATTCTTCCCCTGCCACGCCTACCAAGCCACCCCCACAGAACTGGTAGTAAAAAAAATTTGAATCCCACCACTGGTATGAAAGCCAGCTGGGTAACTTTAGGCCAGTCATACTCTCTCAGCCCAACCCACCTCACAATTGTACGTAAAATGTCTACAGAGATTGTCAGTCATCCAGGTCATGGTTGTCCCAAAGGTGCTTTTTCAAAAAGCAACTGGACTTTCTTTGTTTTTTCTTGAAGACTTTTTGCTTCTCATCCAAGAAGCTTCTACAGTTCTGAGCTGAAGAAGCTTCTTGGATGAGAAGCGAAACGTCTTTAAGGAAAAAAAAACAAGCACCTTTGGGACAAGCACGTCTTTAAGGAAAAAAAAACACGCATCTTTGGGACAAGCACCTTTTGAACAAGCACCTTTGGGACAGTTGTGAGGAAAATAAACCACCCTGAGTTGTTCAAAGTAAAGATGGGATATCTAATATAACAACAATAATGGTAATAATAATCTTTTCAGCAAATGGCAACCGCAGAAGGGCTGGTGAAACGAAGTAGAGGACTGAAAAGACCCTTTGTTCTTACCCGCTCTTTCTTTGCTGGATCGCAGAGGTATGGTAAGTGTCGATGAAGACTGGTTTTTTGTCTGGATTTAACCATTTCTAGGCAACTCAATGATTTGAATGAATAATTTGCTTGAAAGTAAAAGAGATGCAAGTACATGTTTTCTTAAGTTTTCGTGGGTACTTACATGTATGGTGTTCAGTTTTGTTCAGGTATTTTCCCATGTCATTGTAGTTGTGCTCTTAAAGTTGTAGCAACGTTTCGGCAGAATCTCATCTGCCATTATCATGCTTCAGAAGCCTGATGATGGCAGATGAGATTCTGCCGAAACGTTGCTACAACTTTAAAAGCACAACTGGCTTGAGTCCAAATGAGATCCATGCCATTCTGTTTGCTTATTTCTGAAGGATATTGGTGAACTTCATTTTTAAAATCACCTTTTTAAAAGAAAATGCATTGATAAACAAATCATGCTCTCTCTGTTCCCACAGTCGTGACAGTCATGCTACGTGATACATTGTAAGATGTTGAATTTGAAATGTGAAGACATACAAAACACCTGACATGCTGACAAATGGAGAGTAGAACAAATGCTTTGCTGTTGTACTTTAGCCTCTTTTTACATGGCAAATGATTTTTTAAAATAAAAATATTATCTATTCCAGACCTTAATTGTTATAAGCTGCCTAGAGTCATCTCCAGGTGAGATGGGCAGCATATAAATAAATGCATGAATTAAATAAAGGTGAATAATGAAAATTATAAAAAAAATAATAATGGGAAAGCAAATTCCAAACTTTTAGGATGGCCGATTTTTAAGACAGTGAAAATCACTTAATTATAGAGACATCTAACAGGATCTTACGGAGTGCAAATTACATGGGTTCATCTTACTTGTGCTGTGTCACACATACAAAAGAAGTGGAATTTGTGTCGTATTAGCGTAACACTGCTTTTGTCATTTAGACACACAAATGTGCATAAAGATGCCCCTGCTGAATTACTTCCCCAAATATACTTACAGCCTTAAACACATATGTGTTCATATGTGAATTCATAGCATATTACATGGAATATGTGTTAAAAATCAAACCATAAAGAACTGTGAATACAGCTCTTCTTAAATCAGAAACAGTGTTGTAAGTAACTTAGGCCTTTTGCAGTTGTGTGGATCCATGGCAATACACAATTTTCATGGCAATACAATTTCCACATAGTCATTAACATTGTAAGGCCGGCAGCATATACCTGAAGTGACACAAAGTATGATATATATTTGGAAGCAAAGCCCATTTGATTCAATTGGCCTTATAGCTAAATACAGGTAGCGTTAAGATTTTTCCCCGTGATCTGCAGGTGCAGTGTGGACTGGAGACAATAAAGCAGATTGGAGTTACTTGAAAATCTCCATTCCAATGTTGCTGACAATCAGCATTGCGGGAATTTCTTTCTGTGGAGGTAAGATACTGTATTTATATCTTTATCAACTCCCAACTGAACAAATAGCCTCCTTTCCTCTTGCACAAAGCATACTATGTTCCATTAAAACGAAATAAAAAGTAGTAAGTGAAACTTCCAAAGTCTTAAAAGAGACTCGGACATTTCAAAAATTGTTTGTTTTAAATTAAAACATGTATACATTCTTCAAAATGAGTCTGTTTGGTCTTAGGATATGCTCTATTAATAAATGCAGAGAATCCAAGAAGTTTGAATTTCTCGCCAATTTCTGACAAAACAATCTTTTTCTGATGTCCAGCGGATGTAGGTGGATTTATTGGAAACCCAGAGCCAGAACTACTGGTTCGATGGTATCAGGCTGGGGCTTTGCAGCCTTTCTTCAGAGGCCATGCCAATATGAAAACCAAACGTCGTGAACCCTGGCTATTTGGGAAGAAGAACACAAAGATCATCAGGGAAGCTATTAAGGAGCGCTACTCCCTGCTTCCTTACCTTTACACATTGTTCTATCAGGCACACAGCATGGCTGAACCGGTTATGAGGTAAGCCGGTCGTTGAAAAGATTTAATTTCTGCTTTATGCCAAAATATTTCTAACAGATGCAGAGTTTTTGATTAGATAACACATAGAAATATTGGATGAAATATATATTGAAATGCAGAGCTAGCATAGATGCTAGTTCACTACTTTAGCTGTGATATCTTAGGACATCATCTGTGTATCATGAGCTGGTAAAAAACAGGCCAATGGTAGGGTTACCTTAAAACTCATTGCATTCTCTAGGATTAAATGAGGTTTGGAATACAATTCCTAATCAGACTTTCAAGAGCTTATCTTAATCTCAATAAAAATCGTTTTAGTGCTTATCTGTAGTGGTGATTTCTTGGCTTGGTCTATCTAGTAGGGCTGAAAGCAGTCTTGAAAGTCTGATTGTATTATACTACTTCCTCTGACTTATAGTTAGGAAGGTATCTGAGTTGCTTGTGAGCGGGTTCTGGATGTTCTGGGTTTAATGTTTTATCCCTTGTTGCTTTGGCAACAGAGTTTGAATATGTCCATCAAGGTCATCTTTCTTACTCTCTATATAGCAACAGATTTTAAAATCAACTTTCCATTTAGTGCTCTTGGGACTAGTGTACATTAGCTTTGAGGGGACTGGTGGCTTTTCTTAGTCTTTGACTGGCATACGAGGGACCAAATTCTTAAAAAAAATGGTTGAACCAGAAAAAGTCAGGGGAAAGGATAGGACCAAAGCTAAATTAAATTTGTTTAAAATATAAATAAAGTTGATAAAACATAATTTATGATTCTTTCTTATCCATTTGACAACTTTCCCCTTATACCACATTTGCATTATAATTTTATAATTATTATAACTCATGTGGTATAGTGGTGATTAAGGTATGGCCCAGGAGCAAGGAGAAGCTGCTTCTAGTCCACCTCAACTAAGGAAACTCACTAGATGATTGAGCTGTCAAATTCTCCCAACCCAACCCATTTAAAGGGTTGTTATTCAGCTGTTGTCATTGTTAGTCAGTGCATCTTTTAAACTGAAAACACAGCATTTGTTCTATGTGTTCAGTTTCCAATGAGAATGAAACTATAGATATAAATATAAATATACAGACACAGACACACACACACACACACACACACATACACACTAAGATATTTTAAATAGTTAAAATAACAACTTTAATGCCCACATCCAAAGCGTGAACTTTTAAGAAACTATAAATAGATGCAGCATAGGAAAGTAAATTATGTTCCCTAGCATTTGTATGAATAATACAATGCCTTTGTTTTTCACAGACCTCTCTGGGTGGAATTTCCAAAGGAATTAGAAACTTTTGACATTGAAGATGAGTACATGCTTGGTAAATTTAAATTATCCATAATGTCTTAGTATTTATTATGAAATTGCAACTTTATGTATCCCATTTATTTTTTTTCCTAATTCTATTATTCCAATTTATATAGCCAATTTTATAAAAATTGGAGGAAATGCATATCATTATATTGATTAAGGCTCCTCAGAGTTGGCTGGGGCATTATAGATGTAAGGTTGTTTTTTCCTGTGGTACTTATAACCAATCTCCTTGGGTGGCAGAGTTAATCAAGTAACACAAGATGTTCAGTGATGGACACAGAACCTGAACCTAAAGGTCTTCCTTGGAAACATAGATCATATTTATAAATAACTGTTTCAAATTCTGCTCATTATAGGAGAAGAAAAGTAAAACGGATACATTTTTATATTTTTAATTTAGGAAGTGCGTTATTGGTACATCCGGTCAGTGCTCCAAAAATCAGTACAGTCAATGTCTTTCTGCCAGGCCCACAAGAGGTAAGAGAAATGGAATTAATTCCTCCCTCCCAAACACACACACACACACACACACACACACAATTTTTTCATTGACATCTGGACCAAACTTGGTTAGCTAGGCATTTCTGTTATGATAATTAAATTATCAGCATACAAATAGCAGCTTGCACTATTACTTTAATAACCTCAGGCAAACATTTGTTTTTCTATCAAGAAGTGTATGCAGTACTAAGCCATATTTTTTTAAAAAGTCAATAAGAATGAAAAGTAGAGTCGTGAACTAATTTTCCTTCAGTAACATATTATCTATTTCTAGATCAGGCAGGGAGGGTATAGTATGGACCCAAACAGTTAAATTATTTTGACTGACAGGGCTTAGGAAGAGAGGCTTCTCTGTCATTGTCCCCATCCTATGGAACATCTTGCCCCCAGAGGTGAGGTGGCTCCTACTCTTCTGGCCTTCTGGAAGAGCATTAAGACCTTTCTGCCAATTAGCGGGGGGATCCAAGAATGGTATCCAGTCCTGGGCATGGTTGGTGGCTTGAGAGAACTCCCTCCCCCTTTTAAAGTTTATTTTGAACTCTGTTTTTAATTCTGTCTTACTAACAATTTTTATATGCTTCTAATCCGTAAATTTACCAAGTCACTTAGATAATGAGATGGGTGGTGCATAAGTTTGATAAATAAAAATAAATTTCTAGATAATGTATTAACTAAATTGTTTATGGAGCTGTATTTTTTCTAGAATAATCTTGGAGATATAAAGAATTGTGATTCCTCAAACAATGCTTTCCTTGATATTTGAATAAGGTATCAACTCTGCGAAATCATTATAATGCCTTACACCCATCATCAGTATTGAATTCGAAAAGATTTTGACAATGCCACTTTGTTTCTGGGCCTAGTTCAACATAAGGCTTTGATTCTTTGAAGCCCTTTAGAGCTTGAACGTGCTCATTCCAGGAAACACCTCTCACCTACTAAAAGAGACAGCAACAGAAAAGTTCAGATTCTTTTTCATGGTTACTTTTCAGGAGAGGCAATTTTTTTGCACTCCAGACATTGTTGGATTTCAACTTCTCTGGGAGCTCAACTAGACAGCAACAATAATACGCTTTCCTCCTCTATTTGAAACAGATGGAAAATACACTAATATGAAAACTGCTTTCTCTGCAGCCAGATTTTTATCATACTTTGCCAATAAAACTAGTAGCCTCATTTTCCCAACAGAAAAGAGCCCAAGTTATTCATAAGGCTTGGATTTCAAAATTAGGGCCAATTTTCTCTTCTTCTTCTTCAAAAAGAAACTCTTTTTTTTGTAAAGAGTCCTCTACTCTATTAGCTAATTCTAAATCAGGATAATCTGCTGCTACCTCAGAGAAGGGGTTGGAAAGACTACCAATTTTGCTTTCTGGATTTCCATTTATGGCCAATTGCTTAAATTGTTGAGTGGGAGTTTTGAGCTGAATAAATGTGCATCTTGTGTTTGAGAAAAATGTAAAATGGTGGATTCAGTGATTATAGTTGTCCTAGTGAAAACTTACTACTCTCTATTAATGGAAAGAATTTTCCTTCCTTCGTCCATTTACTTAAGTCTGCCTCGCTTTTTGTCTCGTAACTCTACGGCTCTCTTCTTGTGATTGATATGAAGTTGTTTCTTCTCTTTCTCGTTGTAAGTTGTCTTTCCCTTGAATTTGGACAGGTCTTTCTTCTTTGTTCCTGTGGCGGTTACGATCTTCCTGCATATTCCTTTGGATTTTCTCCCTAGTGAGTTGGTCCTCCGTGGTTGTTAGCTGTTCTAGGAAGTTTTGTGCTTGTTCTATTGAATCTATTTTAATTTTTCTTCCCTTCCACGATATTAGCATCCCTTCTGGGATTAGCCATTTAAATGAGATTTCATTTTTATTTAAGTAATTGGCTAAAAATTTATATTCTTGCCTTATGGCCCTCACTTTTCTTGGAATCTGCTTGAGAATTATGATCTCTTTGCCCTTATATAATATTCTCTCATCTCTGGCCTTTCTATGTATTAGGTCTCTCATGCATCTTCTTGAAAAGCGGATATGGATCTCCCTTGGGCAATTGTGACGCCTTACATAACTGGTGTTCACCCTATAGATTTCATCAAATTCCTTGAGTAAGTCATCCTTCTCTTTTCCAAGTAGTTCAGCCAACAAACCTGCCATTAAATGTTCTAATTCTTCATTTTTGGATTCCTCCACGTTTTGGAACCTTAAGTATGCAGCTGCTCTGTCCATCTCAAGTTGGACCAAGGAATCTTCCATTTCTCTATTTACATTTTTAAAATCTTCCTCAGTCCTTTCCAGGTTTCTCTCCGCTTGTTCCGTCCTCTTCTCTATTTCTTTTATTTTTAATTCAGTTCTTTCCATGGCCAATTGCATTGTCCCGACCCTATCTTCAACTCTCTGTATATCTACTCTCATCTCCTCTTTTAATTTACTCATTTCTTCTTTCAGTTCGCTAATATCTGCTCTGGTCTCATTATGATTCCTAATCATAATCTCCTGCATTCTAGACATTGATTCTTGCATTAATTCTTGCAGGGATAATAATGACGCTTGTAGGTTGGCATTAGTAACAGTCGGTTGTTTTTCTCCTACCAAAGTCTCTTCTATAGTTTTCTGCGTTGTTGGGAGGCAGTTGCCAGAGTTGTCATCAAGGTCTGGTTGTTCTTCCTTCCTGTTTTCAGGGCCGTGGTTGTTGTGGAAGTCATCTCTGATAAAATTTGTTTTTGCAATTGGACTATGTTAAGAATGTTATCCCAAATCACCATTCGATGTATTATGTATTATTCTCTATATTGAATTCAAATACCGGAGTTAATTGTATTTTACCCCTAATAAATCATACTTGTTTAAAGCATACAACCAACTCTAGAATATCTCACTCTATATATACTATATATACTTTTGTCCTATAGTGTATATTAATATTTAAGATTCCATTTTATCTGAGACAACCCTATTAACAGTCCTTAAAATTTTTATATATCCAAGAGAGTCTAATCTGTAAATCTTAATAACTGTAACAAGCAGTTTGCCTTTATACTTAACTATTATAGAAAAAAAAGGAAAGAACAAAGAGAAAGGGAGAGAGAGAAAGAATGCAGGAAGAAAGGGGTCTTTTCAATTTTAGGGAATCACAAAGCACGTATCTGTAGGATTAGTTCCATAGAAAAACAAATCTGAGTTGGGGTTGGCGTTTTAGTCTTATCGTCTCTCCTCCTGGGCGCACCAAGGAAGCAGGGGAGGAAGTGCTGACTAATTGCTGTCAGCAATCAGCGATCAGTCTTGGCCAGGCTTCCGTCTGTCTCTTCCTTCTTCTTCTTCCCTCCTGCCAGCAATTGTCAATCCACAGTCACTTTGGGTATCTGCCTCAGATCGATCACTTTAAAAATCAGTTTTGTAGGCAGTAATGCTAAAAGGAAAGGATCTTGCATATAAAAGTCAGTACGTCTTTTTCTGGCTCTCTACCTCTCGCTCTGCCCTCCTTCGCAGCTAAAATCCTCTCCTAATCTTCTAGCCTTCTCACGTGCAGATCCGAGATGGCAATCCACTCCTGAGCTTCTTGAGTTCCACCGCTTTTTCTCTCCTCGGCAACGCTCCAATCCACACTTTCACTCTAAGTGTCGAGCCACTTTATCCCCTTTCACTTTTCAAACTGCTTTTCCGGCCGCTTATCTCCAGCTTCCCCACTGTTACTCACAGTGAAACAGGGAGAATCAGACCGAACTCTCTCGTGGCTTTGTAGTCCTTCTGCCCTTTTCCGCTCAGACCTTTCAGGCAGTCACTTTTTGCTTCATCAGTTCAGTGGCAGACCGGACTTTGGAGCCGCCATTAGCTGGCAGCTGGCTCAATCGCGCTGGTCTCAGAGGCTCTTCCTTCGTTGCTGGGGAGTTGCCTACCCCCAAACAGCAACCCGGGGGTCCTCTATTCAGACACGAAGCTCTACGGGTTTCGTGTATCCACTGGGGATCCCTCCAAACGCGATAAGAGGTGTTCGAAAGCCCCAGCTGGGCTTCTCCACCTCTGGACGTCCCTGTCCTGCCACCCTTGCTACTTCTAAGTTATTTGAGATTTATGCATTATTTATTGATTTGATTTTCTATAAGGGTTCATATGGGATTTCTGTATCTGAAATCTAATTCCTGCTCAATTGTTTTCCTTTTTATTATTTGACAGAACTGGTATGACTTCCGAAAATTTAGACGTCTGGAAGGTCATGGCATATTGAAGATCCCAGTCACATTGAATAATGTATGTGTTTGTTTTAACTTTTTTTTTTAAAGCTTTATATTAATTTTAATTTAATTAAAACTGGAGTTCTGTTAAGGGAGTTGGATAATTCTAATTTAGTGAACTTTATTGGTTTAAATGTAGAATTTATAAAGATTTAAATCTAAAATGTGTCACTACCAATGTTCTGAATCAAATAGTATATGCTAAGCAGGACCTAACCAGAAAAAAAGTATTTCACTGTCTACTTCCTTTGTCCAAAAAGTATTTTATTGTACTTATTTACTGGCTGGGTTCATACAACCACAGTTGTATGGCTTTGGCCTTGCATATTTTATGAACTGAAACATTGTGATTTGATTTATGGTTTAGAGTCCTCATCTAATGATAGTTAATCTAATAAGCTATAATTGTCTTAGTGCAATGTGTGAATCCAGCCACCATTTATTTTCTTTTTGCAGATTCCTGTGTTTCAACGTGGTGGGACTATTATACCTCTAAAGATTTCTGTAGGAAAATCCACAGAATGGATGTTAGATGTTCCATATGAACTGCGTGCTGCCCTAGATGATAAGGTCCTCTAAAACTTTTGTACACACTATTTATATACAGTTAATTTTAAATGTATATAAAGTTATTTAAAATGAATAAGTATCATTCTTCAGTATTGATCTCTCATTCTCCATTTTAATGTCAATATGATTTTGGTTTTCATTTCTTTAATTAGCAATAACTAAGACTATAAGAAAGTAAAGCAAAGTGGATTTTGCTGTGGAGTATCATAAACGTTCCCAATAAAGTGTCTATGTTTTTGTATGTGTTTTTGTGCACCTTGTGATCACCGAATGATCATGAATTTGATTATAAAATAGTTCTGTGATTTGCCTGGTGTATAGGGATGTGCAACAGGTAAATTATACCTGGATGATGGCCACTCATTTCATTATCTCCATGAGAAACAGTTCCTGCTCAGAAAGTTCAGCTTCCATGAGAATGTCCTCTCCTCCAGGTAAAGTATATAATATGGAAGGAAGATTCAGAAAGTATTGATTATCATAGGCTCTTACATTTGCATTGCTCATCAATTTTATACTTCAACTTTAAAGACCAACAAACTGCAACTTTCAGTTCCTTGTCCCGAAAATGAATGGTTGGGGTTACTTTCTTTCACCTATTTTGAATCACAGTTTGTTTTACTATGATTCCTTGATGTACAACCACAATTCAGCGCAAAATTTCTGTTCCTAAGTGTGACATTTGTTAGGTGAATATAGCCCCATTTTATTAACTTTCTTGCCACAGTTGTTAAACGAATTGGTGCAGTTGTTAAGTTAGTCACATGGTTGTTAAGTGAACCTGGCTCCCCCGTTGACTTTGCTAGTCAGAAGGTCACAAAATGTGATCACATGACCCTGAGGACAATGCAATCATCATTAGTATGAGTCACTTGCCAAGCGTCTGAATTGTTATGATGTGACTATGGGAATGCTGCAACAGTTGTAAGTGTGAAAAATTGTCATAAGTCATTTTTTTTCAGTGCCATTGTAATTTTGGTCACTGAACAAACTGTTGTAAGTGGAGGACTACCTGTAATTCGCTCGTATATACCTCACACTCACTGCAAATCATACAAACCATTCCAACTATGGTGTATGAATCCAGCTTGTTGAAGAACCAGAAAATCCCCTTCATCTTGTCTTCCAGCCAGGTTCTCTTTCAGTGAGGTACTTGTACCTGTTTCTTCTCCCTCCCAAGAGTATAAAATATGGGTCTGTACACCATGTTGGAGATTCTCTTGGCAGCTCCAAAGTAGCACCATGTCTACAAAATTTTGACAAGTTAACAAACGTTCTCAGTTTTTTTTCCTGCCATTATTTAGAAGGGAAGGTACTATATTCCCTATGGAACATTGTCATAAGAAGTCAGCATTTAATAATTAATACGCTGTCTTTGTTTTCTCAGATGTGCTAGTGAAGAAGGGCTATTCCAGACAAAATGTATAGTTCAACAGATAATGATTTTGGGAATAAAAAAGAAGCCCTCTGTTGTGACAACAACCATGTTTGGTAAGAGACAGAAATAATCCAATTTCCAGCTTATTTGTTTGTTTCCACTCTAGACTCTCTAGGATCGTGATGGCGAATTTATGGCACGTGTGCCACAAGTGGCATGCAGAGCCATTTGTGCTGACACACGAGCCGCAGGCAAACTTACCTAACTGCGCATGCCCGCGCCTCACAGCTGATTTTTTTTGGGTTGGTTGGAGGCCTTTTTCGGTCTCTGAAAGGCTGGGAAAAAGCCTCTGCAAGGCTTCTCAGGTCGAATTATAGGCCTGTTTCGTCACTTCCTGTAATACCGGAAGTGATAAAATGGGCCTATAATTCAGACTGAGAAGCCTTGCAGAAGCTTTTTCCAAGCCCCTGGGAGCCGAAAAAGGCCTCAAACCAGCCAAAAAATCATCTGTGAGGTGCAGTGCAGGTAAGAGGGTGGGGATTGCATGCGCAGGGGGCATGGGGAGGGGGCATGTGCATTGCATTCTGGGTGCTGGCATGCAATTATGGGCGTGCTGGCACGCTCGCAATTTTTGGCACAGGAGCCCAAAAAAATTAGCCGCCACTACTCTAGATCATTTGCAGCATTGCATTTCTCTCGTTGGAAGAAACTGGGTCTGTTTTATTTTAATTGTTTTATGTGGTCACCTTTCTCTTAAATATGACTCTGAGTGACTGACAAAGATTTTAAAAAATATAATGCAGAAACAATACAAAAATAAATTTCACACTCCCCTAAAATACAAAGTAGTTGCCACAGACACAATTCGCCAACTCTGTGGGCTCACTGATGCTAGCCCTTCAAGGCTTTCTAAAGGTGAGCAGAGTTGAGACTAACTAAATCTTGTGTGGTTTGATATTCCAGAAAGTAGCTATTTCCTGGGTCTCACTAGATGACAATTCCTGAATTAAATGATCTGCACAGAATAATGTGCATTTGGTTTACTATAACAAAATTCTTCTTTAATACGCTCCATTCAACTGGGTTGTTTCCTAAAGACAAGATGATGTTTAATTGATAGGTACTACTGTAACTAACATCTTGAATTGCTTCCAGAAGTCAACTGGAGCTAATGCAGTTTATATAGCAGCAATGACAGATTAATATCACAAGAAGTGCCAGTATTGCTTGTGCTGCTACTTTTGTTGTTGAAGCAGTTCTACCACTTTTCTTCATTCATTAGAAGTAGACGTTTGAGTTGCTATGCAGAGCAGGTTGGAAGGAATGTTTGGATATTAGTAAGTCCTGAACTTGCCCATATCTCACCAACATATCTCAAAAGACCACAAGAACATTTACTTAAAGTGGAGAACAGAAGATAGTCCTAACAAGTGCTCACTCTGGAATCATTTGCTTCAGAACAGAAAACTTGATTACGACTTTGTTTTGAGCAGAAATACGACAACATTAATATGCATGGCTTACTTTAAATAAACGTTTATGTGTGTTTTTTAATTGCAATTCAGATGGAAAAGAAGACAAGACAGAGGCTTTCACATATGATACCAAAAAATCTGTGCTGACCCTTCAAAAACTTTCCTTAAACATTGGCAATAACTGGGAACTTCGTATCAAATGAAAGCACAGCGTCAGATATGCTGATTCTGTAAACTGCTTAGAGAGGGCTGTAAAGCACTGTGAAGCAGTATATAGGGTAAGTCTTAAGTGCTATTGCTATTCAGAGAGGCAGATGAAAAACTGAAAAATAATACTTTGAACAATTTAGCATGGTTTTTTTAATGGATTTTTTGGAAATAGACCAAACCTCAAATTTGACATACTATCTACCGATTGTATAATTTAATTGATTCATATTCAAAATGTTCTTCATGGATGAAAACTTTTTGATATTATTTGCAAAAAAAAATGTTCCAGGAGAAAATTGGTCTTCTCTAGATTTTGCAGTTCTGTATTAAATGTTTATATTTTTAGTATACCCATGCAATGGTTCTTTTGCTTTTATAACACTTTTAAAGTAAATTATCTGCCTATGTTTTAATTGGTGCAATGTTCAGTTTCTTGGTGGATTCTTTTTAGCAGTTTGACACATTAATTCTGCCAAAAAGTTCTTAGAAAGAAGAAATATGAATGAGAATAGTTATAATAGGTATACCTCTGCCGCAGAGAGATTCTGCGTCATAAAGCATAAATGTATTTTTATCTGGGTAAAGACATTTTGAATTAATGAACTGAATTAATGAACTCTAGTCTCCTTTTAGCTGGTGCACTTCAGATTTGTTGGACTATAGAATCCCCATAAAAATTGTGAGAATCATCCTCCCATTATGTACAAAAAGAAACCTGACCAATGATATGATAAACTGAAAAGGAATAGCAAAACAGTATTACAGTAAGGAAACTAATTCATGCTTTATTTTGCTGAGCAATTAATATTTCAAAAAATTACCAAAAGGAACTTTTTCTGTTTGCAGAGCTAAGAGGTATAATTGCCATTTCAGTATTAAAGGGGCTGTATTTTAGGTGTTCAAAACGTACATAGTCTCGTGTCTTCACAATAAATGCCTCTTCTTTCAGAACATACCTGCTTATTGAAGCAGAACTAAGATATAGCTATTAGAATCATGTATGAGTGGTGTAAACATTTTTGATAAATATATTCTGCATAATAAAATATAGTTTGAAACATTATGTTTTGTATGATTTTATTTTGGGAAATAAGAATAAAGCAGTGGTGGGATTCAATTTTTTTTACTATCGGTTCTGTGGGCGTGGCTTGGTGGGCGTGGCAGGGGAAGGATACTGTAAAATCCCCAGTCAGAGGTGGTATTTGCCTGTTCTCTGAACTACTCAAAATTTCCGCTACTGGTTCTCCAGAACTTGTTAGAACCTGCTGAATACCACCTCCGACACACACATACTTGCTTTCAGTTCTGTTTTTTTAATATAAGATCTCCAATTAAGAAAAGGGTGGGGCTGTTTTAACCCTCCTTCTCAGGTAGCCCCAAAACTCTGGGTCCCAAGAGGGATAAAAATGCCTGCTCACTCCACATGGTAAGTTCACTGTTCCACATTCATTCTATTTAAAGCTTTATAAGGCTGTGGTGTGTATGTGGATCTTCCCAGGGTGCAAGATTTTTCTGCCTAGAAACACAGCTTCTGGATTCCATTCACAGCAACCAAATCCCAAATAGAAGAAATAACTAGCTTCTTCCACATCAGAAGTATGCTTAGCTTCTGGATGCTTCCATAGAATTTAAGTCTATCAGCAGATGAGGCCTGTTTTTCTATAGAGGGTTACGTCTGGCAAACCCTGTTTGTCCAAAGAAATTACTAGCGCTGCACTTTAAGCTGCTAAATATAATTTGATCTTTGCTAGGCTGCTTTACATGGAATCTTAAAGAACTCTCCCACTTCATTCCACTGAACTATTTTGGGAACTGGTTTGAGAGCAGATGATACCACCACTTTCAGTTTTGGACGGGGGATTGCATAGGAGCCTCATGTATTACATTCCGTGATAAAGAAAAGGCAAGATTTAAAAATGTTGTTTGCATTCTTGTGGGCATGTCACAGCATACGATCTTGGCATCTGCATATGATCTTGGCTTTTAAAACATTTGCAGTTCCAAGTATAATGTCTGCTGAAAACGAATGCTAACAGTGCATCTTTATTGAGTTCAGTGGTAGTTACCTTCTATGCCAGGGATGCCAAACTTAAGGCCCCGAGGCCGGATGTGGCCCGTGAGGTGCTTAGATCTGGCCTGTGGGGCCATCCTGGAAACAGCGAAGATTGTCCCGTGGTGCCTCTGCCAGAGAACGGCTATGTGTCGCTCTCCTGAACTCTGTTTTCGCTGGCAGAGGGTTGCAGGAGGCCGTCCCTGCCAAAAACAGAGGTTGGGAGCTAGTTTTCGCTGGCAGAGCGCTTGGGCCACAACAGGCTCCCCAAAAACAAGTAATCTTGAACTATCTATGCCCACCCTGGCCACACCCACCCCAGTCCCCCAAGGTCAAACACAACCCTGATGCGGCCCTCAATGAAATCGAGTTTGACACCCTTGTTCTTTTTTAAAAAAACATTTATTCTAGAAAAAACATTTATTTGACATACATTTAAAATAGACAAATCAACATATATATCTATACATATATACATTTTACAGCATATATTGAGCAATGGTTAATTTTTTTTTCCTTTATCTTTATCATTGACATGATCTGCCTTGTTACAATAACTCCTTCGTTCTTTTAATGTTTTAATTTCTCTATATAGTTTATGATTAAATGCATGTCTTCTGTCATTTCCATAACTTATCCAAATATCAAATATTACCTTTTCTTTAACCACTCATACCAAATGTTCCATATTTCATAATAGTCACTATCTTGTTTATTTTTTAACAATTTGGTTAGGCTATCCATCTCAGCGCGTTCATGTATTTTTTTAATTACCATATCCTCTGAAGGAATGGAAGACAGTTTCCAATTTTGTGCGTAGGTTATTCTGGCCACAGTTATGTGCAAAATTAAATATTGATATTTTTCTCCATGTTTAAATCTATCATACTTAGCAGAAAGGTTTCAGGTTCAAGTTTTAAATTTTGTTTTGTTATATTTAAAATCCAATTTCTAATATTTCTCCAAAACTTCTGAGCACATGGGCAAGTCCACCACATGTGAAAATATGTTCCTTGAATGTAGTTACATTTCCAACAGTTGGGTGGTAGGTTGGGGAACATCTTAGCCAGTCTCGCAGGAGGTAGGTGCCAGCAATGAACGATTTTATATAAGTTTTCTTTATATGAGACTGGCATGGTTAATTTGTAATTTGTTTGCCAGATGTGTTCCCACTTATCTAATTCAATACTATGACCCAAGTTTTTAGCCCAAATTATTATAGATTCTGTGACTTTTTCTTCTTTTAATTTGTAATCCAAAAGATATTTATATGTTTTACTAATTGTTTTCTTTTCCTCTCCTAGCCATATTTTATCTAATTCTTGTGGAGTCATATTAAAGCCAAATTGTTCTCTATCTTTTTTATAATGGGTTTGTATTTGTGCAAAGGGCCACCATGCTATCTCCTTTCCTTGAATTTGTATTTGGTTCCTATTTTTAAGCTCTCCAGTATCATATAATAAATCTTTATACCTGACAATGTTTTCATAATCCAATACATTTGTGTTGTGATCGGAAGGATCGGTCCTGTTAGGAATTTTGAATCTGATGACTGTTAGATCGTGGATTGACGTCAGAACCAGGAAACGTTAATCTGAAGGGCAAGCCAGTTAATTAGCAAGTTGCCTTAATGGGTATAAAAGGACACAGCTGTGCTGGTGCCTTTTGCCAGAAACAAAATGTCTATTTTGAATGAGGACGTTACTGCAAAGAGATCTCTGTTTGTTTGAATTTTGAAGGGGAGTCCTAACAGTTCTGGCAGCCGTTATCTTGTTATTTTCCTTCAGTTTGATTTGATTGTGAAACGGCTGCTTTGTGTTTGTTCGTTTGAATTTCCAAGAGGAGACATAACATTATTGTTTCTGGCCTAAACAAACCATCTTTCAAGCAAGATGGATTTAAATCAACTGCAGCGTTTGGTAGAGCAGCAGCAACAGCAAATAAATCAGCTACTGCAAAGCAATGTGACGCTTCAGAATCAGGTAACACAATTGCTGAATTATGTTTCCAGCTTACCAAGCCCTGCTGCTGTTCCCCCTGCCCCTCCTGTGAGAAAAAGCCCAGTATCCATGCCAGAGAAATTTTCTGGGCAAATGGACATGTTTCCGGCATTTCTGGGGCAGTGTCAATTATTTATGTCCTTGAGGCCTGAAAACTTTCCAAATGATCGGGCCAAGACAGGATTCATTCTTAGCCTTTTATCTGGGCAGGCTGCTAATTGGGCTACTCCCTTGTTAGTTCAAGATAGCCCGTTGTTGAATGATTTCCAGGGTTTTCAAATGAGAGTGATGTTTGAGAACCCAATTAAGATACAAACTGTGGACAGACGGTTATGGGACATAAATCAGGGGAAACGGTCCCTGCAGGACTACGTTGCAGAATTTCGTTTGCTGTGTTTAGACTCCAACTGGAACGAGCCGGCTCATATGGCTGCATTCCAGGAAGGCTTGTCTGATGCCATCAAAGATGAGCTGGTCTATGCAGAGAGGGCTTTAACTTTGGATGCATTGATAGTTCAGTGCTTACGAATTGAAGCTCGTTTACAGCAACGTGGACGCAAACGGCTCGGTATGGAACCATCATCGTTTTCTCGTGCACAACCCATGGTTAATGTTGAGGAGCCGATGGAGTTAGGCGCCCTCCGCCCTCGCTTAATGGTGCGAGAACGTTTGAGAAGGTTCCAGGAAGGCTTGTGCCTTTATTGCGGGGGTCTGGGACATTTTGTTAATTCCTGCAAATGGAGAGGGACCCGCAGATCCGTACCTGAAATCACTCTTGTCTCGTCAGGAAAACAGGGTAGACCTGATCTCAAAGAAACCCTAGGTCGGACACATTTCACATCCCCACCTCAAATTGCTGAAGTAAATCCTGGCCCTCCTCGGCATTTACTTTTGGACACTCAAATTTTTCTACAGTCACAGAAGGAGGGAATTCCTGCTGTTGCGTTGGTGGACTCAGGGGCTACAAACAGCTTTATGGACCGAGCTTTTGCTACGCACTATGGGATCCCATTGGTTGCTGTACATCCACCCATTAAGGTGGAAACCGTGGATGGGCGTGAGCTCAAGTCTGGGCCCATTCGTTTCGCCACCCAGCCAGTGCGTATGATCATTGGGGATCATGAGGAGGCGATAAGTTTTTATATCACCTCGAACCTTCATCTCCCTTTGGTGCTCGGAATGTCCTGGTTGCGTTTGCACAATCCGTTGGTGGCTTGGTCGCAGAACGGTATTTCTTTTCCAAGTCTCCAATGTGTAGATCACCTGAGACAATTGGAACGAGCGACGCCTCCATTGGCTGTGGGAGACAGAGTGGGGTTGTCAACGAAACATCGTCAAGTTAATCATCAGACTCGGGGGAAGGGCCCTGCGGTGGGGGATAGTGTTGTGATTGGAAGGATCGGTCCTGTTAGGAATTTTGAATCTGATGACTGTTAGATCGTGGATTGACGTCAGAACCAGGAAACGTTAATCTGAAGGGCAAGCCAGTTAATTAGCACGTTGCCTTAATGGGTATAAAAGGACACAGCTGTGCTGGTGCCTTTTGCCAGAAACAAAATGTCTATTTTGAATGAGGACGTTACTGCAAAGAGATCTCTGTTTGTTTGAATTTTGAAGGGGAGTTCTAACAGTTCTGGCAGCCGTTATCTTGTTATTTTCCTTCAGTTTGATTTGATTGTGAAACGGCTGCTTTGTGTTTGTTCGTTTGAATTTCCAAGAGGAGACATAACACATTTGGATGTATGCTTGCTCTATGCTATTATAAATCAACTCTGGGAACAGAGTGGTTGGATGAAATTGCTGTGTTGTTTTGTATGCCATCCTGCCATTTTCGACACATATCTCTGGAGCTGCTGCTTTTTTCTGTCAAAGCCCAGCAAACATTGGGCTGAAGAGCTTACCATCTGTCTATCTGTCCCTTTCTTCCAGGAAGATTAGCATGTATTTACAATGACAGTGGGGGAGTTAGGAGCTTATGATCCCTTCTATGAACACTTGGCAAAATATGAATTTCTGCCCAAGCTCCTGATAATGCTACTAGAAAATGTATAGCATATTTAGGCCAAAACAACTGTATTCAGAGAAACACTTTTGTATGCAATTCTTCCAAGGGGGTACAGCATAGGTGCCAACAGTATTTAGGCTATACATACAAACTCCAGTTCCACAATTTTATTTCCATATTCCACTACTTACTGAGGGAATTTTATTCCCTTTTCTTTTTTTCAGTCAGACTGTTTAGTGCCGTGGTTCCCAAAGTGGGCGGTACCGCCCCCTGGGGGGGGGATGCCTTAGGGGGGTGCTAAGAGGCAAGGGGGCCGGCAGGGGGGCGCTAAGAGACAGCAGGGGGGTATTTGAGGTGCTGGCCCAGCAGGCTCACTGACTGCCGGCCATGCAGCCCATTGACTGTTTCATCGCTCCGTAGCCGGTGCCTCAAATGCGAAACCCGCACGCAGCGAGACTTGCCAAGCCTGGGGGGGAAGAGGTGGGAGGTGGTGGAAAGGGGGCGCCTTAGCTTGCAGGCTGCCCTCTCCAGTGGAAGCGGCAGAGGCGCACCAGAAGGCCCAAAAGCAAAACCCTCCCAAGGCGCACAGTGGAAGGGGTGGGTGGTTCGGCATTAGGGTCCCCTTCCCCAGAGGAGAACAAGGGAGCACGCAGTGCCCACCTGGCCTCCGCCTCTCCAGCCAGCCGGGCTTGCACTCAAGATGCGGGTGGGTGCAGCTGTGGCTCTCCAAGACACGTGGCTTGGTTTGGTTCGGCTCTATGTGGCCGGCCTGGACCTAGAACCTAGCCTTCCTCTGTAGCCCAGTTCTTCCAACCGAGCCCTGTGCTTGCTTGCTTGCTTGCTTGCTTGCTTGCTTGCTTGCTTTCCAAGTGATCGTTTCCTCCACCTCCGCAAGTCTGGGCTGCTTCAACACGCCTTCCTCTTCCCGGGCAGAGCATTGCAAAATTGGATGCCAAAGAAAGAACTGGGGCAGGGGGAGAAGGGTCAGAGGGGCAGCTACATTAAGGAACAGGAAGATCTTAGCCATGGTTTACTGACTGACTAAGCCAGAATCAAACAGCATGCTAAACTCTAACCAGAATGTCTGGGTTGATATATTCAGCCCGTGTTTCTCAACCTTCTGTGGACTTCAATTCCCTCTCTGGCTCTCCTCTACTTTCCCAAAGTGCTGCTGCTGTCGCAATCTGTCTGTCTGTCTGTCTGTCTGTCTATCCATACATCCATCCAAAAGGTCTGTCTGTCTGCCTGCCTTCCTGCCTACCTACCTGCCTGCCTGTCTTTCTGTCTACCTACCTACCTATCTACCAGTATAGATCGATCTATCTATCTATCTATCTATCTATCTATCTATCTATCTATCTATCTATCTATCTATCTATCTATCTATCTATCTTTCTATCTACCTATCTACCTATCTACCTATCGATCTACCTACCTACCTATCCATACATTCATCCAAAAGGTCTGCCTGCCTGCCTGCCTGCCTGCCTGCCTGCCTGCCTGCCTGCCTGCCTATCTATCTATCTATCTATCTATCTATCTATCTATCTATCTACCTACCTACCTACCTACCTACCTACCTACCTATATACATACTTGTCTCTCTCGCTCTCCATCCATCCATCCATCCATGTTCGAAGCGCCAACCCCGCAGGCACATCAGGAAAGTAGAGCAAAGCCAGTCTGGGAGGGAGGGAGAGAGGGGGAGAGAGAGAGAGAGAGAGACCTGATGCATCAGATTGAAATGAGGCCTAGTTTAGACTGAGGCCCTTTTCCACATTGAAACATCGTTGCCAGCACATTGAAACATCTTTGGCTTCTATTAAAGCTTTTGTGGACAAAACATGGTCAAGACTATCAGGAAGCTCTCACATTTTGTTGAGGTTTTAAACAGGATCCATTGGACCAGATCTCCACACTAAAAATTATTTTTCCCCAATGTATTACCGTGCCAATTCTGAAGAAGGCAAAACCAAAATGTACTGGTAAATTACAAGGAGAACACACACACACACTCCCTTCTAACCCTGTTGGAGCAGGTGTTGGACTAGAATAGATATCTCATCTTTCTCCTCCCTCCCTCCCTCCTTCTTTATTTCTTTTTCTTTCTGTCCCTTCCTTCCATCCCCCCCTCTTTCTTTGTCCCTTTTTCTTTCTTTCCCTTTTCTCTTTCTTTTCTTCTGTCTTTCTCTCTCTCTCTTTTTTCTCTTTTCTTTCCCTCTCTCAGGCTTACCTCATTGACTTGACTTGCTTGGGCAGGTCCCTCCAGTGCAGCAGGCTCAATGGGGTGGACCTGCGGGTCCGTCACCTAGAATGCGGCAGTGTCGGCGTGTTTGAAAAGTAGAGCAAAGCCAGAGGTCAGTAATTTTTGCTGCAAAGAATCACAAACCTTTCTGGGTTGTGTACAAGAAAGGATACACATGTCAATGCAATTCAGCTACATAAAATAAAGAGATACAAATAAAACAAATTAAGAATCAGCAAAGCATCTCTGATTAGATTTTATTCACTACTAGAATCTAATCAGAGATGCTTTGCCAATTCTAGTCCAATGACCTGCTCCAGCAGGATTTGAAGGGAGTGTGTGTGTGCATGGCTGTCAAAACTCCCAAAATAGGTCTGGGGAGGCCAGTCATAAATTAGAACACTTGCTGAACAACCGGCCATTAAGTGAGGACTACTTTTTTGCCAGTCACCTGGTCACGCCCACCCAGTCACATGACCATCAAACCACACCTACCCAATCATGTGACCAGCAAGCCATGCCCACCCAGTCACATGACCAGCAAGCCACACCTACCCAGTCACGTGACCAGCAAGCCACACCCTCAAATTAGGCCACCCCCACAGAAATTTGAATCCCACCCTTGGGTGAGGGGCACCGAGGATAAGTTTGTAGCACCAAGGGGGCGGTGGACTGAAAAAGTTTAGGAACCACTGGTTTAATGCAATTCCAGGGCTTACCTTTGTGTCTTCTACTGGCTATGAATGTCATGCTAACATGAATAACTTACCCAGATACTGGATAGCATAAATAAGTATTTCAGAAGCACAGGTAAAATGTCCCCTTGAAGTGGAAGTCCTAGTGTCACTAGAATTTAGACCTGCTAAATTGCTCAGTACACTTTGCAAACAGTGCATTTACCACAAAAGTACTTGTCTGTTATGCTTGGAGCTGCAGGATTTTTGTACATTTGCATTTTGTTATCATGAACCTTTGCATGTGCTAAGAGAATATTAATACAGAAAGTTCTCACTTAGCAACAGCCTTGGATAGCAACCTTTCACAAATAAAACGGTAATTATAATAAAGGTAATTCATAAAGGTAATTCATAATTTGAATTATGATTTTTCATTTAGTGGCCATTCAAAATTGCAATGACACTGGAGATAAAAATAAAAGACCTACGACCAGTCCTTGACCAGTTACTGCTGTTGCAATATCTTGATGGTTGTGTGATCCCAATTTGTGTGCTAGGCAACTGGCATGTATTTTTGAAAGGAAACCCAATCACCATTTACAACATTCTCAGCTGGCTTCTGACAAGCAAAGTCAGTGAGAGAAGCCAGATTCACTTAACCACTGCAGCAAAAAGAGATCATAAACTTGGGGACAGTCATGTGATGATTCATGTAACAAAGGACAAAAATTTCTGATTCTAATTGCTGTCATAAATTGAGCACTACCTGTAAACAATTCATTTTCAGACCAATTAGTGCATTTAGTGCACAGCCTTCAATGTGAAACTGATTAAGATCTAGTCAGTTTCAGGCAACTGCTGGGAGCGAGGGGGGTTCTAATCAAGTAATTAAGGTCACAGAGTATTGTTAACTTGTCATTAACTCTTTTTCAGGGGTGGGAAGTAGCTCAGGAGCAGATACCTTGTTTAAGCGATCTCTGCACCCTACATGCCAATGGGTAGGTGGGTAGGTGGGGAAAATGGGTCAAAACAGGACACTGTACCAGACAACTTTATATAATGAGGCAGCAACCAGAAATTTTCCTAGCATCCCTCTTTCTCAGTCACATGGCTCACTTAGTGACCATGTGATTTAGCAACCATTTACTAAACTAGGATATCTGTACTGCTCTATATAGGCTGTAATATACAGTAGAGCGCTCTCGCTCTCTCCTCCTCCCACTTTCTCTGTGTAAATTTAGCAAAACCTCTCTTTTCTTCATTTAACTCATTGTAAAGTTACTTTCCCAGCCTTTCTAGGACATCTTTTGCTCAAAGTTCTTTTTGTTTAAAAATGGTACTCTACTGGTTGAGTGTTTTCTTTTCCAAACCCAAGAGGTGAGTTTTTATTTTCATTTTATTATTTATATTTATTAATCAAATATATACAGTCACCCATCTCACCAAAACAATTGTGGTTGGAAGACTGGATAAGTAGATACTCATTGCTGTGATGAGTTGGGGCGTGACACAAAAATAACGAAGTTACAAAAGTAGAATAAATTTCCTTTAATGCCTCCAACTTGGCCCCAATGTCCAATTATCCTCAGCTGGATAACAAACTCTTCAAAAAACAGTCTACGAAGGGCAGAAATGCAGTCAGAACTCAAAGTAAAGATAATTAGAAATTTAAAACACCAACACAAACCATACTGATGTAATTAACACGACAGGCCAGGATGATAAATTGCAGGATAATGCAGCACCCACAGATGCCAAACCACAGATAAACCTCAACCAAGATAATGCACACTTTGCTTCTAGCAAGGAGCCATGTGCAAACACTCCACTTATATCCTGTTCTCCCAGCTGCAACTAATGAAAGGGATCAGGGCCTTCTTCTCTCTTGTAAGCCATGTTGCTCCCTTCTCTATTCCTCCCTGCGTGCCCTAGGATGAAGAAGGGATGGCCATGGGACTTCCTCTGAATGCTCAGCCAGACTGTGCCCTTCCCCCGTGTCTTCCACAGCCACCGAAGTCACATTCCCACTCCCTGTCAGCTGCTCAATCTCCCTCTCAGAATCAGAGCCCTCCAAGGGCATGACAATTGCTCTCCCAAATGATAAAGATCTCATCTAAATAGCAATTGTATAACTTAAATCTTGAGGTAAATATTGTTTCAAGGTACATTTTGGACAAATTGGAATAAATCTATAGCCAATAGAAATAAACTTTAAATTTAGAAAATGTGTAATGTGATCCCTGTTAAAGAGTAAGGGGGGAGAGTATTATAAATTATAGAATTTAAGTCCTTATTCATAATTTCAGTAAGGCTTACTTACCACTAGATGTGACTATGGATTTAGTTGTGGTCTAAAAGCCAGTTCTTATCCAACTGGTATCATATCAGATTCATGATGGCATGACAGAGTATTTAACAAAAAAAAAATACTAACAGGGATTTCATAGCTGTTAGAATCACTCTGCCACAGAGTGTTCAATTAATGCAAGGTTGGGAGATGAGAGTGCAGAATGACTGCCAGCCATTCATTTGTGCATCTGCCAGAATAACTTGAATTTTTTACTAGAATAAATCAGGAAAGGAAAGTATTCAAAGTCTTCCACAAGTTGCAAAAATATATCACAGGTGCTGTTCTAACTGTGCAGTAATCTGAATCACTTGTATCTTCCCATACCAATGAGATTAAGTTGCTTCTAGTATTTCCTGCTGCAAGAGAACCACATACACAGGTCTTGTAATAACTAAATTAATAGATACCAAGAGAAAGCAGAATGTGGAAGTAAATACGTTGGGAAAGCATTTGCAATCAGACAGTGATATTACAGACACTGAATACCCTCAAATCCTGCTGTACTATCTCAATGTCTTGGGGCTACCCATCTCACTCTGCAAAGTAATTCTGGGAAATTTATAGTTAAAAATATTACCAGGAGGAATGAGTTAAGAATGCTGGAAGGGTACATCAAGAGAATATACTCCCAGCAAGGTTATCTAAGATGCGAGTCATCTCAGTTACCCAGAAAAAGCAAACATCCCTGCTAGCCAACAGATTGAAAGAGGTCATTCCACATACCAATAAAAAAAGAAAGGGAAGTTGAAGTGTATGCAAACTGTTGTATAATATTCTTAATTTTAAAATAATGATTAGCATCATTCAAAGCAACATACAGTGCTACATGGAGAGAAAGATGCCAGAGATTCAACCTGGCTTTAGAAAAGGCTGAGGAATATGAGACATTATTTATTGCTGATGCACACTGGATAATTAAGAAGAGTAAAAAAAATACTTCACTGGTTATAGAAAAGCCCTCAGTTGTGTCTACCATGTCCAGCTGTGCAATATGCTTAGAAAAGTGGGAATCCCAGAACTTCCCATGTGCATAACACATACAGAGAAGGAAAAGCTGATTTTAAAAAAATCCACATAGTATTGGTTAAGAGGCTCAAGGACACACTTTGCAAACTAATTTCATGAACGTGAAACAAACATGTACCAAGAAAAGCAAATGTCCCCCCCTTTGCAATGAAAAGCATGAAACAATTGGTCACTTGATTAGTGATTGCAGCAGCATTTCACCAACTGACTACAAGTAATGTCATGACCCAGTTGCCAGAATTATTCATTGGAAACTTTGCCAGAGGTTTGGATTTGAATGCAATAAAAACTACTGGCACCATCAAGTTGAGACAGTTTTGGGAAATGAGCAGGTTATGATTTTATGGTACTCTTGAGATCCAAGCAGACACATAACATGCCAGTTATTGGAAAGATGGAGGTCTGGTTCATGGCTTTGCCATATCAGGTGATTCTAGGACTGAGGAAAAACATTTCAAAGCAGTGATGAAATTATAGGATTTGAAGATCAAATACGAACATTTATGGAAAAAGAAATCATGATTGGAGCCCTTGGAGTGATGCCTGTAATGGAATGCATGGATGACCTTGAGGGAAGGGGAGAAGAGATGCTGCCTGAGTGATAAGAGGGGAAGGAGCCCATAACTAAGGAAGTCCATCTTATTGGACCGCCAGTAGCATCCACAGCAAGCCCCCAATACGACAGATAGGGCAAATCCTTTCCTTATGCACTTGTACCCCCATATCTCATACAATTCACATACAAGTCAGGCTATCATGATACATTTCATGTCTCTTGCTCATTTCTCTGAGAGTGCTCATGGGACTGGATAGGGCAGTTGTTTTTTTAAAGGGGTGTGTGTGTGTATGTCAAAATAGAAGCCTCTATTTAACCAGCTAACGTGAAATAGCAACTTCTAACTTTCTACAAACTCTACTTGATAAAAGATCCTCTATTAATGTATACCTATTTGCCTTTTGGAATTCTGAAATTTGCATCACTCCACCTATTTTTTTTTCTTTTGTACACCTATAAGTGGCAGCTTGATTCAGGGCTGCATCCTTGCCGTATTGTACTTCCGCATGCTGTCTAAGCCATACAATGAATCTTAAAACGATGGGAAAACATTGATCCATCTCACATGTAGACCTACCAATAGACCAGGGTTGGGAACAGATACAAGGGCTTTGCAGTACCTCACATTGCCTATTATAGGACAGAATGACAGATCCACCTCCCTCTGCTAAGTAGATTCTGAAATCCTGAAGGAATAGAGCTAACCCAACAAAATGCTCATAATATGAGAAGAAATAAAATTTGCCAGTATGGAAGCAAGCCCAAATTTAAAAAGAAAATATGTTCCAATAATGAATGACAGTTAACAGAGGCTAAAAAACAATGAAGGTGACATTCCCCTAAGCACAAATCAAGCTGCCTGGTATTGCAGCCTTAACCGTATAGCATAGTGTACAGTGTATGAATTTTTGAGGGATAAATAATCATTCTTAAACAGGGTACTTGGGAGGGTTGTGTATTTGTTGTTTTGTTTTCAGCGGTTCAACTATTAACTACCAATAGACTTGCAGAAGGAAGACTCTTAATGTTACTAAGCAAAAAACCATTGTGCTGCCATCTCTTCTTTCCTTTTTAATGGATTGTGTGTGATAATATTTTTTAAAAAAACAGGAAGAAATATAGAAAGGCGATGTGGTATGGGCTTCTTATACTCTTTAAAAAGTTAGGAGATACAAAAATCAAGGTACACACTCACACCCATCTCTTTCTAGGCAGCCTCCTCCTAAAAACCAAAATCTAAAGTAGCAGCATACCCAAAGCATCAAAATAAAAAGAACAGGCAGCTACACATTATCAGCATAAAACAGACTGTTCACACATCTCCTTTTCTCTCTCAAATTACAAACTGCATATGCAAACTGATCATACCAAGCCAGATACAGAGGCTGAACACACAACACACTTTCTAGACAGGAAACTTCCTTCTCCCAGAAGTCTCCAGGTAGAATGCACCTCTTCACAAACCTCCAAATTCCCACAAGAATATGAAAACATCTGCAAATTGATATCCTGCTCTCTTTCTTTCCTGGGCCTGTTTTTATTACATATATTCCCCAGAATGTCCCTTTTCTCTTCCAGATCCTACTCAGTTGTTTTATGGAGTCACATAGTTTCTTGGAAGTTAATTTTCTGAACCAAAAATGCTTTTGGACATAAAGTTCTAGATGATGTGGGAGAAGATTATGTTCACATGTCTTATGGACTTTTTGCTGGAAAAAAAATGAATTTATGGGTTTGATGTTTAGAAATGGTAGACTATGGAAATAATTAAATTATGTTATATAGAGAGAGTATATAGGGAGAACGTAAAATATAAATGCACTTGTAACTGCTGCTAAAAATTTGAAAACTGTTTCTTTATAACCTTTCCTTTCTTCTCTCCTCTCCTCTCCTGCACATTTTTATTTTTTTCTTTACATTTTTCACTTACTTATTACCTTTTTTTCCTCCTTTTCTTTTTTTCTTTGAAAATTTGCATAGTTTTTATTCTGTTAAACATTTTTTATTAAAAATTATCAGGAAGGAATATTCCTTATTTGGAAAGATTTGTCTTGCTTTTAGCACATCTCTTTGTTGGATGCATCACTGTAAAACGAATTGTATCAAAATAATGTTACATCACCCTGTAATTTTTGTATATGGAGTTACTTTTAAATGCTGGTTAGAAAGTTGTAAGTTTCCCTTGCACTTGCATTTGCACTCTCAATCTTACTCAAAGTACCACCCCTGAGAAGGACACTTTCCTCATCCTGTCCTCCGTGCCAATATGCTTCCTAAGAGTTTATTTTTAGTTGTCAGAACTGCAACCTTTACAAAGCTTGCCACAGCCACCCTCACACACATGAATCGGGAGATGGAAGTTACTCTACAAATTTGCTTCCTGTGAAAATGAGGATTTTAACATGAAAGGACAGAGTAACTATTGTGAGAAGCTCAAGATAACATCTATACAATGCAGTGGCATCAATCTTCCTAAAATTGTTTGAAATTTTGCAAAAAAAAAAGGAAGAGAAAAAACTCAAGACTGCAGAAGAGATTGTGAAACGCCATTTCTTCTTCTTTTTTTCTACTTCCTTCCAGGTCCTAGTTTCTTTTTCAATTGTTATAATTTAATTGATAGTTGATCTAGATGCCTTCCACTGTCAGTAGCACTGTTGTTCAAAAGACTGGGTCTGAACCAATTCCCTGTCAGCATGCTACCACAACTACAGAAACAGGTGCTGGAACAGGAGGGATCTATTCTGCCATCCTCAGTCGCAACCAGCCCATCACTGAAGTCAAGGAGAAAACCTTTCATGAGCTACATAAGAAGTGCCTTGAGAAGAAGATTCTTTATGAGGATCCAGATTTTCCAGCTAATGACAGCTCCCTTTTCTTCAGTCAAAGACTCCCAGTCAAATTTGAGTGGAAAAGACCATCAGTGAGTAGGCCTCTTATCTGATCTAAAGATTAGTATATGCTTAATATTTGCAAGTCATCTAGGTAATATTATTTCAAATGGAAAAGCAGAAGTATACAATATCTCCGAATGAAATCTTTTACAGATCTCAGGATTGTGTGTGTTGGGAAATTACAGTCAATAACCTGGGCATGGACAAGAAGTTGAGGTTAATAAAAAAAATTAACAGCTGAGTTTCATATTATAGGATTATTTAACACACATTTCATAATTTCTCACTTCCATCATTTTAAAAAATTACCTTTTAGTAGCCATTATTTTGTGGCATCCAAGGTTTTGGGGAGACCATAAGTAGCCCTGTAGAGTATGACACTGTGAGAAAACATAGATAATTTTAAAAGACTATCTGGAAAACAAGAATTTGAGGTAGCGTATTTGCTTGCTTTCTCAGATTTAGCAATTTGTTGTGGTACAGCAAGGTCCACCCCTTTTGTACATGTCCTGTGTCATCAGTTAGATGCAAGGAAGGAGTGCAGCTGTCAACCTGGTGGCAGGATGAAGCAAAATCCAGTAGATATCCATGGCATAGGCTGGTGTTTCTCAACCGCAACAGTTTTAACCTGTGTGGACTTCAACTCCCAGAATGGCTGGCTGGGGAATTCTAGAAGTTAAAATCCACACATCTTAAAATTGCCAAGGTTGAGAAACATTGGCATAGATTGAGTTATGGGGAAATATCTACCCAGAAGACTCATTCCACTAACGTGATGCATGGACAAATTTATCGTAACCAGAGTGTTCTACAGCACTGTTTCTCAATCCAATATGTGATTATTTGGCTGGGATATGCTGGCTGAGGAATTCTGGAGTTTGAAGTCCACATGTCTTAAAGTTGCTAAGGTTGAAAAACAATGCTGTAGTAAAAAGTCTGATGTTCCTTATACAGAAACTAAAGCCTCCGATCAAGAAAATTTGTGTGTATTTTCAGTCCTGCTCTGAACTGATTATACAAGTCAATGCTACATTTTGGAGTTATCACTTAGATAACTTCAAGGTTGCTCTTTCAATATTTATGAATTGAATCCTATCAGAAGTACTATTTTGATAACAAAGCATCAAAAAGTTTGCAAGAGTGGCAGATTTTTTTTTTTTTGCAATCCTTAATGATCAAAGTGTGTGTGTGTGTGTGTGTGTGTGTATTCATCAGTGTATTTCTTTTATCTAGGAGATCTGTGAGAATCCACGCTTTATTCTTGGTGGAGCTAATAGGTCTGACATTTGTCAAGGGGAACTAGGTATGAAATCCTTTCTTTGCAGCTGTTTAGGTTTTAAGATATTTTGTTTATCCAATTAATTCATCAGTTACCACTTTCTAATTAATATATGTCATAAACATATGTCTGAAAAACAAAAATATGATTACTAGTGTGAAGTCTAATTATTCAGTTGCTTGCATTCTTTTTCATGTTGACATTGAATTTGTCCAACCCTGTTTATTTTCTTTCAGGGGATTGTTGGTTTCTGGCTGCCATTGCTTGTCTGACCCTGAATGAAAAATTATTGTTTCGGGTCATTCCGGAAGGTCAGACCTTCACAAAAGATTATGCTGGGATTTTTCACTTTCAGGTATATATTGTAGAATAGACCAAAGATGATGTTCCTTTCTGCATTTCCACTATAATCTACTAATTATTAGACAATAACTCAGAAGTACACCCAGAAATGAAAAGCCTATATTAATCACTATTTTGCTAATGTCAGAATAATGCAGTATATGCATGTTTTCACTGTGCACCATATGCAGAACTAGTAACTTCTGTGTAATTTAAAGGAAAATGGATAATTTTGTGTGTGTGTGTGTTTGTGTGTGTATATGTATATGTACACACACACACATACACACACCATTCCAATAGATTGTATATAGGGTATATGCCTCCTTGCAACCGCTAAACACACAGATCTGGATAATTGCTAAAGTCAAAGCAATGTAAATTGTCACCTAAAATGCAAAGGTTCAAGAGTTCAATTTCTGATAGAGAGATTGAACCATATAGTGTCATGTATGTCTGATGAGTTCCAAATAGGAAAAAACCAGTCATGCAGCGCCTTCTAGTGACAAGTGTATTTTCCTATTATGAATTAATCATAAAACAATATAATCTAGTCCTGTGATGGTGAACCTATGGCATGTGTGCCGGAAGTGGCATGCAGAGCCATTTCTGCCAGCACGCGAGCTGTCACTCGGAACTGATCCACTGCACATGTACGTGTACCCCCCGCCATCCAGCTGATTGTTGGGTATCTGCTGCGCATGCACAGTGGGAGATGTGTGCGTGAAAGACACATACACATGTGCAGGGGGAGGGGACACACACGCATGCACAGAGGCGCACGGTATGGGGGTATCATGCATGCATGCACAGGGGGCGCGGGGGGTCAGGCATGCATTGCATTATGGATGTAGGCACATGTGCGTGCATGCGCACTTTCAGCACACAATGACAAAAAGGTTAGCCATCACTGATCTAGTCCCTTTTATAATGTATAAACCAGCTTTTGATCATATGTGACATCTATTTCTTATGCTCTTGTTGTGGTGAATTCTAATTTGTTTTCTTCAAATCTTCCAGTTCTGGCGTTATGGAAGTTGGATGGAAGTTATTATTGATGATCGTTTACCAACATATGGAAAGCGTCTGGTCTTCACTAAATCCTCCCAGCAGAATGAATTCTGGAGTGCATTACTGGAAAAAGCTTATGCAAAGTAAAGAGGTTTTGTCCATTCGATCCTTTTCTATAACATACCGTTTATTGTTCATGTTGAGATTAAAACATGTAGATATAAAACACTAGCAGCTTTCACAAATAACATGGTACCTGGTGACAATAAAGTTAATTCTATTTTTTCGTGGGATTCATCAGTCCCATTGTTTGTGCAAATACTGCCTTTTTCTTACACTCTGTAGTTTTGCCCAGTAAAAGAAAATGGGTGCTCTGCTTCTTGGCCAAATTGTATAATGTTTCCATCAGATTAATTAGGTTGAGTCATGATTTCTACACCATGGTTGTAGTCAGATATTGATAATGATGATTATGTGGCATCAAGTGGATGGCACATAATCATTATTATCATCAAGTTGATTCCTAGTGACCATATAGACAAATTTTCTCCTAAATGATCTGTCCTTCACTTGGTCCTTCCAATGATGGACTCATTGCTACTATAAGTTCATCCACCTTGCTGCTAGTTATCCTCTTCTTTCCTTCCATCTTTCCCAGAGAGCTATATCTTTGCAAAATGTGTCTGACAATAAGTAATAAACTATGGCTTATAATCTGCAGTGACTGACTTCATAGAATACATTAATCAAATCCAGATAAATCCAGTGATGGGATTCAATTTTTTTTACTACTGGTTCTGTGGGCATGGCTTGGTGGGTGTGGCAGGGGAAGGATACTGTAAAATCTCCAGTCAGAGGTGGTATTTGCCAGTTCTCCCAACTACTCAAAATTTCTGCTACAGGTTCTCCAGAACTGGTCAGAACCTGCTGAATACCACCTCTGGATAAATCTATTTATGGTTAAGGCTAATAAATGAAAACATCTATATGAAGGAAGGCAGCTCTCCTTGTAGCATAAGCTTTTGCCGTCTGGAGATAAAGTTGATTTACATACAAATGGATGGAGACTAACAATGAGAGTCATTTAACTTTCTCCACGTTCCTTTTCAGGCTTCATGGGTCCTATGAAGCATTAAAAGGAGGCAACACCACAGAGGCCATGGAGGATTTCACAGGAGGAGTGACAGAATTTTATGAGATAAAGGATGCGCCTAAAGATACATACAAAATCATGAAGCACGCCATTGAGAGAGGGTCACTAATGGCTTGCTCCATTGAGGTACATTTTGGGCAATATATTTATAATAAGTCTTGGCTCAGCTTGTATGCAAATACAGGACAACAAAATCAAGGTGACAGCTGGGCACTGGATGAGCCTTGAGGGTGTAACACAGCAAGAGTCCAATATGCAAATGAAATATTTTCATGGAAGAGTATTTAAAAGCTATGGATCCTATGGTAAATCTGGATCTCAAAGAATGTGACCTTGCATGCCTCAGGAAATAGGTTGGAGAATAATGAGCAATCATCTTCTTTACTTCCTCTTTTACAGCTTCAAGTGTCAAGGGAGATAATACAATGAAAGCATGACATTGAGAAATAATGTAAAAGGGAAAGGTGTAATTGTGGAAAAAACATCCCTTGATAAAATAGCATTTAAATAAATCTTGGAACAATGAGTACACTGCAGTTTGTAGGGAATCCAGTGCATCCTTTGTGCAATTATTTTATTTACCTTGGAAAGGGAATATCTTCCATAAAGAAATGAGTAGTGGCACTAGAATAACTAATTGATAAATAGATGGGGAAACAAAGGACAACAGAGGAAGATTGGGGGTGGGGGTGGGGAATTAGAAAGAGCTGAAAATCCTACCTGTATGCAAAAAATAGACACGGTGCTTTTTAGCCAAGCTAGCTTGGCACATTTCTTGATTCAGGATGGGCTTAGCTCTACCATTCCTTTATCTGACTCTGGATATAGCACATCAAGTGATGCTGGCTAACTCTTCCAGGTTATGAAACCTAAGGGCTTCTTCAGGGACCCTTGAAAGTTATGCTTCTAAGGTCTAAGGTGACCAGATACCACAGGCATTCTCCTTGGGCCTATAACTGCAGGTTTAATAGAATGGAAGAACCTGCTGGTTTCATCCTGCTGGTTTCAAGTCTAGTCTTTCAGGAGGGACTGGATTCAGAGAGTTCAAAGAGGTTTCTCTTTAATATAAGCAAAGATAAGCAAGCAGGTGAAGGGGCTCGGATGTGGCTGCCCAGCTTCACAGATCTTCTGTAATTGATCAGGAAGTCAGGGCTTTTATACTGTGCTATGAATGCTCCTCCTCCTCAATCCTCTCCTTGCCCAAGGACAAGTTCTCAACAGTCTTGCTTAAAAGTGAACAGCCTTCTGTTCAGAATATTCCCCTTCTCTTGTTTTCAAGAGGATCGGCTCTAATGAGATTTGAACAAAATGTTTACACATGTGTTTGCTCCATCTCTCCGCGGTATAGAGTTGTTCCCTCAAGGCAGCATTGGCACTGAAGCAGAACAAAAGATCACATCTGCAGGTGTGGGAGGAACAGAGAGAAACAGACAGAATAACAGAGTTGAAAGGGACCTTGGAGGTCTTCTGATCCAACCCTCTGCTCAAAAGGAGACCCTATATCATTTCAAACAAATGGCTGCCCAATCTGCTCCTAAAACTAAAATCTTGAGAGTGGTCAATGTCTGGAATACTCTACCTGACTCTGTGGTTTCTTCCCCAAACCCCAAAAACTTTAACCTTAGACTGTCTACTGTTGACCTAACCCCTTTCCTAAGAGATCTGCAGGGGGCGTGCATAAGCGCACCAACATGCCTACCGTCCCTGTCCTATTGTTTCTTTTTTTTCTTTTCTTATATGTATCCAGTATTCATAACTATGTTTTTATTTATACCTATTATCTTATAAGCATTTGACAAACCAAATAAAATAAATAAATAAATCTGACATCCTTGTCCGCATTCCCTGTTACCACCCCATGCTTCCTTCCAGGTTTTCCATAGGATGAAAGCTTTTCCTCCTATATAAGTCTAAAATGAAGTGGTATTGGGATTTCAGAAGTGAGGTCTTCTCATGGCCAGATGAAAAAGAAGAGATTTGTAATTAAATTGAAGTTTCATTACAGATATAAACAAATATCTCCATCTATTCTGATGGGATATTTGTGCCTTCTGTTAGGTGGACTTCAGATATGTGACTGTGCCTTATTTGATCTTATAGTGTCATTGCATTTATTTAAATACTCAGCATAATTATTCAGCAACATAAAAACAATATTCATAAAATATATTCTGAATATTCTGCTTAAATGTTCAACAACATATAAAAATTAAACTCTAAAAAGATTTCATGTTGTTAGGCATTGTTGATAAAGGCACACTGTATTCAATTATAATATTCAGTTATTATTATTATTATTATTATTATTAATAATAATAATAATAATAATAATAATAATAATAATAATAGTAATAGTAATAATAATAATTATATATCACTGCCTTATCTTTCATAATATCTTCCTACTTTTCCATTCTATTTTTGTCTCCTAGGACAGTTCAGGATTTATTTATGGAAGTGCCCCTACAACTGATCTTGGACAATTCATTGCCCAAAAGTTGCAGAAGATGAATTCTGAGTTTTTGGACAAGTCAACTGAAGAAACAGAAGACAGAGCAATCCGGGTCTGTATTACTCAAATGTATTGCCAATAACAACCATGTGGTTTTTATGCCATCTTCACCAACTGCATCTCCTGAAAGATTTGCATTAGGTTAAAGTTGTAGCACTGGATTTTTAGAATATTATGATTAATGAATTTGAAATTGTCTACTACTCAATAATAATTAGCACACAAGCATTCGTTTTTTAAATTATAATCTGTTGGGTCATTTTCCATTTTTTCCACAATAAACTAGAGTATACAGGCATTATCAAGTACTAGATAAAATCCAATGGCATTCAAGAGGGAGGTTCCGACCTTGCCCTCTTCAACCTACATAATGACTGCAGACTAATTCCCCATTTGATTTCTCCTCCCAACTGGGATGATTGGTCTCCAACAATAGCAAATCTTTTGACATGAAGATGCTTGTACTTCCACTTCTACAGTTCTTGATTCTATGATATTTAGTTTTGTAGGTGATGATCGGCATCTTGCACTTGACCCAGAATTAGATGTTCTGAGCCCATCTGACCAAGAAATAAACTGTTGTCCTTTTATAGGTCCTGTAATGATTCCAACAAGCTTTTTCTGCTTTTAACAGACCATCATTCCATTGTTGTATGAAAGGCGCATGGCTAATGGACTGGTCACAGGCCATGCATATTCCGTCACAGGAGTAGAAGACGTAAGTATGGAATTCTATTTTTTAATCAACAAGCCTGACATTGATTAACAAATTTTTGCCTTCCTATACAAGATTTTGTATCAAGCAATTTCATTATTTAAAAAAGGAATTGATGTTTTATGATTATTGGTGAAACATAAATAACCTTGGAAAAAGTAAGGAAATTTCACTAATATTCACATTTGGTTTGGCTGTGATATCAACCTCCAGGTTGATTTGGCTGATTTAGCTGATTGACCAGATATTTCCACCAGCATGCCACAGGCCAGAATCTGTAAGGAATTATATACTGTGATATTTCAGGGTATCTCTAATTATGTGTTTCTTCCCCCTTCCTATAATCAAGGCAACACTTAAAGGAGAGAAGATAAAACTGGTGCGGCTCAGAAATCCCTGGGGACAAGTAGAATGGAATGGCGCTTGGAGTGATAAGTAAGTGAAAACTAACCTTCCTGGAAGCCATTGATGTACACCGAATAACAACTTAATTTCACTTTATAAACTTGTATTCTTTAGTTTGGTCAGAAACATTAGCAACCCGCTCCTGGTCTGATGTGAAAATCAGAAACTAAATGTTTTTCCTTTGTGCATCTTATATTTTAAGACTGTTTTTTAACAAAACTTGACAATTACTTTAAATATAAAGGATAATTATTTTAAATATGATAAGAATGGCAGGATAATGTATATACATATTGCATATTCTTGATTCAATGGTTCAATAATATATTTTTAAATAAGGCAGAATAGTATGTCATGTGTTTATAGGTATATATATATATATATATATACTCCTTCAATATTTTTCTTATCTGAGACAGCACCCTTTCTCATGTAGATTCCATGGGAAGCATAATTTTGTGTAATCAACTGAGACTTGTGTAAATAAACTTCATTAAGAGAAATTTCACCCCTAACTATATGGGTTGAAGATTGGACTCATGTAGAATTAAGAATGAACGTTGAAATGAGTTTTTAATGGTTCAAGTGTTTATTTATTGATGCACACATAGAGAGATACAATTTATAGTCAGGATGACTTTGAGTAATTTTGAGCAGCTTAAAAGCTTTAACACACACACACACACACACACAAACACACACACGAAAAAAAATCACAAGTGGCCTGAAATCAAACATGGAAACTTTTGCCTTTTTTTTTTCAGTGAAAAATCCCAGAGAAGCTAAAAGAATTGAGACTACTTCTCTATTATGTTTAAGAGGATGATAATTTGTAATATTTTAGTCAGTAGTATAACTGTAGGCAAGGAACAACAATTTGAATTTGCAGTTGATAAAGTAGAAAAGAAGCAGTTTATCTAAATTCACAGTGTTTACTAAATTGATAAAAGATAAACTTTGTTCATGGATTATGAACCAAACGAAAACCTCTTTCTGCTTTATGATTGAAGAAGTAACTCCATTTTTATTAGCTGAAAAAGGTTCTTCCTTTTCTTGCAGCTCAGATGAATGGAATGACATTGACAATGCTGAGAAGGTCCGCTTGCAACATAAAATTGCAGAGGACGGCGAGTTTTGGTAAATACTCAAGACTCTTTGTCTTTTAAAAAAAGATGCATTTCCTTCTGAAGAATACTTTCATGTTTGCTTTTAGCATCCTAACTTGAGCATACCAGCAGCATTCATATGAAGTACACCATGTTGTTGCTATCTTGTGACATTTGTGTCCTTGTTTCCCACTCCATAGGATATCATTCCAAGATTTTCTGAGATATTTCACAAAGTTGGAGATTTGTAATCTCACCCCTGATACCCTTGAGGCTGATAAGCTTCAGACATGGACGGTTTCCGTGACGGAAGGACGATGGGTGCGAGGAAGCACTGCAGGTGGCTGCCGTAACTATCCAGGTAAATAAAGTATTAGGGATACTTTGGTTTATTCAATTACTTGAACTGAACGGAGAATTTAAGCAGGTTTTGCTGCTGAATAATTATTTCTATACAAATCTTTTTAAAAAGCTGAATAGCGGTAGCCATTGTAGAGGAGCTTTTCTGCCATCTCTCAAACACAAAAAAGAACATGTAACATGCAGTGAAAATAACTTTGGAAGGAAGGAAGAAGGAAGAACCAGCAGCCTAGACAACTGTCTGATAAATCTAAATCTAAAGGAAGGAGAGAGGGCAAAAAACATCTCAGAAGGGACCCTCTCTAATTCTCTTCTCTCTAAATACAGGGAAGGGGAGGCAACTTTTGAAAGTACTGATTTCTGGACTACTTTGAAGAGCTGACAGAATGCCTCTTCTAAAGTGGTGCCTTCCTCTTGCAATATTTTTGAAATCAAAGAAAGGATTCCTTTTCAGATATTTCTGCTGCAGCCAATTTGCATCACAGTGCTTTGAATAGTAGGTAGGAGGGCTATACAGGGAGCTATACTCATGGGAGCCTATACAGGTATAATCCGGTGTTCCTCAGCCTTAGCAACTTTATGAAGTGTGGATTTAATCTGCCATAATTCCCCAGCCAGTATGCTTCTTAAAGTTGCTGAGGCTGAGAAGCACTGGTATAATTGTCCCAAAGGTGCTTTTTCAGGAGGCAACTGGACTTTCTTGTTTTTTCTTTTGAAGATGTTTTGTTTCTCATCCAAGAAGCTTCTTCAGCTCTGACAGGATAGTAGAGAATGGAAGGATTTATATTCCTTGCAGACAGCTGGCAATCTGCATCCTTCTAGAGGGTTGTTGAAGCACTTGGAGGTTTATCTGTGTCCTCAGGGTCACCTGAGTAGAGTTCCTTAAGGCAGTAGTTCTCATTCCTGGCAACTCAAGGCTGACTGAGGAATTCTGGGAGTTGAAGTCCACAGATCTGAAAGTTGCCAAGGTGGAGAAACTCTGCCTTAAGTATTTCAACCAGTCTTCTTGAACTTAATACCCTTCAGGCCGTTGAGATGTTTCTTAAAGCATATCTAGTGGAACTGTGGTATACATCTCCATAATGTTATGAATACTGTGTAGGAAACTAAAATGTAATTTAAATTGTGGGCACCATTTGTAGACACTTTTTGGACCAATCCCCAATATCGTTTGAAACTCCTGGAAGAAGATGATGATCCAGAAGACACTGAGGTGATATGCAGCTTCCTGGTGGCACTGATGCAGAAAAACAGGAGAAAAGAGCGCAGACTAGGAGCCAATCTCCTCACAATTGGTTTTGCCATCTACGAGGTACGTTAGTCACCAGCGTACTGATTAATCACATCCTACTGCTTCACAATTGAGCTGGTCAGATTCCAGCCCAATTATATATATAGTAGGCCAGCTAATTGTCCAGGTAAATCCTTGACTTACAACCACAATTGGGACAAGAACCTCTGACTACACCCAATTTGACAATCTTTTCGACTGTGGTCTTAAGCAAATCACATGGTTTAGCAAATCTGGGTTTTCCCATTGACTTTGCTTGTCAGAAGTCAGCTGAGAATGTCTCAAATGAAGATCATATGACCCTGTGACACTGCAATGATTGTAAACACATGCTAGTTGCCAAGAGCTCACATTGTAATTAGGTGACTACTGCAAGAATGAGGACCAATCATAGGTCACTTTTTTCAGTGACATCCTAACTTTGAACAGTTGCTAAATGAACAGTTATAAGTCAAAAACTACCGCTACTTGGACAAAAGCATAAAACACAAGTATTACATTTCTTTTTAAATACCAGATGCCATAAATTAGATATTACTGTAACTATACTCTTCTTAAATTAGAAATCTCTTCCGTGCAACTTAAACGAAATCAAGCTCATTTCATGGTTGAATCAAAATAAGAATGCAAAAGGGTACAGTGGTAGCAATAAAATGTTTCCCATTTGATAGCTTTACCGACTGAGTCAGTAAACTAATTTACTGAGTCTAATTTTCAGTCAAATCCAGTAGTAATTATCCTTAATCAAAGATAAAGGTGAAGAATATTATTGAAGAATAAAAACAATATGGATGTTACTATTGATAATTGACTGAAAGAGACTGTATACTGTATTATGAAATTTCTTTTTTTAATTTATGGCTTTTTAACAATGATCTGCTATTTTAAAACTTGTTTGGATCTGTGCATTAGAATCATAAAACAGTGTCAACAACCAGAAAAAGTCCTTCAACCTTTGCTCCTTTAACACATTAAACCATAAATGAAAGCATTTTCATGGATTACCCTTTTTGATACCACAATCTTATCTATGCTTCCAATATATATGCTAAAGACAAAACAAGTTCCTAATCTCCACAGGTTAAAAAAAAAAAAAAGCACCCAGGATTCCAGCAGCAGCATCTCTAAGGATATTCAGCATTATGCCTTCTGTGATTCTCACTCAAAAAATACTCCAAAATAATAGGGGGGAGAAATGCAGCTTCCAACTATGTTAACTGTAGCTATATAGATAGTCCTCAACTTTACAATCCCAATTGAGCCCAAAATTTATGTTGCTAAGTGAGGAATTTGTTGAGTTTTGCGCCATTTTGCGATTTTCCTTGCCACAGTTGTTAACTAAAACACAGCAGTTATTAAATTAGTAACACATTTGTTAAGTGAATCTGGCTTCCCCATTCATTTTGTTTGTCAGGTCACAAAGAGGGGTCACATGACCCTGGGGCCCTGCAACCATCATAAATATGAGTCAGTTGCCAAGCATCTGAATTTTGATCTTGTTATCAAGGGGATGCTTCAACGGTCGAAAGTGTGAAAAATGGTCAAAAGTCACTTTTTTTTAGTGTCATTGTAACTTCAAACAGTCACTAAACAAACCGTTGCTATTCAAGGACTACCTGTATATACTATAACCTGTCTTAAGGTTTCTTAAAAGTTGATGGAACTACAACCATTACTACTATGTGTAACTACAATATTTAATTATTGTTGGAAAGATCCTAAGCTGAATGTACATTTGCCAAAACTGTGAACATAAATTTTGAATCATATGATATTTTCCTTCCTTTCCTAATGGTATTTCTACCTTGCTTGTTTTTCAGGTGCCGAAAGAGGTAAGAGCAGACTGTGAAAAACCTGTTAATTGCTTGGGTAACATTTTGAATACAACTCCTTTTCTACTTCACTCTTCAGAAGTTTCCAGGTTAGATTTTTTTTTAGTGACCATTAGGCGAACAACTGTCTCAAAAGAATGTGCATTAGTATCCCAAATTAGGCATTCAGGTACATACTCAAATAATTCACATCCCATAAAACATTTCAAAAGTGTATTAATAGAAATAGAATTTTATATATGGCCCATTATATATAGAAAGTGCAATAATGTTGATCATTTTAATGTATGACTTTTACATCTGTTAAAGTGCTGCAGGCATACCCAACCTACCATAGAAGATCCTTGCAATTTATGACATTGTTTTAGATAGTTTATCCAACAGCTGGCAATATCAATAAAGTGATGGCAAATCATATATGATTTAAACTAGTATCTTAAGGTAATTTCCCTACCCAACAGAAAGCCCTAAATTACATTAAGTTCAGTTAGTTCTTGAAAGGCAGACATCAGGGAATCCCAAGACTCCAAGAACTCTTTAAAAAGGCCATAGAAACACGTTCTATTGAAAATATTTTTTATGAGTTGAACAGAAATTGAACTTGACCAAAATAGATCTTTCCTTAGCACAAGATAATGGAAAATTATTTAAATGTTCAGATTCTTGTCAAAAGTCTTGTTCATGATGCCCCTACTGTAATTAATAAATCAAAGAAGTTTGGGGTAACTAGACATGATACTATATATGGTGGTAGGAGATCTTAAATCTTTTTTTGTCCATTGAAAAAAGATCCCATACATTGGCCAGTTCATGGTTTTCTGAAGCAAAATAGAATAGCCAACACCCTAGATGATAGGCTCAAGATCCAGATGGATCTTGACAGACTGGAATACTGGTTCCTATCTAACAAAATGAAATTCAACATAGAGAATAGTAAAGTCTTACACTTAGGCAAGAAAAACCAAAAGTACACATATAGACTGGGTGAAAGCTGGCTTAATAGCATAACTGTGAGAGGCATCTTGGATCCCTAGTGAACCATCAATTAAATATGAGCCAGCAGTATGTGGCAGCAGCCAAAAAAGCCAATTAACAAAGGGATTGAATCAAGCTTATGTGAGGTACTAATACCACTCTATAAAGCCTTAGTAAGACCATACCTACACTGCATCCAGTTTTGGTCACCACACTATAAAAAAGATGTTGAGATTCTAGAAAGAGTGCAGAGAAGAGCAACCAAGGTGATTAGGGAGGCTAAAACATACAATGAACAGTTGCAAGAACTGAGTATGGCTAATCTAGTGAAGAGAAGGATCAGGGGTGACATGATAGCAGTAGGTCACTTTCTTCCATATTGTAACTTTGAACAGTTGCTGAATGAATGGTTATAAGTTATAAGTCAAGGCCTACCTGTAATTGTGGCTTTGCTGTGCCCCACAGTTTTAATTTCAGTTTATTTTAAAGTACCAATATGAGGATGTCCTCTGTCTTGTACATGCAGGACGTATGTATATTTCACCTGGTTCATGTTTACAGATGCAAGGTGACAAGAAACATTTACAGAAGGAATTTTTCCTTTACAATGCCTCCAAAGTAAAATGCAAGTCTTACATAAACATGAGAGAAATCGCAGAACGCTTCCGGCTACCACCAAATGAGTATGTCATCATCCCATCCACCTATGAACCCCACCAAGAAGGAGAATTTATCCTGAGAGTTTTCTCAGAAAAAAGAAGTCTTTCAGAGTAAGTAAAAGATTCCCATTTCAGATTTCAACATTTTCAGACCACAGACATGCACACACATATTGCTTTTTATGTTTATTCCAGCACCTTTTATGCTAATCCTGTTCAGGATTAAGTGAGAATGCAGGAGTCATCAAGATAGCATCCTTGGACCCACTTATTTCCATAACACCACTAAATGGTGATTGTGGACTTTCAAAATAAAAATAAATTTTCAACCAGTACAATATCTTAAAATGTCTAGAATCTCATGGGATGGAAAAATCCTGCAAGAATTGCTTTATCATATGAGATTTGGGGCTCATTGAAATTCATGTGGAGCCAGGATGTGGTGGGGCAGCCATCTTGGTTTTCCTTGAATTTTTAATTGCCTTCCATCCCATTGATCATGGTATAGAATAATGGAGTTGGAAGGGACCTTGGAAGTCATCTAGTCCAACCCCCTGCTCGAGCAGGAGAGTCTATTCCAAAAGGTAATCCTTGACTTACAACAGTTTATTTAGTGACCGTTTGAAGTTACAACAGCACTGAAAAAAGTGACTTATGACCATTTTTCACACTTATGACCTTTGCAGCATCCCCAAGATCATATGATTTATATTCTGATACTTGACAACTGGTTCTTATTTATGATGGTTGCAGGGTCATGTGATCAACTTTTGTGTATCTTCTAACAAGCAAAGTCAATGAGGAAACCAAATTCATTTAACAATTAATTTAAGAACTGCAGTGATTCACTTGACAAATGTGGCAAGAAAAGTCAAAACTCACTTAACAAATTTCTTAATTACCAAAATAAATTCTGGGTTCGGTTGTGGATGTACATCGAAGACTATCCTTTACACTGGCTACAGGACTTGTAAGTGGGAGACACACAGTTGTGGTGCTTACTCACCGTTCTTTGTAGCCAGTTGTAGACAATGTTACTAGGTGAAGATAAGCTGAGCCTAAAGCCCCTGATTTGTGGGTCCCTCAGGGTTTGATGTTCTCAGCCCTCCTGTTTATCATCCACATCAGTGTGGTGGTGATAATCTCTAAAGGAATGAATGGAAGCCACCTAATTTCATTTTTTCCAAACCAGATAGAGAACAGGATACTTCAACATCTAATTTTTTTCCATTTCTTCAATTTTCCTCTAGGGAAGTTGAAAACAAGATTGAAGTAGGAAATATCTCAGTGAGTACATTCTATACGGTGTCTTATATTTGAATTGTTTCTTTCCTATATGAAGCTCCAGAAAAAATGATATCTTTGTTGTTCTCTCAGGCTTCGTTACCTATTTATAGTCATTGCAAAAACTTTTTGATATCACTTTGCACCACTTGAGTAGAATCATCCTCACTGCTGCTATTTGAAATATTGTTTATTTGGTTCATTTCTATAGTGCTGGCATTCGTGCTTAGTAATAATTGCAATAAAGAATCGTATAGACTTTCCGAGTGCTTTAAAACTGATGCTGCAGCATTTATACTTCAACAATTAACTAAAGGCATAGCCAGTTACATTCATGAAAAGGGTTTTTAAAAAACCTCAATATGGCAACTGAGATGCAAATAAACAAGTCTTCAATTGTGTGATCCCGACCCGCATCTTGACTTTTTGGACACACACAATCAACATCCCTGTGCATGGCATAGGGCAGTGGTTCTCAACCTGTGGTGCAAAGAACTCTAGGGGCCACGATGTTGTCACAGAGGTCCATGAAGACTTGAAGAAATGTTATGATTTAAATCTTGAGTTAAGTCTTGGGGGGGTGTCTATGGCCATAGTCAATGGCCATAAAAGGTATTTAAAAGGGGCCATGGTGAAGAAAAGATTGAGAGCTACTGGATAGAGTTTAGAGTGAGAAAAACCTGACTTTCTTCATTCTCTGCACATGACATTGTTTGCCGTGTGATATGACTATGTGCGTGTGAGAGAGGTAGGTGGGCAGGGGAGGGAGAGAGAGAGAGCGCGCAAAGGGAGAAGAATCTCTTTGTGAACATGCTATCCTGCTATCCTTTAATCTATCAAAAATTGATTAGTTCCTGCTTCTCTGTATCAGCTTTGGAAACCTTATTCAAAGCTGCCACATAGCTTGAGAAAGTGGGAGGGGGGTGATTTTAATTGAGTAGCTCTTAGTAGACAAAATAGAATTCTTTTGTTAGTTCAAGGTTATAGAGTGTGGCGCAGGAACAAAAAGGATCTTACTTTGAGATTGGTTCATGCGGTGTGATGATGAGGGAAAAGGGGATGGTTTGTAGTTTGGGACATTGTTGGAAGTCCAGGAAACTTTTAGTTTCGAGAGTTCACAGATGTGCCATGTGCTGTTCTAATAAAGGTACTTTTGAGATGATGCCTGTCTCAGAGTTACTGATTGGAATGGAGATTCCCCTGGAATGCTGACACTCTGCTTTTCCTCTTTCTGGTAGCCAATCATCTTTGTTTCAGACAGAGCAAACAAGTTCAAAGATCTGAAAGGTGGTGAGGGGCCAAGAAAGGACAAGCAAAAAACAAGTCCAGATAAACAAAAGAAGAACACGGAGGTTTTCTATCTGTCAGCATGAGGAACTTGCATGCACTCTAACCAATCAGCATGTTAAAGTGGTGTCAGTCCTGTGAGGTAGTCCAGATAGGAAGCATGCCCAGATAAACTAACTATATTTTATTGTAAGGTTATATTAATAGAATCTTACAAGTCTGAAAGTGCATTTCTTCTTGTCGCTTTTACAGCCCAAGAAATCAGGGAGGGTACCTTCTAGATGTTGGCACACCCACAATCCACCTGTGAACTAAGCTGTTTTTTAATCTGACTATTCCCCTAGCCATAGTTCTTCCCACTGTCCCCCAAGGTCATCCCCGCATACTCTGATTGCTAAATCAACATGGCAAGCATGTCTTTTCGGATATATTTACCTTCCTTAGTGAATTAGAGAATATTTATTCTTTAATGAGGGCTTGATGGCTCAGCAGTTAAAGATGCTGATCTTGTCAACTGGAAAGCTGACAGCCAAGATTCAAGACCTGAGCGCCATGCAACAGCATGAGCTCCTGTTACATGCCCCAGCTCTTACTCATCTAGAAGTATGAAAGCATACAAATGTGAGTGGATGGGAAGGTAACAGCATTCCATGTGCCTCTGCATATCATATTGCTGGCCATATGACCATGAGAACACTGGCTCCCTTGGCTAAGAAATGGTGAAGAGCACCTAGAGTAGAAATAGGGGAAATAGTTTACTTTTACCTTTTTATTCTGTAATATTTATGTTATTATCTAATATTAAACATTTGCCCTCTTCATTGAATGACCAGGACATATCTAACAACTCTATCAGAGTTACTGTCCAGAGTTGGTGCAGAAACTTTTTGATATCACTTTGCACCACTTGAATAAAATTATCCTCACTGTATAGTAACTCATTAGCTATGAGAGAGAAACAAAGACACAAAAAGACAGAATCAGAGAGAGAGAATGTAAAAAATTATTTTAGTTCATTCCATAGAGTTAGGTCATTCTACCTCATGGCTGTCTTTCTCTTTATTAAACTGGAATACCTTCCGTTCTTATCCAATAAACTTGTTTTCTTATGGATTGGCTGTACTGCTGATGTAGACATACCTTTGCCATGGGAAGAGGTTCCTTGTTCTTCTCCCCCATAGGTTACAACTCCAACCAGTCCTACAGTATCATTGAGAGCCATGTGGATAAATGTGTCAATACAAAGAATGGGAAGATAGATTTACATGTACTTGATGAGGGATGGAAAACCTAGTTCTTTTGAAGATATTTGCAGAAAGGTTAATAACCAGCGCCAATCTAGTTTCAAGTCAGACAAGCTCAATAATTTATTTTTAGAAATTATCAGATTGCATAATAACCTGGAATCAGTCATAAATGTGAGCCATTTGCCAAGCACTTGAAATATGGGGATGGTGCGACATTTTCCAATGGTCAAAAATGCCTTATGGGCCATTAAGCATCTTTTTTTAGGCCATTGCAACTTCAAAAGGTCATTAAACCTTTGGCCATCAGTTGAGGACTACTTGCATGAGAATCCAGTGTCCTTTTAAAAGTGCTAATCACTGTTTGAGCAAGATAGCTATTCCCTAATCTCACAGATCTCTAAACCCACCAGCGATTGCTTTCTTGCAACTATCAGGAGCAACTGTCACAGCACTTGTGGAGTGCTTGTGGGCCATCTGAAGTCCTCTCTCATCCAGGCAGGAATTACAAAGACCTGATCTACTTGCTAGCTCCACTTTTCGCAGAACCTCTTCAAATTGCCATTTCTTCCCTGGAAGTTTATCTCTGGCATATTTAAGTAGAGTTCCAGAAACCTTCCTCGCCATTGGGCTTACTTTTCTGTTTGGGATCAATTCCTTATGATGCTGTAAAGCAAAGATTTTAAAAAAAATCTAAACACATTCGCTGTCATGTAATTTTTCACTTGGTTACCATTTCCCTCAACAAACCAGATGCCAGTCCTATTGTGGTCACTAAACAAGGACTAACTGTATTGTTCCTGTATTGTTCTGCACAAAAAGAAATATTGTCAATAATTTAAAATTAATAATTCATGAATAATTTAGCTCAGGAAGCAACCCAGAGAAAGGATGGAAAATCTCTTTCTCGAAAGGAATCTGGACAGAAACAATTTCAACAATGAATTGCAATGAAGGATCCCATAAGGATCAAACAGTGCTTCTATTTTCCAAAAGCTCAGAGATTAATCTTTCTGTCCACTTCATCTTTTTCATTCCATGTCTTTACAGCCTTCAGAAAGGGATACAGAGAATGAAGAAGATGAGCAGTTCAAAAATATTTTCCGACAAATTGCTGGGGACGTAAGTATATAGCCGTTTCTTAAAGCAGGCCAGTATTGATAGCTGGCAAATAAATTAGCTGTATACATTGCCTGTAGCAAAGCTAAGGCCAAAATATTTCAAAGATTTTCAGTTTTGTAATCTAGAAGTAAAAATAAACCAAGGTAAAAGGGCCCTCCCCAAATGTTCTCCTTGCAAGTTCAATAAGACAAGTTGTTGGATGAGAGGGATGGGCAAAATTGGAAAAAGCAAATCAGATTTTGAGATAAATTTATCTGTGAAATGGAAACCCTTGTAGGGCTGAAGGAGAATATATTCCTAGGCCATTGTAGCAAAAGATTTCATATTCCTGCAAGTGAGACAAGATTAGGGATTGTACATTAAACTGGTGGTGATCAAAATCAAGCTCTTAATCTGGTTTACTCTCATTGCCACCAGGGAATCTTGGTGATCTTGCAGTCTTGGAATTGCTGATTGGCCTTTCTTTTTTTTTAAAAAGGTAGCAGAACAGCTTTGAAACATAATTTTGGGAGAAATCTGCCAGATATTTATGAATAGGAAGAATTCTCCCAGTGGGTAAGAATGAAGATGGCTTCATTATTCAATTGGGGCTGGAAAAAGCCAAGAACTTAAAGTCAAACATAATCTGTTCAAAATCCCAAGGACCAGAGGCGGGGGGAGGGACAAATTAGAAAAATCTTACAGGACATTCTTAAAAACATTCCTGCTCTTGGTTGCATGTCTGGAAAGAAAGAAGGAAAAGAGGTTTGGAACAATCCAGGCAACAGCATTCTGAAGTGCTGCCTAGCAGCCTCTCTGTTATGGGGAATTTTTTTCCTAGAATCATTTGCTCATTCAGCCCATTTTCAAACTCCATTTTTCTTTTGTTGGCTTCTCTCCAGTTCTGGTTTTGGAAAATTATCCCACCGATAGCAACTGAGTCCAAAATCCCTTCACATCATTTCTTTCCAACATTCTATTCAAGAAATTGAAGAAGGTTTTGCTAACAACCTTAAAGCAGTAACAAATAATACTTTACACTCAGGGGTGTGATTCTACCGTTTCGGACTGGTTCAGGTGAACCGGTAGTTCTGGTGGTCATTTGGCCCTGCCTACTCGCCGCTGCTGCGCATCAGCTGTTTCACTCACAGGGGAGTATTATAGCTAAAAATGGTCATTTCTAAATGCTGTTCGTGTGTGCAAAGCACGCACTCACCGAACCAGTTGTTACACCAGTTGAATTGTACCACTGTTTACAACGTTAGAAGCAGAAAATAAGTCAAGGAGATGCTTGGATCACTGAATTAGATGGACTAGAAATGATGTGGATTACCCCAACAGTTCGACCCATCTAGGCATAACGTGCTCATTCTTGCAATGTCTCATTTCCATGGCTATTTGCGTTACGTCTTTATTAATGACTTCCAGGACATGGAAATCAGTGCTGATGAACTAAGGAATGTCCTCAACAATGTTCTGAAAAAACGTAAGCACTGCTTTTCTCTTTTCCTTATATAACCTCTGAGAACATAAAGATGCAGAAATTGGGTTTTATAGACAAGTCTCATTTTACAGTATGATTTGTTGAGGTTATTATGGTGATCAAATCCAAAAGGCTAGATCTGAACTGTTCACATTACGGTACAAAATAATAATTCAGAGTATGAGGCACCACAGTAGCCACATTCATTATGAAGCCATCTGCAAATCCATTGTATTGCTGCATCAGGTTTATCATCTCTTGAATGGGGTTGCACGACCCCAGACAAACCCAGAACCTGGGGATTCACCTTGACTCTAGGGAAGCAGGCAGCAGCTGTGGCTAGAAAGGTTACAATTTTGCTAAATTATCTTGGTTACTCAATCCATCTCCCTGTGGATTGCTACAATGTGCTCTACATGAAGCAACCCTTGAAAAGCATCTGGAAGCTGCAGTTCGTGCGGAATATTACAGCACAGGCAATGTTGGGTGGTCCTAGGAATGTGCATATGTTACAACACTAATAAAGTCTCTTAATGCTCAGAATGTAATAACTGGTTTACATTTTAAATGGTCAATATACCAAGAGAACAATTAGCTTTAATGTTATATAGAGTAATAGAGTATTTCACTGCATTTTAGATAAAGTCTTGAAAACAGAAGGGTTTGCCCTGGAATCCTGCCGCAGCATGATTGCCTTAATGGATGTATCCTTTTTAATTAATATAAAAGTAGAAGACAAAATAATAATTCCTTGCTCTAAGAAGCTGTTATTCCACTCTTCTTAAGATTTGTTTCCTATTACAAAGTTTAGCAATTTTTGGAGGGCACAATCACAACAGTTGACCCAGAACATAGTTATGTCATTGTAATGTGGGAAAGCATGATTTATGCAGTCATAAATTAAATAATTGTCAGCTTATTATAGTGCTGAGTAGTGCAATGCGTTTGATTTATAATTCTTTTTTAAATCACTTCATAATTGTTTTAGAGTACTTTAAGTCTTTTTTTTTTCATTCTTACAGAAACACTCTGTAAGATAGAGTATAACATCTATTCATGGGTAAAGGCTCATCTACAATTAGAAGCCCTTGGCTGAATTTGGCTGCATAAAACCATGAATGACCCTATGAAATTGTTAATAAATGGCTAAATGTTAATACAGTGGAAGAGTGGAATCATGAAATATATGAGAACTAATAATAGTGTGAATCATTGAACTTGATTTTTATTTAATGTAAATTTTAATTTCTTTGTTCTAACCTTTTCCAGTTGTTAGAGCACGGGTTCTTGCATGCCATTTCATTGTGGCTCTCAGCCCCCCAAATTTGGCATACTCTTTGTCTAAATAGTCTCTTCTCTCATATCTCATCTAACATCTAAGCAATTAAGAAGTTTTATCTGAGATGTTCCATTTCTGGAAATAAAAAAAATCTCAATTTTAAAATCTTTGAAAAGTTTGAACTGAACTACTATCACAGACAGATGGTTCCGGGAAAATAAACCTTGATGAATTTCGCCACCTTTGGACTAAAATTAAAAGCTGGCAGGTATTCTTGTCTTGTGAATTAATTGTGGTCTAGATATAACATGACAACAGAAATAAGGATTCAAAATAGAACAGCTGGTCATTCACCAGTAGATCACTATCTTTAACACTCTGTTCACGTATTATTTTAAAGAATGTGAACGTGAACGAAATTATATGGTGCTTCCCTTCCTAGCCGCAAGATAAATTGTATTATGTATTGAAGCTTTGTTATCCAGTTCTTATGGCATTATTAGAGAGGGCTACAAATACAGTATTTTAAATATACAACTAAGTATAGGAAAGGGTGTTGAGAAGGGGGAAGGGGGAAACCTGGGAAATAATTTAGCCCACATGTGTGATTCAGCCTCTCTTTGAATTTTTTACTCAATTAAAATCTTTGAAAAGTTTGAACTGAACTACTATCACAGAGAGACTTATTTCAAAGTCAACTTTGGAATAGACTGATTTTGTTTAGTAGCATTTTTGGGTCAGTGCATTTTTTAATGCTGGAAAGTGGTTTATGCATCAAACTCTTGAGGTTTATTTCACTTTTTGCTTTTCTAGAAAATTTTCAAGCATTATGATACCGATCATTCAGGAACCATTAACAGCTATGAGATGCGTAATGCAATTAAAGATGCAGGTTTGTATGGTGCTTGCAGGGTTCTTGGACAGAATTTGGGGTGGGGTCTTCTCCTATTTTATCCATCTGAGTCTTTGTATCTGTAACAAGTAGCTTTTTCACAGAAGAGTGATCATGAAGAAAAAGTCACTTCTTTCCACCAGAACCTTCTCATATCTTTCTCTCCTCAGGGTTTCAATTGAATAACCAATTATATGATATCATTACAATGCGCTATGGTAACAGGAATATGAATATTGAATTTGACAGTTTTATCTGTTGTTTTGTGCGACTGGAAGGAATGTTCCGTGAGTATATTTCTTTAAAATGTTTCTATCTTGCTATTCCATTCCAAGATCCCAGGGTTGTTGTTGTTTTAGCATATGGCATACATAACCAGGGAAGTCTACAATGCTTTTTACCACAAAATAGTTCTGGCAGCCTCAGATTGCCAGTTCATTTTGTACATGCCTGCCTGCTATCCATGGTACACCACAGGGGGCAAACTAACTTTGCACCTGCTGGCTAGCAGCTAGCAAAATCCTAGTGAAGCTGTTTCATGAATAGAATCTGATGCTGGGACATAGAGTCTTCCAACTGGAATTCAGCTACTCTTCTCTTCAACCGTTCTTTCTTTGTACTTTAGAAAGTACCCCTTGGAGATAGTGCTTCCTCTTCATAGGTTGTATAGGAACTAGGAATCAGCAATGCATTTATTTTGGTAGAAGAATCCTAAAGCAAGAAATTCCTAGTCTCTTTAGCTACCTTAGCTCTTTCCACATGAATATTATCTGGCTGGCAGTATCTTCAGAAACAGATAGCATTTCATTATACTGTTTATTTATATCATTTATTTCGGCGTCCATCTCATAAGCAAGTGACTCTGGGTGGCAAACAACAAAATTGTTATTGCCTGCTTCATGAAAAGGCTGATTATTTGATCAAATTGAAACATTTAAGACCCATATGGCCTCTTTAAATTGAGTCCATGTTATCCACAGGAGAAAACTATTTGTCTAAACTGATTGTTTCTCAAATCTCAAAGCCTCCAAAGCATCTAATACAAATACAGCCGACGGTTAATGGTTATGTTATTCTGTTATATAAGTTAAACTATATGACTGAATTGTATACAGTAGCTAGGAATTTCCTATTAATATTTAAAGTTAACAATATTGAGAACAAATAGTGGTTCTAATATGTTGTATTTACTATTCCAGTTTCTTGACTTCCTATAGAATAGATCTTCCTTATGTTTCTCTCATGTTAGGTGCATTCCAAGCCTTTGATAAAGATGGAGATGGCATTATTAAACTGAACGTCTTAGAGGTAACTATTGATGTATTTATTTAAACTCTGATAATCATGCTACTTTAAGTAGTTTACAAAAAAGAATGTCCATAGTACAATAATTAAAAATTCATAACAAATATTTAAATTTTCTTAAAACCAGAAAACAAACAATTGTCTTAGAAAAACAAACTAACTCTGAAAGGAGTCCATCTTAACTTTCTTCCCAAACGCCAACACAGAGCAAGTCTAATATCTTCTGGTAAACTACTCCACAATAGAGACCATATCAGAGAAGCATTTTCTTCCCCTTCTCTTAGTTGTTAATGAACACCAATGAGTAAGGAACAGTTTTTCCCATGTTGTTTTTCCCATGTTGTTCACATTTAGTGGGTCAATTATTGAAGGTTCATGTTTGCTGTTTCATGTGTGATAAGCTATGTAAGACTTCACAAGTCAAAATCAGTACTTAAATTGCCTCCTATTGGCAGCCAATGCAAAGCTCACAACAAAGATGAAAAACATTCATGCTATCTAGTGATAGCTAGCATGCACTACATTCAGATTCATTGTGGGTTCTGAGTTGCCTTTAAAAACAGTCCCATTTAGAGCACAATGCATTAGTCCAATTGGGTAGGAATGAGAATATGAGTTATTATTACTAGGTCCTTGGGTAGGATTCCAAGTGATAAATTAGCCATAGCTAGCCAAAGGTCCTGGTTCCCAGTTATTCAGAAGGACTTGAGAACTTGCTTTCTTAGAAGAAATATCATCCCTTCAAATGACAATTCTAAACCTTGATGCACAAACAGGAGCTCCAGGTTCCTTGGGTTCAACTGTTTCTTCTCAGCCATACTCTATTGTTCTTTTGGTGTGCTTCTTCAAATTAGATTTGGGCTGTATCTTTTGTAATAAGTGTCATACTCCAAAAATAGTACTCAATATGTGTATTCTAAGGAAACCACAAGTACTTTCTTTCTTCAAGAATTTATTCATGTTATTGATTTGGGCAATAAGTAATCATGGGCATGTATATCATCTAGGATAAAATAGGCTTCCACTTAGCTTATCTAACATAGGGGTCTCTATTTCCTTGCATCTACAGTTTCAGAAGGCTTGTGAAAACCTCCACAATGTTTAATTTACAGTACATAGGTTTATTATTATTGTAGAGTTTTCTTAATAAAAAGAATACAATGAAAAATCTGATTGGACAATGGATTTCCTGTTCCTTTTGACTCCTTGCACTTCCCCAAATCGTTTCAAAGAAGTAGAAATTATAAGGAATTAGAAATTGCTGAGAGGAGGACTCGGGGAATTCCGGTGACGAGATATGGGTGAACGGAGGTGCTGAAGCTTGCTCTGGGTTTCATGCTATCTCCTCTTGCTGTTGGAGTGACCCTTAGGGGTGCACGCATCTTGCAGAGAAGTGTGCCATTGTGGGGAGACTCAAGTCGTGGTGTGAAAAAGGCGATTCTCATCGCAATGTAGAGAAACCCTGTGGAGACCGACAACAAGAGACTGTCAGCAATGGTGGTCCTAAAGCCTTGATCGTTGCAAACAAGAGGAAGTGAGTGAGTGACAGACTGTGGTGAACGAAGAGTGCGAGTGAAAGAATCCTGATTGAGCATTGGAGTATCTTGGTCGGAGCGAAGCCCGAAAACAGCGGCCAAAGCAGATACGAGTGGCGGTGAAAGCGAAAGGGCTCGTGAGAAGGAAGAGGGTAAGGACACGAGCGATCGGACAGAGAAGATAAGAGAATTGGAGGGATCTGAGAGACTGATAATTGGGGGAGAGAAAAAAAGAAGAAAGAACAATAATTTAATTTAAGGGAACTTTGAAGGACTTGAATTGTGGACTTTGGGGGAAATTGGAAGGACGAACTTGAGATGGGGGGAGACTTGAAGTAAGGAATTAAATTACAACTTTAAATATTCCACGAACGAAATTGAATCATTTACTAGTCTCCTTTTGGATTATTGGACTGGAGCTGTAGTAAATGGAGAAGATTTATTAAAGAAAGAGACCATTTGAATCTAAAAATTGACTTGTTAAACTTTCAAACGAAAGGAGAAACGACTACAGCAGAAAGTGTGGTAAGATAGTGAAATCAGAGACATTACTCAGCAACTCTGTACTTCCGGTGCACTCGGCGAAGAAATCTTGAAGAACTGAACAATTATATTAAGACACTTTAAGCATTTAAATTTGTGGATTGCAACAATTATTTCTTGACACCAACTTAACTGATTTTTGAATGTGGTAAATGTAATTTATATATATTTAATTGATACATTAGTAATATTGTAGTTTATATTTGGTTATAACACACATTAAAAAGGGAGGTGATAATTAATTAATTATTTAAGTATAGAGATTTGATTATAGGCGTTGAGTAGATTGAATTAAATAATTATTGTGATTAATTGTGATTATTATAGATTAATTATTGTATAGTAAGGTTGATATATCTATATTTAGATTTGTAAATATTTGAAATATTATTTTATAACACTATTTTGAGATTTGGGATTTTATAGTATTTATAGATATACAGCTTAATATTATTTAAATTTAAATAGAGGAATTTGATATATTATTAAGAATCACAAATCCAGATATTTGATTTAGAAATTAGCTGTAGTGTTCTGGAAAATATATATATATATATTGATAAGAGAGGTTAATCCTGCAACATATCATATTATTTAACGCAGTGGCCATTTATAGTTGATATTTCTTAATAGTGAATGTTAATTTGGGACAACATATTTAATACAATACAAAAACAAAAACAAATTTTACAAGAAATGACTTCCGTTACTAATACAACGCTTAAAACTGGAAAGAAGACTTCTTCAATACAAACAACTTCAATGCCATCAACCTCAGTAATGGCACAAAAGACAATTGAAGAAACTTTATCTGGAGGAAAACAACCTACCATCACGAATGTCAATATTCAATCGACCCTTCTTACTTTACAAGAGTCCATGCTGAAGCTTTAGGAAATAGTGGTAAAAAATCATATCGAATCAAGAGCTGACACAAATGAAGTAAAAGAAGAGATGGGAAATTTAAAGGCAGAAATGAAACTAGGCATTCTAAAGCTGGATCAAAAAATTGAAACAATACAGCAAGCACTAGAAAGGAATGAATCAACAATAAAGGAGGTTGAAAAAAGAATGGAAAAAACGGAAAAGAAGCTGGAAATGGTTGGTCAGCAATTAAGAAATGTGAGTAAAGAAATGGACGACTCCTTGGTATATTTGGAAATGGATAAGGCTGCAACATATCTAAGATTCCAAAATCTAATGGAATCTAAAGAAGAGGACTTAGAACAAGTGATGGCACAAATATTAGCAGACTTATTGGAAAAAGATAAGGATGATATCCTGAAGGAGTTAGACGAAGTATATAGAGTGAGCACAAATTATGCAAGACGAAATAAACATCCAAAAGAGGTCCATGTGAGATTTGCCAGAAGGAAAGTTTGAGATATTATATATAAAATTTCTACAGAAGAAACAATTGCATACAAAGGGAAAGAAATCTTGGTGCTTAAACAAATCCCAAGAAGAGTGAGAGAACAGAAGCGAGATTATAAATTCTTGGCAAACCAATTAAACCAAAAAGGTATCATATTTAGATGGCTAATCGCAGAGGGAATGTTAATCACTTGGGAAGAAAAAGATGGAAAAAGCCCAAGATTTCTACGAACGATTGATAGGCCATGAAGAATCAAGTAGTAGAGACGAGTTAGAAATGAATTCGCAAGACGACCAAGACTACCAAAAAAATAGAGATGGGAATTGTAGGAATTCAAAAAATAAACAACATCAAGAGAGAGAAGAACTGAAGATGCACAATCAGCCACAAAGAGAGACAGGAGTAACTACAAGACAAAGAGCAAGAGTCAACTAGGTGATGGATGAAGAAAAAAAATACTATCAATTAACATAAATGGCCTAAACTCTAGGATAAAAAGGAAAAGAATATTAACCAAATGAATTAAACAAAATGCAGATATAATATGTTTACAGGAAACTCATATAAGGAAGGAAGAAGAAAAATATTTAGAATGCCCCAAGCTTGGGAATTTGTATACGTCACCAGCAGATTTTAGGCAAAAGAAAAGGATAGCAGTATATGTGAAAGATATGAAAGCAGAGCCAATTTGGATAGACCCCAGTGGAAGAATTCTGATGTTACAAATTTGGATTAAATCAATCCTAATTCTACTAGTGGTAATCTATGCCCCTAACGGTAACCAAAAGGAATTTTTTAAACAATTACATGAGAAATTAGTGGAATTAGATAAAAGGAATATTTGTATCTTGGGAGATTTCAATGCTATTGTGGACCACCAGAAAGATCATCGTAATGGGGGGGAAAAGAAGAAAAAAAGAGAACTGCCAAAAACATGTGAAGAAATGATGATTGAACTAAATTTGATAGACATGTGGAGGAAATTAAACCCTGAGAAAAAGCAATTTACATTTTACTCCAACCCTCACTAATCATGGACACGAATTGATATGGTGTGGATGAATGGTGAATTAGTAAATGAATTAAAAGAGATTGAAATCTTACCAAACGAATGGGCAGATCATAATCCAATCCAGATAGTGTGGAAAGGCAGGAAGAAACCAAGGAAAAGGTGGACCTTAAATACACAGTTAATTAAAGAGAAAGAATTTATGAATAAACTTGACGAGGAATTAGACTATTTTTTAAAAGAAAATAATAATGAGGCAACTACGAAACAGAATATTTGGGATACAATGAAGGCAGTAATAAGAGGCATAACGATATCATACACTGCTAAAAGAAATAAAGAAAAATATGCCCGACAAAATAAATTAGAACAAAGAATCAAAGAATTAGAAATTCAGCTGCAAAACACCCCAAAAGATTGCAAATTGAAAAAACAGATAATAACTAAACATAAATTAAATTTAATCGAACAAGAAGGAATAGTCTCAAAGTTAAATATAGCCAGACAGATATTTTTTGAACAGGCCAATAAACCTGGAAGGTGATTGGCCTATAAACTTAAAAAAGAAAAACAAAAAAGATTGATCTACCAATTAATAGATGAGAACGGGGATGCCCAACAAGGGATAGAACAGAAAAAACAAATTGCATGTAAATTTTTTGAAGATCTTTATAAAAAGGAGGTAAATGAGGATATGATAAACTATTTGGGTATTACTAAAGATAAAATAATTAAGGAGGAGATGAAGGAAATGTTAAATAGAGATATCACATGGCCTGAGTTAAAAGCAGCATTAGAAAACCAAAAGAACAATAAAACCCCAGGACCCGATGGGATACCAGGGGAACTTTATAAAAAAATAGGAGAACAAAGAAGACCTCTCATGGTGGAAGTATATAATGAGGTCCTACTAGCAGCAAGAATGCCGGATTCATGGAAGGAGACATTGATATCGTTGATTCCGAAAGAAGATTCAGATTTACGATATATACAAAACTATAGACCAATTTCCCTGTTAAATACTGATTATAAAATATTTACTACAATAATAGCAAATAGATTGAAAAAAATATTGAATGAATAAAAATCAAAACGGATTCTTCCTAATAGACAAATCAGGAATAATTTAAGGATAGTATTAAATGTTTTGGAATACTACAAAGCCCACCCGGAAAAACAAATAGCTCTTGTATTCTTGGATGCACAGAAGGCCTTTGACAATTTAAATTGGCAAGTCCTAATTCAACAAATTTACAATATAAATTTAGGCACTAAGTTTGAAAACATTGTGACTACAATTTATGATTCACAAAAGGCAAATATTATAATTAATGGAGAATATACGCACTCAATAAAAATAGAGAAAGGAGTCAGGCAGGGATGTCCATTATCCCCCCTGCTCTTCATATTATCTTTGGAAACATTGCTTACACGAATTAGACAGAACGCAGGAATAAAAAGATTAAAAATTTAAAAAGAAGAATATAAACTCCAGTCATTTGAGGACGATATGGTATTTTTCATAGCAGAACCAATTGAAACAGGTCAAGAATTACTGAAAGAGCTAGATCACTTTGGGGAAGTTGCAGGACTTAAAATTAATAGCGAAAAAATGAAATTAATAACTAAAAATTTAACAGAAAAAGAAAAACTAAAATTGGAAAGGATAATGGGATTACAAATAGTAAAAAAAAGTTAAATACTTAGGAATTTGGTTGACTGCTCAATGCAAAACTCTAATGGAAAATAATTATAATAAATTATTACAGCAAGTTAAGAGATATGGGTTAAATTGCAAATCTCCTTATTAGGGAGGATTGCCACTATAAAAATGAATATTCTGTCCAAATTTATTTATTTATTCCAAACAATACCAATAAAAATACATAAAAATTACTTCGTGGAACTTAACAAGATAATCACCATATGAAGAGCAGGGGAGGTATGGCACTCCCAAATTGGGAATTATATTATAGTGCAGCCTCCTTACTCTGGTTGAAAGAGTGGATAAGTCTGTTGAATAAAAGGATCTTATTTTTAGAAGGCCATTATTTACAGAGGGGATGACATGCATTTTTATGGGACATTGGGAAAATTAAGCAGAAGTATTTCTACAGACATATAATTAGAGATTCCTTATTGGCTAATTGGAACAAAAAAAAACCCCATTACTTAAAAATCCCAATTTGGATCTCAGCGATGGAGGCAATGATACATCCAAACAATCTAGATCTTAATAAAATGATAAAATACAAAGACCTTCTTGATGCGCAAGGAACTTTAAAGATCTCAGAGAATAAGGGCTACAAGTAGACTGGTGGGTTTACTTGCAAATTCAAAATAGATATAGCCAGGACAAGAAAATTTTTGGAATTTATACTAAGGCACAACAAATAGATAAAATTTTATTAGGTCCAGATAAAAAAAATAAATTTTATAATTATTTTATAATTATTTACTAGACACAGAATTAGAAGAGGAAGTAGTCAAAGGCAACATGATAGCTTGGAGCAGAAACATAGGACGTAGCATTACATTATTAGAATGGACAAGGAATAATAAAATTACAAGATCAGCAGCATATAAAGAAAATGCCTATAAAATGTTTTATAGATGGCATTTCTCACCCTTGAAAATAGTGAAAATGTCTCCTAACATGAATCCGAATTGCTGGAAAAGTAAAAAGAAACAGGGAACAATTTTCATATGTGGTGGTGGTACACTGAAGCCCAAAGATACTGGCATAGAATAAAAACATGGTTAGAGGAAATAACGGTGGAGCAAATTGAATTAAAACCAAAATTCTTCCTATTGGGGATATTTAATAGACAAATTCCTAAAAATATTAAATATATAATACTGCATATTCTTACTGCAGCCAGAATAACCTTTGCACAGTGTTGGAAACAAGCAGATATTCCAACAGAGGAGATGGTTATACAGAAGATAACAGCCTGGGCAGAGATAGATAAGTTAACCTTAGTACTTAAGGAAAAAGAAACATCAGAATATTATAGAAGCTGGGAATGCTGGTATGATTGGATAGAACAAAAATAAAAAATATATTAGTAAATAACATTAAATGTAAATCATAATTATATGATTCGCAATAAGATGTATTTGTAAATGTATCACCAATATTGATAGCAAACAAGCAAACAAGGAACCATAGACTGTCGATAGTAGAATTCTTAGTTGTTTTTTAAATCATTTTCTTTTTTTCTATTTTCTATTTCTTTTCTTCTTTCTTCTTCTTCTATGTGTTGTGTTTGTTTGATGTTTTGGTTTTGTAATCAATAAAGTTTGTTAAAAAAAAAAAAAAGAAATCGCTGAGCAAAGAGCTGCATAGATTCTGCCAAAGGTCCTTGCCCTTATTGGAACCGTAGAGGCATACTTAGTTTCTTTATAAGAACCCATTTTAAAAGTTGTTTTGTGTTACATCGCTGCTGTAAAGTGCATAAGTGCATGATGCTCATGCAGTTTTGAGTACACTATTTTTAAAAGCAGGTATATTATGTTTATTCTATAGTGAAGGTCCATTATCTACTACTTGCTGAAATGCTTTAGATGAATGAAAGAGATGAATGGAAAATCAGTAGACAAAACAGGGTTTAATATAGGAGTTTAAGTATTCCAAAACTATCTACATTTACCTGTAGGCTAGTCTTTGAGTGAGTTCTGAACTTAGCAAGACTTATTTAGCATTTCTAGCATTGGGCTATATATTTGTCTTGAAATCATGTCAAAGATTATTCTGCTGATAGTGACAACTTAATTTAGCTTTAATAGTATGTATTATAATTTTTTTTCAAGAGAACAAAAAATGTATTGTACTTTCGGTGTTCATAAGAGTTCTAATCCAGGTTTGTGAGAGAGAGTACAAGCTTGAAGAATGAACTCATTTTTAATTGAACTAGGAATTAGAAAGGAAACAAGGCCTTGCAAATGTATTGTCGTTGTAAGGTTTAATACACCTGGAAATCCTTATTTGGACATAAGTATCTCACCGAGTATGGGAATAGGAATCAACAAACTATTTTATACTCTGCTGCTGAAAATGCTCAGCTTGTATTTTAAGTCAATTTCTTTACTGGGTTAAGGGGATTTGCACAAATCACATACTGTAGTTTAATTCTTTATATTAAAGAAATGCCTATTAACTTACAATATTCATTTTCTAATTCCAGTGGTTACAGCTCACCATGTATGCCTGATTGCCTTATTTTTCACCTTCTCTTGGATTAATCAGCCAACATTCAGTTACAAGAAACTGATCTCGTGCACATCTGCCTCTTAAAAATTACATGGAAAGGAAGTATAATTCAGCAGATTTATGTCCAAGGAAACTGCTTACGGAGAGGCAACAAAAGCAGCGAAGCATGTTGCGCACAACAAGGGGTATCTGCTCTCCTGATGGAATCAACTCTAGATGCATGAGCTTCATTGCAAATCAAAGTTATTGTTCTTACTTTGAAACAGCACCTCTTACCATCTGAGATATTTAGGGGGCAGCAGAACAATTTATCCATATTAAACACTACATCTTGCCAAAATGCAGTTCATCTGACTTCAGTAATTCAACTTATCTGAAAATAACAACATTCAAAACATTTAACCATCTAAATTATGTTCATATGATTCTCTTATATGTTACATCAGTTATTATTTCTGTAGCCAAAACTTCCTACGATTACGTCCAGCAACAGGATCTCTCAATGTACACCAATTAAGTATTAAATAGGATGCATCAAATGGTTAGATAGATGGCTAAATATTGTGGCTTAACTATAGATGGTCCTCAACCATTCATTTAGCAATCACTTGAAGTTACAACCGGACTGGGGGAAAAAAAAGTGACTTTCAGCCAGGCCTAGCACTTAAGACTGTTGCACCATCCCCCAAACCATGTCTCCACAATTTGGATGCTTGGCAACTGGCATGTATTTACAAATATTGCAGTGTCCTGGAATCATGTGATCGCCTTTTGAGGCCTTCCCAGCCAGCTTCTAAGAAGCTAAGTCAATAGGAAGCTGGGTTTGCTTAACGACCATGTGATTAGCTACTTAGCTGCAGTGATTAGTTCAACAACTGTGCACAAAGGTCATAAAATCAGGTTTGACTCATTTAACATCATTTCATCTAACAATAGAAATTCTGGTCCCAGTTATGGTTGTTAAGTCGAGGGGCTACTTGCAATTAATTTTGTTCCTAAGCTGCAGGAAAAACATTATAGCTAAATTATAAGTTTGTTCTGGCTGCAACAAACTGACAGATTCAACAAGTCTGAGTTCTCTTACAGTAGAACTTTCATAGAAACCTGTATTGACATATACACAAGATGTCTTTTATAAGACATTTTGCACATAGGATTAACTGTGATCTAGTGCTATGACTACATTTGTTTGGAAACTGTATTCCTTATCCAATTTTTAAAAAATGCCGTGCAAGCAATGGTTCCATTGCTGGGGATAATATAGCAAAAGTTGCATAATAAATGAGTGCTCTTTCACTGGATCTGCTGCATTAAAATTATGAAACATGATTAAAAATGCAACTTGTAGATGTCAGTTTTCTTTTTAACAGGTGTTTGTATGGATTTGTAAGGAAAAGTGTTATCCAATATTTTTGCTTATGCTTGGAATTGTGGCTTTGGGACGTTGACTTTGAGGTATGTAGAGTAGCTAGGTAAAAACAGTGAAACAGGCTTCATACTAAAGGAATTTTTTTTTGCTTTACTTTAATTTAGAGGCCATACAGAGCTTGACACTCACCAATTTTAAGACATGTGGACTTCAACTCCCAGAATTCCTCATGGCTGAGTGAGTGGGGAACCTTTTAAAATTGCCAAAGCTGAGCACTACTGAATTAGGTGCTGAACAATCCTTTTCCCATTTTTCCTCAAAAGTAAATGACTTATTTAAATTAAGTGAAACCAGAACAACAAAGACCACACCACATCTCTCTTGGGATAAAGTAGATTTATTTTGTTTTTCTTTTTGCTGTTTATCTTATTTAATTCACAGCTTTGTAGCAAAAAAGGAAAGACCAAATCATTCACTGAAACAAACTGAGAAAATATGTTAATTAAACGGTTACAGCATAATAGGTATGCTATTTTCCCACCTGGTATTTCTGCCATTAGAGGAATTTGTTCATGCCTTGATGTCTTGTTTTAGACCTTCTAGCTTCATTAATGCACAGTATATGGAGCACCTGCTTATATGTTCTATGGAAATCATTCCGCACAACTATAGATTATCTCGGAAAATCAGTGTTTAGAGCAAGTTAGTTTTTGGCTGCCCGAATACTAATTCTTAATGTATCTGTCTTTGAATATATTTGTGCTATGAAATATATATCCCCAACCTGCATTTAAAAAGAAGATAAAATGTCATTAGATATTTAGAATGCAGCCTTTTAAGGTGGGTTGCCACTTTATGTTGTAGCTTTTATATTTCAATCCACCATAATCCAGGTACCATCTCAAAGGGCAAACAGAAGCTGGAATACTTGCAAGTGTTCTGTTATTTAGTGGGACAAAAATGCAACTAGCCAAATATCTAAATTCTATGGCAGCTGATACACACAACAGTCCTCCACAGCAGAACCATTAATGTAAAGAAACACATTCACCATACACACAAAATTTAATGAAATTTAAAAACACACACACCCCTTACACTGAGGAAATATGTTGGCATGCAGTCCAAATATATTGCATATGCAACCTGTAACAACTTACTCAAACATCAGCCAGCACCCAAAACCAAACACTTCCCACACATTTCAATAATGTACTCTGCAATTCACTCTGGCAACTTCATTTCTATCTCTTTTCTTTCAAAATAAATATCTTCTAAAGTTAATATATTTGTGGAAATAAGGCAAAAACCTGCAACCTTCCAGAATGTAACAATCTTCAAAGTATGCAATCTTGATGCATCTGCCTTACCATTCTATCAATAATCAGCAAACTCCATTTTGCCCTCTTTGCATCAAGATTTCTACAGCAACCTAATGAAGCATGCTTACATTTCCAACTAAAGAGGTATAAGTACAGAAAATAACCTCAAATCAAACAAATAACCTGAATCACAAGAGAACAACATTTCACATTCCATATGAAAGAACTGTGGAGCTTCAGCACAATACACTGAAGGAGGAGTTGTTTAACTTTCTAAGTTATGTTAGTGTAACCTCATTCGCAACAATTCTTCTCATTAAGAAAAACATACATTATAGAAAAAACTAAAAATAAAACTTGGCCACACTTTTATTGCTGAACAAGTTTTAATACAAATTATGAAAGCATCCCAAAACACACTCATCTTAAATGTGCGTATGCACACACCCAAACACACATACGGTGCTAAACAGTAAAAAGCACAAATAAGTATTCCAAGTTATAAATCACTTGCAACGACTGATTCAAAAGAACATTTAAATTATTGCATATCAAGGCACCATCCTCTCTCTGTTAAAATACTGAAAAGGGAACCTGAAGAGGATGCAAAATTAAAATTTACCAACTCACATAACTAATAACGCACTCCATATATTTTTCTTCACAAAAATACTTCCTACCTCTGTAATTTAACTTCAAACACATTCAATTAAGAGTGAGCTATATTTTAAAATGTCTTCGATATTCAGCTGTCTACAAAATGAAAGTTTTTGCAGCATTTCTAATAAGCATTTGAGGGTTTCTTTCAGCTTGCTTGATTTCAGTTGCCAACAATGTCATGAAAAGAGGAGGCACTATTGCCCAGAAATCACACGCAGGCTACGGAACAAGATATTCTCTCAATAGAAGATAACCAGTGAATTGTTCATTATTTTTGAACATGGCAAAAGGTCAAACTAAGGGACCAAAATAAAAACATCTTCAATCTATCAGAGGTATCACAAAATCATAGAGTAATTTCCAACTGGTTTGTTCTTCCAGCTGTTGAAGTCAATAAATTATTACCTTTTATTTTTAAAGGTTGATTACAATACCATTTGTTCTTCTAGTATGTATACATTGTCTGATGTAGTTAAGCTGAGTCAGATACTGCTAGACTATTTTTAGCTTTTCTGTGGAAGAAAAACCAGAAATGATGTCACAAGCACTAGATAAAATCTAAATAGGGAAACACTTTCCGAATACTGCAAATTGCAGCACCAAAATTTTCCCAGACAGCACTAACCATATACACACTTCTTTCATAAACACATATGCTATTCTTCTTTCAATTCTTGCATTTGTCACGCTGCCTAGTTTTGCTCCCTTAAATGACAGCACAAAATACATGCAAAATTCTCAGCTTCTGTTTGGGTTTTAAATCTTTGCAGTTTGTGCCCAACAACTTTTAAACTTGCAATTATAGGAACTGAAATTGTTTAGTCAGTTGCTGTGAACTGGTTATCAAAAACACAGGATTCTCACAGGCTTAGCTGGATGAAGCAAGTAAAAATATGTGAAAATTCACTTACTTCAAATGCCAGAATGATCATAACTTAAAATTCTCAGAATCAAAAACACAGTTCCAATATTGTGGCAAGAAAGCACTGGGTATAAACTTAACCAAAAATGTTTAATATAAGTTATATTTACTGATGTTTGTATTATGGTGCCTGGTACTCTTAAGATAACTGGGAAATAACAGTAGTTTAAGAAACAGGTATTCTGCTGTCTTAACAGTATGTTCTCTGCCACCCTAAGATTCTTTGGAGCCAAAGCATACCCCCAAAATCAAGTACAATTGTGATTAATTGCGCAGATTTTACCCTTCAAACTGAAGCCACAACATAAAGTAACTTAAACAGTGAGCCAATTGTTCATTCCCACAGCAAAAATATCTCAAAGACTTAATAAGAAAAAAAAAAGGAATTCAGCAATCAGGTGGTATTTCTAGCCTGAATTCAATAATATTTTGATTAACATAAAAATAATCCAAAACCAGAAACATACATTAACAGGAGATCCTACATATAACATGAAAACTGATGGTTAAAACACTTATAATGTTTTAAGCATAAAACATTACTCTGAATACCAAGTTATAGATAAGCACACTGCACTTATTTGCACAATGCAAATAAGAGGGAGGGTAGATTCCCCCCCCCCCCCAACAAGTGAATGGTATAAACAATTATTTGGCATGACTCTGTCGTTCCTTTCTCTACAGAGCTGCGAATAGATCCTGTCTCTGTAGACAAAACAGAAAAAGGCATATGTTCTTTTTGCACTCCAGTGATGAATAGGAGGAAAAAGAAAAGAATTAGATGGACAACGCATGTAAAATTACTTGTGTATTAAAAAATACTTCCCAATATGGGAGGCTGAAAAATGTCATGAGTCAATCTTGCTATCATCCTCTGCGTGCTTTTCAATATGTCCCACGGCATCCTAGAGGCAGAAAGGAAACAGGGTTGGTTTCAATTAGCTCAGATTTTTTATATTTTAACGACCGATAAAAAAAATTAAGCACATCAATGATACATTCCAGGCCAGCATACATCCAAGATTTGGGACAGCACTAGTCAGAGTTCAAATTTTCTTACTAACAGCAAGTTAAAAGCATTCCCATACTTTTATTAGCCAGCTTTAGCTTTGATTTGATTGGTCTTTGTGAAATGTTCTATGATATGTTCAGTAGTTGGTTAGTGAACTGTTTGGCACAGTAATGTACGTATATCATCAATGTGTAAACAACATTTATGATAGAGAAACATCTTATAAGGCAATCAGTTGAAGGGCTGAGAAGAATAATTGATGATAGAATGAATATTGCTGGGCTCACAAGGAAAGAACAGAACAAGTGAGGAAAGAGGGAAAATCTGAAGGGAAAATAAATATGTCAACAGCTAGTACGCTTTTTAATACTTCTATAGTCTAGACAATAGGAGAATTGTAGATCAAGACCCTTAAAACTGGTCTCTATTCCAGTTACTGCTATCGAACCAATAGCAGAGTAACAAGGGCTCCGGACGTTTTCTGTCACTACATTAGGAATAGAATTTCCTCTCACCTTATGACACAGTGGCAACAGGACCGCCAATTAATTGTGCACCTTTTTTTCTTAAAAGATATATTAAAAGTTTTTTTAGATTGCTCTCTTCCCAAGCTACAAGAACTACACTCCAAATAATGCCTTCATCTTTCACCTTTTATCCAATTTCTTTGCTACAAACCTGTTTGGAACTTTTCCTGGATGTGAAGAATGCATCACAATTCTTCCAGCGACACTTCAGAGTTTGAAAATTCGGATTTGTGTGATCATTTAACAAATGCTGTTTCAAGTGGTCCACAACACCAAATATAAGTGAACATCCATGCCACTGATAAGGAAAATAAACAAAACTGTTAGAGGGAATAGCTGAAAGCTAGTGGAGACATTAACAATGGAACCATTTTTCTACAGTTCATAAATGTAAGAAAGAGAAAAATAAGAAAATACTGAACTGAAGGAACCTTAATTAGCTTGATTTAGTAAAAGCTAGCTCTGTAAAACCATAAAATGGTACATTCATTCATTCATTTTTTGTCCACAGCACTCCCTTCAAAAATTTTTTTCATCAACTCTGAAATTGAAGTTGGATTGAGAGAAAATCATTCAAGGCGATCCCAAGGTCTCCTGGGTTTTATAACATCTTAACTACTATACTGCACAGCTCTGTATAAAGCAAAGTTTTTCAATCCTCCATTGACACTGCATGTATGAATAGGTCTGAAGCAACCAAAACTGTAAGACCATTTCAATCCACATGTAGGGAAAAGAAGGGAGTCAAATGATAAACCTGAAGTTTTTGGTTCTTTGAAAGATATACTGATATTTATAGTCTTGAGTTTTCTGAATAGAAACCTGGCAGCAATTGTGCCAAGTTTGTTTCATCCTTCTAGGACACTATAGGCAAGGTCTTTGCACCTTTCATCCAAACAGAAAAAGCACATCATGCAGTTATCAGAGATGGACATTATCTGCTCCAGAATATAACATTATATGAAGGAACTATGATGTTCCTCCATGCTGAAGATGGGAGAGAACTGAGTGACCGAATACTTGTCTCCTCAAAGCATCCATATTAACATAAGGATTGCTTGAAGGGGGCGGAGACCAGTTCCTGCCTTTTCAACTTAACACACCAAAGTATTCTCTCTTGAGAATACTTCGATTACTACATTTGCCCAGAGGATTCTACCACGAAGAGTGAGGTTTACACCTCGCTCTCATATAGTGATTTCACAACATAAACAGTTCCTTTATCTGAAAAGTATGCTTTTCTTGTCCTGACAGGGGAGGATGATGAACTAGTGAAAAGAGTTCTGTTTCCAACAGCTTCTTGGGGTACAAATGGAGGACATCTAGGGATGGGCAGGTTGACCTTCAGCATCTTCCTGAGCGCCCCCCCCCCCCAAATAATACTTAGAATGGCTGGAGTCAATATTTTCAGCCATTCTTAAACGAAGACTAAACTTAGGGGTTTAAAAACTATTTGAAGTTTATCTGGAATGAACTAATTGCTTTCCATTAATAGGTAAAGATTTTTATTCAGACTTGGCTTAGGTAGTTGATTTATAACATCTGGTATCTTATACCTTGCCTGCCTTTTAAATGAACCAAATTTGTTATAGTTGCCAAACTCCAGTTTTAACTGTTTCAACTATTTGGTTTTGTTGATATTTTTATCCTACTGATGTTACATTTTTTGTGGATTCAACCGGTTTCAAATATTATAAACAACGACATGAACTTCATTGTCTAAAGAGCAAAAGTGCTCTTTTTTCTTTACCCAACAACGATAATTCTGCATCAGGTTAAGCCGCACCGCTTGGATACTACCATCATAGCAACCTGTGTAGATCTGAAAGAGGAAAAAAAGAATTCTAGAATTAAAAGAATAAAAGGACATGAATGTACCAAATGCAGTAGCCACTGGTATTATATTTAAAATTCTATTATGATTAGAATATTTATTTTCTGTATGGTAGCTTGCATATTTTAGTGATAAAAACAAAACGTTGGAATTAAGTCTGCACACTTCTTTATCACTCAATTCATCATGGTTGGTTTATGGGAAGCAATTCAATTGGTATATGTTGAACATGTGCAAATCCTTTAGTATGAACTTAAAAAAAAAAACACCTAAGATATCAATTACAGTAAAACATCTAGTATATCTATGAACATAAATCCTAAGTATGAACGAAAAAACTATTTTGCAAAAGAAATCAGTAATAATGTTTAGAAAATATACATTAATATGCAACCAATGAATCCAGGATTATTAATTAAATAAAGTCCCTCCATTACACTATGGAGTTATTAAATTATGTAACTAAACAAGTGGTTTAACAGTACAAATATCATGTGTTTGAGTGGGGATAGTCTGCTTCTGGGAAATAATTTTTGCATGCAGTCAATGGGATAAGAAATTATAATGAGGCCAATCAGGCTATGGAGACATTCTATGGTAAGTGCTTAATTAAAAAAACAAAACAAAACCAGACACACCTGGGTTACTACAGAAATTAAAAACATGCCCAGCAACCTTATCTAGTTACTTAGGCTGTTGATTGCTCTGCTTTTCAGATTTCAGCTATTTTAGTCATCTCAAATGTTAAAGTTTATTCAAAAGTTATCTGATGCTTTTCAGATTGAAAAGGGTTGGATAAAATTGTATTATTTTATCACAACTTAGTTGTTTTAACAAACAATCCAACTGGGATACTTTCGAATAACAACAATAGCACTTAAGACTTACATACTGCTTCCTAGTGCTTTATATCCCCTTTTAAGCGGTTTACAGAGACAGCATATTGCCCCCAACAATCTGGGTCCTCATTTAACTGGCCTTATAAGGATGGAAGGCTGAGTCAACCTGAGCCAGTCAAGATTGAGGGAATCGAACTGCTGGCAATATGAGTGGAGCCTACAATACTGCATTCTTACCACACCACCACCACACAGGCAAAAAGGAATGCCAAATTTACATAAATAATACTAAATATTCTCCAGATTTTCTGGACTCCCACAGTACCTTACCCCTGACCATGTTGCAAGAGCAGATAAGAGTTTGGAGTCCAATCCAACTGCAGGGCATTAGATTGGCTTCTTCTGATCTGTGAATTTACTTATGTCTTTTGTTAGAGCCTGGCTAGAATCCCGGATATTCCTCCTTATCCATACAGAGACGTGGTGATGTCAGATGATTAGTTTGATGTTCTTAAACATAAGATACAAATGCCTGCTTATCTTCCCCCTGGTGACAGATCCTCCTCATGGGGTGCTCTAGTAGGTTTGAGGACATTTGGCTCTTTGGATACAGCTTCTAACAAATTCATAATTGCTTCACAGTCCTATTTCCCAACCAGAGGAACCAAGCATGAAGTAACTTGCAAAACGCTATCTACAAAGCAAGCAAGAATAATAATCTAATTCTGGATAGCCATAATCATAAGAGGAAAAACTCTAATATTATGGAAAGGGAAAACAAAGTGTTACCATGCTCTTATGAATGGTCATGCACATAATCATATCCGAATGTCCTCCATAGACTTGTAAACGATCGTGAGACTTGGTGGAAAAGAGGGGGGAAAAACGAAGAAAACTTGTCAGACATGTAATAAGCCAATAAGTATATACCTACAGATTTAGTTACAGTAAACTGCATGTAAACAATGTTAAGAAAAACAAAACAACCTGTTTCTTTGTCCCACAATACCGGTTGCCTTATTTTAAATACTTGTTTCCAGCCCAGACTCTCCCAGAAGAAAAATTAGCAAACTGGAAAAGTCATTTATTTATCTAAATAACCTCACATGCTTTCAGAATGCATGGCAAGCAATGTACATAACCTAGGGCTTCAGCACAACACTGTTGTCTCATAGCAGGTAAGTGTAGCAGGCTAAACAGACAACTCAGCAGCTATTCTTCCTAGAGAAAATTAGACCCTGAAGTCTGTGCAACTCCTACAGAGCTTGCTTAAAAACCCAATTCAGACCTAAAGGGGTTGCTTCAAATTAGATCTCATTAAATATTTGAAGATGAATACATCACTTGGGATAAAAGAAAAACAAAAGATATCATTTAGAAAGATAATTAGCACATTCCACTTTAAATATAACCAATTAGATTTTTACCTGCAATTCATATACTCGAACACACTTGTCTAAACAGGCTGTTACCATCACTTTTCCCAGGATGTTCACAACAGTTACTGCATGGTTATGCCCCTTGTATATCCGTACCAGCTCCCCAGTCTGCAATAAGATCATTAGGATAAATAGGTATGCGCAGAGCAAGTAAGTTGATTGTTTCTACTAAATTCTTATAGACATCTTCCTTTTAAGAACAAAATCTTAAAAAGGAGATTTTTCTTCTTTAATTTGTACTGTTAATAAAGTGAGCATTGTAAGAAAGATAGTTAACTCTCTAGCATGAACAACACTTTCATACAACCACTGGGGATTCATCTTTATGTATTTTGTGTAAAAGCTTATCCACCATCATTCATAAGGGGGAAAAAAAGAGATGCATCTGAAAATTTGTATTATTCTATTCTATTCCATTCCATTCCACTCCACTCTACACCATTCCTATTCTTATTTCTATTTATTGAATTTGTATGCACTCTTCATTCTACCAAACAACTCTGGATGGTTTACAGTACCCTAATTAACAGAATAAAACAATTACAGGACTAAAACATTAAAACATCATAATAAAAACTAATATATTAAAATTATTATTAAAATGGATAAAAAGAACCAATGGAATGGAAGTGAGGCCTTGTATTAGTCTACTGGCCTTCTCCAAAATGGCCTGGCCCTATCAGAGTCCCAAGTCAGTTGGCAATGCCAGGCTCTTTTTCAGACTCTTTTGGATGGCCAAGAGGCTGGTGGCAGATCTCAGCTCAAGGGGCCTGATATTCTGCAGCAGAAAGGCTCTTTTCCTTTATCCTGCCAGTCACAGTTCCTTGGCTGACAAAATCCAGAGCATGCCCCTTCTGCCTCCCTGCTTGCTAATGAGTTGCCTGAGACTCACTTAATAACCTGTGATCCTTACTTAATGATGGCAATAAGGCGTGTTGCTGGGATTGTCATCATCATAAGATTTGGTCAGGTGATGTTGTACTTTATGACTGCATTGTTTAGTGATGAAAATACCAGTCTCAATTACTGTTGTTTTTCGTGGATCATAATATAATAACTATCTGATGGATTTTTCCTTAAAATACTGTATCAAGTCATTGTTTCCATATATTTAGATGAAATAGGGCTAGTAGTATATTTTTAACTGGCACAATTGTCTAGTCAAATTAAAAAATATAGTGCATGAAACTTTCCTAAAGCAACTAATTTTTCTATTTCTCATAACATATACAGTCAAGATTCAAGTTTCTGTATTGTTTTTTTTCTATGAACACTTGTTCATAGAACTTTAAACTTGTTTAAAAATGAATTAAATTTATGTAAATGAATTAGCAACATTAACTTAATAGTAAATTATTTTATTAGAAGTAAAAGAAGTATGAACTATTTCATATTTTATAAATTAAAATGAAATGACTTTTGAACAACTTACATGTATGTTGTGGGCATGGACTGATTGATCACTGGAACCACTGAAGACCAGATCATTCACAACCTTGGAGCCAACAGCCAGACAGCCAAATTACATACAATATTTAACCAGAAATACTTCATTCCTTACCAGCTCTCACATTTAATTGTCACAATATAATTACAATAAATGAATCATCTCTAGATAATGAATTACAAAGCCAATCTGAGCACCAGCTGGAACAGAACTGCATTAGACTCAACCCAGTTACCAACCCTAACCCTAGTCAATACCCCATATCAAGTTCAGTGGTGCTTCAAAATTACTATTATCTTTACAGAAAAGTTTTTACATCTCCAATTGATTGATCTATAGATCATGCAAGGCCTCCCTTCGAAAATCCCACATCATCTCCCAGCTCGCATACTGACAAGCAGCTTTCTGCTCTAGTTACCTTCTATTCCAAAGAAAGAAGGCAAAGTTGTTAAAACATATGTCAGGAGACATTCTAAAGACATTCTATCTCAGGGCTGCCAAACTTGCAGCCTGCAGCCCAGATGTGTCACATGTTGGCCACACCCACACCCAGTTTAGCGAAGGGGGGAAAGTTGCAATACGTCATGTAGTGACAATGTGCTGTTGAGAGTTTGATACCGCTGGTCTGTCTGAAGCATCTGCAAGCAAAAATCTAGAGTGCATCTACCCAGAGGATTGTATTTAATCATTCCTGTAGGAAATGCTTTTGAAATACAGTCTTCCTGGGAAGAACTGCTTCAGAGTCGCTTTCTCTGAGGAAAGTTGGTCTGAACAGGAACACAAGTCTTTACTGGCTCTGCTGGAAGGACTTTGGTACAGTTCTGGACTTTTAATCAAAGCCTTTTGGTCTACTCTTGATATGTAAAATTATTTGCTTAACAGTTCCTCTTATCTGCATTGTGAAATACAAATACAACAAAGGACATAAAAGAAGGCAGTAATTAAAAGTGAGGTTTATATAAAAAGAACAGAAATGAAGAACCATGATTTTGCAATGCTGTATTCAAGAGCTACCCAATAGGATTGAATATAAAAAATTGAGTAGCAGGTTAAAATAATGTTCAGGTCAAGGTAAAGTATCTGATTAAAAGTTTGTATTTTTTTTAAAAAACAACCACATACATAGGTATAAGGAATAAATGCCTGGTAATAGTGTATGTTAAGATAATGTTAGATGTTTAAATGGGAAAATTTAACCACTATAAAAATTATAGTTACAAAATTAAATTTCATGGTGATTTCACAGATATGTTTTTAGGAAATAATAGGAAAGTAATTTGCTACTGCCTTCTTCCAGATTTTTTAAAATTTCAATTCTAATGAGATTTCCTGGTTGTTTCACATCAAAGTATTAACCAGGTCTGATCCTGATTACTCTTTTTTCAAAACTTGCTCTAAACAGAGCAATACAATATTTAACTTCATTCATAAAAATATAATTTCCAAATTACAATTTCCAAATTAATAGTTCCATTCTAATCTATACTGGTCAAACCTCACCTCAAGTATTATGTCCAATTCTGTCTCAGAAAAAATAAGAATGATAAGGGACTGAAAACCATGTCCTTTGAAGAAAAATGGGATGAACAAGTTATCGAAGATTATGAGTTCCGCTTACTGGATGTGTCCAAGACAACCCTAAATAGACATTTCTTAGGGAGTGGGGGTTAAGGTCAGAGAATATCAAGGTTAAAGTTGGACTCAGTCTAAACTGCTTCTGCTATCTCAATAATTCTATTGATTTTTAGTGAATAGATTAGAACATACAATATGAGAAGACGCTGAAAAAATATGAGAAAATAATAATTGTCAGAAAAAGATAGTAATGGCATATCCAAGGAGAAAGTATCCAACAGACAACTGAAGAAGCTACCTTAGAGGTGAAGCATTGGTTTAATCAGCAGAAGTGACACTAAAAGCAATGGGATTTGGAGAAACCATCTAAAGGACTGTGTTGCAAACAAAAAACAAAAAACAAGTGGTGAACAGATCGCTGAAGGATCTCAACAGGGGAAGAAGAAATAAGTGGAAATCTATGTTTATCTCTAGTAAAACTCAATTAATAAAAATATTCAGGAAAAAATAATAAATATGCTTATATTAGAGAAGGTCCCGGGTTCAATTCTCATCGTTTTACTGGGCTAAGAAAGGCTCATTTGAAGTCTTTGAAACAATATCCAAACAACAATTGAGTTGGATGACCCAAAAGTCCTATTACGTGTAAAGCAGCTGTCTCTCATCTTTCACCTCCTCAGAACTGATGAAACAGCATCAAGCCAAAAAAAATAAAAAGTGAGTTTCATTTACAAGTTACGAATTGTTTCAAATGGCTCCATTTCAATAAAAGGTCTTCTTTTTAAAGTACTTGCCTTCATACACAGTACTGTTTTGCTATGACCTTCAAGGGTTCGAAGGAGCAGTCCATTTCGGGCATCTCGCACACTAATTGTACAATCGTAGGATCCCACAATCAGTAATCGGCGTGCCCCTTCCTGAGCTGTAGCCAGGCAGCTAATTGCCCTAGGACCATGACACTCAAAAGTCTCAAGTTGTCGGTTGTTCTGGGGGGGGAGAAAATACAACCCAAACACAAGTTTTGGACACAATTATTTCCTTCCAGATCCAAGAGCATAAATCCTACTTCTAATTATATGAATGACTTCCCACAAATTCCAGATCCCCTTATAACTGGACTTGTAAAACAATGGTGTTTTTTACATTAATAAACAGTGTTGTTTACTTTTTATGGAGTGAATTTCTTTAAGATACACTCTGCTCATAGGAAATACTTAATTTAAATTTTGAAACAAAAATAATTCAAAGAAACAGAAAAGTATGGATGGACTCCTTTCACAGTAACTATTCCACCAGCAAATTTTAAACTTATGTCTGATTGTGCTTATGCATCAACTAACCTCTGACTGTGCCCAGATAAATCTTCCCCTTATTTCTTTATGCAAGTTGAACTTCAAATATTATTTGTCCTTTACAGCAGCCTTTCTTCTTGGAGATTAGCAATGTTTACATCTCTTATACTGACCTTTATATTAAAAGTGACCACATTTCCATTTGCAAGGCCAGCATAAAGGATCCTCCATCTACTGTGCAGGCAAAGCACACGCTCATCCAGTTTAAACTGATCAATAAGTTCTCTTGTCTATTAAGGGAAAAATGTAGGATTTACTAAACTCATAGTAAATAGCCTTAAGAAGCAGCTTGAACACAAGCTTTGAAAGTGAATTATTTAGGAAACTCTCTTGTTCATTGAGAAATCTAAACTACTATGTGTACTATAAAGGCAAAAGGAAAGTTTCATTTATATAGTAGTTTTAAGTTTCTCAACATACAACCGAACTGTTGCTTTAGGTGTAAGTCTGCTGCTGAAAACCACTGGAAGAATGAAAAACTGAATTCTAAATATATCTTTAACTCTGTGCTGCTTTAAAGTCTTTTGTTTAGTCTTCTGTTCTACAATGTAGAAGTAATGCACACAGTATTGCCCTGACTTCTGCTAAGAATTTTATCAATCTCAGATCAAGGAATGCATACAAATAATAAAAATATATACAAAAATTGGCTTAAACAATTGTTTAAATTGTTATCCAGGTATTATCACTTTGCATCAGTGAAAATGTTTTTATTTCTGGAAGCCACTTCGCATTTTTAGATGCTTAGAAGATGCTTTAGATCAGAGGTTTCCAAACTTGGCAACTTTAAGACTTGTGGACTTCAACTCCCAGAATTCTGGGACTTGAAGTCCACAAGTCTTAAAGTTGCCAAGTTTGGGGATCCCTGCTTTAGATGCACAGAGCTGAAGAAATATCGGACTCCAAAATGTCTCGGAAGTCTACCAGTGCTAATCCATCACAATTGGCATAGGGAGAAAGTGAACAAATTCAGAATCCAGAATTACAAAAGGCAATGCATTTTCCTCCTGGTTAATTAGTTGCATCAACAATTATCTCTACATTTACCTTGATGTTATAGCAGTTTATATTGTGATCACTGGAGCCAGAATAGAGTGCTGCATTTTTCCCTGTTGTCTGGATTACCAGGAGGCAGTTGACTTTGGAAGTGTGCCCTTCAAAGACACCCACACATTTCCTGTTCTATAAAAAAAATGAAATGTGGTCAGATCGTATTTAAATTGGGATGGATGACTTTTAAGAGGTAGAGATCACCCTTTCTGAGAGAAAGCAAGGACCACACACATGGGATTGGGGGGGTGTTTCTAGTTTTATTAAAATTATTTTGGGGCTTGCACCTCTGCTTCTGTATTTAACCCACCCACCCACCCCAAAAAAGCAGGAAGCCATCTCACCAATTCTTGGCACTTACAATAAAGAGGCAGCTCTTAGAGATATAAGCAATTTAAGGTGCAACTTTTTGCCAGTTTACTTACTTTTCCAGCAAAAAGCGCCCATAGAATAAAGTGGATTCACATTACGAACATGGTGTTTACATAATGGCCGCTCCAAAAAAAAAAAAAAAAAGGTTGTAAAATTAAGCCCAGTCACTTAGTCACTTACTAACAACTGCAGTGACTTATGATCAATTTTAGGCTCAACTACAATTGTTAGTTGAGGTCTACTTGAGGGCTATACTTACAAATAAGCATAGCCCCAAACTACCTGCCTAATATTGTCTTCTAGCAAGTTCCACCATTCCTTCAAGAGTTGCAACTTTATATGAACTTAAGCTCTGTAAGAAAACTTTTGTCACCATTTTTTCACGAAGCAGCATGCATATCTCTGCATAAACCTAGGAACAAGAAGCTACTTCTTTTATTGTTTTGAATTATTTTGTATTTCCATCACTGGTTTCTTTTCTTAAGAGAGAAGTATCATATGGCATTCACTAGATTTGATTAATAGCTTCCAAATATTAATTTCTAAAACAGAGTTCTATAAGTATTTTAAAGTTTCCTTCATCTCTCCCCACAAAACTGAATAGGTTTCAGTTTCAACTGAACAGATCAGTAGTGGGATTCAAATTTTTTTACTACCAGTTCTGTGGGTATGGCACACAGTTCTGATGGGCTTGGCTTGGCTTGGTGGGCATGGCAGGGGAAGGATACTGTAAAATCTCCATTCCCTCCCCACCCCACTAACCTGCTTTCCAGCTCAGTTCTCCTGTGTCCTCAGCAAAAGAAAAACCAGCCAATCAGCTGGGACTCAGGAGGCAGAGAATAGATGGGGGTGGGGCCAGTCAGAGGTGGTATTTGCCGGTTCTCCGAATACTCAAAATTTCTGCTACCGGTTCTCTAGAACTGGTCAGAACCCGCTGAATACCACCTCTGGAACAGATGCAGTTATCCCAAGGCTGTTAAAAGTTGCAGTCTAAAAAATATTGAGGTGTCTACTTTTCCACTTTTTCTAATTATTTAATTTTTAATAGCCCCAAGACTTTCTTTGGGTCAAAGAGGTCACAATCCAACTGCAACTTCTTCAGCAGCTGTACTTACCACTAAGTTATACGCACGGACAGTTTTGTCTGCTGAGCAGGTATACAACACATTCCCAAAAATCTGAATGGCATTCACTGAAGCTGAATGCCCCTCAAATGTCCCTTCTGTGGGATCCTCATCTTCACCTGGCTCTGAAGACACTTCTGGCAAATACAAATCAAAGCTTCCAATTAAACATTTTGTTCATAAAAGTGCACTTAGTCTTCTATAGTATTGGGAATGGTTAATGGCTCCCCTTTGCTTTCCCACCCAACCATTTCTTTTTCTTTGTACCCATTACCCAGTGCAGCATAGTGCTGTCCTCAACCTCTCTTCAACATGTGCAAAGGCTACTAGCCTTCCATGCCACTTCTCCCAACACATAATAATCCTCCGAGGTCTGATCAGTCTCCCTTAATCTAACCCTTCCACTGAGCAACAGCTCAAATTTGTTTTGACCCTATTAATTGAAAGAGTTGAGAAAAGGAACTAAATTGCAATTTGTCAAGGAAGAAATACAGTACAAAAAGGTACCAACTTGAATAGATACAATTTGGAACCATACAGAAAAAGCTTACTGTCACCAAAGGAGAATATTAAACATGAGGGAAAAGAAATGGAAATTGATTGCATCACCGGAAGAGTAACACTAACGTTCTCCAAATACATTCAAATATATAAGTATAGCACCAAAATGATTAGCTTTGAACAATACTTTATTGTCATCTAGTCAAAAAATTTACATTAAAGCTCCTCAAAAGTTTACTAAAGTGCAACTCAAATTAAAAGTTGGTTCCAAATGATTAAATTCCTTAAATCAAAATGCATCTCAAAGTAGTCTTCGAGTTCCTTCTTCATACAGAGTAGATACAAAGAAATACAGAAAGAAAAAATAAATAATTTACTGGCTAGAAGAAAGAAAGAAAAATTAATTTTCACCAAGCAGATCAAAGGGCAAGCAAGTGATATAAGAAACCTCGAGTCAGTCTCAGGAAAAAAAAAAATAGCTTGGGTATTTTGGAAATTTCAGAATATTTTAAAGAGTATAATTAAAGCAGTATGAAGCAACGGAATTCCAAGAAACTACAGCTCATTTCTCCTCCAAAAGATCTTATACTTATTTTGCTGTTAAGAAAATCAATATGCAGACAGATGTACCTGATGAGGTTTTTGATCCTCGTAATGACAATATAGGTGTCTGAGTCTCAGCCACACTATAGAAGAAAGAGAATGCCACTGGTAATTTAAGTAGTTTAGAAGGAAAAAACACCATTACAAACCTAACATTACATTAGAATCTTCCTGGAAAAATATTCTATGAAAGAGGAGCAAGTCTTTCTACAGAAACTACAATGAAACTTTTCTCAAACTTTATATGAGATAGGATTTTTGTCAGAAATGGTTAGCTAAATATGGTTCAGTATGTCAAATTTAATGTAATTGTTTTCTAAATGAGTGGTCGCGAACCAGTGGGCCGGGGACCACTGGTGGTCTGCAAAAAAAAATTGGTGGTTTACAGAGAAATATCACCCCCAAAGTACCCCCCAAAGCAATTAATCCAGGCTGTGCGGGAACACAAGGCTGCACTGCGCACATGGCCCACGGGAACACAAGGCTTGTGTTGCTTGCATTGCAAACAACATGAGGTAGTGAGGGGAGGGGGGGAAAGGGCGGAGGGGGGGAACTTGCCTCACCCACCCCATGCGCCTTGCCTGGCAACCAAGCTGCTTCTTTCCACTTCTTTCTTCTTCGGCTTTTGGCTGCATGCAAGGAAAGCAGCAAAAGTCTTTCTTTCTCTCCCCCAACTCTGCCAGAATTGAGTCTTTGGGAACCTGCAAGGCCTCCTGCTTCAAGAGGCTGCACCGGCACGACAAGTCTCACAAAGACTCATTTCTGGCAGAGTTTGGGAGAGAGAAAGAAAGACTGCTGCTTCTGCTGCTTTCCTTGCATGAAGCCAAGTCTCTCTCTCTCTCTCACCCCTCTGAGAACAGAGCTGGAGAAGGTATCCTGCGATCCCAAATAAAGAATAATTGATCAGTAGGAAAACAGGTGGGGAATTTTCCACAGACTTTTTTTGGTGATTTTCCCAGGGTCTCTGGTCAACAGGATTTAAAATTATGAGTTTGGTGGTCCCTGAGGTCCAAAAGGTTGGCCGCCCCTGCTCTAAACCATTTCTCAGCTAAAGGATTCCTTGAATATTCCTTTAGAATTTCTAAAGGATTTATAAATGTTAAGAACACCAATTATATTGCCCCTAAGAATCCATAAGCACTAATATTTTACTAACCAGATTAAAAGCCATTACAATGCAGACAACATATAGTACACATATAGTTTTCAGCTCACCTTCTACCAATACCATCTTTATAGTTTACTCCAATTTCACTAGTAGAGCTCACTTCATTGTAGCCCGACCGCGATGACTCTCTCAAAAGTTTCTCTGTGGAGCTCAAGGTATCTCTCTTAGAAGGGCTGTCTGGTTTCTCTCTTTCTGATTCTGAAGAGTTGATGGCCACCACTTCCAGAGGAGATTTAGGGACTTCCACAAATTCAAGGGATGTGTCACTGTCATTCTCCTCATTCTTCCTCTTTCTTTCCTGAGCAGCCACACTATCCACTTGCTTTGGAGGGATGGATGTTGTTACTTTTCCCCCCTTAGGTATCTTTACAGTCTTTACTTTCCTAATTGGTTTTGAATCACACACGTCTTGTTCTGTATCACTGTTCTCAGGAACACGGGCTGCTCGGAGTGCTTTCTTTTTTTTCAACTTTTTCTTCTTGCTTACTTTGAATTCCATGGAGACCATGGTAGAGAAAGCCATCTGCTCAGGCTGTTCAGTTGGCTGCTTATTATTTTCATTTGCAGCAAGTTCAGAAGTACATGACTGGCTTTCAAATGAGCCAGTACATGGTCCAGATATGGTATTGCCCACTGGACTTATCTTGCCTTGGGTTTTCACTGAAGATACTGATCCTGAATTAGTAGGGGAAGAATGGCCAGATAACCTTGTCCCCATCATATTTGGAATAGATTTCTGAATATCTTGATTTGCTTTTTGGAAATCAATAAGTTCTGACAATGACATACTAGCAGTGATAACTGGATACAGTGAAGGCTGTTGACTTGTATTTCCTGAAGAAAGAAGATGGAATATTTCTTTTCACCTAATTGAACAATTAACTGTTATACAACGTGCTTCATTATATATAATGTTTTGTGACAAATCAATAATCAATTCAAGCATTTAATCAGGATATTATTTCATACTCTGGGCCTAATATTAAATTGGCTCCAACTCCTGTAAATAGTATTGAGGCAAGTCATTTCTCCTGTCATGACTTCTGCATCTATACAATATAGATAGCAATGAAACCCTCTGGAAAATTGTTCTCAAATTAACATTTAGCTAAAATTGGAATAGAAGTAAGACATAATTAAGCCTGGGAAACCACAACCTTAGTACAACATTGAAAGGTATCCAAGCTGTGAAATTCTCAGGAGGAAGACATAAATGCAATACCAACCTATGAGTGAACTGGGCTCTGACACATTTATTTAATGAAGTATTCAAATAAATAGTATCTCTGAGGAAAAAAATTACTTCAACTACAGTAAATAATTGGGAATTGTTCTCTCCTTCATTCACACATTAAGTCATTAATAAAAAGTCACAGACTGGTTAAAGCATCACAACTGTTGTCATGAATTTACTTCTCTACCACTTCTGCATAGTGTATATGCTGAACTTACTAAAGATTAGAGTTGCTCACTAAGTAGCCCAGCAGGAGAGAAGGATCGATATACCTTAGTTTTCATCCAAAATTAAGACTCCGTAATCGCAATGAATTGGGTGGGGGGGGAGGGAGAGAGAGAGGGAGAGAAAGAGGGATCAACTTATTTTAATGTACAGTAAACCAACATACTATCTTGCAAATGAAGCTCTGCTTGGGGGAAACGTGGAGTATTCTGTTCAAGAACATTCATGAAATCTTCTCTAAGCTTTGGAGACACAGCTTCCTGCTTGATTTGTATGGAAGAATCGGGGACTGTGATGGGGGCAACGTCACCAGCAGTCTGGAATGTAGATTCAGCCTTTTCTTGGACAGGGGCTGCCGAAGGAGGAGGGATTTGTGCAGAGATAGGTGGAACAGCATCCAGAAGAGGAGCAAGAAGACCTGCATTAGTAGTAGGATCCTGTATCAAATGGACTTTGCCAGGGCTTTTTTCACTTGAGCTGCTGTGATGTGGCTGTTGCGATTGCAATTGATCCGAAGGCTCGTAAGTTTCTAAGAAGGGAGCAACATATTCCACATTAAAATATGCTTTTTAAAAATAAAGAATATTATGTGGCACAAGTTCTGTCTTGGTGTTTTCCAAACTCACTGGCACTGATGGGTAATTGGGTAATGAAACGTCTGTAAAAAAAGAACGAAGTTCAGGGACCACCAAGGATCCCTGAGCTACAAATATTCTCCTTCATACACTTGACTTGTCCAGGAAGAACATTCCCCACCTGCTTCCTTTCGTCTTCTAATAATTCACATAAAAGCTGAGAGTGCTGTGGGATCAAGAGCGAGTCCTTTTTTTTTTTTAAATTCTGCACTGAAAAAAATTCTGTACTGTTCTGAAAAATGGAAAAAATGAACTTTTGTACTGCAGAGATGTCAACAACCAAGATACCACAGAAAATATTCCCTACTGACAAAACTCTCAATGTTAAAAGATGAAATTACACCAGCACTATAATTGTTAGGTTATAAAATTGATGGAAATCTACAGAAATCTGGCAAGTCAAAGATGGCGTTCTAACCAAACTATATCCACAAATCGAAAGAACAACAAAATGGTCAAAATATTTTAAAAGTCTACATAACAATTCCAAAGAAAGAAAACTTAACAATGTGTGCAATCCATAGCATATATCCTTAATTTCACATCCTAGCACCGTGATGGCGAACCTATGGCACGTGTGCCATAAGTGGCACGCAGAGCCACTTCTGCCAGCACGTGAGGTCGCCTAGAAGAGTCTCTCTGTGCATGTGCGTGCGTCCCCGCCAGCCAGCTGATTGTCAGGTATCTGTCGCGCTTGCGTGAGGGGAGACACGCATGTGGTAGGCATGCGAGGGAGTTGCACGCACATGTGTAGAGGTGTGCGGTGGGGGGGGTCGCATGCGCATGCACAGAGGTGTGCGCACACATGTGCACTTTTTGCACGCAAGGTTAGCCATCACTGGAAAAGGTTAGCCATCACTGTCCTAGTAAAATAATGCTTAGGATCACCCAACATAGATTAAAAAAGAAGATGCCAGGAGCTGGATTTAGAAATCTGAGTAATTAAGAAAACCAAAGAATTCCCCAAATAAGTAAATATGTACTTCGCTGACTACAAAAAAGACTTTTGATTGCTGAGACCCTATCAAGCTGTCAAATGTACTGAGGAAACTGGAAATCGGAGAACATCTCAGTTTCCTGATCTATATACCAGGCCAAAAGCCAAGATCCAAATGGAACACAGCTCCAAGTCAGCAAAGTTACCTTGTAACCCCTGTAGGATCTGGATCCTCTGGGTCCTCAGAGATCCCATTTCTACTGCTATCTAGAAAATAAAAGAGATTTAAATAAGGACCAGCAAATAACATCCTTCTGAAATTGTGGAAACCAAAGCGAATAGATTCCAACCTGCTGTTTCAATACAAGTAATCGCTGGACTTCAATATAAGCTGCTTGCAGAGCTGCTCGAGCCTGCAGGAGGCTTTCGTCTACGCACGGTAATGATTTGCTTAATTCTTCCTCTCTCAGGGAAATCACCAACAACTGATCCACCTGAGAACGCTCTGAAAAAGAGGATGTTGTAAAACACAATGGAGGCGCATGTCATTTGGGCAAACATTTAGAAAACGATTGTGTATGTCACCTGTTCGAGCTCCATCCTAAACCTTATCAGTTTCGGGAACACCTTTTTCTTATGCATTCTGCAGAGCGAATACAGGTCGTCCTCGACGTATGACCACAATTGAGCCCAACATTTATGTTGCTAAGTGAGAAATTTGTTAAGTGAGTTTTGTCCCAGTTTACAACATTTCTCATCACATTTTTTTTAACAGTGAATCAATGCAGTTTCTTAAATTAGTCACACGGTTGTCAATTGAGCATGGTTTTCCCCATCGACTTTGCTTGTCAGAAGGTCTCAAAGGGGGATCGTGCGGTCCTGAGACACTGCAACGGTCATAAATGTGAGTTGCCAAGCATCCAAATGTAAATTACATGGGGATGCTGCAATGGTCATAAGTGTGAAAAATGGTCATAGGTCATTTGTTTTCAGTGCCATTGTAACTTCGAACAGTCACCTAAACAAACTGTTGTAAATTGAGGACTACCTGTATGTTGTATGAGCTTACTGAAATCATGAAAGAACATGAAGACAACTAAACTTCTGTCTCCACAGGGAATACAATTATTACCATACACAAAATTCCTAAAATATAAATTTAAGACGATAATGAGATTTTTAAAAAGTTTATTTTATTTTATTGTATAATATATCCATATCAATGCGTGAACAGTGTGGCACCTGGGCGTCATACATTTTGGGACAAATAAAAATAGTGCTATCAATCATACTTGTTACATTCCTCAGGCTTATGTAGCTCTAGTGTTGATACAAATATTTGAATTAAATTATAGGCTTTCATTATTTAATTATTCAATGTTTCAATACGTTATTCCAATGCCAAACACATATTGTTTATCACAATAATGAAATGTTAATTGACTGCAATCACCCACCTTTTTTTCCTTTGATCTTCCTTCTTTTAGTCTTTCTTTCTAAACTTGGGATTTCAGGACAGGAGCCCTCCTAGAAATTAAGATGAACATTTCTAGTTAGTTTAAGCCATGGTACTTTAAGGCTTTGCAAATCATGTTCAGAAAAAATAGTAATTTTTTTCAGTGAGAATGATTTCAAGTGAAATAATCAAACCAGTGAACTTAAATTATGCAGGCATACTTTTATTGCGACCTCAGTTTAATCCACAGGCAATATAATGAAACAAATGTAACCAAGACCCTGCATTGATTTTTCATTACTGATACCATCCTAGCAAGAACTTAGAAAAGATAAAACATATAACAGATAATCAGAGTTGGAAGGGACCTTATAGGTCATCTAGTTCAACCCCACACACACACAAGCAGGAGACCCTACACCATTACTGACAAATGACAGTCCAATCTCTTCTTGAAGGTCTCAAGTGATGGCACTTGAACATTAGCTTGAAAGTGATAAAAGACAGAAAAGACAGTACAATATTTTTATGACCCAAATAAGCACCCACATAAATATCCAGTATATCCCTGATTTTGCAATTTGGATTTCAACTCCTACAGTCTTTCATTCAACATGGTAATTGATTGTGCTTACTGGGGAATTAGGGAAGGTAAAACTATATACTTTCATGAGATTGGGAAAGGCTGCTTTAGATTAAAGTAACTATCATAATTAGATAAAGTCTCTTTAGATAAACATGCTGAGATGGGATTCTACATTAAATGATTCTTTTACCAAAGTATTATTACGCTTATGGATGTTTTTCATATGCTGGTTCATGAATTCAGTGACAACAAATAAAATCAAATCACTTCTAGTAGCATACAGAGAACTTACTCCTGTTGCTCTTCTTTTCTTTCTCATTCCTTGGCTATCATTCTGCTCATTGCTTGATGTATAGCTGCTATCAGTAGCTGCATCCAGAGTGCCGATGTCTACAAGGCCTGAAACCAGGGTGGAATGTTCTTCTGCACTCTCCAATGTTCCTTTGTTTACAGATGGATGAACGATAGAGTCAAGGTTTCTCTGGACTTCGCTTGTACTAAAGATTGGGATATCTGGGGTAGTCTTGAGGTTGAGTTTCCTTTCACTTGAAGTTAAATCAATTCTGTCGCTCTTGAATGGGGAGGAAGGAAGAGAAGATGACTCCTGTTTTACAGTAACCACAGTATCTTCTAACATCTCAATTCTGCTTGTGATATCCTCAGAGTTGGCAACTGAACCAGATTTTTTCAGCTTGTCTTCTTTACTTGTGCCTTGATTATTAAAGAAACTGTAAATGGAGGCTGTCTTATCGACAGCCACACTGCTTTCCGAGAGGCTACGTTTCCTAACTGTTCCTGGGGAACCTATAGATATCCCTTCCCACTGGAATCCTTCAAGACTGGTGAGGTCAACGTCTTCATCCAACTCAAGGCCTTGTTCATTCTGGATAAGCGGAACCATCTCAATGCCAAACCTTAAAACACAATCATGATACATATATGAGTGAAACATGTTTTTTAAAAAGACACAACTACTTCTTTCAACTAGGTAATTTGTCTAATATCAAAAGGTAAGGAGAGCTAAGTGTGGGGAAATCCTGGTTGTAGGACTAGATGGTGGAATTAGAAAGGCATTCTAGAAGATGTCAATGGCAATCTACTTCCTACTGCTGTTCAGAAAACTATAGGGAATACAGCTGGATTTGAGGGCATCTTTAAATTTAAATTTTATCTACAAATACTTCAGCAACATTACTGGGTTTCTCTAACTATGGAGTTCGATTATTTTATCTTTTACAAACCATTAACTGAACTTACCATAAAATCAAGTTAATATTTTTAGCCACTGTTAGATGAACAAAATATTGACCAGATTCACACATCATTGGAAGCCATAATGTGGAATATGTCTAAGGAGATTCTCAATCATCCAGGTCACAGTTGTCCCAAAGGTGCATTTCAAAAAGAAACTGGATTTTCTTGGGTTTTTTCCCTTGAAAATGTTTTACTTCTCATCCAGGAACTTTTCAGTTCTGGCTAAATGGTGGGGAATGGAAGGGTTTTATATTACATTATATATATGAAGACCACTGGTTTGAGAAGGCTCAAAGAGCCCATCAATATTAAAACTGAATAGCCCTCTCTTAATAGAGGGGGAGGGGTATGACACCACTTATCCCATCTACAACACAGTCCCATCAGCAGTCCCACACCCATTTGCACTGATTCAGGTGACCCTAAGGGTACAGATAAACCCCCAAGTGGCCTCAATGGCTCTCAAGGAGCTAAAGGCCAGATGACCGCTAAGGAATATAAATCGTTCCATTCTCCATTGAAAAAGCTTTTGGATGAGAAGAGAAACGCTTTCAAGGTAAAAAACCAAGAAAGTCCAGTTGCCTTTGGAAAAAAAAACTTTGGCATAACCTAGATTAGTGCAACTTCCATTTACTCAAGAGCTTTGTAAGGCTCATTGAAGGCTGTCCTCCAAAATGTGGCTGGTGCTAGGCCCATTTTGAGAGGATTTTTTAAAAGGGGAAAAGCAAACAACCCTTTCTAGGATTATATATGAACCAATGTTACTGAAGATTTACCAGTTAAGAGTTTTTCATTAGATTTAATTTCATGTAAGAAGCTTGCATATAAATTATCTAAACCCTATCTTGTATCTGTATGTTGATGAGCTAACAGATTTTCAATATAAGTGTAAAATAGCAGCTTAATCTTTGCCGAAATGGGTGGGAGGGCAGAGATTAAAAACTTTTAATCAATTTTACATAATTACAATACAATATGAGCAAAAGAATGTACATTATTGAAATCTTAAATACTAAAATCCTATTCAAAAAGCAGTTAATCTTGTTCAATAGGTTGTCTATGTGCTGATTTAAATGTAAGGATATCTTTTGCAATAAGAATACTGATCTTAATGTTCATTTAATTGGTGAATCAAACTAAAGGGAAGGCAGAAAAACCTCAGTGTAATTTTGGAAAGTATCAAGTATAACTATCTATTATTAAAATAAACATATTTCTTATTCCCAGGCTCATAATCCAGTTACATAAAAGTTTCTTTAAATATCCCCTGGATTTTAGGAAATAAATCCTAAGGTTATTTTTTACAATTTTGTACTCAATTCGATGTTAATTGCACATACTACATTGGGGTAGTCACTTTTACACCTTTAGAACTTTCCTGTGATATTTAGTAAGTATAATTTATTATTTTTGTTAATTGTATAATATTGTTAGTAATTCCAGATACAAATACATAAATACATTTATTCAATGAATTTTTAGTTTGTGTGTTTTCTCCTGAAAGATACCACCCCCCAATACACACACAATTCAGACAAGCGATAAAATAACATCCTTGGTAAGATTACAAACCTTGGTAAACCTTTGCCTTGTTCTTGTTTTTTCTTTGACACCTGCTGAATAACCTGTTCCCAGTTTACACTTCTACGAGACACACTGATGATCTGCCTCAAAGTAGGTTTCAGTCCAGATTCTTTTTCTGTCTCATTCTTCCGGTGACCACTCACATTTCGAATGCGCCGTGCGTTATTGAGATTTGGCTCAGGCAAATGAGAGCTAATTTTATTTTTTAAGCTAGTGCGCCATGTCAGGTCTCTTTGGAGAGAAGCTGGAAACCCAAGTTTACTCAATTCAGGAAGAAGAGGGCCTGTAGTACCTTTCAGCAGCTCGTGATTCGAATGATCCCCTTCATCTTCTTTTTCAACGGCATCATTTGATTTTGTAATATCTTCATCCCCATTTTGTTCCAGAGTTGTTTTCAACTCAATATCTAACTCACAGGGATAGTTTGACAAAGAGTCTGGGGTCTCCTTTCGGAGTTCAATGTGTTTTTTATTAGCACCATTCAATTCATCTAAACAGTTATCATTTTTAACAGCAATGTGATCAAGGTCAGCAAGGCCAAAAGAGGAGTAAGAATTTGAGGGAGTATTTATGCTTCCTGGTTTATTTTCATTGTTTGTGTTCTCTATTCCTTTGGTCTGGACTTCGTGTATCTTCAAATCATGTGAAGAGACTTCAGTTTTCTGTTCTTCTTTCCAATCACTCTGAGCATCTCCACTGGAGCTTGACCTGGACTTCTGAAAAGAATAACTATGCTGGGGTTCATCTTTGGCCTTTTCTAATGCTTTGTTTAAGCTTTCATTGCTGTTAAATAGAGGTGTGTTCCCTTTTAAACTGCTATAGTTACATGAATTATTGTTCAGCTTGGATTTATTCAAGGAATTGCTAATCTCTGGACTCAGTTGACTTTGGACTTCCCCAGAAGATGAGGAAACATGGGCATTTTTCAAGAGACCCTTTGAACTTCTTCTAGGAGAGGATATAATAACTGGAATAGCTAGAAGGGGGGACTTCAAGGAGGGCATCTTTCTATTTTTGCTTTCAGATTTACTTGACTTGTTCTCACTTGTGCAGGCCACTGGCACTTTGCATGGTGCAACTTTAGGGGATGCCTTACTATTGGTTGAAGATATTGAATAACTTTCTCGTTTTCTCACTTTAGGGTTGCTGGTTTTAGGATCTGCTGTTTCTGAAGAAAGACGAGACAATGCTTTCTCTGATGTTTTAGCTACATCTTCAGACAGTGGCTGCTGCTCTACAGTTTTCTGGGAAGGATAAGGAGCCCATCGACTAGTCTTTTCTCGAGAAGGACTACTGGACTTTCTACTGACTTTGGAATTCTTACTCTGGGAGTGCTCAGAAAAACTAAAATTAAGCAATTGATCTGAAGGTAGCTGGTCACTTGTGAAATCTAACAAGCAGTCAGGATTGCCATTTTTATGATCAAGACCGGTATAATTTTCCACACCTTTCTGCCATTGCCATGTGCAATTTTCACTGCTGTATTTATCCTGTACACTATTTATTTTTAACCAGGAAGTATCCATGTTGTCTACCTGAGAACTAATGTTAACAGCTCTATTTCTTCCAGTGTTCCATCCATTTCCATTTTGTTGAGCAGATTTCCAGTGCCCCCCTACATTTTTGGATTGCCAGTTGGAAAATACATTATTTGCTTCAGAACTCCAATTGGAATTTCTTCCTCTATCATGATGATGCCAATCGGACGTTGCACCTCTATCCTTCTGATGCCAAATACCTCCAGCGTTTCCATAGTTATGATATCGACTTGGAGGTCCTCTGGAAGCATTTTGATGCCATCCAAGTTGTTCTCTTTGGCTGCTGAGATGTCTGTTTGAGTTAGTAGAATTCCTTGAAGGGTGGATGGATTTTCCTTGCTTGGAATTTAAGAAACTATCCTTTTCCCAGTTCCAGTCCCTCTGTGATGGTCCATGATGCCTCCTTGATGTTGTTTCATAACTATCTTGATAAGAGAGCCTGTCATTTTGTCGCCTTCGCAATCTCCTATCATCACCTTCTGCTTCACGGTTTATATGACAAAATTCACTTGTCCTAACAAAGACATAAACATTTACATTTAATGATTAAAGACACAAATATTTACATCTAATGATTTAATAATCAAAATAACAAAAATTTGTTAAAACTGCAAAATTCTGGTTTAAATCCAATTCTATGTTTTTAATCCAGTTCTACATTTTTGTTAGTTTCTTTAATCAACATTGTCAAATAGCAGCTTCTTCTAAGGAAGTAAAGATCAAAGTTCAAATGAAAGTCAACTTGAAATTACCTTTTACTTTCAAGTGGGACAAACACTTAAAGCAACATTCCATATATACATCACCCTTTACTACTATTATTATTTTTACCTCAGCATATCAAATAATATATTATGGAAATTATTTCCTTAGTCAAAAATTCAGAAAAACAATTCAGAAAAAGATATTGTGAATCTTTAAGGGAGATACTTCCTCTATTTCCCATTTCTAACATATTGGTTAACTGAAAACGATTCTTGAAGTACACAATAATTAGACCTACACAAAAGTACTTAGATCTGAAATAACTCAAAACAAACCCAATTCAGTTCTAACCAAGAACAGCATTACATATAGCTTTCCTTAGCTTCCAACTACTGCAATGGGTACTGCATAGATCATGGGTTGTCACAGGACAGAGGCTCCTCCAGAAAGGTTTATCATATGACTATGTAATACTGTTCTTGGTTAGAACTGAACTGGCTTCATTTCAATGGTGGGATTCAAAAAAATTTACTACCGGTTTTGTGGGAGTGACTTGATGAGCGTGGCTTGGCTTGGTGGGCATGGCTTGGTGGAAGTGGCAGGGAAAGGTTACTGCTAAATCCCATTCCCTCCCCACCCCACTAACCTGTTTTCCAGCTCCATTCTCCTGTGCAGGGCAACAAAAGAAGACCCAGCCGATCAGCTGGGACTTGGGAGGCAGAGAATGGAAGGGGGCGGGGCCAACCAGAGGTGGTATTTGCTGTTTTTTCCGAACTACTCAAAATTTCCGCTACGGTTCTCCAGAACTGGTCAGAACTTGCTGAATATGCCACCTCTGCTTCATTTTGAGTTATTTCAAAAGAAGTGAAATGTCAGAGAAATATACTGTTTTAAAAAATTAACATGATTTTTTCTCTTTCTCTTTCTCTTATAGCCTACTGGAGATGTAAGAGAAAGAAAAATTTCACACTATAACATCTGACAATTTCTGTGCATGGGCATGTTGAAGGTTTTGAGTTCCATTTCCTTTTTTAACTTTGAGAAGACTCCTTAGCAATTCCATAAATAGGAGTCAATTAACTGTGGATCATCAAGATTTCAAGAAGATCACTAGATCAAAGGTCAAAAAAATTGTAGCTCAGTAACGTAATGCTAAGTTAATTCTTTTCTCATTTCCCACATTTAATTCTATCAGGATAATTCTGGCACGTTTAACAGAAACCAGCTAGGTTTAGTGCTCTGAATGCTAAAATGAAATGTAACATATCCAAAAAAGTCCATCAAGGTTATTAAAGACATAGACAATCACAACTGGCAGGAGCCCAAATCCTCCTGATTCGATGACTGGGGAAAAGCAGGCAGGGTCAGCATTATCCATATCTTTGGGGGACAAGCACAGCAACAGAAAAGGCACCTTTTCTATTAGAATTACTTAAAAGTTGTCAGATCTTATTGGAGGTGCAGAGCTTTTCCCCAAGGCAATTTGAGAGGGTGGCTATGTAAATAGTGTAAATAAATAAATGAATAATACTGATAGACCTTTTGAGTTGATCACGACTGAATAGGGGAAACCTTTATTAAAGTTTAATAGTTTTCTGTATAAGTGGAAGATACCAATGCTGAAATTCACTTAGTCAGATACACAATAGATTTTTCAGTTTCATAGAAAAGAAGGAAGGATCACACTTTGAAGTAGGGGAGAATGGACAGAATTGGTGACCACATAAACAATTTTTTTCTACCACGCAAAAGACTACAGATATGCAACTTAACCAAAATAAATACATGGTCTTTAAATTGCACATTACTAAAAGTAGTGAAACAAAAGCCGTGAATCAATTTTGGCAAATTGTCTGAAAGGATGTTTTCTGGCACTGTCAATGGTAAAGTGCTGAAAACGGTCCCATTGTCCTGAACATTTGGCACAGCAATTTTGAGAGCCTTCCTAGGCTTTGCTTAAATACCAGCAACGGTGGAATTCAGTGCTTGTACTTTCATGCGCATACAATCTGGGAAAGCCTGCAAAGCAGCTGCACCAGACACAGGGGAACACATATCTGCCTCAATCTTTCGCGAAGCAGTGCCTCACTCGTTGGCTTGCTGCCACTGAAACATCACTCTGAATGAGTTGCCCTGCTCTTCTCTTCCAAAGACTGAAATATGATACATTCTTTTACAGTGAATCCTAAAAAAAACCCATATGCTAGAGTGAAAGAGATTGATTAGAAATGCATTTATATCTTGAAACACATGATGAATTTAACTCAAATATAAATATATCTATATCTCCAGATATATCCAGTTTTGTAGTTTCAGGTTTTGTATATACATAAAAACTAAGGGTGAAGCCTCCACATTTAAGCCAAAAGCATAGCATGCTTTCAATTTATTTTGTATGATATAATAAAAAAATAGGTTATAAATGTGGCAGAATTAGTTACTGTGACCTGGACAAAAGTTTGTAAAGTGTAACAGGCATGACTGGAGAGTATATTTATAGAAGAATCTTAATACCCATATTAGGTATGTTTAAATGTAAGTGGCAAAAAATAATTCCACAATTATTTCATGCAGAGAAAGCTATATCAATAGTAGTTAGGTTTAAGTGCTAATTCAGAAAGCATTATTCCAAAACCCAAACACTTTTAAATTATAAACTTCAAATAGCAAGTTAGTCAGTTATTGGAATTCTCCCAGCTACATGCAACTCGAGACTGCACAGAAAACACCCCTGCACTTTCAAAAGCATTTTCTTTTGTTCAAAGAATCAATAAAGAACTTCATAAAGTGCAAATTAATGAAACGTGAAAAGACTCACCAGTTTTGTTCATTTCTTTGCTGTATTAATTGGATAAGTTCCTTGTCAAAGTATTCTTCATCGGTCTTTTCTTTCTCTTCCTCGGCATCGTGGGCTTCAACGCCGTCTTTGTGCAGCTGGCTGGAGATGTGCTTGGCATATGCTGACAAGCCCACCACAGTCACCCTACACACTTGGCACTCATGATTGCTGTCCCTGGGGAAAGAAGGAGAAGGTGGGCACTCAATTCTTCCCACAGGCATGGCAAACAATGCTGATCTTAATTCAGTTTCCTCTGAACGAACATGCCTCGGTCAATGAGACACAAGAGCTGGTAATTTAGGTCGAAGTTAAAAAGCAATTAAACCTGTTGCTTTCTAAGCTTTGTCTTTTGAATTCACTTGGCTGTTTCTTGGTGAATTTCAGATTTTTTTCCAACAATCAAGAGGTAAAAAACTTGATAATAAACAAGGGGTCATCTGGGATTCTTCTTGAATTGCTGTACTCAAAATCTTGTGAAAGGAAACATAGTGGAGCAGGGGGCTTGGAGAGCTAGTTGAAGCCGCTCTAAAGCACCTCCATGGTGCCAGCTGCACTGGGGAACCCAGTGTCAGAGTCCAGAATTAAGCTCTGTCTCAGCTTTCCTCAGCAGAGGAGGGGAAAACTTCAGCAGCCAATCTTAACACAGTGAAATCTAATCCAGGACAACTGGCACAGTGGCCTGGAATTCAAAGACTGCAAGGGAGTCTCCAATTCACTGTACTTTATTTGGTTTCAGAAAATGCAAGTTGTCCATTCTCTACTTGGTGAGGATTAGGCTAAAGGCACAAAATTATTTCAGCTGGAGGGAACAGACAGCTGTCAGACAAGTGGCCAACAAATAAAATCTTTACATATTTAGTTTCTAGTCTTGGAAGCTTCCAGGGAAAGAAACAACACTGAAAGCCTTAAAATGCTTTGAAGAGAGGATAGTTGTCATTGCCAAAATAGGGAAGAAGCCCCTGTAACTTATTAAAATTAAACCTGTTTTTAACTTTTATTTTTTAAGGTTGCAATTTTCCAAAAGTTTGTGAGATTTTGTGACCTCATATGAAAATGCCAAAATGATTATTCTTCAGCAAGAGTTAGATGGTTTGAAAGGTTTAAAGGAATTTGGCAAGTGGACCCAAGCCATCACAAAAACTCATGAAATAACATCAAAGGCCTGAAAATCTACTCCCCAAAATAATAATAATTTAAAAAATGAATAGCAAAATTAGTGCCTTTTGTGACTATGATCTGCAATAGTTTTACATATTGACAGTCCACAATTCCATATATTCATATATGATACATAATAGGCAGAAGGGCAGTGTAGTAGCAATAGAGGTCCTGTAGGGGGTGCAAACAGCACACTGCTGTGCCTCAACACCTATATGGGCCTCAAATACCCACATGATCTCACTTAGCTGAGTTGTTCCTGGCTTGTACATGATCTCGATCTGCTAACATCATCACTTCCTTACTTGTATATTCTTAAGGATTGGTGGGGGAATGCACCAATCCAGATGCTGTTTCTATATTACCTTTTCCTGCTTATAAAAGCTGTATAAAAGGCAATAAACGCTGCCCAGACAGTCAGACATCTTGGTACCCTACAAAATGACTGGTCTTTGAACTCCATCAGGGTAGTACAATCTTTGGAGATAAATTGATGGCTTACTGCATTGTGAATTGGAGCTCTGGAATCTCATTTCCATTTCCAAATGAAAAAGAATAAAATGAAATTTTCAGAATTCCAAATTTAAAACCCACTAACTTAAATAAACCCTTTTTGAAGAAAAGGAAGTTTAGAGACCAATACTATCCCACACTGCATTCCTACACATTCCACAATTAAGTATGTGAACCATTATACTAAGGTTTTATTAAGGTTTAATAAAGGGACAACAAGCATACTTAGAATACTGTCTTTTGCTTTAAAGTTTTATGCCAATAATAATTCATTATGTGGGCACAACGCAGCTGCAAAACCAACTAGCCAGAACATATTTTAGTGATGTGATAGAAGCCCCCATTTCCTGGCCTACAATCATCTTAGTTATTCTATGAAGAATTTCTCTTAAAGGAAATGCAGGCTGAGGAATCTTCTTCCACCTCTGTAATTTGGAAAGTGTGAAAGATAAACCAAGGGGGAGAAATCCTTCACCCACCCACAAAACATGAGACTACATGCTTCACTAAGAGATCAGCTGATTGCTAAATAAAGTACCATCCTCTTCATTTTTTTAAAAAAATAGTTTTAAAATGGAATTCTGTATATTCTGCTAATTCCTATGTAACTGAACACTTAGTTTTCTTGAGTTTATCCCAGTATTATAAATGTGCACCAGGGATAGGTTCCATGGAAAACAATTTTTCAGGGACTGGGGGTGTGGGGGGAGTAGTTTTGTGCATTACCTAGATCCTGTGCATGTGCAGATGAAGCTTTTCTCACTTGCACGGCCCAGTTCCTAACACGCCACAGACTGCTTTCAGTCCATGGTCCAGGAGTTGGGGACCCCTGTTTTAAACAATATCATCTTTCCTATTGCTTGCCCTATAGTTTCCCTCTTGAGAATCAGGGGGTCCTGACCATCTTGGCTTTCCAGAAGGCTATGAAGATCTGGTCTTTTTCCAAGCATTGGGGCTGGAATGTTAGGGAAACCCATTATATACAACTTGTTTTGCAAGTGCTAATTTGAAGTGAGTGGCTATGTAAATTGCCTAAATAAATTTATAGCAAAAAAAGTTTCACTAGATATATCCATGCACTGAACGTATCTTGATCCCAGCCAAAACTACAATGAATTCAGAAATGTTATTGATTTCAAATGTGCATTTGAGTTTTTTAAATTCACATCATTTTAATTATTTTTAAGCAAAACAGAGACCAAGTGAAATAATATGTATTTTGTAGTCCAGAAATCTACTAATATTTCACATTTAATATTCAGCTGCAAGCACTGTATAAACTATGGGGAAAAGTGCATTCTTGCTAACACTGTTAACAGATTGACAGTTTACAAATTACAAATAGCACTATCAATGGATTGACAACAAATATAAATTTAATTTAATCTACATAATTCCTCTTAATGTTTAATAGAATTTTCCTATGTGTTGTGCCACAATGGATTGTTACTGCTGTTAAACATCACAGATATCCAAATAACTTAGTGAGGACCAAATTGCTTCTGGATTTAGATAGGGATTCCTCCTTAAACTCTAAAAAGTTGGCATATCCCAATGTACTCTACCCATTGATATAAATGGATCATATTCATACCTGCCCAAATCAGAACATTAAACAGAGTAGAGCAGTCACAGAAGATGGGAAACCTAAATACAAAGCTAAATTAAGACCCTTCCCGATATAGCTGTTTAGATTGTTCAGATGGGATATAAAACTGGTTTATCAAAATAGTTGGAAATAATTGCTGTTACCTCAATGGCTCATAATCAATTTAAAACTTGCAATTATAAGAAAAAGTTGTTTAAAATTATTATTTTAATAAAAATTAGCTGGAATTGCTAGCTCAAGTTACATAGCTAAAGTTAATGTTGGTGACACTCTGCTATCAAGAGCCCTCACCCATCAGCTGTTCAGTCAGGCAACAGATGGACCTTATTGCCAAGAACAAGGTCAATTGGTTATAAGATTTATTTTCAAGATGTGCAGATTCAAGAAAAGGTGATTATTAGATGATTATTTTAACTTGTTTGTTTCTAAGGAACTGGTCTTTCCCATATATTGGGACTACAACTCCCTAAATTCACACCAAAATGGTTATATCCAGCAGGCACTGTGTTGTTGAATGTACTTTTTAAAAATATAGGAGAAGGTTTAGTTTCTGTACTGAACTGACAAAGTTTTATTAACTTTATAAACTATAATTGTTTGGGTTGATATTAAGCCAATATACTCTCCTGAAACCAACATCGTTGAATTCATGCTCAGAGTACATATTATAACTTTATGAAGTGTTTTTCAACCTTAAAAACTTTACAATATGTGGACTTCAACTCCCAGAATTCTATAGCCAGCAGACTCAGTTTTTATATTGTTTCTGCTTCCAACTTGAAGTACTCCAGATGTTTTCGGTTACTGTTCCCAGAATTTCTACCCAGCAATTTTAGAAGTTGAATTTTAATTCATCTGAAATGCCCCAAGTAGCCCATTTGACAATACGAAACTGAGTATTATGGCACTAAAAACAGAATATCAGACATTGCAGGACTCCAGTCTACTTTTATTCATGAGTTAATTAAGGTAAATCTTTTTGAATTTGAGTATCTTCTTCCTGGGTGTTTTTTTTTTAGTTTTTAGTTTAGTTTAGTTTACTTTATTGTCATTGCACCTGTACAACAAAATCAAACACCATCTTCAGTGCACATCATGACCATGAAAATAAACACAAACACATATCCTTCACCCTCCACACATTGAACCGAAAACCCCCAACACTGCACTATACAGTAGAATTCAAAGGAACTACTGTCCTGGGATAGAAGCTGTTTTTCAGCCTATTTGTGCTTCTTTTTATTATTCTGTACCATCTGCCAGATGGTAATAGTTCAAAAAAAGGGTGCCCAGGATGAGATGGATCTTTGAGAATGTTTTGAACTTTCTTAAGGCAGCGGAAGCTATAAAGCTCTTCCAAAGAAGGCAAAGGACAACTAATGATCCTCTGGGCAATGACATTAACCCTCTGAAGTGCTTTCCTATCTGCCACTGTGCAATTGGCAAACCATACAGAGGTGCAGTAAGTTAAGATACTCTCTATGGTGCAGCGGTAGAAGGTCACCAGCAGTTTTTCATTCAGTTGTTGTTTTCTGAGAAATTTCAGGTAGTATAATCTCTGCTGGGCTCTTTTGACCAGTGCTGCAACGTGAGCATCCCAGCATCCCATCTTTTATGGTAACACCCAGAAACTTTAAACTGGCCACTTGCTCCATTCAATCTCCATTGATAAGCAAGGGCTGGATGTGTGATCTGTTCCTTCTATAGTCCACTATAAGCTCCTTGGTCTTATTGGTGTTGAGGACCAAGTTATTGCCTCCACACCATGAAAGCAACTGGTCCACCTCATCTCGGTAGACAGACTAATCCCCCCCGGAGATGAGTCCCACCACTGTTGTATCATCTGCAAATTTAGTAATAGTATTACTAGCGTGAGTGGGAATGCAGTCATGAGCTTTTAAGCCCAGACTGAGTTACTATCTATAAGATAACACCTTTCTGTCCCATCTGTTGGATATTTACGTCTAGAATTCATCCTATTTCTTTCTCAGCTTTCTCACAACTTCTCACAATCTTGTGGCCATTTGAGTCATACACTTAATTACAGGACCTTTAAACACTATGTCATATAGTATTTAAAAATGTAAATATTTTTTAATTGCACAGGTATTATAAAAAGGTTTAACATAAGAGTGGTACTGTACTAAATTAAAGTGAAGAAAGATGAAATGATGAAATGAATTAAAGTGCAGAAAGATGAAAGACAAATGATTGTCATAGTCATACCTTCCCTTGAGATTTTCAAGTTCCCGATGATGAAGCATACTTCTCATGTGCTCATCCATCTCCTGAAAAAGTGAAAGAGGCCATAAATAAATAGGAAGGAAACTACGTATGTGTACATGAACAAATCTCACCTGCATATTCATAGCCTACTGAGCTGCCACATTGGTCCATCTATGGATTCCACTTCTGGAATAGTCATAACTGGATACCAGATATCCTGCAAAGCCCTCCTCCAGCTCCTTACCTGCTCTATTAGGTCCTGTGAGTGAAGGACCCTCAAGTTAAAAATCAGTTTGGCTAATAATTTTGTGTAAAGGAAGAGCACACATCCATCCAAAACTAAGGAGCCAGATGGCTTTCTAACTCAAAACCATTCTAACTTGCAGGCATTGAGCCTAAAGCTGTTCTTCCCATCCCATCCAGACTTGTGCAGCCTCTAGGCATCAAGACAGAACAGCTGATTGTGTGAATGACCAGGAGTCAAAATGTAAAATTGAGTCTCATAAGCATACTTATCCCCAACAGTTTCATAAAGCTGTTAGACATGAGCAGAGAAGATGCCAAACTGTGAGGTATCCATACCCTCAGGGTGACCAATCATCCATCCACCCTTGCCCACTCAGGAAAGGAAAACCCTACAATACATAGTGCTCCCAACCCTTGAAGGCAGGCCAGAAAGATACCAAGATTTATGGTAGTAGGAGCCATCCAATTAGAAAAAAAGATACAAGTGAATGGTTGAAAAGCTGAATATTACTATTCCCTACTGGAATAGCCTAATATCAGTTTTCTTCTGAATTTAGGTTAGATAACATTCGACTTATAGAGCCATCTCCTAATTGATTTGCTCAAATAATAAAATCAGTTAAAAAAAATTGCCTGTGCCATCTGAATTACTTATACAAATTCATGCTGGCAAACATATCAAACAGTCTCCTGCAACAATAACAACAATCCTCTGAGGGCTGAGGAAGTATGAGTAGCCCAAGGTCAGAACTCATGGTCTCTGGCTTTCTAGCATGGTACCCTTAACCATTAGACCAAACTGACTATTTTTATTATGTCTGGTAGGAATTATGCCTGGTAGGAAGATATAAAGTCTAAATTATATGCAGGACATAAAGTACACTGCATTGAGAAACATTTGTTTCCTTCTTTGTTGTATCTTAGTGCCATTAAGGCACTAGCTCTATTTTGAGTTTTCTAGAGCAGAAATACATAACAGCTTCTGAAAACTATTCAAGAAGTTGCCACCAAACTCTACAGGTGAAACTCAAAACATTAGAATATTGTGCAAAAGTTCATTTATTTCAGTAATGCAACTTAAAAGGTGAAACTAATGTATGAAATAGACTTATTACATGCAAAGCAAGATAATTCAAGCCGTGATTCGTCATCATTGAGATGATTATGGCTTACAGCTCATGAAAACCCCAAATCCACAATCTCAGAAAATTGGAATATTACATGCAATCAATAAAACAAAGATTGTACATAGAACAATATCGGACCTCTGAAAAGTATAACCATGCATATGTACTCAGTACTTGGTTTGGGCCCCTTTTGCAGCAATTACTGCCTCAATGCGGTGTGGCATGGAAGTTATCAGCCTGTGGCACTGCTGAGGTGTTATGGAAGACCAGGATGCTTCAACAGGGGCCTTCAGCTCTTCTGCATTGTTCGGTCTCATTTCTCTCATCTTTCTCGATGGGGTTCAGGTCAGGCGAGTTTGCTGGCCAATTAAGCACAGTTATCCCACGGTCATTGAACCAGGTTTTGGTGCTTTTGGCAGTGTGGGCAGGTGCCAAGTCCTACTGGAAAATGAAGTCAGCATCCCCCATAAAGCTCATCTGCGGAAGGAAGCATGCAGTGCTCCAAAATCTCCTGGTAGACAGCTGCGTTGACCCTGGACTTAATGAAGCACAATGGACCAACACCAGCAGATGACATGGCTCCCCAAATCAACACAGACTGTGGAAACTTCACACTGGACTTCAAGCATCTTGCAGTGTGTGCCTCTCCATTCTTTCTCCAGACTCTGGGTCCTTGGTTTCCAAATGAGATGCAAAAGTTGCTCAGAAAAGAGGAGTTTGGACCACTGAGCAACAGACCAGTTCTGTTTTTTTTTAGCCCACGTAAAATGCTTCTGACGTTGTTTGTTGTTCACGAGCGGCTTGACAGGAGGAATATGACATTTGAAGCAAATGTCCAGGATCCGCCTGTGTGTGGCGGCTCTTGATGCACTGACTCCAGCCTCAGTCCACTCCTTGTGAAAGTCCCCAACACTTTTGAATGGCCTTTTCCTGACAATCCTCTCCAGGCTACAGTCAGCCCTGCTGCTTGTGCACCTTTTTCTTCCACACTTTTCTCTTCCACATACTTTCTATTAATGTGCTTTGATACAGCACTTTGGGAACATCCAACTTCTTTTGCAATTAGCTTTTGAGGCTTTCCTCCTTATGAAGGGTGTCAATGATGGTTTTCTGCACAACTGTCAGGTCAGCAGTCTTTCCCATGATTGTGATGCCTACTGAACCAGACTGAAAGACCATTTAAAGGCTCAGGAACCCTTTGAGGTATTATGGCTTAATTAGCTGATTAGAGTGGGACACTTTGAGCCTAGAATATTGAACATTTTCACAATATTCTAATTTTCTAAGATTGTGGATTTGGAGTTTTCATGAGCTGTAAGCCATAATCATCTCAATTATGACAAATCATGGCTTCAACTATCTTGCTTTGCATGTAATGAGTCTATCTCATAAATTAGTTTTACCTTTTAAGTTGCATTATTGAAATAAATGAACTTTTGCATGATATTCTATTTTTTTGAGTTTCACCTGTATTTTTACTGTGACAAGAGGTGAAATCTATAATATAGCAAGTGAGTATATTAACTGTATTTAATTAATAGAAACCTCTTCCTACTTTTGGAAGACAGCTGTAAGCATAATCCAAACAAACAAGATTCAAGTATCAAGAGTGGCCCTGTGCTTGCAAAAATAAAAACCTCTATCTTATATGGCTGCACTGATTATTGGTGTTTATTGTTGTGAACTTAAAAGGTAATTGTAATGATCAATAAAAGATACCTTGAAAGATACTCAGACAAAGCAACATTTACATTTTCTAACTAAGATATAAAATGGAAATTTCTTGGCATGGTACTGAAATTTTATTTTACCTTTTTTGAGCTGTATACGATGTGACACAATATACATTTCCGTTCTCGGACCATAGTGAATTCTTCAAAAAGATCTTACCCTATCCCTATAAAAAGAAAACAGATTAATTAACTCTTTGCCAGCCTTATAATTTTCCAAATATCACTTTTAATAGCATAATTATCCAATTCAATAACCATTTCATTTCTACTTTCTTATTCACTAAACTTTATGTCTAAAAGAAGACATAAACACCACCTTAAGATCTGTTCTTTACAGTAACCTTGTTTGTACACTCTCCATCAATCTTGAAGTCAAAATTCAGAGCCATATGGATTTGATTAGAATACAACTGAAGAATTTAAACATAGCAAATAAAGTTAGTAGTAACTTCCATTCCTTAATGACATTTTTTAAATGTCGCCTGCTAATTGTATTTTTTAACTCTATATAAAAAATTAAATAAAGATAAATCCTTGCAGGAATACAGTATACTTAACCATGGAAAATCATTAATGACAACAGTTATTCCAATCACACATTTATCAATTTCAAGAAGCAGCCAAGTAAATCCTTTTTCCAGGACAAAATGGTGGATTTAATGCCATTCAATTGATCATATTATAAGAAACTCTACAAGTGTCTAAGTACTAGAATATTAGCATAATATAAAGAACATGAACCTTTCTTAAGCTTAAAGGTAGAAATGTTGATATGGAATAGTGATGTTTTCCTTGGGATGTACAATCTCTTATATTCTCTTAGTGGCCTATATCAGCACTGATTTGTAGTTAATGAATTAATGTTCTTCATGTGTTGCTCAAAACTCCTTCAGCATTTCTGGAATTCATTTAGAAATTACTTCTTCAAGTGGGGAAGTAAAATGCTTTAAAGAGATAACAAGGTCAGTATAGTAGGCTTATCTTATTTCATCAGTTGGCAGGCTAATTAGAAGTGATGTTTACCAAGCAGATCTAAAATTACATCTGCTTTGGCTAATTAGAAATACAAGTGTATTTTACTATGCCTGACTGCAAGAACAGCTTAAGGGTTCCACTAGCTGCCCAATCAACTTCAGCCACTTGCAGGAGAGGGCTAAAAATACTATCCAAATTCAACTGCTATTGGCTGTCACTATGAAAAAGCAACAGCGATATTTTTGCAAAGGGATTGCTCATACAGCACTCTAAAATTAAGGTTCCCAAACTCTCTTGCTAGTTTATCCCACAACAGAAAAAAATAAATTGCAGCTCTATGAGTAACAAAAACACAACCATGTCATCAGAGGCATCTACTTGCCCTTTTCTTAAGGAGGAAGAGAAGCAATGTTGATTGAAAACACATTATTACTAAAGGATATATGGTAATGGCATAAGCTTCATGGAACCATCATCAAATCATTTATTGGAAAGTTTACAATTTTTTAAATTCTTGCATGGACAAAAAATATCAAAAAAAGGCAAAGGAAGGAAGAGGTCTCAGTAGTTCAAATATTCCTTTTTATCCCCTTAGGCGCTCTGCAACTAACATAATTTTGTTCTTTTAGTGATACCACTATGAATCCATCAGACACCCTTCAAATTATCTTATAGTTCTTATAGCTTGACTACTTATATCAGGAAGGCACAGGAGATATGGACCACAATAGACCCCAAGCTAACTAGGCTACAGGTACAGCAAAAAAATAACTGAAAAGAGAAAGGCATCAAAGAAGGAAAAATGATAGACAGTCACCATTTCCTAAGAGTAAAAAGAAAAAAAATATTGAGTCCAATCAGCAATTGCATTACAAGCAAATATAATAATTTATTAAACTTGTATGTCACCCAACACTCAACAAATCTGGGATGATCTAGAATCACTCCCTATAAGACACGTATATTTGTATAGTTCACAAATGACTTATTTTGGTGGGGTATCGTGGTGTTTTGGAACATATTTTGAAATCTAAACAGAAGGCACCTTCATATCCTTTTAAATGGACAAAAAAGATGAAAAATGCTATGTGTTTAATGCTTGGCTTACAAAACAGTTGCAGCTAAATAAAATTTAAAGAACTAATGAATGAATTTGAAAGCACAAGTTCAAAACCAATTAATTTTTTTTTCCAGAACAAGTCTCACTGTACTATCATTACATGATGTAGTCATGGTTAATTATTCTGCAAGCCTGGGACAGAAAGAACAATAAATTATGAGCGTCATTTGCCTGTAACAGAAATGAGGCCTCCTAAAACACAATTCCCAGCAGCCCCAGAGAGCAGGGCTAATGGTGATGAATGCTGGGAGTTGTATTTCAAGAACATCTGATGGGCTCTGCACATTATGCCTAAATAGTTGCCTATAAAGAGAATTTAATGATTCCATACCTCTGATTTACTTTTAGAAAAAAAAATGTCCTTCCACAAGATGAAGAATCATAGTATATTTCAAATCTTTATATTTATATTTCATGCACATTTGATAATTGATGAAGTAGGAATACTCATCACCTTGTTAAGTTTAATAAAGGAGAGAATTTGCAAAATAGTTCAATTCCAGTTTTTCCAATAGTGTCTTCACAGGCCTAAGTAAATACAGGCTACGAAGCATTTTTTCATAGAATATTTATTTTTTCAGAACACGAAAGTGCTGATAACATAAAAAATCCTGCCTTACAGGACCTATACTCAGAACAGGGAATTTTCTATCTTCTTGAATAACCAAGCAAAGAATATATTCCAGAGGAAGAAAATATCTGAAAGCTACAGGACAGTGGTATTAGTACACCATAATATAGGTTCTCCTGCTTGAGCAGGGGGGCTGGACTAGAAGACCTCCAAGATCCCTTCCAGCTCATTCATTCTATTCTACTCATTTAGCCGAAGAGCTCAGCACAGAAGAAGAACCACATTTTAGCATATCACATACTACATTTAAAAACAATTTGAGAATTACTGTTTAACCTGAATCCAATATAGTACAATCACTGTTTAGGATTCAGACATGGTTAAGTCTAACGTTTTAATAAAATGCAGCATGCAATGGTGTCATACATACCCAGTAACTTTTTGCCTTAACACACCTTGTCCATAAAGATAATGGAATTTAAAATCTTTTCTTTATGTATTTACCATACAAGTAGTCTTTGTCTTACAACCATAATTACACCCAAAATTTCTGTTGCAAAGCAAGACAGCTGTTGTGTTGTCCCATTTTATGACTTTGCTTGCCACGGTTGTTAAAGGAATCAATTAAGCTATTAAATTAGTAACACAGTTGTTAGGTGAATATGGCTTCCCCATTGACTTTGCTTGTCAGAAGGTCGCAAAAGGTGATCACATGACCCTAGGAGACAGCAACTGTCATAAAGATGAGTTAGTTGCCAAGTGTCTGAATTTGGATGACATGAGCATTGAGATGCTGCTACCATGCTGTGAAAAAAGGGTCATAAGTCCCCTTTTTTCAGTGTTGTTGTAACTCTGGTCACTAAACAAATGGTTGTAAATTTAGGATTACCTGTATTGGATTTGTAAACAGTAATGCACACCTATAGGCTATAGTTATGGTGAAGATTAAATAATCACACATAATTTGGCTGATTGCCATTGGTAATTTGACCCAGTCAAATTATATTCTGTAAAGAAAAGAGTAATCAAAAGATACTAAAGTGTATACACTTTAGTGACTATGTAAGTACTTTTCAAAAAAGTATGAATTGTAAATGAAATATATAAAGTAATGAGAATCTTATTTTAAAATATGGCTCTATTTAAATATATGTAACTTTTAAATGATGTTGGAATTAACATACACAGTAGCTCAATATTGTATCACCCTTTGTAATGATGTTTTTGAAAAACAGCAGAAATAAGCGACACCAGAGGTGTCAAACTCACAGCCTGCAGGCCAGATGCATCACATGCCGCCCCTGCCACCACCCGGTTTAGTGAAAGGGGGAAAAGTTTCATTACGTCACGTGAGTTTGACACCCCTGAGCTAGACTGAAAATTATTATTCCAGGTTATACTTCCTCACATTCTATAACAATTCACTTATCCAAAGATATCTTCCCTTTTACTGATTCAATTCACAAAATTTTCTGACCTGGCAGTTACTTTGAATCATAAATTAAACTCACAGAAATTCATTTAAAATTAAAACTCAAGTTGACTTGTAGCTCTGTATATCATGTGTACATAGCCTACATGGGAGTCTAAAAAAAGTTTCCAAATTACATTCAAATGTTATACCAGGTTTCTAGAGTGTAATCCATCAAAATTAACCACCATTTGGAGATGGGAGGAGCCTGCGCCGTGGCGATACGGTTTGCAATCGAGCTCCTCGATTGCAGCCGATATCTCCGCTACCGGCCGGTCCAACGGACCTACGCTGTCCCGTAGGGGCAGCCATCGTGAAGAGCGTACCCTGAGGACTCCGGGGATACCGCAAAATCCCTGGAGAGCCCGGGTGAAGCTCTTCTTGCCAGCGGCGGAGAGGCAGCCCCCATGCTGCTGAAGCCGGGGCAGCTCCAGAAGGAAAGAGTTTGAGAAAGAGTTTGTCGGTTGGGTGAGAACTTTTTTTTTATTTAATTTTTTGAGTTTTGAAAGTTTACTCTGACTATTTGAAGAAATCTGTGTGATTTTTGTTTTTTTTTTGACAAAACTGACTAAGCGGCGTTCTTTTTAGGGAAACGTCAAAGAGAGAATCCATTTTTTTTTCCTTTTCTTCGCTTCCGGACTTTATTGTTATTTATTGGATAACTGGACTGTTTTTTTTTTATATATTCATATGTTTTATTCTTCTTCTGGACTTTTTATTTTTGGGCTAGAGGCTTCTCTTGATTTTGTTTGATTTTGTGCTTTTGCTTTTGTGTATTCCACGTTCCACGGCTTTCCCTTTCCAGAGAGGAGGGGGGAAAGTGAGAACTAAGATACTTTGTAACACTGCCACCTAGAGGCTCGGAAATATTTTACTTGAACTGGAAAAAACAGACTCTTCTTCTCAAGGACATCCTCTGATAAGATAGAGGAAAGCACTCTGTGGAATATTATTACAGGTGTCTTTCTGGATATTTATGGCTTGCTTTGAAGCTTGTGGGAAAGAGAAGGGAGTTATAATTAGAGCCTTGGATAATTAAATAGAGTGCAGTGTATTGTTGCTTATTCTCTTTTTCTAATTTTTTTTCTGAGTTCTGCCAACCCCTCCACTAACATCAAGGTCTCTACTTTTAAGCTTGATTTATTTGCAAAGGGAAGCCTCTGAATTTCTTTTCTTTTTTTTTTTTTACTTTTATTTTATTTTGATTTAATTTGCTTTATTTTTTTCTTTTGCCCATTTGGATCCTGTTTTTTCTGTTTTCTTTTTTTTTTAAATGTACATTAGTGGACTATTTTTTTTTCTTTCCTTTTTTCAATTGAGGTTTCTTTTTTTTTTTTTTTTTTGCTGGACTAAGGTGTGGAATTTGAAGAAACTTATTTTTCTTGGTTTTTGTTGTTTTTTTTTTTTCTCTTTTTCTTTTTCCCTTCTTCTTTTTTGGCTTTGTCTTGTTTATTATTATTATTGGGTTTTTATTCTTACTTTTACTCTTTTTTATGGATTATTTTTTTTTTATTGGATTAAGGTCAGGAAGAATTTGAAGAATTTTTTCCTTTTTTTTTTTTCTCTCACTATTGGCTTTTTTATTGTTGGCCTTTTTATCTTGGATTATAACTTCATATTTTTTTTGTGGATTAAAATTTGAAAGAACTTGAAGAGTTGGAACCACTTAAAATGAGTAAGAAACTTATATCTTCGGGTGCCTCTATGTCTGCTTCTGCCTCCCCACCTTCTGGACAGCGCTCAATTCAGACATTGTTAAAGCAAGATAAAGAAAAAGAAAAAGAACAAGAAAGAGTATCCTTTCAGATGATTATGCAAGGAATCCAAGATCTTAAGGTAAAAATGGATACTATTGAACAAAGAACAAGTAGGATGGAACAGATGATGGTAAAATATGAGGAGAGACTTCAAAATGTTGAAGAGGGGGGCAAACAAAGAGAGGAGAAGATTGGAAACATTGACAATAGATTAACAGTGATTGAACAAGAAAAAAGTGAGATGTTGAAGTGGGAGTTGGATAGATCAGAATTTTATCTCAGATTTCAAAATATAGAAGAAGAAAAAGGACAAGATTTGGCCACGATAATGGTAGGAATTTTGGCGGAGGCGCTCGAGATAACAGAAGAGAAGATGATGGATGGAATAGATGAGATATATCGAGTTTTTACAAGATATGCGATGAGAAATAACCTACCCAGAGAAGTTCATATTAGATTTATTAAAAATCTTTGAAGACACAAGTATTGCAAGTAGCAAGAGAGAAGCCACTGAAATACAAAGGTAAAGAAATTTTGGTTTTAAAACAAATACCTAGAAGAGTGAGAGAGATGAGAAGAGAATATCGATTCCTGACTAAAAGGTTATTGGAAAAAGAGGTGTCTTACAGATGGTTGATTCCAGAAGGATTGATGTTTACGTGGCAGGAACAGAGACATAGAATTGATTCAATCGAGAAAGCAGAACTGTTTTGTGCAGAGGTTCTTGGAGGGAGAGAAGGAGGAGCAGGAAAGGAGGTCTCATCAATTGAACCCCAAGAGGAACAAATGGAGATTGGAAAAGAAGAAGGTGCAGTAGGTGGACAAGTGGATATTAAAGATCAACGTGAGGCAAGACCCACGAGAGTGGTTAAATCTAAATATAAAATATAATTATGGAAGAGAAAAAACTGATTACAATGAATATAAATGGACTGAATTCAGCTGCTAAGAGAAGGAAGACTTTCCATAAATTAATGAAATTAAGGTTTGATATAATTTGCTTACAAGAAGTTCATATTAAAAAGCAACATGAACAATTGTTATTACAACCAAAATTAGGGAAATTGTTTACCTCTTTGACACAATCCAAGAAAAGAGGGGTGGTTTTATATATTAAAGAGGCCATTCCAGCAAAAATGATTTATACAGATGATGATGGGAGAATATTAATGGTAGAAACAATGGACAATAATAGAAAGATACTTTTGATTGCAATTTATGCCCCGAATGATAAACAGGAAGAATTCTATAGAAAATTACATATTAAGATTGCTGAACTTGACTATGCTAATATAATTATGATGGGAGACTTTAATGGAATTGTGGATAATAAACTTGATTATATCGCAACAGCAGTAAAGCATAACAGAAAAACTCTTCCTAAATCCTTTTTTAAAATGATAGATGAACTAACTTTAAAAGACATATGGAGAGAAATGATAAATCTAAGCAATTTACGTTCTATTCAAATAGGCATTTATCATGGTCCAGACTGGATATGATTTGGATCTCAACAGATTTAATGTCTAGTATTCAAGAAGTAAATATTGAAACAAGCACTTGGGCTGACCATAACCCATTGACAATTAAATGGAAGGGACAAGGGAAAAGATCGAGATGGACATTAAATAATACTATTTTAAAGGATAAGGAATTTATACAATGGATGGAGAAAGAACTGGCCTTTTTCTTTAAAGAGAATAGAAAAGAAGACACCTCAACACAGAATGTTTGGGACACAATGAAGGCCTATGCTAGAGGCTTGATAATAGACTATACAAGAAAAAGGAATATTAGGAAAAGGCAAACTCTTAAAGCCTTGGATGACGAATATAAGAGACTTGAAAAAGAATTACAGAAAATACCACACAGAAAAGATGTCAAACTGAAACTGGATATAACTAAACATAAAATGGACTTAATAGAGAAAGAAGAACTGGCACAGAAAATTAGGAATGCTAAACAGAATTATTTTGAGGATGCAAATAAGCCAGGTAGATGGCTAGCATACAAATTGAGAAAGGAGAAAGAGTCGAGGAAAATACTGCAGTTAATAGACGACCAAGGTAAAATTTGTTATGGCAGCAAAGAAAAAAAAGAAATTATCTATGATTTTTATAAGCATTTGTATAAGAAAGAAGACATTGATGAGGAGAAAGTTAAACAATACTTGCAGAATGTAAATTTACCTAAGATATCTAAAGAGATTGAAGAAATGCTAGAAAGCAATATAACAATGATGGAGCTAAGCCAAGCACTTAAGAAACAAAATAATGGAAAGGCACCAGGTCCAGATGGACTTCCTGTAGAATTTTATAAAACTTTTCAAGAATTACTTTGTATTCCACTGTTAGAAGTTATGAATGAAGTCATGGTAAAAAGATAATTCCTAAAACATGGTCAGAGGCTTATATTACACTTATTCCAAAGGAGGAGGCGGACCTACTTCAAATTAAGAATTATAGACCGATTTCCTTATTAAATGCAGACTATAAAATTTTTGCTTCAATATTGGCAGAAAGACTTAAAAAGTATTTGAATAACTTCATCCACCCAGATCAAAATGGGTTTCTGCCAAAACGACAAATTAGAGATAATATGAGAGTAATTTTAGACACCTTGGAATATTATGAGGCGCACCCTGAAAAGCAAATGGCTCTGATATTTTAGATGCTCAAAAGGCATTTGATAATGTAAATTGGAGGTTTATGGTACTCCTAATGGAACAGATGGGCTTTGCTAGAAGATTTATTCAAGCAATAGAAGCAATTTATAATGAACAAACAGCTAAGGTAATGATGGAAGGAGAATATACAGATTCTATTAATATAAGAAAAGGTACAAGACAAGGTTGTCCTCTTTCGCCTTTGTTATTTGTATTGACTTTGGAAGTGTTGAATAGAAACATTAGAGAAGATAAAACTATAAAAGGAATGAAAATCAAAAAGGAGGAATTCAAATTACAAGCTTTTGCAGATGACCTAGTCTTTATCTTGGAAGATCCTATAGAAACAGCCTCGAAGCTGTTGGAAAAGATAGAGGCCTATGGGGAGGTGGCTGGTCTGAAAATAAATAGAGATAAAACAAAGATTTTGTCAAAGAACATGTTGCTGAAACAAAGAGAAGAGCTGGCAGAACTGTTAAAAATCCAAGTTACAAACAAGGTTAAGTATCTGGGGATATATTTGACATCAAGATGTAGTACATTGAAGGAGAATAATTATATTAAACTTAAACAACAGATAGCTCAAGATTTGAAAAAATGGGAGAACTTACAATTGTCATTAATAGGAAGGATCTCAACAATCAAGATGAACATTTTGCCCAGAGTCTTATTCTTGTTTCAAACAATACCAATTAGGCTTGGAAAAGAATACTTTGAGGATTTAAATAAAATTGTTTTGAAGTATATATGGCAAGGCAAGAAAGCAAGAATAAAGTTAAAGCTTTTACAGGATGCTAGATTTAGAGGAGGGTTTGGTCTGCCTAATTGGGAGTTGTACTACCAAGCTGCAAATTTGACATGGGTTAAAGAATGGATAACATTAAGGAAAACCAGATTGTTGACATTAGAAGGTCATGATTTGTTGTTGGGCTGGCATGCTTTTTTATGGTACAAGGGAACCAAAACACAGGGGTATTTTAGAAGACATTATATACGGGAGTCTCTGTGGTTGAATTGGGAGAAGATAAAAAAACAGTGTTATTTGAAAATTCCAGTTTGGTTATCGACGATAGAAGCGTTCTCTTATCCTATAATTTATAAAAAGGAACAAACAGTTAACTATGGGGAATTATTAGATGAAAAGGGTGAACTTAAATCGATACAAAAACTGGAAGAACAAGGTATACAGATGAATTGGTTTTCATATTTGCAAATACATTCAAAGTACTATGAGGATTCCAAAGCAGAGGGATTTTATGATAAGCAAACTGACTTGGATAAGATTTTGATGGGTACTGATGAAAAGGTGATTAAAAAATTGTATGGTTATTTATTGCAAATTAAGCTTGAGGAAGAACAAGTTAAGGAAACTATGATTGCGTGGGGGAGGAATTTTGGATATGGGATTGATTTAGAGAAATGGCAGAAATTATGGTCGCAAAATTATAAAATGACAATGTCTACAGCCTATAAAGAAAACTTGTATAAGATGTTTTACAGGTGGCATTTTCCCCCGACAAGGATAGCAAGAATGTTCAAGAACAAATCCGAAAAATGCTGGAAGTGTCATCAGAAACCTGGTTCATACTATCACATGTGGTGGACTTGTGAGGATGCTAGAAAATATTGGACTAAAATCCACATGTGGCTGGAAAAAATGACGAAAAAGCATATAGACTTGAAACCGGAGTTTTTCTATTGGGAATCCTACCAGATACTTATAGTAAAGAGTTGAAATATTTGATTGTAAATGTATTGACTGCTGCTAGGATTGTATTTGCAAAAATTGGAAAAATGAGAAAATTCCATTGCAAGAAGAAGTTGTAAAGAAAATTTTGGAATGTGCTGAGATGAGTAGATTGACTTTTGAAATTAGAGAGCAAGAAGATAAACAATTTTATTTAGTTTGGGATCTTTTCTATCAATGGTTGAATGATGAAATATTAAAATATAAAAGTTAGATAATAAGGAATAATAATGACTTTATTTTCCCTTTCCTCTTATTGGTTTTTGATACTATATCTATATAATAGTTTTTCTGTTTTCTTCTTTTTCCTATTTGGGATAGAATTGGTATGATTATAAGATTTGTTTTAGAATAAAATATTTAAAATATAGTCATCTCACAAAGGCATGACCGAATAAAAGTTTAGTCAATTTTTTTTTTTTAATAGCGATACTATGATTTATAAATTTGTATTGATAAGAGTATTATATAAGCTAATTGTAATTGTGACTATGAGGTGAATGCACAAAACCGATGGACCAACCGACTTACTGTGTGTACAAAAATATGGGGGAGCTGATACTTTTATGTTTTGTTGTTGTGTTTTGTATGTTAAAAAACAATAAAAATCTTTATAAAAAAAAAAAAATTAACCACCATTCCCTGAGCATACCTGCAAATCCAATCAAGGTATAAGAAAAATAAGAATGAATGGGACATACAGAGAGAATTGATGACATTGGATAAGATACTATTAGGAACAGAGGAAAAAGCAATTAAGAGAACATATAGCTATTTACTAGAATACAAAATGATGGAGGAGGAAGTTAAAGAAGTAATGATAGTATGGGCTAAGAATTTTGATTACAATATTGAATTAGACAATTGGCAAAGCTATGGGAAAGAAATAGAAAACTAACACTTGCAACTTCATATAAAGAAAACCAATATAAAATGTTTTACAGATGGCACCTCCCTCCAATAAGACTGGCCAATATAAGCAAAAGTATATCACCACAATGTTGGAAATGCAACTTGGAGATACGGACCTACTATCATATGTGGTGGAAATGCATAAAAGCAAAAAAGTACTGGTGGCAAATAAAGGTATAGATGGAAGAGATGGTCAGCCAAAAAATGGCGTTTACTCCAGAAATGTTCCTATTGGGCATTATAGATGAGAAATACAGTAAAGGAACAATATATTTAATGTTACACATAGTAACTGCTGCGAGACTAGTGTATGCCCAAAATTGGAAGAATGAAGACACCGCTATGAAAGCGAAATAAGGAAAATATTAGTCTACACAGAGATGGACAGATTAATCAGAAATTAAGGATAAGGGTGAGACAGAGTTCTATGAAGTCTGGAGTAAAATGTATCAATGGCTGGAGTCAAGGAAAAGAAGAAATTGTTGATGCTTTATAGGACTGAAAGTAAAAGTTTTGTAAATTAAAGAAAATGAAATATAATGGACAAATATGATATGAATAAAAAGACTACAAAGGGAAAAAGGAGATGGATAAGAAGCTAGGTTGTAAATATGTATATAAATGTATATAAATGCAAATAGAAACAAATATGTAACTAGCATTATATCAACAACATAAGGAAAAAGGGAAAATTAACTGTTATATTTATTTCTATGCTGTGGTATGTATGGCCAAAATGATGGCCAAGAAAGTTGCACTGTGTTCAACTGTTTTAATGTTTACTTAATAAAATTTATTTTTTTTAAAAAAAATTAACCACCACTCCCATATTTATGCCGCTTTGTGAAGTGGGAATAAAATGAATTTCTCTTATTTATTGCCTTCACCTTTAAGCCAATTAAAAACTGTTTCTTTAGTAATTTCTTCTATTAATTTTTTGAATTATTGATGGCTGCATTGGTTCCCCAACGTTTGGCCAGAACTACTGAACAGGATACATAAGGACTCTTTTACCACAGCAGTTTTATTCAATTGCAGTCCAAATATAAGGCTTTATCATGCTTATTTCTTGAATGCTCCCATTTGTGCAGCTTATGACGAAAGCCAAGTTTGGTGGAAGAAAACCAAGTTTGGAAACATTTCCGAAGCTTATATAGGGTTCCTGTGTTTTCCTCTAACGTTGTGGTTTAAAAACAAAGAATGTTAACTTCTTATACAAACGGGGATTCGTTGTGCTACAGTATTAGGTCCTCGGCTGCTTTCCAACTTCTGAAGTTGGTTCCTTATCAACTGATCCTCAAAGATTACTTAACTATTTTCCAGCCGGCTGCAATGAAAATAAAAGCTTCACCCCCATACAAGTGTTATCAACATTAGCAACCCTCCAGTCCGGGACTTAAGCTCAGCTTCCATCTCATACTTTAAAGGGCGAAGTTATTGCCTGCCTCGCGATACTCACAGATCGTATCCGCCTCATCCAGCCGCGAAGCACGAACGCATCACCCAACAAGATGGGCTACCGAAACCCCGCCCATTGCCGGTGCAGCCTCCTCCGGAGACCTGCAAGCTCGACCCAAAAGAGAACCGCCCCACAGGCCGGGAGCGTCTTCATACAGTTTCAACCAATCAGAGAACCAAATCCTCTTTTTGTATGCATTCTGGGAATAGTAGTTTACAATCCAGAGAAGCCAGTTTTGCAATACCATAGAAACAGGAAATGAGTCACACGGAGTATCTCTAAGAAACAGCGTGATGCATTTTGGTAGATGTAATGGGTTTTTTTTGTGTAGGGTTACCTTTTGGCTGCAGTACTGTATTGGGTTTGTACAGCGGGCTATTGGTCAGCTCGGTTTCGAGTGCTTCTGAATGAGATTTGCGTGGAGGAAATAATCTTCTTGGCTTCTTGCTCCAAATAAAAAGGCATGGCTAGAAGCTAAAGAGCAGTTGACATTGTGAACTGAAAATGAAGGCTTTCCAAACAAAATGGATATATGCAGCAAGTTCTCAAAGATCTTAACACTATCACAGCAGTAACATATTCCCTTCGAGTGTTTTTAAATAAAACGAAAAAAACCCTTTTTTTAAATTCAGCTCCTGGTGGCCTTCAGGACACGTATGTATAATTAATTATCTTACCAACCAGCGGGAAGTGCTTTGACATCGCCTTTCCTGTTTATTCAGTTTCCCAGTGTAATTTGCAGTACAGCCTTGGCATTTCCTGCTGATTTTCCATCCATGTAGTGTATTGGCTTGGCTTAACCATGTTTAATTTCCAAGCGCAGAGGCTAGGTAGCATGAAAAGACACACAATTTATGTAACGTTAATTTACCCAGCATCACAGCTAATACAAAACACTGGAGCATGAATCCCAATCATGCAGAGTTTTCCTACTTATTGATTTCATGTGATTGTTTCCAGCTTTTTAAGATAGAAGGACCCTTAGTTTATGGCTGGAGCGGTGTCTTAGAAAGTACCTGATAACAAGATAACTATTAAAAACCTGCTACAACCATGTCATAATTTTTCTGCTACTTAAGACCTGAAAATCTGGATAGTGCTCCTGGAAGCTTAAAAAAATATGATCTTTTAAAAATCAAGCAACTAGTGCACAACAACAAAAATAATTGATCTGTGTATATATTGAAGAATAAAATTTTTTTTAGCATGATGGATATTCTTTTGAAGATGAATATTTACTGATATTACTGAAATTCATCTGTGGACAACTGGTATTAGTTGTCTCCTGTTAAATAAGTAAATGTCAGATCCATGAAATCAGAATGGATGTTACTAAGTTCATATCCTTTTTACATTCTTAAACAGGATCTACATGAAACAGTAAAGTAATATCTCACAATTATGAAATCCACCAAGGGGTTGGTGTTTTTGCATAACAATCTGTTAGCACTGATGATGTTGCTAAGAATAATATATCTATAAGTAAACAACAAAGCTCAGAGAGCACTAAGGGCTGCACAATTATTTTTACATGGACCCATATGAAATCACTATCAAATAATAGATCACATTACCTTGGTATAAAAGTAGTAGAACATACTGGCTCAAGGCATGGATTCTTAATGAAATTCATTATTTGATATGGGAACAACCATTAAAAATAATCAAAATGAAAAAGGCATATGCCTTCATAGGATGAGGATCCTTCATGGATCCTACTAATTATGCCACCTCCATACCTATCTCTGATTACATTTCATAATTAGTAGCTTTATGCAGAGTGCAGAAATAAGAATGTATGAGCCAAAGAAATTAAAGACAGGAGGTAAGGGGGAGGGGGGGGAGAAAGCTACAATGCAATGTTTGTGTTATAAATTTATAAATTGCCTTTTATTCTTTAGCATCTCCCTTTTTGAGGATGTTACCAATTCCATCCAACTCCATTTTCTTGGTCTTTTCTTAACTGATCTATTCTCCCTTCACATCTCTGTTTTGGTATTTGATCCTTATTCATTGTACCCTCATGACCAAATCACTTCAATGTACTGGTTTTAAATTGAATATTTTGGTATTCAATTCAATGTATTCGTTTAATGTTTATTCTTGACACAATCCCTGTCACCTGTACTTTTAAAACATTTAAGTTTCTCTTTAGTCAATTAAGTACACTAAGACTTAATTGAGGATACTCAATATACTCATTTCTAACAATTATAACAAAGTAGGCAGAAGTACACTACATCATTTCAACTATTTTTTGCTCTCTACACATTTGATGCAACATCTTTCATTCTCAGTTGTTTGTCATGTTCATACTTATATACTTTTTTATCCACAATTTCTTGCTCTGCATCATTTTACCAAAGATCCTTTTTCATAATTCACACCTTCTGAGGCACTTCATGTGTACTTCTGTAACAATTAAATCAATCATTTTAAGATTCATGGAGCAAATATAGGAAAAGTAAATCCAAGGCAAGGGTCTTCAAACTTGGCGAGTGTAAGATTTGTGGACTTCAACTCCCAGAATTTCTGAGCTAACATGACTGGAGGAGGAATTCTGGCAGTTGAAGTCCACAAATCTTGAAGTCAAATTTGAAGACCTCTGATCCAAGGCATGAGTATGCAGAGCACAGCATTTTGTACCAATTATTGTTACCAAATGGTCCCCAAAAGTAGATTTATTTAGAGCCCATTACAGTAGCCCAGAGAAGAGATGTGAAAATAAGTGTTATTAGATTCTCACATTTCAGGTAGGGTTACAACTAGCCACCAAACAAAGCTGGGCAAAGGCACTCAGGGCTCTAATCTTTACCTGATCATCCAGCAGTAGATTTGAATACAGGAGAATCACCAAATATACTTGGGTTCCTTCACGAGTGGTGCTTCCACCTCCAGAGACAGTGCCAGCACCAACATAACATTACATCAAACAAACAGCAACTCTGTCTTGTTTGGGCTCAGCTTTAATCTGTTTCATCCCATTTAACTGGTTCCAGACACCAAAATCAGAATTTGACATCTGTGTCACAGCTTAGATGGAGATGTGCAATTGGGTATCCTACACACAACTGGTAATGCCACACTCCACTCCTACATGGTGACATCAAGGGGTTCTATCTCTCAGTCTGTGTTTTTGCTCCATGATGGTAAACCTTCAAATCATTGATTTAATTCATTATTCATTTCTTACAGTTATATGTACTCTATGATTTATCTGGACTTCAGCTTGAACAAATCCCTGAGAACAGTGTGGCTCTAAGACACTTGGAAGCCTCCCAAGACCTTCTCAGGGTTCCCCAAAATCAAATTATGTTGAAAAGTAAGACATTAAAATGCCATCAAACAATTGTGAGAAAAGATAATAGCAATGAATGCATCATTTTAATTTTTTAAATACCGTAAATACTGATAACAACAACCCATGTAAGCAAAAGCTTTTTTACAGTATGAAGGGGTCCTGAAAGAAAGAAAAAATGTTAATATTTCCAGAGCTCTGGAGGGAATTGCCAGATGGGACAGTATGCTGCATTTCTTGAGCACTTAGCATTTTGTATATTATCTTCGTGTTGATATGTTTGGAGAACGATTTGGTCTTTGGGCCATGTAGTTTTTGTTGTTGTGATGATGGTGATGATGATGATGATGATGCTTGCTTTAGAAGATGCGTTGTCGGTACCGAAGGACCTTGATTTTTGCACAGCCGAGAGACCTTTTGTACCTTGAATGGGGTTTGGTTAAAAAAATAAACTCAGCGCCAGCAGGATGCTGGAGGCGAATCAACAACCTGAGAAAGCGAAAGGCGAGATAAACATGACGATCATTTCCTCCCACCAATAGCTATTAGCAATGCCTTCCAAAGCGACCAATGCGCTGCGACTCAAAGACCGGGTAGGAGGGAGGCGGGAGGAGGTAGCAGCTGGGCCCTCCGAAGGAACCGGAGGGAAGGAGGAGGAGGAGGCGCTGCAGGAAACCGGCTGGGTGGGGTTCAGCGGAGGGAAGGGGCTTCCGAAAACCGGACCGAGGCTCGTCCCCTCGGCGGAGAGAGCGGGAGATCTGCGCCCAGAGGCCCGAAAGGTCTGGCGGGCGGGGCGGAGCGAAGCCGGTGGGCGAGCTCGGGCTTTTTTTTTTTTTGCCAACGAAGCGCCTTGGTGAGTCTCCGGAGGAAGGAACGGCGGGGAGAGCGAGAGCCCGGCGGGCGGGCAGGAAAAGAGGAAGGGGCGAGCGACGAATGTCCCCGGGCAGGACGGGCGGGAGGGGCGTCAAAGGTCCCCTTGAGCCAGGCTGGAGCGCCGGAGGGACTGCGGGGTGGGTGCCGGAGGCTGGGGACGCAGAGGCTTTTCTCCGCCGCCGGAGGAAGGCTTAAGGATTAAACGGCGGGTTGGTTCCTGGGCGAGGCGGTGGCAGAGCAGTCCGGGTTGGTTCCTGGGCGAGGAAGGGGAAGGGAATGGGCGCAGGAAGCCGGAGAGGGCGAAGGGAGAGCGCCGCAGCATCCTTCGGAGCCGGGCGGCGAGGCCGACCTCGGGGCCAGGAGTGGCCACCCCTCGGGGGCTTGTGGGGGAGCGCCCGTGGCTGCCTTGCCTTCTCGGCTTAGGCCTCAGCTTGGGCTGGTTGGGTTTCGGGAGGAATGCTGCCGGTCGGCTTCCTCTCCGGGCCGCGCTGTATTTCTTGTTTGCGGGGATCCTTTTGCTGAACCCTCACTTCGCAGGCCAAAGGAGGCGCTGGGACTGGAGAGGGCCTTTATTGTTTCGGGACTTTTCATTGTAGTGGGGAAAAGCATAAAACGAGAGGTACGCATCGTGGTGGCTATTATCCCTTTGGCTGCATCTGTTTCCTTAAATGGTGCAGATTGGAAGGGGGGCCGAAGAATGAATAGGGGAAAGGACAGGAAACAAAATCTGGAAGTTTAAATCAAGTGTAACCAGTATTCATGTATTTTTTATTCCTTCTCAGTGGAGAGTTTTGCAAAATCAGTTCCCTTTATAAGAAAAAAAAAAAACCCACTTGCAAAATTTAGTTACTGCATAACTAAAATTTAGTTACTTGTTTATACACTTTGGGGAAGTATATTTCAGTAACGCAACTATTTTCTTGGAACCTTCCTTTTGCTTTTCATTTTCAGAATCGGGAAGTTGTTCATATGTGTAATTTAACAGATTTACGTAAGAAGTTCCATCCTAGATTAAAGCTCATTGGTACTTTGGAAAGTCAGTTGTTTCATCATAGATTTAAGTTTTTGACTTCATCCTGAATTATAGGGACATATATTATGTACTCATTGTCATTTTAGTGGCAAAATGGTAGGCTATAATAGCACTTTAAGCATAAAATGTAAGCTAAACGGGTACATTAAGCATTTGATAGACTTAACATACCTATCCTAATTGTCCCCAAGAGACTAAAAATTTAGTTCTTTATTTAGTTACATCATTGTCTTTTCTTGCAAGTGTATTTCCATTCAGGTACCTTTCTTATCTGAAGTTTTGGGTGGGGATGGGAAGCATGGATGCTGAATCAAGTCCATCAGTGAATAGCAATTTATCAGTGGAGAAATGCAGTCAATATAAGCCAGTTGACAGGTTTTCTGCTTTTCTGTTTTGAGGATTTGTTTACGTTGCAAATGTCATAATTAGTTCTCAGAAGAACAAATGATTTCTGCTGAAAATATGTCCTACTATTACAACTTAATAAACTGGGATCCCTGAGAAGGGCAAAGACCTTTTCTGCATATATCTGCAGAGCAACTTCTCTTCTCCTGTACTTTCTCCATGAATAGAGAGGGATGCTCAGAGTTAATATTTCCTCTCCACATTTCTTGGTGATGGAAATTGGAAAATACTGTATGGCACAGAAATACCAATACAGTATATATCTAAATAGCAGTCTCCACTCCTTTAAAAATAAAATACTATTAGCAAATTGCGGAGGTTCCCATTTTGACTTGTAGAATGGAAAAACAGTTGGAAAAATGCTGCATAAATATAAGTTACTTTGTGTTTTTCACATAGTGCTTTGGGGTGAAATGTCACTTGTTTCTTTTCTTCTCATATTTATTGTGACAAAAAAAATCCCAAGAATAGGTAAATAAAAGCATCTGGAAGTGTATCTTTGAACACTGCATATACTTCCTGATTACTAGGATGCAGGCAATAATATGTTAATTTGTAAGATAGTCCCCAGATTAGACATTTTAATTTTTATAAAATAGTATGAGAATATATGCAGTAAGAGTTGCTTTGGTTACATTTGTGGCAATACTGAGCCAAATTTGTCAAAATTAACATTGTCCTTACAATAATGTTGACTATTGGACACTGACTTAGTCTACTCTCTTTTCCTCTTACTAAAAGGTATGATATGAAAGTGTCAATTAACCAAACCATGGGCCCAGGAGATAAGTATCTGCAGGCCTATCTGGCTGATTCACAGCATATAGAGAACTATGCCTAGGCATGTAAACACAAAGCAAGGAAGGTGACTTCCCAAGTGAAATGAAAGAAACAGTATGTTTTTGGAACTAAGAGAAAAAGGGAAGGATCTAATAGATGTGAGTGAAGATGGTCTGATACAGTAGAGTAGACTTTGTAAATAGGGAAGTAAAGGTACAAAATTATGAATGACGTATGTCAAAAATATAAAGTGATAACTTATAGGTGTGCATAGAAGTAGTATCCATAGTTTAGTGAAAATTGTCTATTATGTTCCAGTTAATAGTGGTAATGGAAGAACCAGAGATGAATCTGGGCAACTTGTAGACTTCTTTATCTGAGGTAGCTATTTAGATCTGATAGTTCTATCTAGAAAGCAGAACTGCCATTTCTATTGTTACAATTGTCCTGAATCCAAATTATCTTTGCCCTTATGTGTGTCGATTATACCATCTTTTTGTTTACTATTTATGAATATTTGATATTTTCTTCAGATTTGAATACTGAACTTATTTAGTAAAAGCAACTGAAATATGATTGTCAGTCCTATTTAAAACAAGTTTGTTTAATTTGTACTCTCTGCAAATACATTCCTAAAAATGTATTTTTCTATGGGGAAGAAAAACAATACTTGCCATCCAATTTTGCCTTAACCCAATAGTTGTAATTCTATACTAATATCTTAAAAAAAGATTGGTGGGCCCTCAAAAAGCAGGAGAATTGACCAAGGGAGGGAATCAATAGGTCTTAGGTTATTTAGAAATACCATAGTAGTGATAGTTTATAAAAAAATTAGAAATTAATTTCTTAGATCCAAAGTTGGTCAGAGTTAATGGAAGACCATCTGCATGAGAATCATTTGGTGAAGAGGGTGGTTGGAGCAAACATGACTTCTTATTTCTCAACTTATCATGTAGAAGTGTAACTTTTATTTAAACTGCTATTTTATAATGAAGACATAGTGTGGAATATTTGGATACTGTTCGTAGTTCCACCATTAAAGATATTAATTATCTGGGGATCAGGATGACATTAAAGTCCTGGACCTGGGCCCAGATTGTGTTCAGCGAGCCACGTCTTGGTTACATTAATGATTTAAGTTTAATGTTTCTTGCCTACTTTGCAGTTCAGTGTTGGTAATGCTTGTAATTCTTTTTACTTTATTTTAATTATGTTTACAGCCAACAGTCACTTGTTGAGATGGATGGCCATATAAACTGATTGAAACAATAAATAAATACATGAAGTATTGTATTTCATTATGTTACTTTTATAGAACATTCTAATATTGAAATTTTCTTTTCTTTTCCTAGAAAGCTAACAACTGAACTGTTATAAATTTGGCATATAAATTTAATAAATAAAAATTTAATAGGACACACTTTATTTATTTGCTTAAAATTGGTCAAGATTATACCCTTATCACTGATACTTTACTATTTTAGAAGAAATCCTGTTGTGAATAATTGCAGTTGAAAAACACGGGTCAAACATGGCTGAGTTGTCACCTGAAGAAATTCAACTGAGAGCCCATCAAGTTACAGATGAGGTAAACACCCCAAATAATATATAATTGCCCAATAACTTGGGTAGATAAACTTAGAGTGCATGATCTCCACTAAAATTGATTGGTTATCCTATATTGCTTGATAATATTGCAGTGAAGGGGAGGTTTAAATAAACTAAATCTGAGGTGTCAAATTTGTAATGACACATCACGTGATATATCACAACTTTTTTCCCTTTTGCTAAATGAGGGTTTAGAAAGCAAAAATACTTGGATTTAGAAAGCAAAAATAGTTTTTCCTTAGGATTAATGCATTTTCTGAAGGAGAAAGTCTTGTTTATATGTCACACATAGCCCTATGTGTAAAAAAACCACCACCACCATATAATACATATCCTTCATGAATAAGCACAATCAAGCTTAGCACACTGCAAGAGGTGTGTGTGTGTGTGTGTGTGTGTGTACACACACACACACACAGACATACATATATACATATTTTATATATCAGGATCAACCTGTGGAAACAGTTACTTCTGCTGAAATTCTTTCTTAGCACAGTAGCCAGGGAATAGTAAGGACATCATAATGGAAGTAAGAAAACTGGGAGAAATCAAGGATGGTTTGCCAAAAAGAAAAGATGGAAATATTATACGATGCCGCACTTTAGCATCCCTCCTTCCTCCAGATTGTATTTTAGCCCCACAAAGTCCTTTCAGGGTTAGCAGGTGGCCTCTTTTCTGAGGGCTCTTACATACTTTCTCTTAGAGACAGATCGAATAGCAGAGTGGATCAGCTATTGCAACGATTCCCTTCCCATCCTCTTCACCCTGCCAAAACAGACCATCAAGGGGCAATGCCACCAAGTTTGGAAGACAGAGGTGGAGACTTCCTAATGGCGTATTTCTGCTTGTCTTCACTGCCTCAATAGAACAAACTTCAGATCCTTTATAAAAAAAGGTTATAGAATCCAGGAGGACAGACTTGCACAGAATCTAAAAAGGTTCGTCTAGAAAATAGTGGCTGCATCATAATGTTGAGTTTTAAAATACCACTAATCAAGACAAAACCTTGCTTAGTTGCATTGTGTCAGAAACAAAAGCATACTGTAGTGCTTACTTACAGCAATGTCTAAAATTATATAATAATTACATATCTTTGAAAATCTCCATGCCTGAAATGAAATCTTATCTTTATTTTAGTCTTTGGAAAGCACAAGGAGGATCCTTGGCCTGGCCATTGAGGTAAGGAAGAAGTTAAAGGCTTTCATTGAGCTGTGGGTGGGAAATCAGGCGGAGAACATGAAATGACATTGAGTATATTATGTTCATTGAGCATTAGATGTATGGAAGCATTTCTCAGATTTTCTTAGAACTTCCCTGCTTTTTTTTTTCCTGCTTTTCAATTATTTTAATATTGGGTTTTTATCTTTGTAGTCACACAGAGTCACATAGTAAATTGGACAGCCATATAAATTTTCTTAAATAAATAAAAATAAGCAAACAATGAAACTTGAAATAACATTGAAATAATTTTGTCATAGGACCAAAAAACAAAAGCAACCAATTCACCATGTACTTATACCAGTATTGTAAAATAATTTGCAATATTGGAATTTTTATTCTACCTGGAAGGAAATTTTATATAGTAGTATTTATGCTGATCAATTTTTATGTAATTATTTAGTAGTATCTCCACACAATAGTTTGTAGCAAATTGTGTCATTACACTAATTCCACTGTGTAATCGTTCTGTATTTCTTTTCCCCCCCCCCATTATAGTCACAAGATACTGGAATCAAAACCATTACCATGTTAGATGAACAAGGCGGTGAGTTGCACAAGAACAATATGTTATCTTTGATTATAAATGTAGAACCCTATATTTCATAATGATACATAATAAATATACATAATTAATTTAGTCCAGATACAGGCATGGCCATTGTCCATAGGCTTGCAGTAGTTTCCAGAAACATTAACACTTCTTAAGCTGCTTTTAAATGCTTTTTAAAAAGTGTTTTGAATGCAGACCTTCCTATATGAAGTGTAAGCATTTACGTCATTTAAAGTTTCTAAAGCTTCTTTTTTTTCCTAGAAAAGTTAAACAACATAGAAGAAGGTATGGATCAAATAAACAAAGACATGAAAGAAGCTGAAAAGAACTTGACAGAGCTTAATAAGTGCTGTGGTCTCTGTGTCTGTCCATGCAATAGGTCAGTTAAAAGCAGATTGGTAAGACGCTTTTTTCAAGGAAAAATTTCATTCTTGTTTAGAACTTCAGTGACTAGAAAATTTAAAGAAGTTACTGTTCTCCTTGATAAAAAAAAACTGCTACAGAATTCAACGCACAAATTGGATGTTGTAATAACTAAACCATGGTCTGTGTTCATTTATAATCCTAAGCCATAAACCATACAAACAATAGCAGCTGGGTTCACATTAACACAATAAACAAAATTCAAAGAAATCACATTTTACCTTAACATTGTCCAAGCCACTGACTGCATTCATATGGTCTTATTTATGTTCTATTAAATCAGGTACACTCTGAGTAACTACATAAATAGTCCTTTTCTGAGATGATCTGACCCCAACCTGCCCCTTCAGGTTTTCCAATGGGGTATTATCCAAAACTTTATGAGTGCATGCAAGTGTGAATGATGGCTCCTTTCTTCAAATCTATGAAGCCTGAAACTGTTTGTTGCAGTGGTTGGTAGTATAGACTCCAAAATAAAGATTTCATTATTGTCGTTTTTACTTCAAATTTTAAAAGATTTCAAACAAGAACACTGATGTCCTGTGAAATTTCAGCCTTTTAAAAATGTATGTTTTTAAAAAATAATTTTGGGGTCCCATGCCATGACAACCACCAACTATGGTTGCTGTCCCGTGGTTTTTCTTGCAATTTACAAAAACATTCTGTTCAGTGTACTAGTGCCTATAAAAAAGGGAAAAGTTAGGAAATACTTACTTAACTATACTTGACCATAAAGTTAACCTGTGAATAAAATAATAACCAGAATGTTTTTAACTTTTGTGGGTTTGTTCTGCTTTTGGTTTTCTGGTAATGACAAATACAAGTTGTGGTGGATGATATAATAAAGTTTAAACAGTGAATGTTTAAATTGTTGTTTTCAAGCTGTGCCAATTAAGGAAGAAAAGCCCGTGGTCATGTACCAGTAGTTAGGCACTATAAGGCTTAGTTAGATGTACACATATACCTGTGACTTAAATCTGATAATATATTGGAATGGGAAAACTAAAGCAATTAATATAAGCTTGAGTTGGATTTTAAATTACGTAATACCTATTACATATATGGAAGGAATATATATGAGAATAGCACAGCACTTTTACAAATTTTGAATATTGTATTCATAATACTGCTTTTCTTCCTGACTTGTGTTAAAGCTGTTTTTTTCTTATTATAGCATACTCTCAGCTTTACTTTGAAATAGTTTTGTCAGCTAACAAATAGTTATCTGCTTGCTTGTCTTACTGTTCACTCTTTTTCATTCTCTCCTAATCACCCTACTTTTCCTTCTTAATAAAATGAAGATTTAACATCAGAGGTTGGATCCACTTAACTGGTCAAAATGGAATTTAGGAAAATACCTGTATTAAGAAGCAGTTTACACTGCTAACCAGCTATCTGAAGGTGATGTTCTAACATGATGCATGTCTGAATGTGCATGTTTTCATAACATGCAAGCAACCTTGTGATGGTCTGTAGTTGTGTCTGTGCCGTGTTGCTTGTAGTTTATATTTAGTTATTTATTCTGATTTGATTAATCTGAAATAATAGTTACAATGTTTAGAATGCAAGTAACAGTTGATATACAATTTAAGTCTATTAGGATATTTTTCCTATGTAGCTTATAGAAAACAATAGCTTATACATAGGTTTAAAAATCTTACAGGAAAAATGTGAAATGTTATGATAATGTTCACATATTGATTTAACTCTGATCTACCACATGGGGGAAATGTTTTTTGTCATATGTTACTCAGCATGCAACTGTTTTGTAAGAATGCCTCAGGATTCCTATGTTTCATTTTTAAAATATCAGGTATCACTGTACGGAGTCAGTCCAGAACCAAATAAAAATTAAATATTACAGAGTAATACAGCATAAAACAATACAAGGTTTATCTTGATTATATGAATGTTGGAATAGAAAAATAAGTTTTGCATTTATTCCTTCATTTTTGTTGCTATTAACAAAATGATTATCTGGTAATTATTATCTGATGCATGATTTGGTGAAATTAGTATAATATAATTTTCTCAATATTTTGTTGGTTTGTGCCTTCAAGTCAGTTTTTTGACGCCTGATGACTATCTGGACCTCAAGTTTTCTTGGCATAGTTTTTCAAAAGTGGTTTGCCATTGCCGCCTCCTTGCAGCTGAGAGAGGGTGATAAGCTCACTGTCATCCAGCTGCCTTCATGCCTAAGGAAGGACTAAAACTCACTGACTGTCAGTTTCTAGCCTGGTGACTTACTGCAGTAAGCTGTCTCTTTAAGTTTCTCCATACAATTCATTAAATTAAAGATATACCATAAATATAATGCTAAGTGGTACATACATTTTTCTTCCTAATCACAAACTTGATCATGTAATAAGCAATAAATCAGTTGGCTGCTTCAATTATTTATATTTTTAGCTAACGGAAGCTATTCTATTTTTCTTATAGAACGAGGAACTTTGAGACTAGTAAAACATATAAGACAACATGGGGTGAGAACTCAGGTGATCATATAATAACCAGACAACCAGGACGGGCAGAAAATTACCAACAACAGACCTCAGGAGGACCAAGTGGAGGATACATAAAGCGGTAAATAGTATTTTCTTCTTCCACTGATGAATACATATTCCGTATCTGTTCCTCTAGAACAGTACTGGGATATTGAAAACCATCAAGAGAAGCTTGTTCTGTGTAAATCATGAATGTTTATTTGGAACACTGTTTAGTAATTTTTCAAAGATTCCAAATAATAGGACGTTTTGAATCAAATTTTGTAACATGATTGATGGAATGTAAAGGTCTTTTAAAAACACAGGCTTATTTTTAAGATCTTTTATAAATTGCCAATTAGATGTATTTTAAGACTGAAGTTATGAAATGTGTATGAGAGATAGAATTAGGACTGTTTATGATTCTGTTTTTTTAATTTCTGTTTATGGTTTTAGTATTTTTTGTAATTGTTCTGATTTAACTGATGATTTTTAATTTCTATTGAGAACTGCCCTATGGCAGTTTGACTAGTGTAAGTATGTGTATAGGCAGGGAGGAAGTGGGGAGAGAGAGGGGGAGAATATGAATTTAGTTCATTACAATGAAGAAGAAGGAACTTGCAAGTGCTCAAAGCAGTTTTTTTCTGATATTTTGAAAAGGATAACAAACGATGCCAGAGAAGATGAGATGGAGGATAACTTAACTCAAGTGGGACACATCTTGGGAAATCTGAAAAATATGGCTGTGGATATGGGCAGTGAGATTGATTCACAAAATAAGCAAATAGACCGAATAAATGTGAAGGTAAGAAGTGAGAACTGGATCCTTAACTAACTTAATTATCAGGGACTTAATTGCTTGGAAGAGTAACTAATTGTTCTGGAATACAGTACCATGTTGTAGAGCAGGCCTGTCAAACTGTTGGCCCACAGCCTGGATACAGCCCTCACAGACCACGCCAGCTCCGCAAAGGTAAACATCATGATACGTCACAATTTGGCCTGCGATGTGATCGAGTTTGACACCCCTGGTGTAAAGCAGGGGTGTCAAACTCAAGGCCTGGAGGCTGAATCTGGCCTTCGGGGGACTTAGATGTGGCCCACAGGACTGCCCCGGAAACAGCAAAGGATTGGCTCACAGTGCTTATGCCAGCAAAACTGGAGCTTAGGAGCCAGTTTTCGCTGGCAGAAACACGTGGGCCACTACAGGCGCCCCAACGGGAATGATGTCAAGCTGGACACATCCATTGTGGCCACACCTCTACCATACATACACACACCCAGGTCAAACACAACCCTGATGCGATCCTCAATGAAATTGAGTTTGACACCCTGGTGTAGAGGTATTCCAATTTACCAACACCTTGTGTCCGTGTTCTCTTGTCTGGATAACATTTCTCCACCCAAAGCATTATTTTTCTATGTAGGATATATTTAAGCTTGATTTCATGGTGAACCCTTTGGGATTGTGAACTTGAAATAATATTTCCATCATGATAAAATATGAAAAATAAAACGAATACCAATGCCAATAAATACTGTATTGTTGGGAATGAGGACCACATTTGAAAAGTATGTTACATGTACCTTCTAATTGTTATCCATCATAAAATGAATAACACTAATTTCCAGGAAGATATTGATGTTGCTTTAAAAAAAAAACAATTTGTCCAAGAATTTAAGTACAAGGTAAATGTGGAATCTGATGTAACTCATATTTACCCTCACAGAGCGCAAACTGGTGGTCCTACACACACACACACACACACACACACACACACACACACACACAAGGTCACTATGTGTATATACGATGTATATCACATTGAACTATAGATCACATCCTGGTTGGTTAAAAAGCAGGTTTGTGTTGCCCAAAATAGAATAAATACCACTGAAGTTGCTCTATTCTGACTCTGGGCTTTCTTAAAGTTCTGCACTTGTTTCTCTGAAACACTGATATTCTGTAATGGATAAACCAGTGCCAAGAAAAAGAAAAAGTCTTGTTTACATATAATGCCATGACAGAAATACAGTAGGAGGTAAAGAGGAATAAGTGACTAATAGGTCAACTCTCCAAAAATGACCTTTGGAATCAGAGCACCATTGGCTGGTCTGATCACAGATGGGTTTTTTTTTTAAACCCACATCAATTATCTTAATCCTCTTTCCTGTTTTTCTGGGTGCCTTTAGTTAATTAATTTTTTGATAACGCAGATAGGCTAGAAAACCTGGCAGACACCAATGGAAGTGTTAGCATCCATGACATCACACTGAGTACCCAAGGTTATAGATTACATTCTTACATTCTTGCTTTGCATGTGTCCCATTCAAATGCAATAAGTTGGTTGAAAGAATAAATATTTTTATCATTAAAAAGAAGTTGGTATTACTTCGTACCAGTTTTAAAGCAAAGCAATCTTTAGAGAAAATGAGGTATAAATCAGGGAAGATTGATTGAAGCAAGTTTTTAAAAATATTTTAATACATAAATTTGAAAAGTTTATCATTGATGGGTGTTCAAACAATTAAAGAATAATGATGCATAACTGGTGATAAACAAACCCTGTTAAAAATCATAGCAGCACTTTATAATATCAAGAAAAGTGACCATATTGTTTTGAGAACTCTTTTTCTTTTAAGTAATTCTTGTTTTAAGTATTTCTTCTGCCTTGCTTCTCTCAGTAAGCTTACCAGCGGTATCGTTGTGTACTGTATGTGAACAGATTAGTAAGAGCTAGTCATTAGACTGAATGGTAAATAGGTTGTAAATATTTGCTAACAAGAGTTTTGAATATTTAAAATTATTTTTTTAAAAGAATTGTTTCAAATGTTAAATTTTTAAATTAAAAAATTAACCATACTATATATTAGTGTAGTAGTACAATAATGAGAAGATTTCTTATGAATGTATTTGCATCTGTCAGCTATGGACTTATTGAAAAGGTTTTCTCTTGTAAACCTATGTTGCTTTCTTCCTTGCTCCTAAATATGATGGTACTTTCATGGCTAATTTTACTGTGGCTGTTTTCTAAACAAGTCAGTGGACTCAAACATACACTCCAGTACTTTCCCTCCAAGCTGGAATTTGTCCTTTATATTTAATTTCTTTCATTTCATTTGAATACCCTGAATCTTTACAGAATTCCTAGCAATTTACAAAAAGGCATATCCTAAAAGAATTGAGAAAGGGGATTTTTTTTCTATTCATATAACTTGCATATAACTTTAATGTCTCTGTTTTCTCTGTTCTCCACATTCTTGGCAATTCTTGAAGAAATATAAAGAGACTTGAATAGTATCTGTGCACCTTTATAATTTACAAGTAACTTTGCCTTTTGTTTTCTGTTTCAGGCTGAAACTAACAAAGACCGTATTGAGCAAGCCAATGCAAGAGCCAAAAAGCTTATTGAGAACTGATAGCCATTGCCAGTTTTCAGTCAACTGAAATCTTTTCTCATTCTACAAATATCCTCACTTTCCAAAGAAGAGAAGCAACGTTCAGAAAATGATACAGAGCAGAACATTATTGTATTGTACATGTTTAGCATGAAAATCCAGGAAAATAGCACAACAGAAATGTAACTTTCTTATTAATGTTCATATCCTCAGGGCTTCATTTTTCTTGGTTTGTCCTTTCTGTGAGGTTAGTCTTACCACCACCACTCTTTCCTTTCCTTTCCTTTCCTTTCCTTTCCTTTCCTTTCCGTATGGCAACTCAGAGATAAGAGTGCAAACTGACTGATTATAAAGGCAAAGAGAATGCACTCACTAAATTTAATTACCTCACTTAATACTGCATTATCATCGCTGAATTGGTGGATGATGGATTTTCATGAAATGTACATATTTGTAGAAATTAAACTTGCTCCTATTTTTTCAAAACATTTGATTTCATTACCAAGTTTTTCATAAAGGGGAAAGATGATAATGGATATAAAGTATACTTTCAAGCCATAGCTATTCTAATTTGCATGCAAATTACGTAAATAAGCATACAAAAATCCATAATGCATAAATGCAGCTCAGACAAATTTAAACATTTCTCACTTTTGTCTCCAAAAGATTGGATTTTTCAATCCTAATTTCTTTTGCTTCTTTCACAGAAACTATGTATGTTAGTGGAATTAGAGGAAAGGGCAACTCAGACAGCTTGACTTGGAGCATGTTACCCTTGGTTATTTAGAATCTCATGAGATTGCAAGGAAATTAAAATATGCCTTTATATAAATATCCTGAACCTCTGCCATTTTTAAACAGTGTATTTGTAGGTATTAATACTGCTGAGATTGGTCTTGAAATCTCTGGATCTTTTAAAACATTTTATCAGAAATGCACAAAATTCATAAAAGTATTCTTTATAGAAATGTATTATCCTTTTAATATAAACAATTCATACAATCTGTACAAATCTGTAGAGGGCAGCATATTGTGATTTCAATACTGTATTTATTAAAAAAAAATATTGGGGCTTAAATCATCAAAATCAGGGTACAATCTAAGTTGAATGAAGTCAAAAGCCATCTTCTTCTTAGTGATATTAATAACTGCTGTTTCACATTTTCTATCTGGACCATACGTTCTCATTCACTTTTCAAAGAAATCTGTTTCAAGCACTGCTTTATTATTAAAATTGACCTGAATTTGATCCAATTCACAAAATTTTAATGGTGGTATGGTTCTGCAGGCACCACAAATTATGATTTATTGTATTTGAATTGCTGCTTATCAAATTTTCTTTAAAAATGTTAGTATGTAGAAGGATCCAAGGGAAACTGCTATGAATCACTGTTAATGAGCTGTAAGCTGTTGAATGGGTCACATGGTGTAGTTTGCTGTAATAAGTACTTGACCTAGAGCCTATTTCAGTTTACTCCCATTTCAGGATTAAGGTTCTTGATTTGGTTTCTCTCATATCTATACAAATGACCAAATTTCAAAACTTCTAGATGCCCAGTCTTTCGCAAGAAAGGTTTAATTCTCTTCTAATTAAGAATCCACCAAATTGTTGATTTATTCAACGGCACAATATTTAGCAGAACTTGTATTTTATTCAACTTGAAGCTATAAAGTTCTAGTCCTTGCATGTTTTGCTGCAAGTCAAAGGATTACCTGCAACAATCTAGATACTATAAAGAAGCTCAAAACAAATTAATTGTACTGTGATTATTCTTAATTTCTTCATGCTTTGTTTCTTTACACATTTCCAACTGAATGTTTAATTTTTATAATAAAGCTTAGTCTTCTATATAACCTTGTACAATGGAATGCTGGAATTGTAGTATAGTGCAAAAACTGGGAACATCCCTCTCAAATTATGTTTATTAATACCAAAACGAATTACAGGATTTGGCTGGAAAATACATGTTTTTAGCTATAATGTAAATTAATGCCCAAGATGTCATGTATACTTGCTGGGCTGAATATAATTTATAAATCCTTTCACTCTTCAAATACCTGTGTAAATCTGAATGGCCTTAAACTGTCCTAGGCTGTGTAATAGACACGCCCTATAAATGTTTTTGCTTGCAGCTAAGGATCCAGCTTCTAGTCCAGAACTCCTATGGAGTCCAGAAGGTGAACCATTACTAAGTTCCATTGACATGGGCTGATGGGATAGTCACCTTTGCTAAAAAAAAACAAGATCTAGGAATTCCAAATTTCCCTGGAATTTCATGATGGAAAGTTTTAAGAAAAATCTTTACTTATGTCATATGATGAATTGGAGGTGAAGAGAACATTCAGTCGCAGGCTTAATGCAATGTGTGAACTAAAGCGTGGTTTCTTGAATAAGCCTAATAACCCATTAGAGTTAGAAAAGGACATGGTTTAGCATGAAACGAGAGCAGGAGAAAAAACTTGAACCATTGTCTCTACAAGTCAAATACAGATGCTGTATTACAGGGAATTCTAAGAACAGGAGTAGATACTCATTCCCAATCCAGGTATAAAAGACAAGAATGACATGGTTCCCCCCCCCCCCCAAAAAAAAATCTTCAAAGTTGTTTTTCTTCAAAAATTAGACAATCTTATTTAATGTAAATTTATATTAAATGAAATTGCTAAAAATAATTTGGCAAGGATTTACTGATTATAACCCAATACAAAAAGATCTAACAACTACCAATAGGAGAAATCATTACTATTTCCTAGGTTTCACACTGACCAACTCCTCCAACGCCTCAATCTCATTCCCAGCTCTGCTGTGTTAGAAGAAACAGCATGATTACCTATTGGTACTCAGTACCAATTGCTGATTTATAATGCATGCAACGTATGTGTCTTTACAGTTGCGATTACAAGTAGCAGTAGAAAAAATGAGAAATATAGCTGGAACCTGTAGTGCATGAAAAAAAAATATTTGTAAAAATAAATCACGTAAGAGTAGCGTGTTTCAACCCAACAATGAAACATCCAATCATTTTCATTTATGACCATTCCCTAGGGTTGTAGAGTTGTTTTACATTTTAATTTAAATTTCATTTACATGAACAGTACATTTTACAGAAAGCTTCAGCTGCATATTTGCCATTCCAATACATAAGAATATATTTCAGTTTATTTTGTCAAAAGGTGCCAAAAAAGTTTAAGAAAGTTGTGGAGGTATGGTTTTTGTAAAAAGCATGTAAATTATTCCAAGGTTGCATATTTTAAATATCCATGGGTGCTTTGCATAAGGCATTAATACAGTGATCAAACCCTCCCTGTCCCAAACATTGGAGTTTGTTACTCGCATAATGATTCAAATGCAGTGTCCTATTTTGCAAGCCATCAGTTTAGCACACTTAAGGTGAACTAGTTGATTAGCAAGTGGAAGACAAACCATCTAGAGAATGACTGTGATGTGAATCTAGGACAACTGTTGTTTTATTATGTATATTAAGCCACTATGCTCATCCATAATTTGTGCTTCTATTGTACATAATTTTTCAAATGGCCAGCCCTACATACACTGTAAAATATTTAAAGCCAAGACATGGATGGATTTGCATTGTGGAATTAATCTATATTGAATTAGTGAGCCTCCTGGCAGATGATCCTACCCACAAAGCCCATTATCTCCATCTGCCCTGCCCTGCCCTGCCTCCTATGTATGAAGTTGTCAGGAACCGTCATAAAACCTCTTCAGCTCAGGTCATTTTGTAATGTTCTTCTCAATCGTTGTAGATGGAGACTTAACAAATGGATGTTAAGCATTATATCCAAGGTTACCAATTCTTGGATTCATTTTGTGAGATCTAAAACATCAAGGCATTTTAAAACCAACAGGCCACTGTTCTCCTGCCTTTATATAAAGGCTTGAATGTCATTCTCCCAACAGGCTTGTTGCAGTTTGGATCCATACATCAGTCACATTTCTTGTTGTCTTTTCATTCACGTGCACAGTAGCTCAGGCAAATTTTTTCTTTGTAGCAGTAAATCTTTCCATATACTAAAATGTTAAAAAAAAGTTTTGTTGATAAATATATAAATCAAGTTCTAGATAACTTTTGCAAAGAGTTCATTTCTAGTTTTATGGTTTTCTATTTTTTTCTGTTTAGTACATAATCTATTTCTACTGACTAGTTACAATTTCAGTACTACATTAATTCAGAACTTCTGTGTTGTCTTTCCTTTCCTAAATCTCCTGCTGTTGGACAAAAGGTTCATAGCTATCTGATAAAGTAGTGTTCAGTCAATGCGAGAGGGGCCATTTTAATCATATCACTTGCCACTAATGTCCATTGTAGTTAGCTTTAAAATTGAACTCTTTTAAATCATAGTTATATAGATCTTAACAACCAGTAATAGAATCGTATTTCGTGTTTCCTTCTTCCTCAGTTCTCAATGTCCTGCAAATATATATAGTGCATCACACTTGAGGACTAAGAGATCCCAGAATAGCATAGGGTAGCACAGATAATTATGGCTTAAAGCAGAAGTCCAGGAAAGTTCTTTTGATGAACACCAGACAAGAACATGCTGTATAGGTTTTTCTGAATTTGATCCAAAGATGTTTAATAGGAGTACAAGTTTTAATTGCCATTAGAGCCTTATATAAAAGCCTGTATATGTAATGAAATAGTAAGTAGCAACATCTATTTAACTGTGACTGATCATTAAAAAAAAAGCATGATCAGTCAGGGTTAAGTTGTAAGCTAAGTTGGAAGGTCAAAGAAATATCTCAGAAAAAGTCAAAAACAAACCACAGTTGTCGAGAAGCCTATTTGGGAAAGTCCAAGAGACAAAAGGAGTCAAATTCAGTTTGAGGGAATCTTTCGATAGGCATGACACCTATAAAATGTCACCTTCTCATATGAAGATTTTAAGAATAGTGATGGGATATTACTCCTAATAAACCTCTTTGGATCAAATTCAGAAAAACCTATACTTTCCTGGACCTCTGCTTTAAGCCATAATTATCTGTGCTGCCCTATGCTGTTCTGGGATCTCTTAATCCTTATATAAAACCATATAACCACATTGACAAATGTTTTGAAAGATATAGGGTTTCATGCAGGGGTGTCAAACTTGCAGCTTGTGGGCCGGATGCATCATGTGCTGCCCACGCCCACCCTGGGTTTAGTGAAGAGGGAAAAAGTCACAATATGTCATGTGATTACGTGATGCCGTGAGTTTGACACCTCTGGTTTAGGGAATATTTTTAAAATCCTCATACAACTCTGATATATTAATCTACTAATTAGGAAAGTGTTGTAACTCTTTTCCAAAACTTTAAGATAAACCAGGAATTTAAGCTTCATGTGGCTAAAAAAATTGCTATCTTTATGATTTCATTTAACAACTGATGCCATTTGACTACTGTCCTACCCAAATATATGGAAAAATGGTACTAAGTAGTGGAAAAGAGAAATACATATATGGGATTTTCAACGAACCTTGTCATAGCCATCCAATTCTCGAAGTTTCTTGATCTCAAAAAGATTACCCTCTGCAGCAAGTAGAGAGATCTGAGAATCACTAAGAATACTCTGAGGAAGTACACTTAGTTCTAGGCAGTTCTCTTCAAGGCGCAGAACTTTGAGGCGTGGACAACGCGAGATCTGGGGGGAGATCTGGGAAATCTGTAATAGGCCCAAAGAAGTAATCAAAAAGATGGTTACAATGATCTCCCAGTTAGAAAAATTAAATAACAAAACAAGAAAGTATTATCATGTTTCTAAAAACTGGTCCTATACGGATAGACTGTACATGAGCTAAGTTTGTTTTGCTATAACTTATCAGGCCACCATGATAATAGGATTGCTGGAAACGCCTACTACAATTTCAGCACAGTGCATAATTGCAGAGTATCTCCAATTAATTACACATTTAAAAGGTAATTGTATTATTAATTTTCACAGGAGGGAGGGATTTATAAACTTGGATCAATATAGAGGTAGTCTTCAACTTATGACCACAATTGAGCCCAATATTTAAGTTGAGCAAGAAATTTGTTAAGTGAGTTTTGCCCCATTTTATGACTTTTCTTGCCACTTTTGTTAAGTGAATCACTGCAGTTGTTAAATTAGTAACCCAGTTGTTAAATGAATCTCATCTCCCTATTGACTTTGCTTGTCAGACGGTCACAAAAGATAATCATATGTCCCCAGGACACTACAACCACCATAAACATGAGTCAGTTGCTAAGCGTCTGATTTTTGATCATGTGACCATGGGGATGGCTGCAACAGTCATAAGTCTAAAAAATGGTCACAAGTGTTGTAATTTTGAATGGTCACTAAGTGAACTGTTGTAAGTCAAGGACTATCTGTAGTTTATATTTTGTCCATCAATGTTAACATCAATTTAGAATGTTAGAGCTAATTCTTGATTTTATTAAGATAACTATTTCAACATTTGATTAGATAAAGGTTCCCCTCGCACATATCTGCTAGTCGTTTCTGACTCTAAAGGGCGGTGCTCATCCCTATTTCAAAGCTGAAGAGCCAGCGCTGCCCAAAGACATCTCTGTGGTCATGTGGCTGTTACCTTCCCACCAAAGTGGTCCCTATTTTTCTACTTGCATTTTTTACATGCTTTCGAACTGCTAGATTGGCAGAAGCTAGGACAAGTAACGGGAGCTCACTCCGTTACACGATGCTAGGGATTCAAACCGCCGACCTTTCTGATCGACAAGCTCAGCGTCTTAGCCACTGAGCCACCACCAAGCCCAACATTTTATTAAATGTACTTTAAAAAGAAGCTGTTACAGGTAGTCCTCAAGTTATGACCACAATTGACCCCAACATGTTTGTTGTTAAGTGAGACATTTGTTGAGTTTGCCCCGTTTTATTGCTTTTCTTGCCACAGTTGTTAAGAGAATCATTGCACTGCATCTGTATTCCCCAGTGACTTTGCTTGTCGGAAGGTCGCAAAAGGGGATACCATGACCCTAGGGCACTGCAACAGTCATAAATATGAACTAGTTGTCAACCATCTGAATTTTGATCATGTGACTATGGGCAGCTGCAATGGTCATCATTTTTCAATGCTCTGTTATAAAGGAAACTCAATTAACTGTTGTAAATCCAGGACTACCTGTAGTAGATTTTCTCATTTTAGCGAACACAAAATGTAATTCCACGCACACCATTCTCACATAAGGCCAAGATGGGTGCACTTTGTCAGCAGCGGAAGATGGCAAAGTTCAACTAGATGTGGCAGAGCTTATGTAGTGCAGGACAGCAAAGATGACTAGGGCTTTGCCCTGTGAAACTGGGACTGCACAGGGCTTGAGGAAGAACTCCTTGCTGGTTCTGGGACTGAAGTAGAGACCTGGAGGTGGGGGTGGCTGACTGAAGGACCCATGCCCCTATTTCAGCCCCATCAGCACTGGGACTACCGCTGTGCAGGGAAGCCAAATGGAGAGAGATGGGGCAGATAGGTGGATGGTTAGAGTCCCAGAGGCAGCAGTCCTAAAGCTCGAGGCTGGGAGGAAGGAATTGGCTTGGATCAAGATAGGTCCTCTCCTAACAACTAGTGGGATTTAGTTTAACAACAATGGGGACTGCCATAGTTGCCATTGCTTAAGTGATGCAGTTTACAACATGGGCTTTATCACTACATTGTTTGGCAAATTTCAGGCCCAATTACCATTGTTAACTAAGGACTACCTTTAATGCCAAATAAACCCCCACTTTGGCTTATAGCATTAACTATATCTCCATCCACAGTATTTATGACACCACATAACAATACTCAACTACAAAAATATACTTTCATACCTGATTCTGATTTAAGTTCAGTTCAATAGCCTGTAGCTCTCCTATTGTGTCTGGGATATTCTGGATCTGATTTCTGGAAAGATCTACCACATCTATATGATGAAGACTGCATAGCTGAACAGGTATAGTTTGAAGCTTGTTTCCGGAAAGGCTCAGTGTTTTTAGTGCCACAAGTTGTCCAAAGCTGCTAGGTAAACGTGTCAATTGGTTATTGTTCAGATGTAGAATTTCCAGCTTTTTCAGCTTGCAGAGTTCCTCAGGTAATACAGCTAGCAATAAATTATAAATACAATTAAATCATGCTGCCAGGAAAAAGCACAATTATGAAAACATCAAGACTAAATATTTTATTTTGCTATATAATCCTCCTTAGAATAAAGATTCATTATATAACAGAATGTTCTTTTGTAATATATGATATACAATATATCAGATATAATTTATTTATTCTACTTATATACTGCCAAATTGTCTGGATTAATACACAGGCTCATTTTCCATCAGAATTCTTGCAGCTGAAAAGATGTGAGAAAAGAACAAGTAATAAAAATTATTCTAGCTGAGTAAGTCCCTATTTCATAAGAATCAAAATAATTTTGATTACCTTAGCATTCAGCAACACATTACCTTAGTAACAAGTAACTACAGTTACAAACAATCTTTGTTAATACTAAAACATTTAATATGCAATATATAGCAAGCTAAAGACACTTAAGTAAACATACTCAGTCTGTTGTGATTTAAAGCAAGACTTTTCAATACAGAGAACTTTCCTATAAAAGGTGGAATTGATTCAAGCTTATTGTTGGACAAATCTATTGTTCTGAGATTACTTGCCAACTTCTGTAGATCTTCAGGAAACTGAAAAAGAATCCAGATATTGATGAAATTATTCAAAGAATTAAAAACTGAAAAATATACTGAATCAGAATGATTTGTAATGAAAATTATGTTTTGTAGTCTTACATACCCCAAATAATGAAAGATTGGAAAAGAATTGGGAAATCTGTCCAAAATCAATTAACCATAATCGGAACAAAACCCAACACAATATTTCATGTTATGCAAAATCAAAATAAATAAAACCTAATATGAACTGCCATAGTCGCTTAATGGATGTAACAGCTTATTAAGTCATATTTCTTTTTAGAAATTAAATCCAAATCAGAGAGCTTTAGTAAAACTGTGCAGAACTGTAATTTTTATATACAATCATCAGGGGTAAGCTTCCATTAAATGTTCTACCTTTAAAAATCCAAACTGATTTCTATAATATAAAACAGTATCAATATTTTTATAGTATAGATATTAATTAAAACATATTCAACATTTTAGAAGTATGCAAAATATATTGTGTTCAGGTTGAATGCATTCAGAAATATTTCAACATTAAATGCTCCATTTTGAGACAAAATTTGGTTTCAGGATTAAAACGGCTTTTTTTAAAAAAAAAACTGGGTAACATCAAGCTGAAAATAAAACACTTTGATTTTAAAATATACTTATTGGATTTGTAATAAGACCAGAATAGTTCTACTCTAAGCTTGAAATGGTCCAAAATGTAAAGTCTGTAATAGCCAAATTAGTCCCATAAATATGGTAATCAAAAAGAAAATATTCTGAGTTCCAAAGCAAGACATAATTTTATCTTTTTAGCATATTATGGAGTAAAGGAAAATGGCTTTTTGTGCCATATGTTAACAAAGTTGATACTTACCTCAGAAAGGCCTTTTCCAGTTAATTGGAATACTCCTGTTTTTTGGGCCGTCTCCAAATGTGCTTTTAAGGCACTGTTTCCCATCTTTCTGTTATTGTCTTTGAAACTGGCAAACAAAAGGATTGTGGCAGATGCGTAGTGGAATCCCCCTCATTCACACTACATTAGGCAAGATGAAATTACTTTCTATTAAAAAGTAAAATGAGAATACATTAAATAAAGGTTTATCCATACGATTTTCTTCTCAATATTCTCACCTCTACGGTAAATTGGGACCCAGTCTTCTATGCCATTGACTCAAGTAAACATAAGTTACCCAAATCATCACTCTTGCATAAAATTAATCTGAACACAACATTCACCAGTCGTAAGATAGAAATATTTGAAAATGTTGCTATATAACAGAAAAGATGGAAATGATAAATGAAAACACTGTACTAAACTCATGCTAACCTGGACTCTAACCTGAAAATAAGACATACTCAAAAGTATTTGTTCTCAGAGAGCATGTTTATGCTTCTTGCATTCAAAAAGATTAATTCATAACTGGTGGAAAATAGATAATTATATAATAATAACTGAACAGATAGTCAGTTTTTATAGCATTAGAGTCCATGGTAATTTAACCTCCAGAGATTCAGAATATTTCTGAATATATACACATAAAACTGAATTTAAAAATTTAAAAAGAAATAAAACTACAGGCAGGTCTTTTTGATAATGACTCCATGTCTCCACTCCTTACACCCAAGCAGGAAGTCCATGGGCTTCTAAATATCTATGAAGAGTTTGTTGTTTGAAAAAATATTTAGGGATGAACCCAATTGTTATAGTATGTTGATTAAGCCTTTTATGTGACTAATGTTTTTAACCCTATACAGTATTTTGTAAGCCATTTACAGCCTATAGGAATTTAGCAGCATAAAAGCCTTGGCAAATGCAGTGGCATCTTGGTATTCAAATGCTTTGAAATTCATCAAATTTGATACTCAATACATTTTGGTACGAAAATTTTGTACCAGTACTCATTGTTTGTTTGGTAATCAACACACAAGCTAGAACTCATTGGTGTAGGCTGCCTTGCGATTCATTACATTATTCCTTATGGAAAAATGTATTCAGTACTTATTTATTTTAGGTACTTATCCCACCTCACGGAACCAATTAATGAAGAGTAGAGAGGTACCACTGTAAATAAATCCATGAAGTACAAGACTCCACACAGTTATAGCTTCCAGTGAGCTGTGCTTTCCTTTGACCACATATGAATAGTACAACAGTTTTCTCTAGTGTTGCAATCACAATATTTGTTTCATATAAAATCAACAGGCTTTCTAAATATTTTGCTCTTGAAGTCAGAGTTTCCTATTCTAAAAAACTTTTGCATTAACACTAATCCAAAAGTAACAAGGTACGCACTGTTTCTAATTTTGCTTTCCTTAACATAGTACTTCCTGATGCATTACTGTTTTCTGTGACAAATCAGCAGTACTGCAAAGAAATACTGTAGGGCCCTGATGGTGAACCTATGGCACACGCCCGCCCACTGATTGTCAGGTATCTGGCACGCATGCATGGGAGGGGGTGCTGTGTGGGAGATGCGTGTGCATGCGCAGAGACCTGCGCACATTGTCTTCTGGGTATTGCAACACATGTGAGCCACACACACACAAGCGCATGCACAATTATCAGCACAGGAGCCTAAAAAGGTTAGCCACCACTGCTCTAGGATTTATAGGTTAAGTTCATGTCTCCATTCAAGCTAATGCCTTTTTTGTTAATAATAGCAATACATTTTTCTCCCCACATTGCCATATTAAGAAAACTTTGTTCATCTAACAATGTTTTAAACAGTACAGGTAATCCTCACTTACAACCATAATTATATAATTACAACCAAAAAAGTGCACCAGCATGCCTACCATCCCTGTCCTACTGTTCCCATTTATCCATTTATTCATACTCATTTATTTTGTATATACTTATAGCTGCTTATGTTTATATGTTATGTTCATACTTAGCTTGTTTTCTCATACATGCTTAACAAAATAAATAAAATAAAAATATGATCCCAAAATTACCTTTGCTAAACAAGACAATTTTTAAAAGAGTTGCTCATTTTGACAGTTCTTGCCACAGTTGTTGACAGTGCAGTTGTTAAGTTAGTAACACAGTGGTTTTCCCCATTGTCTTTGCTTGTTAGGTCACAACAATCTCTGCAACCATCATAAATACATGCCAGTTGCCAAGCACCCAAATTTTGATCACATGACTATAGGGATGCTGCAACAGTCATATGAAAGCCATTTATAAACCACTTTTTTCAATGCCATTGTAATTCCGAAAAACCACTAAAGGAGGGCTATCTGTATTACCAAATTTCACTTTCACTGGCTTTTATACTAGGTGCTTGCCTTCCTTTACCTGGAACTGTGAAAACTGTGTAAGGAGAAGGGCAGGTAAGTGAAATCAGTCTTAACTCAGAGAATTTGGGATAATTTCAGTTTTGACTATCAAGGGGCCCGCAACAAACTATATTTAGGCGAATATTTATCTTCCTTTCATAGATAAAGTGGGGGGGAGCCGGATAATTTACGATCTTCTCCCACCAAAAGACACAGGAGGGGCAGCATCAACGCAATTCCTGAACTTCGCAGGAAAAATTATCGAAGTGAGCCACACTCAAATCACGCTAATCCGGATGAGAGGCTGGGTCCAGTTAACTACAGTTTTACTAAAACAGGTCACACTGCATGAACACAAATTGAACAAACTATGGTTTAGCGCGAGACGAAAGCCTAATCTCAAAGGGATTTAGCTTTCCAGGATGACACGTTACGGCTACAAAAAAACTGGATGACCATTCAGATCGATCTTCCTTCCTCCCTCAATAAACGATCAAACCCGAAAGTTTCTTCTTCGCTGCCATCCGACGATCGTCCCGATTTTTATTGCTGCACTTTCTAACGGAGTTAAATCTCCCCTAATCAGCCTACCAACTTCAGCCTCTCCTACTTCGACTCCAACGCCCTCAGATCTCCCCTAGGGAAGCCGCCAAGGGAGATCCCGGGGAAAAAAAAAACACACCTCGTAAAAGGAGGACGGGATTTACCTCTTAGTCCCTTTAATTTAGCCGGCACAGCCTCGCATCCTAGCAACAAGCATAAGCAGGACGGCGAGAAACAGCGGCCAGGCGACTTCAGTCGTCCGCGAAAGGAGCCACACACCCGAATGACAGCCAGCCTAGCCTCTAATGGCGTGCTTCTCCGCTCCAAAAATAATATTTGAGAATCTCGGGGATGGGGGAAGGATTACCCAGACTATCCCGAGTGTCTTCCGCCACAATCAAAATGGCCGAAAGAGTCGCCATTTTTTATTTTTGCCTTCCGGATGCCCCGTGATCGGGGAAAAGCCACCAACTCTTGGTATAGATGAATCGATGCTTTGGTGGACCCGGCTGGGATATATCGTGATATGGGACGGCCCATAGCGGAAGCGGGAGGAATCTCCTTCGGTGGTAAAGAGAAAGAGAGACTCGCGCGGCGGGAGAACAGCTCGGCCACACTCAACATGGCGGCGCGCGCCTAGCGCATCTCTGGGAGGCGCTTCCTAGGCAGGCGGGAGGGAGAGAAGGCGGGCCGGCGGGCGGTCGAGGTTCGCACGCTGGTGTGGCGCCCGGAGGTTTGCCTGGCTATGGCTTTCTCCAACCCTTGGGATCCCGTGCAGCCCACGGCGGCGGGGCTGATGTTGGCGCGGGCTCTCTCCGCGGGAGTGGTGTCTCAGGTGGGGCGGTTGGTTCTTTCCTTGCAAATCATAATCGCTGCTGAGGCTGTGTGGATCGCCCAAACAGTGCCAGCCAAGCCTTAAAGAAGGTAGTCTGGGCGCCAGAATGAAAAGAAGCCCAGGTTACTCATGATTTGTAGGCGCTGCAGGCGTTTTTTGGTTGGGTTTCTTTAAAGCACGTCCGAACCTTTCATAGAGCCCTCTTCCGATTTTTGTATTTGAAAAGCGATTTAAAAAAAAAACCGGACATGCTTGTGAGCAACCCTTATGTTAGATCTGGTGCCATAGTCAAGTAACTAGGAATTAATTTATGAGACAAGGAGACTATTTTCCTCTATCTACGCTTTCCCAGATGTCTGGCAAAAGGAAGACATGTCATTGCCTTTGTCCGCACGTTTTGCATCCAGCAGAAATTGCCTTGAAATCAAATAGTGTCTGGCTTTTGGAGTGTTTTGTAATTTTTTTGTTTAATTTTAGACTGTTTTCACAGTATCTATATTGTAAATTGTTTTTTTTTTCTTTCCTCATCTGGTGACTTGATGGCCTAGATTTACATTACTTATTTCTTGAATCTAACAATCAGCTTTAATCAGCCCCTTTAAATTTAGAATGAATGTAATTTGTAGATCACATGAGTTGTCATGGATTTCTGTGATGACAGTTTGAAAATAAAGATTGTTGGGAAAATATTGCAGTTGAAAAAACTGATGCTGGAAGAAGCAAATTCATATAATGTACATGTAGGCCTAAGTACATGTCCTGCAGTTTTTTGCTGTAATTTTTGTCACCTTTTGAAGAAACTTTAAAAGGTAGACTTTTGCCCTTTTCTCCAAGTGTCCATTTCCTCCTTTGCCTGTTCAGGTACTTTGTAAAGTTATTTGTCCAAATTTCTGTTCTGTTAACAAGTTGTCTGTGTTTATTTACTCTGCTTGGAGGGTGGACACATTATATATAAAGTACACACCTCAGATTTCTTTTTTTAAATAATAAATTTTATTAAGTTTCCAAATTTTAAAAACATAAAACTTTATACATTGTTATTAACATCAAGACATCTTTTGCATCTCCTCACATTTTTCAGTATATGTATTTACCTATTCCTTTACCATTACATCTTACTCTTACTATAAATCAATATCTTTTATCCTTACATCTTCAATCTTCTCCATGGTATATTTACATAGGAAAAGAATGAGGGAATATAAAAAAACACACCTAAGGTTTCTTATTTGTTAAATAGTCCATAATGTTGCACGTACTTAATATATTGTATTTTAAAAGATACGAGATACATAAAACATATTTTTTCATAAATACTTGAATTGCATCCTGCCCCTTATTAGTAACCACTGTTGTAATAGAATCTTTTGATTGCTGTTAGAATAACCTAACTTTTCACAATAGACACGTTTTGGTCAAATTGCCTTTGTGTATTATTGCATAAGCTTGATATTTTGAGATACATAAGGAATGTTAGATTATAAAGATTGATTACTAAACAAACAAAATGATACAATAATTTCCAACTGTAGATTTTACTTTTGAGACAACAATACAAAGAAGAAATAAAACATTTTAAAAGGTTCTGTGTGTCAGTCTCCAGTAAGTGATAGATAAGTAAATGTTCTAAACTTCAGTCCTAATTTCATGAGTGGTTGAGCTGGTTTGTCTTTTTCTTTTCTTCTGCAGCGGACTCTAGATATATGTAGAAAACCATCTGCTTGTTTTACTTACGTCTCAGAAGCAGAACAAATTGCTGATCTCCAAGCTGAAGTCAGCCGGGTAAATAATATTTTAGTACTAGAACAAGACTTATTTTTATAAAAATGATGTGAAGTGTGAACATTTGCTCCATTAGTCATAATACCTTCTGTTCTAGAAGAGAAGTCAGTTAAAACTTTAATACTATAATACCTCTGAAGTTTTCAGAGGTGGGGGAGATGTATATTACACGTCTATCTATACTGGTTTTTATTCTCTTTTTTGTATGCAAGTAGTCCTTGCTTGTCGACAATTTAAAAGTTATGACAGACACCCCCCAAAAAAAAAGCTGTTTATAATCCATTCTGAAATTCCAATGCCTGCAATACATATCTATGGTCACATGACCACATTTCTGTCACTTGGAAACCAGCTCACTTTTATAGCTGGTTGCAGCATTCTGCAGTCAGTAACCATGCTTTATTATGGTTTTTACTGGTTTATAGTCTTTTTGGCTGGTTTCCAATCTTTTTAGCCAGAAGTGAACTCTAAAGAAGAGCTATATAGTAAAATAAACCATTTAGTGCAAATATGCCCAAGTAAAAAATGAATATATTTAAACATTTGCATTTCAATATATCAAATACTTTTGTAAAAATAACAAGAGCATCATTTTAGGAGGAATTCATGTCACTTTAAATACTTTGAAATAACTGCACAAAAATTTTAAAGCACTGTTTCAATGTTACAGATTAATTTGGAGACAGAAGCCCTGCGAATGGAAAAAGATACAGCAGACATTACTCACCCTTTTTATCTTAGTAAGTGTTATTAAGATTGCTATTTAACCTTTCAGGTATGTAGTTAAGCAATTGGACATAATATCAGATTTTGTGTTAATTGTGTATGTTCATATAACTGGAAAATCTTTTTGTTGTAGTTTTGTTGGTGGTTTGCAAGGTGATAGGACTAAGAGAAAGTCACTGGCCCAAAGTCATCCAGCTGTTGTCTGTCTCCAGGCAGGATTACTTATAGTGACTCATGCCCTAGCAATCTTTAGATTGAACTACTACAAAATGTTTTACAAGCATCTGGAGGGACATCTGGAAGTTTCAGTTAGTGCTGAATGTGGTGGCACAATCACTTAGCTATGCTGTTTTTCAGCACATGTGACATCACAGTTCCACAGGCTGCATAGGCTACCAGTATATTTCAAAGAGTAATTTACAGTGTTGGCCATCATCATTAAAGCCCTTTGTGACTCATCCCATGGTTATTTCTACCCATCCTATTTGATCATACATAAGGGCATGTTCTGAGTCGCATCCACTAAGGGATATGTTTTTATCATTTTTCATATTAGCCACTTGGTCATATATTTGTAATGGCAGCCATATAAATCTATTAAGCATATAAATCCATAATCTCCTGGCTTCTAATTCTTCTTCCTAATGTATTCCGCAAGTGAAGGGTTTGCTTTTCAGATCCTGGCTTCTAATTGTGCCTTAATTATTAGATCAAACTCGTCTGCCAGGATGCTTAAAAATGCAGCATTGTCTACTTGAGTGGGAAGAGAGATTTTTTTTCTCTTATAGATGCTGTAAGCTTCTTTGGCAATATTGTTTTGAAGAATAGCATACATTAAAGTCATTACAGAATATGGGATTAAAATACACTCCTCTATACCACAAGGATCCATTTTTGAGGATGTCACTTGTTCACAAAGAGTTGCAAAGGAGAAAAAGAGACACTTTCATTATATGAGAAAAAGTCCTTTTATAAAGTTGAATATAATTCCAATGTGTTCTGTCATAGTAACTGTAAGAATTTGGAGATGGTATACATTCAGAAATGGAGCTATAAATCCAGAGTAACACTGGAATGTACTAATTAGATGTTTAGCAAGCCTAGTACTCTCCTGGACTATTGTCCTTCCCCTTCCCCCCTCTTTTCTCTTTCTATGCTATTACTTGCTTTTTAATTAATCCAGGTGTCTCCTGACAATGTGCCAGAATTCATATTGGAAAGACTATGATCTAAGGTAGTTTTTCTCCAAATGTTCTGTAACCCTGATTTACACTGATGCACCAGCCAGTTTACTTCAACGTTTTCTTTTTCATAGCTCAGAAGTGCCAGGCTTTGCAAGCAATGAACAGGCACCTGGATGCAGTGCTAAAGGATAAAAGAACTCTGAGGCAAAGGCTAGTTAAACCACTGTGTCGAGAAAGTCTGCCTGTAGAAGCTGCCTTCCACAGGTATCAAATTTCCTAATTTTGAGTGTTTACTCAGTATTTGTTATTGGTGAAATCTATGAGAGTCCAATAGAGTTTGGGGCTGATAAAAGTGGGCAGAAGCACACTTGTATGCGCAGTTATTTTTGCTTCTTTCAACATCCTTTCATTCCTTGGAATTGGCTGCATTCTAACCACTACCCAAACCACCCTTACATTCTTAACATTTCTGCCAAACACATTTCCCTGTAAAATTTGTGTTCATTCTTGCTACCTTTCCCCTTGTATAGGGGAATAATTCTTCCAGCAGTCAGGTACAGGAGTAATTCTTCCAGCAGTCAGGTACAGTGACAATCTGCTGGTATTTGTAAAACACACATTTTATCTTAGGTTCTGAATGAGAAGAATCCAAAGGCTTATTTTATTTTTAACATCAGAAGATAGGTTCTGTCAGCTACATTTTACGGTTGTGCTGGATGTATTTAGCCAATTTCCCATTTAATAAAATACATACTGTAGTATGAAAATATAGTCTACTAGCACATCAAAAAAAACCATTGGATTGCAGCATATCCTTGTATTTATTATGCTGTTTATTTATTTCATGGCTCACCTTATATGGTTGATATTCATTTTTATAGTTCTAAATAGTCAGGACACATTACTTTAACCCATTACTCAGCCTATATCCACCCTCTTCTGTTTTGAGATCTGCCTTAGAGGTCCAACTCTCTGACCCATCCCTGTTGAAAGTGTAATGGGGGAGGATCTTTCCTTGAGAAGCTTGACAATCTTCTCTCTGCATTTGAAAGGGGTACGTGAATACTTAGTTATTCACATTTTTACTTATTTACAGAAGCATTTTGTCTCTTTTCAAATAGCTTAACTTAGGTTTTGCTATTTAGCATTATTTTAAGGTTTTATATTTACTAAGATATGATTGTTAAGAAACATTTGTTGGAAAAATTGAAACAAAACTTTTTTTTTCCTAATGAATTAGACATACTGATTTTTTTGGCAAAAAATAGGATGTTCAGTCTTGATTGGGGTATATTTCAGGTTTGACAGTGTTTATAGAAAGTTGGTATAGTTTTTAAATCTATTTGTAAATAGGGGAGAATTTAGAAATAAAACCCAAAGATTCTTAAAATGCCTCAAACTGAATATGGAATAATGCATCTTTGTTTCTTGTACTTTAGAGATGTTGTAGAATTGCTGGCACTGGCAGTAGCTTTTATTGAAAAATTAGAAACCCACTTACTTACTATAAGAAACATCCCTGAAATACCTGAAAACATTAGAAATATGGTAAGTAAGTAATATTTAAACATTTCACTAATACTCTTTCTTTTCCCTAAGGACAATTTACAAGGTCAGCATTTTGGGTAGTACTAAGAACATCTTTATTTCTTAATCTAAATATATAGTACCAGTCTACTAAATGATAGATCTGTAACCTGAAAACCATGTGGGAAATGTTTTGAGGAAAATGCAAATTGCTACAGTACTTCATTTCATACTATACTTCCTCCTGAAATGAAAAGATACTAATTTTTTTTACTACTTTTCTTATTTTCAAACAGTTTATGGAATAAACTAGCATATATTAATAAAATTACAATGGCTTTGAGCTTTTTTTAGCTTTCAAGATGTTGAAATCTCGCCAAATATCACTGAAATATTTATTTTCATATTATATTACAGAGGAGTGCATTAGCAAAGATGGACTTATTGGTAACAGGGACAGAAGAACTGGCAGAACAAATTTTGGAGTGGAGAGAGAAACAAAAAGGAATCTTTGAGAATACGCAGCTGATTGGTGGATTTGATTCTTTTTTCAAAAGTATACGATAATACATTTATTTTTCTCTTTTTTCCATTCCAAGGCTAGCTAACAATTTTATGGGATTAATAAAATACACATGCATTTTATTCTTGCTTTCAAATTTGTAACCATTTGCATCTGGATTCTGAAATGAAATTTATATATGGAAGTAGTGTTGTATGGAAACTGGTGACAAATGTTAAATTACTGAGAATTTCTCTTAAGTGCCTGAGAAATATTTTAACAAAAGGTTGTAATGACACTGACTTAAATAACATCTCTTTTAGGTAGGTATGCTATTTATATCAAGCAAATAAACCAAATTTTAAAAGCTAACGTTGGGTTCATGCTTATTTGATCATGTCTGTCAATAACATTTCAAAGTGTGAGCTTATAAGTGAAAATGTCACTTGCTACCTTGCATTTTTCTGCTTATTCTGTGTTGATGTTTTTTTTTTTGAAAGCTGTATTTTTTATTATAAAATCTACAACAGCCAACAATCTGAGACCTTTAGAAATCAGCACTTGTAATATATTTAGTTTTTGGAAACTAAAAATGCTTAATGTGACAAAAAGTCACAATGCTTAAAGAGCTATATGCAGCTAGTGCTAGTGCACTCATCACCCCTGTAACTGAGTCCAACCGTCTTGCTGCTGGTCATTGTCTTCTCTTTTTTCCCCTTTTCCCAGCATTGTAGCCTTCTCCAAAGAGCTACCATAGATCTGTCCAAACTTTCAGCCTAGTCATTTGTGCCTCAAGTGAGAACTCTGGGTTTGTTTGATGAGCCATTTGTCTGCTTTCTTGGGTATTTTTAAGAATCTTCATTTTTATACTTTATAAGAAAATACTGCTTTAGTAAATGTAAGCAGTGACAGACAATTTGAGAATATGCTAAGCATTTCCTTTCAGCCTAGATCTCCAGATAATTGGAAAAAGCCAGTAGGTCATTGATCTGACTCACTGCTTTGCCCAAGAATCCAAATTAAACCATAACAGGCAGATGGCTATCCCATGTCTCTTAAGTCATTAGGACATTAATGACTTGGTTTGATTAGCATTGTGGGAATCCAGAGACTGATTTAATAATTTCAATTGTAAAACTTGTTTGTTGTAGCTGAAGACCCAAATATGGCATCAGGGTTTAATTTTGTGGTTCTGTAATTCTAAGCATATTTCAGCAGAAACGGAATAAGGCCCTTCTAGGTAAACTTCCAACATGTATGTGTGCTTTTTGTGGCAACAGTATGGAAGTGGGTTGTCATTCTTTTCTGGGAAAAGTTTTTATCTTTCCAGTCTACTTTATAGTGCTGGTATGTTGATAGACTATTATCCAAGTACTGTACTAACCCAAGTAGTAGTAAAAAGGGAACATCTTTCAGTTTGATTCCTGGTGACTAAATAGATTTCTATGCTGAAATTCAACAGCATTCATATCCTCATATTTGGAATTTCAACCTCAAATCCTAAATACAATTTAATTTACAACTAATGAACTTTCCTAAATTAAATATTAGTTAACCCTAAATTATTAGTTAACATAAACATAGCTTCTTGAAAAGATTGAACTGTATTCGTTTTTAAAAAATTACAAAGATGTACTTGTGAAGTCACCAGGAATTATGTTGAATTTGAAAGAAGTTTTATTTTAAGAGTTAAATATAACGGAGGTGTTTAAACAGTTTCCTTAAGTATTAGTGATCAGCAGGGAAAAAAGGAAGTACTGTTTTATATTTCCTGAGCAAACCATAAAGGACATTGGCTGGACTCACAATAATCATGAACAGAATAATGAATGACAGGTTGCAACAGCAATGTGTAGTCAGAAATCCTTTCTGTTGGAATGCTGATATTTATCACTAGGGGGCACAATTTATATTGTATAGCACTAAAAACAAGACTGTTTTACCTGTGATTCTTGGCTATCATATTCTCTTATGTAAAATGTATTGTACTTTCGGTTTCTGTTGTGCTTCTTGTGCTTGTAGCAGCCTGAATAGATTTGTAAAGAACTATTTTTATTAAATATAATTAAAATTGTTTTTTATATTAGTAATTAACTGTCAAAGTTGGCTACCATGTGGAATGCTTACTTTGGATTTCTGCTACTTTCATTTGAACTTTAGACTACTTACTGAATAGTTTTAAATAAATCTATGCAACTTGATATTAACAGCAGATTGTAAAATAGAAATAATAGCAAATCAAACTGTCACAATCACCTTAAAAGAACAATTATCTCCAGTTAAATTATCACAACAGATGGAGTATCAAAATAATTTCATAGTGCCAAATGTTCTTCCAACAAGTATAGGAAGGTGTGAAGTACTTACCCACTGTCCCCCACCCCTTTAGTTTTTGAAGAGTTGGTCTGTTTTTGAGCTCCAGATCATTTAGAAACAGTTATTGGTCCTAATGATTATATCTTGTCAAAGGAAATCTTCCTTTGGGGATCCTGAATGCTAGCCTGTCCAAGTCAGTCAATCTGTCTGTCTGTCTATCAAATTTATATGACACCCATCTCTCCTAAAGGCGACTCTAGGTGACTTACACTCAATAAAACATCAGTATAAAATATTAAAATAGCAACTTTATATTTGATTTAAAATTGATAAAAATGGGAAGGGAGCAAGATGTACATGGGGACGAGGTGGGGTTTTATCATAGTCCATTAATATCCAAAATGCCAGTCCCCCATTAATGCCCAGGCTCGTTGGCAAAGCCAGGTCTTCATGCCCTTTTGTAAGGCCAAAAGGGACACTGTATCTCAACTGGGGAGGGGCGGAGCATGAGGTTTCAAAGGGCAGAAATCCCAGTAGAAAAGGTTCTTATCTTGGGCCCTACCAGCTAGAATTCCTTGATCAATAAGGGGTCTGCAGCATCAGGATGAGATGGTCCTTCACCTAATCTGGACCTAGTTCATGAAGGGCTTTAAAGATTCAGAACAAACTCCTTGAATTGGATTCAGAAGGAAACTCATAACCAGTGCTTGTGGATTAGCAATGGGCCACTCAGAAGGCATATCCATGCAACTGCATTTGTGCCAACTATTGCTTCCAAATACTCAAGGGTATACAATAGTCCACGTGTGAGATGTCCTGGGCTTGAGTGCAGGAACTTCCAATCCAGTAAAGGATGTGACTGGTGCATTACACAAAATTATGCAAAGGTTCTCCTAACCAGGAGAACCTCTACCTGCCAATCTCCATCCTCCATCTCTCATTTTGACTTCCTGCACTCTGTTGCCACTGCCCTCCACAGATGATCTTCACCCATTTTTTTTTCTTTCTGCTGCAGCCAAGCACTTCAATTTTGATCACATGACTGCTGGGTGCTGTAACCAGGCATCGGTACAATTCATTGCATACCAAGAAATGGTCCTTAATTTAGGACTATTTATAGCAGTTAAACAGATTAGGGAAAGGGGGCAAGCCTTTTATAAGAGTAGGAAACATCCCATGCAATCCTCAGATATATTGTCTACTTAAAAGGCAAACAAAATCAGGTTTATTGAGCGCCTTAGTGGATGTTCAAAAAAGATAGACCTATTCATTAATATTGTAGATGCAATAAATTTGAAGGTACGTAATCAGTTGATTTGAACCTAGTTTTTCATACTAGGTCAAACGAGAAAACTAAATGTTAATGTATTGTTTAAATGTATTTCTGTGCCCAAACCCAGCAAACCTCATTATAACTTTGCCAACTACACAAAATGATGCTCGCTTGCATCTTTACAAGATAGCTATGTCTCGGGTACTTGTTCTGTAGCAAGGCAAACTGTATACAGGTAGTTCTTGACTTACGACAATTGAGCCCAACATTTCTGTTGTGACATTTGTTAAGTGAGCATTGCCTCATTTTACGACCTTTCTTGCCACAGCTGTTAAGTGAATCAGTGCAGTTGATAAGTTAATAACACGGTTGTTAAATTGAATTGGGTGTCCCCATTGATTTTGCTTGTCAAAGGTTATAAAAGGGAATCACGTGACTCTGGGTCACAGCCACGGTCATAAGTATGAACCAGTTGCCAAGCATCTGAATTTTGAACACAAGAGATGCTACAAAGGTTTAAGTGTGAAAATGGTCATGAGTGACTTTATTCAGTGCCATTTCAACTTTGAATGGTCACTTCATGAGCCTATTGTAAATCGAGGACTACCTGTATGTTCACCATCCTTTAGAAGTCTTTGTAAACCGAACACAAGCCAAGGGATTTCCTACTTCGCTGCCCAAACGACCGGTCAACTCCTTGCCCGTCCCCTTCTGTTATTATATCGGTCAACTGCTTGTCCACGTCCTCACACACACATTATAAAGCGATCGTGTTGTGTAGCCTCAACGCGGTTCTGTCTTTGGAGTATCCTTTCAGCGAGCCTACGACACGGGGAAATCAGGCTCATCGCGTCCTTTTGTGCATTTTCCAGGGTGGATCATGAGATCAGCAACCCAAAACTACAGACATTCAGCTCCGGGTAAAACCGCCCCGGAGTTTCCTCCTCGGTTTCAGCGTTTGAAAGGGCCACCTTGTCGCCCCTCCGAAAACCGAAAGAAGCCGAAGCCGAGGAGAGCCTGTGGCGCAGGCAGCCCAAGGCGCCCCTCCCCATTTCCTCTTGCCAAGCGGGCAGGCCTTCCCCCTCCCCTCGTCCCCCCAAGGACGGCCGGGCGGGGTCGGGCGAGGGCGCTGCTTCCCTCGCCGGTGGGGCAGCTCTTCGTGGAGCGCTTGAGGAGCGGCTGAGGAGCAAGCGGGGTGATGTGGAACCGGGCGGGACTCGGACGGCCAAAGCGGCGCCGTTTCTCCCCGGGGTCCGAGCGGTCATGGCGAACGTCAAAGTCGCTGTGCGAGTCCGGCCCCTCAGCAAAAGGTGAGGCAGCGGCTGAGGAGTGGAAAGGGGAAGCCTCGAACGCGCGGACTTTTGTCCACACGTGCCCGCCCAAGTGGGAAACGCTCGGCTCGGGTGCTCTGCACATCGGCGCCCTTTTCTCCTACCAGCTTTTGGGAGCGGAGGTTTGCTTAGGAGCCGCCGGTTAACTTGCGCTCCTTCCAGGAGTGTGTTTGTTCGTTTATTTTATTTGGTTTGTCAATTGCTTACAAGATAATATTTGTGTTTGTGTTAATACGAAAGTGGTTGCCTGCGCGTTTTGCTCTTTGGGAACGTGAGAAGTGAGGAGAGTCGTGCTGGATTGCAAGGAGGTCGGGACTGTCCCTAAAAGTGTAGCGTGCAAAAAAGGGAATTACACTACACGGCGTAACCAAACAAGGCAAGCCTGCTTTTGGTTAGGAAAACGTGCAAAGGCTGTAAGAGCTAAGCAGAGCTTAATGTTCAACCCTGAGCTACAAATCTTCTCTTCTTTCGCTACTTTTTAAGAAATGCGAGGCATTTTCTGCTCTGCTTTCCAATAATATTGAATATACAAAAAAAAAAAGAATTCCAAGATGTAACCTATGCTTTGTTTATATGCCATACTTTTCAACTATGTTTATGGTACCCTGAATCAAATGAATGCTGTGTGTAAACTCAGTCAGTGTGATTAGTGGTCAAATGGGTTGGGAGAACCAAGAAAATCGGGTTAATTGGGTACAGTACACCACTATCTGTATGTTATGGGAAGGCAATCCTTGTGGGGATTTGTCATTGAAATCAGGATTAATTATCAGGCTAGATCTAAATTAAGATGTATTTCCAAGGAAGATATGAAGTCTTTCCAAGTTAGAGTTTATGGACACAATAAACATCCTTGTTATTTGTGAAGATCCAGATCCTTAAAGACTGTATTTCCATTTTAAAAAATGAGAAAATGTGATTCTTCCATCTTCCTTTGCTTGAATAAATGTTTTGTGAAATGTGTCACAGTTTGAAACTGGGTGCTACCCATCAGTTTCCCAGTCATCTCTGTCCTATTCAATACATTTTTGTTGCTAATTATTTTATGTCACTGAGTACCATGTTTTTTTACAAGTACTGACCTTATTTTTGAATACAGTTAGACCTTGGCTTACAACAGTTCATTTAGTGACCATTCGAAGTTGCAATGGCATTGAAAAAAGTGACCTATGACCGTTTTTCACACTTACAACTGTAGCAGCATCTCCATGGTCATGTGATCAAAATTCAGAGGCTTGGCAACTGAGTCATATTTATGATGGTGGCAGTTTACTGGGGTCATGTGATCACCTTTTAAAATCTGACAGGCAAAGTCAACGGGGCAGCAAGGTTCACTTAACAACTGTGTTACTAACTGCAGCAATTTATTTAACAACTGTAAGATTGTAAAATGGGGCAAAATTCACTTAACTGTTGCACTGAGCAACATAAATGTTTGGTTCAATTGTGGACATGTCAAAGACTACCTGTATAGTAATTATCTAGGCTTAGTTTGTTACTGTCAAAATATTCAAAAAGCAAATACTCTTTTTTCCATATAGCCTGAACAATTTCAGAATTCTTTGTTCTAGCACTCAACTTCTGCTGAACAGATTCAGTACTAGGAGTGAATTATTCCAGCTATTTCTTTTATTTAGTAATGAAAGACCTTATTTTTCAATTTAAACTGTAGCTAATTTGAGGTTTACTTACAATGAGTCATTTAACCCTCTGTAATTTTCCTACCTGATCTTCTTCCCCTGCTTTGTGGCTTGAGCTTCATTATTAAGTAATTCCACATACCCTCAAACCTGATATTTATCTATTACTGAACAATAATTTTGACTTACAAAATTACAGTACAAATTTAGCTCACATAACTATTGGCTATACTCGCTGTATGAACATGTGTGTGTAATAAAATAATTAAGAACATCTGTATTGTGGGGCTTGGGGGAGTTAAGAGAAAGAAAAATTTGGAGTTGTACAAAATCTCTGTGACAAACAATATAATCCCTCCTCTGGAGAAGAGAGGGAACAACAAAAAAGTAAAACAGATGCCGTCTGTATACTGTAAGGTCTTTGTTTTGGGTGCAGCTCAATGGCTACATCATGTTTTCTGACATTTGGCCATTATTTGGCCATTATAAATAACTTTTCACTGTTATAGGCAAGATAATTTCTCAGCCTTGCAGTGTTATGTTGACATTCTAAGGCAGTTAAGCTTTAAATGGCAGAAACAAGGAAACATCTTAAAATACTTACATTTTTATGTGCAGAACTGCAGCTCTCTAAGCACTATATTTTAAGTTACTGTGTGTTCTGCCTTAGGCTTTCATAAGGAGGATAAACAAATACAAATAAAGAAAAGAATAATTTGAAGCTTCTTTAGAGAAAAAAAGTCCTATATCTCCAGCTGTGCTCATGTAAGTGTTTACACCACTCTAGTTGGGGGATTCTGGGAATCGAAGTCGACACATCTGATAGCTGCCAAGTTTGAAAAACAATGAATTGCTTACTTCTGGTTTACTGACTAAATTATAGTTGGCTGGATCTCTACAGCACACTGAAATGGATTATATGTTTTATAAATCTTGACAGGAAGATTCACAGAAGGCACTAAAACAAGCCACTTTACAACTTAGCTTGTTATGTAAACCCAGCCATAATTAGTGCCTGGGCAGGCTAAGGGAAATATCTGGTATTGTTCTGTAAACTATGATTTATATGTATGTCAGTTTGTGTGGATGTATAAAGATTGAAGCTAGTAAAGAGAAATCAACAATTTCCAGATTAGATGAAACCATAATGAGATATTAAAGAGACATTAAAGAGATTTTTCTGACTCTCTGAGCTGGGAAAAGAACAGCAAGCATTCTTTTGACTTGAAAGGGAGGGAGGAAGTAGATTTAAGGATTTGATTCCAGGCAACAGACAGACATGTCATTTTTGTTGCCGGCAATAATGTAACTTGAATCTTTAAGCTAAATCTCTGAAACTTCAACTATTCTTATTGTTACTTTATGTGGGGTTGACTTTTGTGAAGAATTGGCATTGGCATGTCTAGTGAAGTCTGACAATAAAAATAGGATGTTTTAGTAAGAATGATGAAAATATTTGGCTGTGTACAGTGTACATAGAAAATTGGACAGCAGTAAAGATTATCGGAAGTTCACTTCCTTCTATCCAGCACATAGCATATAAAGGATGTTTGACTAGGGTCCACAGTATTGTCTGGGATGCTGCACATCCTCTCCATGGCCAGTTTTCTTTGTTACCTTCTGGGAGGAGGCTTCGAAGTATCTGAAGCAGAACCTACATTCTATAATCGCTTTATACCATATACCCGTGATGGTGAACCTATGGCATGCGTGCCACAAGTGGCATGCAGAACCATTTGTGCCGGCACGCAAGCCATAGGCAAACTTACCTCATTGCACATGTGCATGCCTCACAGCTGATTTTCGGCCTGTTTGAGGCCTGTTTTGGTCTCCCAGAGGCTTGAGGAAAGCTCCTGCAGTCTTTGCAGACCAAAAACTAGGCCTGTTTCGTCACTTCTGGCATTTCCAGAAATACTGGAAGTGACAAAATGGGCCTATTTTTTGGCCTGCAAAGGCTGCAGAGGCTTTCCTCAAGCCTCTGGGAGGCCGAAAAAGGCCTCAAATGGGTCAAAAATCAGTTGGGAGGCGTAGTGCAGGTAAGGGGGCGGCGGCGGGGGGATTGCATGCGCAGGGGGCATGAGAGGGCACACACATTGTCTTCTGGGTGCTGGCATGCGAGTGCGCACACACGCATGCACACAATTTTTGGCACAGGAGCCCAAAAAGGTTAGTCACCGCTGCCATATACTATCAATCTTGTTAACTTTCGAAATTCTTTTTCTGCTATGTATTCTAAATGGTCTGTGATTAATATGTGTATGTTTATATATATGTATATTGCATATATTGCATATGTGCATTTATATGTGTATGTGTATGAAAGCAGGCATCAGAATTTCATTTTTTAATGTGTGCCAGAAAAAAGTGATAATAAAGATTATCTATCTACCTATCCATCCATCCATCCATTATTGGTCTCTGACAATGTGAGCCATGCCCTCTGCATCTTTTTCAAAAAGCCTTTACTATTCCTACTTTTATGAGTTATGATAGGGGAACCCAAGGGTTTGTAATAGTCTGACACAACTTTGATTTGTTAAAAAAGTCAGCATTTTCATGCATACACAAAGCCTCATATTCATTTATCAATGTGACATCTGGGTCTCACCAGACTCAGATGCCACATTGAGTTGCACCCAGAAGTAAACTGGCAACTAAATGAGCTTGTGGAACATAGATTCAAGATGCACTAATTGAGGAGTACACATAACTATTGAAGCTGATTTATTTTGTACAAGGTGCAGTTTCCATATGTTCTTCAAGGACAACCCCATCTAGGTCATGCTACAACAATCCATTAGGGAGATAATTGGAGTGCGAGTGACTGGCAGCTCAGTGATCCAACAAATGGATGGAACTGACATACAACACAAATTTCTGCAAAGGCCTTCCTGGTGAAGACAACCATCTGGTCTTCAAATAAGAGTGATAACTCCAGAGGGACCTCTAAATTGCACAAAGGTCTGGTTTGGATAGTGACATCCCATTTAGCACCAAATATGTTAAGTTTCCAGAACCCAAAGGCCTCAAGACCCAGAGCCACTCAGTCTTGATAGGGTTTAATCTTTGGTTCCTTATGCAAACCCCAAGCTTCCAAACACTGAGAATGTTAAAAGCATCATAAAATTTACCAGAAGCAGAGGTGACACTTCACCCATGGCAATGGATGATCTTACCTATGAACTTCACATAGATGTTAAACAGAAGTGGAAAAAATACCAATCCTTGTGGAACTGTGGAAACCATATCCAACAGCAGAAATTCTCACTCCTGATCATCACCAACTGGAATATGCATCAGAGGAACAAGGAGAATGATACATTGCTGCCCACCCACAACCCCTATAGTTGGTGCAGAAGGATACAATGGTTGATTGTATTGAAAGCCATCAAGAAGAGCAAGGATTTATGTATTCTTCCCCCCACCTCCCATTATTCACACCAGAGACCAATTCAGGTTCAGGACCATGCCCAGGTCTGAAACTAGATTGAACATGGTCCAGATAATCTGCTTTCTCCAGGATTCTCTACCTTGTGGACTACTCAACAACCTTCTCCCCAAAAGGAAAAGTTGAATACTGAATGAATATTGCCCAATATGTTTGGGTGTAGTGATGGGGATTTTTTTTTAAGAGTAGTGCTAACTTCTTAAGAGGTATGATAGAGGGACAACCTTCTCAAGGGAAGAGTTCACCACCATCAAAACCCAACCACTTGTTACCTTCAAGGGGGCCTTTGCCAAGTAGGAGGCACATAGATCTAATAAACAGATGACCAAGCTCACAATCATATGGGCCCTGACCACTTTATCCAGGCCCAAAAGGATTTTAACAAACTTTAAATCATGTAAATTGATGAATGTAGGTGAAGGATAGAGTTTTTCTTAATCATAGCGTTCATTTAGTATGAGTCCTTCTGCTGGCATAAAATTCGCTTCCTCACGACTGATTACATATTGCAGACAGGGATTGGCAGATTCCTTTGATTTTGTTTCCCTATCCTCTCATCAGATGTCTGCGCCCACCAGTAATGTTCCATAATAAGGATTGAGGAAGAGCAAGGATTTGATAGGCAGGGGTCATGTCAATGTCAAAACTCGCTCCTGGATTTATGTTAGCATTTTGTGTGGAAGAGAAGCAGATGAAGGGCAGTGGAGAAGAACAGCAGCTCCTTTACCTGTCTTCACTTCAGCTTGGAGTCAGCTGCTGCAACTGAGAGATATGACAGCACTCACTTGTCATGTCTCTTGGAACTGCTTTCTTCTTCTTTGATGTTTCTTCAGTCTTTCCCATCTCTGAAGGATTCAAAATGGGTTAATGGGGATATATGTTCTGTCTTCAAGTCAGTCTTGACTCCTAGGAGCTGCTTGGTTAAGTTTTCCTGGCAGCATTTTTGAAAGCAGCTTGCCATGTCCTCCTCCTTGGACTTAGAGAGAGTGATCAGCCCTGAATCACCCTTCTGGCTTTGTAGTTAAGAGAGGACTAGAGCCCCAATCTCTCCAGTTGTAGCCTTTCAACCATACACCAAACTGGCCCCCAGGATGGAGAGTATAAAACATAGTTTCTCTTTGCAAAATGACCGCAAATACACATCTAGTGTATCGTTTACTGCCATTGGTGCATCCCATCCAGCCACTGGGCACTGCAGAGCAGTGAGCTCTTTCTGGTGGAAGGAAACAAACATGAACATTGGCAGAGGAAAAGGCCTGGCATCCCAAGGGAAGGGGTGTGCCTCTATTATGAAGTGATTCAATAGATGCTGGGCTGACCTAGAACATACAGCCTACCTGTTACGATTGTTTAAGTGTTATTTGTATGTTTTAGAATGTGGATTGGTCCAATTGTCAGTTTGATGACTCTACAACAGCTACTTTTGATGCTTACATTGTAATATGCAGAAACGTGTGGAAAGAACCCACAAGTACTGTCAAGTGCTGTTCCTCTAAATGAGATTTTAAAGTTACCATATTTGCCTTTTAATTAAAAAAAGCTTGTGCCTTAATAGTTGTTTGTTGTCATATTTACAGAGAGCATGCAGAAGGAAGAGCAATAATTGTAGAAATTGAAGATAGAGTGGCAACGGTAAAAAAAGTAAAGGTATGTTCTTTGTTAATTCATTATCTGAAAGTTTGCTAGAGCTGGCAAAATATACCGGTAATAACCGTATGTTGCTTGATCAAATATAATCAATGTGATGTAGGGATGAAATATTATTGTTCAGTAGACTCAATACAGTGGTACTTTTGCTTTCTATCATCTTAGATCTCTACATACAAATACAGAGTATTTCCTAAGCCTCCATAGCAAGCTTTGAGTTTTACTAGACTATCAGAGACATGGAGTATTTTATCACTATTTTATCACTATGCTGACAGAATTGGATATAACTTCAGTTGGAGTGGAAACATGTGGATTCAGCTCACCATTCATAGATAAAACTCATTGAATGAACCTGACCCTGCCACAAATTTATACTTTGCTGAATGATTAAAGAAAGGAGTCCCTGCAGATGTTACTTCGCTTGTCATTACTGACTATAGGGGGCAGTGCTCATCTCTGTTTCAAGGGCCATTGAGCCAGCACTTCCTGAAGATGTTTCTGTGGTCATGTGTCCCGCATGATGTCACAGAGTGCTGTTACCTTCCCACATAAGTGGTACCTATTTATCTACTCACATTTGCATGCTTTCGAATTGCTACATAAGCAGCTGGGGCAAGAACAGGAGCTCACCCCATTGCCAGTGGTGGGATTCAACCGGTTCACCCCACTTTGGCCAAACTGGTTGCTAAATTGCTGGCTGGGCCTGCCCCTCCCCTCCTCACCCCTTCCAGGAGTCTCCACGTGGTTCCCAGGTAAGTGCAGGGAGGCCTACTAGGCCCAAAATGGGGGGCAGGGGTATGGTGTGGCCCCCCTGTGATCCATTTTTGTTCCCAGGGGTTTGCACGGAGGCCCACTAGGCCCAAAACAGGGCACAGAGGGTGCGGTGTGGGCCCCCCCCGTGATCCGTTTTTGTTCCCAGGGTGCTGCAGGGACTAGGCCCAAAACGGGGCGCGGAGGTTGTGGTGCATCCTCCACGACCTATTTTTGCTCCCAGGGGGGTGCAGGAGGCTGAGTGCTACCTGTCACACCCCCTGGCCACGCCTACCATGGCCACACCTACCCAGGACAGAGAATCGGTTGTTAAATTATTTGAATCTCACCATTGCCCAAAGGCCAGGTCTCGAACCTGGCCTGGCAGCTTTCCAGCCCACAAGCTCAGTGTCTTAACTGCCGAGCCATTGAGCTGCATTTCAGGATGATTATAGGTGAGAAAATAATATATCTCACATGTAATTTAATAATTCTGGAAGGAAAAGGAAAATATGAATACAGTATATAAATTATCTACTTGGAAAAGAAGCACTCGAGTTTCATTTTTTCCAGACTTGCCTGCAGAATCCAAAGTCTGATCATTTAACATCCTTAAATATAATTTTCAGGCAGTGCAGCTAAAAAGAGGAATTCCTATATTTTTTTCCGTTCATTATTTCTTCTTGATATTCTGTGACTATTTCTTAAATAGATATTTCTTAGAAGAATGATTATGAAAACACTAACTGCATTTCTCACAAAAGCTTAAAATTCAAAGACTAATTTTGAATGTAGTAAACACTTGGTGGCATTTTGTTTAGAAAGTATGTAGATTCAAATGCTTAATTTGATCAGTGAGTAGAATCTGAAAAGAAACCCGTGCCAAGAAAAACTAAAGACAATTCAATATAAAATACTAAAAGAGTTTTAATTGTCTGTCTGGACAAAGTCAGACATAACAATGAGGGGGAAGGGAGGTAATAGAGTCACTTCATTTAAAAAAAATGCAGTTGTGTATTGTATGGAAAATATGTAGAAGTCAAAAATAAAATAGGAAGGAAACGCAAAAGGTGGAGGGTGAGAGAAGCTTAAATTGGCAGACTTTTTGTGCTCCATATAGAAAAAGAGTAAACATGTTTGGAACCTTAAAATAAATACTAAATTGACCTCCTTTTAGACTCAAAGTTGCTCTATTCTTTTGCATCTCAGTTGTACTGTAATCTTTTATTCTTTCAGGACAGTAAAATAAGCACATAAGCAACTACAGAATTGGGGGTTTAAAAACTTTTTTCCTGTCTTGCTCTTGATAGTAGTCTAATATGATAGCAGCTATTTTCTGGGAAATGTAACAAAAATGTGTATTGAATTGCAGCTAACATCCTTGAGGACTCACTGGCTGTAAGAGACTGCATCCTTTCCTTTTTGGAGATTCTTAAAGGCTTCCTTTATAGGCATGGGAAACGGAGCTTTTTTTTCCAGACATTGGGACTCCTGAATGCTACTGTACTCTCTTAGTCAAAAAGTAAAATGGGCCAAAATCAGTTTCTGCTGGCAATATATCTTACAATTCGGAAGACACATAAGTGAATTATAGGGTTACCATGATTACTGTGGGAATTCTACAGGACAGATGCTTCCTATTTCTTGCTCGGTCTTTGTATCTGCTTGCCTGCCTGATTATTTTAGGCAATTTGCTTAAGATAATTAGTGTTTGAAACATCTTAGGAAGAAAGTTTGGCAGAGATCAAAGAACTAGATAAGTAATTTCCTTGTTTTAAATTCTTTCCGGAGTTGGGCTAGTTCACCAATTCTAGGAGGAGGACAGTAGATAGTGTTCCATGTCTTTTGGGGAAGTTCAGAAGATCAATTGCCTGTTTCTTACAGTGGATTGTACAGTGGATGGAATATTGCTTAGAAATACTACTTTTTGTCAATGAAGCTGATGTTCTACATAGTCTGCTGATAGCAACCATATAAACCTGAACCAATCTTTAGACTGTTAACCCAATATAAACATGAGGATTAGTTGTACCTAATAGAACAAAGGCTTAACAAACATAATTATATAGTTTCAACTTTGAAATAACTCTTTTCTCTGCTCTTCTTTCCTACTCAGCAAGCTTAAGGTGAGGGAGCCAAGAATGTTATATCAGCCTGCATGCAGGCATGTTTGAGTCAGTGCTGCCTCTTGGCAATTGCCTGGATAAGTCTTTGCAGTTTTCTTGCAATTTTTTTCAGAAGTGGTTTGCCATTTTTTTCCTTCTCAAGACCGAGAGAGAGTGAGTGGCCCAAGGTCACCCAGCTGGCTTTGTGCCTAAGACAAAACTGGAACTCAAGATCCCCTGGTTTCTGTCCCAGTTTCCTTAGCTCTCTGTGTTACTCTGTATTGTGGCTGTTAAAAATAGAGTATCTTCATGTTTCTTAGGACTGTTAGAAGCTGTGCTTGTGTAGCATGCTGTTGTAGAATTTAGCAATAGGCAGCTATTAAAATGCAGGTATTCACAAATAATCCTTAGTTTCTTTGTCTAGGAGAATCTAGCCTCATAATACTCACATTCTACTAGAAGAATTGCCCCATGCCAACAATGTCAGAAAACAGTTTCAGTTCTACAGTATTTTTAGGAGCCTGGCATATCCAGGCAGTGCTCAAAGTTCTCTTGTCCAAGATCCAAACTCAGCTCCTCTTTGGCATCCTTTTGGGCCCTTGTAGCTCATTTTTTTCCCCTTGAAAGAGTTCAGTCTAAGTTCTTGAAGTTTATCTTCCAAGTATGCTGCTGCGTTCCAAACCTGGTGTTTTGTCATGAATCCAGCCTATTCAAAATAGAAACTTCCTCCTGGATTCATATCCTCTTGAACTGGTGTAGGCTTCTTTTTTTTCCAACTAGTTTGGTCCCTTTAATTACAACCAACAGCTTCCAGTATTGAGCAATGCATAAAAAATTAAAATCCTACTGCTTCTCATAGGCAGCCATCACCCTTATGGGCTACTTACGTACAGTAGCTGATCTTAAACAACGTGACATCAACTTAGAGCTATAATCAGATTTGTCACTCTTGCCCAGAAACATCCTTTTGAGCCATTCTGTACATTTACTTCACCCAGCCAGATATCTCAGTAGCATAACAACCCCTAAATTTAGGAGGTTTTTTCCTATGGCTAGATTCAATGCTCTTCCAACATCAGTTATGGAGGTATGTGCAAGATACCAGAACATCCCTTTTGAGTAGCGTTTGTACCCATGCAGTGGAGGCGCAGCTGAAACACTGAATCATTGTACTGCTCCTTCAATGCTGATGCTTTCTAGGAAATACTATTTCCATTCAGCACCTGGCCACACCAAATCCTTCTACCTCAATTTGTTACTATCAACTCTGTCTGATTCTACTTTGATGATTGCAGCCAAATAACTATTTCATAGTTTGTTGTACAAATTGTACATTGTAATTTTTTTCAAACAACTCCTAGGTATTTTCCATTTGGAAATTTCCAATGAAGCTGTCCACGTAATCACAACTTTATAAATAGTGTATTACATCCTTACCATCAATTGAGTCTTATTTCTGTCTTATTTTCATTATTAGCTACCAGAGTCACTTTAACAACACAGATAGTCATTATAATTAGACTCTAATTCTTTTAGTTCTTTTAATTTTGAAACCATACTAATTTATGGATTATTCTTTCTATATATTCCATCATTGCATTTTCCCTAGATACAATGATAATTACAACTTATAATGGCTCAATTTATTTCACATTGATTATTTTACTATTCTCTTATTTTAAACAATCATTTAGTTGTCTTATATAAATTGTATTATACTTTACTATATTAATTTCTATGCCCCAAACTCTTACATTTTAAATTACAATTTTACTTGTGTTATTATATGGCTTCATAGCTTGTTTTACTCTAATCGATAGTGACTTTCTTGTTTTGATGGTCAGTGAATGAAATGAAATGAAATGACTGAATAAAAGCACTCTGTTTTTTTCTTCTTCCAACAAATATAATAAAATCACAGTAATCACCCTGTTAGATCAGGGCAGGGCAGTTTTCCTTCTATAGAGGAAGGCTACTGGCATGCATTTATGACAGTTACACTGTCCCAAATCATGTAATCACCATTTGTAAGCTTCCCAGCTAGCTTCCAAGAAGCAAAGTCAATAAGGGAAGACAGATTCATTTAATGATAGCATGGTTCACTTATTGACTGCAATGATTCACTCAACACTTGTGACAAAAAGATTGTAAAATGAGGCAAAACTCACTTAATAGTATCTTACTCAGCAATGGAAATTTTGGACTCAACTGTGGTCATAGGTCAAGGACTCCCTGTAGTGGCTTTTGTTTTTCTTGAAAAAAGTTTATAAGAATATGTAATACAAGTTGGAACTTGCAGATTGTCGCATCTGTTACAGTAGCTTAGGTAATAGCTTTTCATCATGCAAAGGGCCATGTCAGCCTTTGAGAAGCATCTTGAGAATTACATTGTATGCTTAAAATTGCAAAATAATTTTACCAGTTGACATATGCAAATTTTTCTAACTAAGATTTAGGACTTTCCATCTAAACATGCTTTGGGATTATATAAATATACTCTTCATAAACCACGTGTTTTATAATAAATCTTGAAGGTACAGATTTATGAAAGTAGGACCATCTTTTGTTTCTTGTTTTAAATTCAGGTAGACAACAGGTTCGAAAGTGTTTGGGGCACAAGGGAAAAAGTTGTGTCATTTGGTTTTGATTACTGCTATTGGTCAATTGATCCTGAAGATCCGAAATATGCATCTCAGGAAATGGTAAGTGTCAATAGTTTCATTTCCTTTCTCTGTCTTGTGTTTTTGTTCTTGGAAATCAGCAAAAAAAAATGTTTGCAACTGAAATAACATTAGCAATGAGCAATTGGTCTCCCCGCCCCCATTGTAAATTTTAATATCCAGAAGTGTGGAGTCCTTTACCACTTGCTCTGCTGACCATAATTGATATTAAAGATAATAAAGATACAGATTCCTCAAGTGGGCACAATAATAGGGTATCTTGCCTGTTTTCTATGTCATGCTACAGCTGTTGACCCAATAGTTTTACAGTTCTCAGTTCTTCACAATACCAAGATGCCAAGCCTGTCCCAAGATTTGGTTAGAAGCATTTCCAAACATTTCTGAGATAGAATAGCTTCCTTTCTTCATTCTGTGATGTCAAGTTCTCACCAACAATGGCAAAGTCATATCACTCAGTCAGTATATAATGGAAGGATGCAGGAAAAAGAGAAAACAATGGACCAGTTCAACCAGTGGGACTCAGCTGTTTCCTTCACCATTCTGTTTGTATTTTCCATTTTTACCCAAAGGAAAACCATGATTCAAACACTACCCTCACACTGGTCCTCTGTGCTACTTCTTTCCATATGGAGTAACATTTTTGCTTCTTCCAGAACTCCATCTCTCTCCCATTGGAGGATATGTCTCCTTCTGGTTTTCTAATAATTTCCTGCTTTAAGTTGTTGTGGTAAACTGACTTTGCTGGTAAGGGAGGCACAAGGAAGATAAGACAGGGATCCTATGTTCTTATGCAGAATTATGTCAAAGCAAAGCATACCTCTGGTATGGCTTCTTTCAACGTATAAATCAACACTACATGAGGATGTGGCATTTGAGTTGTGGCAGCTGCTAATTAGTACTGCCTTTCTTCAAATATCAAAAAATATTCTGGATAGTTTTCAATCTCAGGAAAAACATATTTTCCTTCTCTATCACTTCTTTAGGTGGAACAGCATTTTTCTCTGCTCTGTTTCTTTGTTAGCTTTTTACTGGAGATGCTGATTGCTCATCATTCTTCTTACCTCTCAGCTCACATTTCACAATCAGCTGCCATTGCTGTGGGTTGAAATATGATACTTTGCCAGGATTTGACATTATTGGAAAATTATATTAAATTGGAAAGTTATAATATAAAATCACATGTTTTTTAAAAGCCACCCACTGACATCAGCTCTTGTAATAAAAGCATGCCTCACTTTCAATGACTATTATTTGCTATTTACTTATATGCATAATTCAAGGAGACATGAAAGAGGAAGATAGGTTGTCTACCTGTCAGCATTGTTTTTTAAACTGCCATTATTCAGATAACTCACCTTGACCTTAGTGTGACCTACAGATTTTATGTCTGTATTAGTTCAAAGAAATTAAACTTAACTTGGTTTTGACCTTATTTAGTGGATGACAACTGTGGAATCTGCCAATAAGCTCCACTTTAGAACATTCCCACAGTAGTCTGTGCAAGTGCCAGAAACTCTATGACCACTGAGTGCATGGGTGTCTACTTGAAGAACTACAGCTAGAGATAAACAGTCTGCCCTTTAAAAAAAAAAAAGCAAGAAAACATGTACCATTCCTGCAAGCCATTAATAATAATTACTTTTCCATATGGTCGGTCCTGCTTGGCCAATTCAATCAGTGAGAAGCCCTGAAGAAGTTATTAGGTGGTGTATTTGATCAGTATAATATTGTATACCAGAGGCGGTACTCAGCAGGTTCTGACCAGTTCTGGAGAACTGGTAGCAGAAATTTTGATTAGTTCGGAGAATTGGCAAATACCACCTCTGACTGGAGATTTTACAGTATCCTTCCCCTGCCACACCTACCAAGCCACGCCCACAGAACCGGTAATAAAAAAAAATTGAATCCCACCACTGTTGTATGCATTATTTACTATAACAATAAAAAAGAGATGAAATATTATGCACTATCTCAATATTATATTTGTATTTTATATTAAAAAATTGGAATCAAAAATCTTTTTAAAATAATGTGACGTTTTAACTACTGCTTAATGTTTGCTATTGTCATTAAATTAGCTGAAAATTTTCTGATTAATATGATACAAGAGTAATTTTTTGTGAAAGCACAAGTCAACAACTGATAAAGACATCTCCAAATAAAATATTTACGTATTAACAAGAATATTCAAAAACTATTTTATATAAATATATTGCTTTAAAAATGTTTCGAAAGACTGGTTCTCCAACATCTTAGGACATGCCTCCCATCAGACTTTGATAAACGTCAGTTTGCCTACAGGGGGAACAGGTCGACAAACGACGCCATACTACTGCCTTACATTCTATAGCGATCTGGAGAAACCCGGATACTATGTAAGATGCTTTTCATTGACTACAGCTCGGCCTTCAATACTATCTTGCCAATCATCCTTATTTAAAAGCTGACTGACTTGGATTTTCCCTCTTCTATCTGCGACTGGATCAAAGACTTTCTGAGGGACTGACCACAAACAGTGAGGGCTGGGTTTGTCATATCCACCACCCTGAAGCTTAGCACTGGCTTCCCACAGGGCTGTGTGCTCAGTCCCTACCTGTACTCACTGTACACACATGATTGTGTATCATTAATTTTGCAGATGATACTACAGTATTGGATCTCATTACAGGTGGAGATGAAACAGCGTACAGGGAGGAGGTTCAAAAATTATCCTCATGGTGCCTAGAAAACAACTGGCACCTAAACATGAGCAAGACAAAGGAGATGGTGTTAGACTTCCGAAAGAAAAGAGAGGAACCCGCCTCACTTTACATCGAGGGGGGCTGTGTGGAGAGAGTTTCCTTCTTTAAATTCCTGGGAGTCTACCTCTGCAAAGATCTTACCTGGAAAATCAACACAACCCAGGTGGCCAGAAAGGCCCAACAGAGACTCCATTTCCTTAGGGTCTTGTGAAAGAATAAAGTGGAACAACAACTGATGACCTCCTTTTACCGGTCCACAATAGAAAGTGTCCTCACATATTGCATTACGATGTGGTATGCTAGCTTGACAGGCACGGATAGAAAGACATTACAGAGGATGGTGAGCACAGCACAAAACATCGTGGGCTGTTCCCTGATACCACTAGATGACATCGCTAGGGCTCGCTGCCTTAGAAGAGTGAGGAAAATTCTCAGGGAAGACTCACACTCTGGTCAGCACTTCTTCACTCTCCTACTATTGGGTAGGAGATATAGAAGCATAGCCAGCCACAGCAAAAGGCTGAAGAACAGTTTCTAAATGTGGGTTGTCAGACTTCTGAACGGGAAATAGTTTCATGTCAACGTAGTATGACAGTCTTGCAGGGCCAGCGTGTTGTGCAACAAGGTCACATAGGGTAATAAGATTGGGTCTGGGTTAGAGACTTCTGCCCTCACTGAATTGTGTGTGTGGGGATGCAAGTAGGGAGGCTCAGCCAATCTCATTGTACACATGTTGTACAATAAAGGTAATAATAATAATAATAATAATAATAATAACAACAACAATTATTATTATTATTATTATTAATAATAATTATTATTATTATTATTTGACAGCAGAGAAATGAAAACAAATCTATTTCTGGAGTAATCTGAATATCAATAGTTATCAGGATTGAGCTCACTCAAGGTAGTTGACGGAGTCTTCTATGTAAAATACACATTTTAATGCTGTTACAGTATATGACAGACAAGTCCTTGAATTACAACCAAAATTGAGCCCAAAATTTTCTGTTGATGAGTGAGGCATTTGTTAAGTGAATTTTGCCACATTTTATTACTTTTCTTGCCATAGTTATTAAGTGAATCACTGCAGGTATTAAGTTAGTAATATGGTTGTTAGTGAATCTGGCTTCCCCATAGACTTTGCTTGTTAGAAAGGTATAAAGTGATCACATGACCTCGGAACACGGCAGCCATCTTAAATATGAGTCAGTTGCCAAGTGTCTGAATTTTGATCACCCTGTGGATGCTTGTGTGAAAAATGGTCATAAGTCACTTTTGTCAGTGCTGTTGTAACTTTGAATGGTCATTAAATGAACTGTTATAAATCAAGGATTACCTATATTGTATAATTTATTGTCTATTATCTATCAGTAATTTGCACATACTACAAAAGTATTGGGGGTTCTGGAATGAAGGTATGGTTTGAAGCATTTTATTCTATTCTGGAAATCATAAACATTCATTAACATTTGAGAAAACATCTTTAATAAAGATGTTAAAGTGCATTTCCAAAGAAAACATATTCTCTTTTTTACTCAGCTGAGAATAGAAAAGTGAAATCCAAGCCATCTGTTTAACACATAGCTGTTGCACATACGTGATATTTTCCATTAAGATTCTTTGTTAGAACTTTTTTCACCCTAGGGATAGAAGTGGATATTACTAAAACTAAGAGCAAGATTTACTGCACAAAAGATTTAAACAGTTTTTTTAATTAAAAATTAAAATGGAATACAGTATCTAATGGATAAAGTTCATGTGCTTTTGAAAATGCTTTTTACAAAACTGTTTGAAAGTTTAAATAAAGATAATTTTTTATAAGAAAGAAAATGATTTAAAAGATAGAGAGTTTTAGAAAAGGAATCAAAATATTAATTGGCTGATAGAAACAACCAAAAGATTTAGAATTGATCACTAGGTCCATGAGATAGCAACCAAGTTAAAAGTGCTGTAGATTGTTAAAAACACTAAATATTTTGATCCGTTTATTAGAAAGTATGAACCATGGTTTGTGAATACTGTCCAGCTGGTTATAGTTAACATAAAACAGATTTGGAACACCAGAAATCAGAGTTTAGGATCATGAGAGAATTGGGATAATTCAAATCAGTATGTGACATGGCTCTTTATTCAGTACAAATTCCAAATCCTTTTTATGCAAATTCAGTACTAAGAAATTGATAGAAATGATATGTAATACAGTATGTTTAGGGTAGGACAAAGCCAGAGAGAATCACTAATTCATAAATAAATTAGGCTATCTATGATGGAAGTTGACAGTGGAATAATGTAAAATTCTGCAGCTTGATCATGAATTTCTATTCTGAATAATTGCTTCTGGAAAACTAATAACTCTAGGATAGTAAGATGGCCACTTTGGGGGAAATATTACAGGAGATACAAGGACACTCAACTAAGTCTAGATCAGAGTTTTGTATGCAGCTATTGAATAGTACTTAAATTATATAGTGTCCAGGTCTCATTTCTGATCTTATTTAATTGAAAGCACATAATGGCCCAGGCTGGGCTGGGAGTAGAGTGTACAGAATGGAAATCTAACCCATTCATTGGTATCTTTGAACAATTGCATTATAATGAAAACTACTGCTTTGATCCATTTTTAAATTAACGTTCCATAGCTGAGTGGGGAGATTATTTTTTAAAAATGCAAACACATAGAAGAATTAGATTTCCTTTTCTGGTGAATGTGGTCCCTGTCAGTATTGGGTCACCATTTGCACATAAGCCAGCAAACAAATTTAGTCTTTGTGATGAGCTGGGAACCAAGAATTGAAGGATGAAATCAGCTGCAAAGATGAGAAACAAAACAGAAAGCAAAGTAACATGGAAAAGCAACCACAAATTAGGAATGCACCTCCCTTCCCTTTCAAAGTTTATCAGGATTTGATTAAGCAGAACAGAATTTCTCCCTTCTAGTCAGGAATGATCTGACCATATGTTTCTATGCAGAATCCCATTCCAGCTGCTTTTGGCAGAAAATTCATCCAAAATGGAAAGAGTGTATTGCATTTTTAGAAAGAGTTGAGATTAAATTAGTTTTTAATTGCACTTATTTGGGAAAGGACTAAGAAAATTACCGTAGAGGCAAGTGATTCTTTTCTCATAAAATAGTGATAAAATAGTGACCATTCAGCTGTTGTCATTGTTTCCCCAATTTTCTGAGAGAAATGCAATAAGAAAGAGGTTTTTGTGTAAATAATTGGATCAGTATATAATGGACTGTAGTAGGCGGAGGGAAATCTCTGCAAAACAGTTAGCTGTGTTACATTTCTTCTGCCAGTAACACAGCTGGTGAATTCAGAAGACATTTAAATGGCTTGGATTCTACATGAATAAGGTCATTTCTTTGGCATTAGTGATTTTATCCCCGCTCCAGAATTCTTGACTTGAAGAATTGGTATATAGAATTAATCCTGTAGTAAGAGAAATTACAGAGTGAGAATAAAATTTATTCTATGCAAAGTTCACATTTTTTAATATACAGAGATGTGTACATTTTCAAGCTGTCATCCTCAGATTCCATTAAATATACAAAAGCTTCATTTGAATAGTGAGCTACAACAATGTCTTGAAGATCTTCAGGTCTACTGTATATATTGAAAAAAATCAGTAATAGAATGAGCTCCTTTTCAATAAATCACCTGTTTTGATTGACATCCATTTTATTCATTGGCTGACTTGTTTTGGATGCGACTACAGATTCTTCTCAAACAGTCCTCTGTCCTCTGTAAGAGAAAGAATATAATTGAAGGAAGAGTTCTGACATAGAACCTAGATATATTTCATTACTGTGGTCTGACTGGGCAATTGTGTTAGAAAACAACCTAGGGATTAGGATATGAAGTAAAAGAAATAGAAAAGTAATTGAAGGAAGAATTATGAGAAAGGCATCCATCATTCAGAAATATCAACCAAAGGGCGCAGGTATTTTGTAAATTTAAAATTGGCATAGTAAGAAATTCTGTAGGGAGATCTTTCTGCCCTTCTACAAGATCTCTAGCAGCTGAAGGAGAAGCTAGTCTACCCAGCCTTTGGAGGGCTAGGATGAGACTGTCTATTGCAGTGGTCTCCAACCTTTCTGGCACCAGGGACCAGTTTTGAAAGAAAAATTGTCTTCCACAGACTGGGGGGGAGATGGTTTCACGTGCAACCTAGATCCTGCACAAGCACAGATGAAGCTTCACTTGCTTTTCCCTGGTCTACTCGATTTCCAGTAGTCAGAGGAGGTGGCAGTCTACCTGGCCTATAGACGGGTAGGTCTTCTGAACCTCTGGGTAGCAGCAAAATGGCAGGCACTGCAGCAGTTATGAAGCAGCTACAAATTTGCAAAATCCCAATCCCACAGGAAACATGAGTCCCAGATTTAGGACACATTCTGTAAATTAGCCCATTTGAAATATCTTGGTTTAAAATTGTTGCCCTATGATGCATTCTTTTAGAACAACAACTGTAGATATGGTAGTTTTAATAGTATATAGATATAAACAACAGAAATAAGAATCTTACAACAGATTGATTTTTCATGCAGAGCTCTATAGTCAAATGAAAATTATTACAAATTCATACAGTACTAAATTAGAGATATTGTACAAATGAAGGCAAGAGAGACTTTGGAACACAGAATCTGAGACCTGAGAATGCTTGAATGAGACAGCCTAAGAACCAGTAGTCAGATGTGGTCAAGGAAAATGTGTGCATGCTTTATTTTTTTATTCAGCTTTTCACTTTTATCTGAGGATAACACTTAACATTTGTACAATTAAAAGAATTTAACAACTCTGAAAGGCCAATCGCTATTCCCTCTTTTGAAGATGATGTGCTAAGATGAAGCAGTTTGATTAATCCTTTAGCCTGCTTGCTAGGAAAGTGAATTTATGCATAGTGTTTTCAAAGTTGTATTGTGGTTGATGATGATGATGATGAGCTTGGTGTTTGTGTATTTATTTATTTAGCCGTCCTAAAGCTAACAGGACCAGTTCGTCCAAATTTTGAGAGGAAATGCTGTTCCAGAAGACAACTACTTGCAATGGAGAAGGCATTCTTTTGGGTCCAAAAAGAACTGAAGCTGTCCACTTTGCTAGATTTAGTAGAACAGATATAGGTAGAAGAAGCAGATATAGGTAGTCCCTGAAATAATCTACCCCAGTGAGATGTCTTTCAGGAGCCAGTGAAGCTCACAGAGTTGTAGTAGTAGTGTTATTTAGGTATATTGTGGAACACCCAAAACTGTCCCATGTCATCACATTATGGACGAGTTGCAATCTCTTGATGATCTTTGAAGGCTGACCAAAGTTTAGTGTTTGAAAATTGCTTTGTCACCCAATCACAACATTATTTCCATTGGGTATAAACTGCTTGAAGTTTCTTAGTAAGTGAAGAGTTTCATATGTTTTTGAATGGATCTGTATCAGTCTGTGTGCTAATTAGCATGTATCCACATTTTCAAATCATATTCTAAAAGCTTTTTTATATATATATATATAAAGTGTTTACTGCGGATGCCCTTCCTGTCACTATATATATATATATATATATATATATATATATATATATATATATATATATATATATATATATATATATATATATATATATATATAGTGACAGGAAGGGCATCCGGCCAGTAAACACTCAGCTCCATTCAATTGCCCAGACTCCATCCTGCAAGGGATTGTGGGGTGGTTAAAAGAGGATGATTCCAAAAGCTATACGCAGTTGTGTGATACATACTTCGTATATGTTTATCAGAATTTTCCCATAAGAGTTAATTTTAGTATTGTGATGGAAGAACAGAGAAATTAGAGCTCCATGCATTTTTAAAAAAACAAGTGTTAAGAAAAACTTTGGTGTGTTTTCAAGTGATACTGTTAGCTTCTTTTGTAGTTAAGAGATTAGTATTAACTCCAAAATCAAAGTTAGTTCTTTGGTTCTGTTGCTTTACAACCTGCCTTTTGTTTTTATGTGTAATCTGATTGTCTTTAGGACATGAGTGCTGTGGCAATTAAAAGCTGTTTCTTAACTTAATTCTACATATACAATTATTTGCAAAAGTTATATCCATTATGACGGAGTCTTATTTTCCATTAAATAGGTAATTGGTATTCGTCAATAACACTCTGAGTATGCTATTCTACAAACAAATGTTCCCAAATAACTCCACGGCGCATTTCATTGAAATAAATGTGTTTTTTTTTCCAGGATGTATTCCACATTATATATACAGTGAACAGCTGAAATAACAACATGCATTGTTTATCTGGGAACTCTTGCTAATATGATTAGTGGAACCTCTGTGATATCTCTCTCAATCTTTTCCTGGCATTATTGAGTTTCTCTTAAGAGAGAGAAGAAACAGCTGAAAGAACAGTTTTTTGGACATCTACATTGGGTAAAGATACAGATAGTCCTTAAATTACAATAGTTCCCTTAGTGACTGTTTGAAGTTACAATGGCACTGAAAAATGTGAGTTATGACCATTTTTCACAGTTATAACCTTCGCAGCATTCCCATGGTCACGTGATCAAAATTCAGATGCTTAGCAACTGGTTCATATTTATGATCGTTGCTGTGTCCCAAAGTCTGCAATCAACTTTTGCAACCTTCTGATGAGCAAAGTCAACACAGAAACCACTTGACACTTAACAACCGGCTTACTAACTTATAACCTGCAGTGATTCACTTAGCAACTGTGGCAAGAATGGTTGTAAAATGGGGTCTACCAAAGTATTGCTCAAAAATCACACCCTTTTTAAACATTATTAAAAGTCTATTTTTACTGCTTCTTCCTTTAAAAAAATGCAAAGGTCACTTAGAAAAACTGTCAGAGCATCCTAAAATTTAAAAAAAATGTAAAATAGAAAAGACATAAAACCAGATTATTTTTATCTCTCTCTAACACAGCATAAGAAAAATGGGGAAGAAGAACACTTTCACAGTATAAGAATTAGGTTTTTTTTTTTAAAGGATAGCATTTCACAATAATTGATGAGACTTTCTTGGGTACGGATAGCTGCCCGAATATCGAAGTGATTTTGGAGAAGGTTATTTTATTTTCATAACCAATTACCATTTCTTAAGCTAACACTTAACAGACAATAGTGGAGCCTGTCTTCTAGACACAGAGCCAATGGACTTTTCTCTAGATTGATCTATTGGAGAATAGACTCATTCTATTTCACGATTTCCTGTTTAATTGTGCAGAGAATGAGAAGCTGAGGATTGGCTAGGATTCCTAGTAGTGTAGCCAGTCATCTCTTTACAGGAGGAAGAAAGTGCTGCAAAATGACCAGCCTCTCTCTTTTTCATCCTGAATAGAGTAACTTTACTTAAATAAACCTAGCGTCATAGCAGAAGTTTCTTCCTCCATTAATGAATATAATGAGTGTCCCTGTGTTCTGGTTGCTGCTTTCTTTTCACATAGAAAGTCTTCAGCTGGGATTAATTTGGTATTCCTCATGAGATTCACATGCAGAAAAGACCCTGTATTGATGGAACAAAGCTACTACATTAGTCCTTCCTTCCTGTATTCGCTTTTTACCTTTTTAATAAGAAAGGGCACCCTTCTTCTACTCCTCTTCTACAACGGTTCTTAAGACTTTTCATGTTGCCTTTTATTATTTTGACCCAGGGATAAATAATTTATTTGATGCCTTGGCATGTAGTTATAAGCCAAGTATGTAGTTATATTCAAAGTTATAATTTAATTCCAGTAAGTCTTTTTCTTTATATAGTTTACTGACCAAATATGTACAGTTTGGGCCATCAAAATATTTTGAAGGGCTGCTTAAAGAACAATTATTAAACCTATAAAATGTGGCATAAAACTTTGTAGTCCAGTAGAATCATTTAATAGCTTCAAGGGTAAAATAAATTAGATGTAGAATGGTTACTTTTCTGGCACTTACAGCATAATCCTGATTGTATTGCTATATCATTACAGATGCTTACAGGATAAGGTGTATACTTAGCATTGTTACATGTAGTCCTCACTTAAAACTGGTAATTGGGACTGGGATTTCCATTACTAAGCAGTGGGGATCGTAAACTGAGACATGTGACTTCACCACTTAGCAATGGATATTTCAGCATTTCCTGTTGCCTTTAAATCCTGCACCATCATTAAGTGTGATGTCATATGGTCACTATTTACACCAACTTCTGCTGGCTTCCCCATTGACTTTGCTTGTAGGAAGCTGCAGGATGGGTTACAAATGGCCATCATGACTACAGGATGCTGTGACCTCGAAATTGTGAGCAGGGCACCTAATGTCTGGATTGTAATCGTGTAATGGCGAGGATAGTGTGACTGAGGATCAGTCATAGGTGTCACTCATCCAGCATGATCCTAAATTTGAATGATTGCTAAACAAACAGTTGTTAATCAAAGCCCATCTCTATTGCCACCTAAAACATTACCATATGTATCATTTGAACTGGCAAGGTTTCAATTCTCAGAGGATTTGTATTTTCTAAAGATAAATGTGCTTTATGTAATCTGACGTACATGTACATGATTTGTTGGAACAATTTATCAAATTCAAAAACCAGCAGAGATGTCTTTGAAGATGTGTCTGTGGTATGTGATTTCAAAACTATTCCAATCCATATATTTGACAGTAATGTTGATTAAAATTAGTACTGTGGTAATCTCTATCTTTAATAAAATTTTGAATAATTGCGGGAAAGCTCTGTGTTTTCTTGTCATTCTCAGAATCTTCTAGCAATTCTTTATGTTGTGAGGTGACAGAGAGTCCTGGTGTCATTTTACAGTGTCCATCCCTTCATCTCAAGATTCTTTAGCTATCCTCATTTTGTGATCTTAGTAGGAAAAAAATGTGAGAAATTCTTATATAATGTCTTTCTGTTGGATTTAAAGGCTTGAAAGTGGATGACTGTATATGTATTATGATGACACACAAGGTAATTACATTCTGTCTGTGGTCCTCCCATAAATATTTCACTTAAAAGGTTCTTCAATTCTATTAAATGTTATGAGAATGATGAATTGCGAAAAATACATTTTCATCACAGTTTAACTATCATTAATTCACATAATTTGGTATTTTTAGATTTGAATATATAGATGACCCTGATTATATAAGTATAATTACTAATAACTAATGACATAAATTCATTACATTAATTATTGTAATTAATAATAAATCAATATGTAATTTAAATGTATTCCCCTTTGGAATTATGTGATCTTAGATGGGAAAAACTTAATCACATAAATCTTAAATATTTAGGAACTTTATATGCCATATTTATTTAATGGAAAATTTACCCCAAATATAAAAAAGCCCCACACAAAAGGAAATTAAGTCCCCCCAAAAATTTATAAACAATTAATAGCAATATCAGTTAGTCTTTTATATCACTTCATAGTGTTTTGCCACACACTCTGAGCAGTTTACAGAGTCAGCATATTGCCCCCAACAATTTGGGTCCTCATTTTACTTAGCTCAAAAGGATGGAAGGCTGATTCAAACTCAGCCTGGCTGAGGGCAGTTAGCCTTGCATTCTAATCACTGAAACACAGCTCAGCCCTTTAAACTGATCTTAAATATTTTCCCCATAACAACTGTACTTGTGTGATTTAATTGTATGTGCCTGTACTGACATGAATATCATGCATATCCTTCATGTGTCACTAAAGTCATTATAAGCTGCAACTGTTCAATTTTCCATTGGATTGGAGCAGCAGTAGTAAATAAATGAAATCTCTCTAGGCAGATCAGTTGACAGTCATGGGATATTGGAAGACTGGGACTTGGAATGCAAGAAGAAAGACAGCCATTAATAAATAAATTTCATTTGTGAAAGTAAGAGAAAGAATATAATGAGACAAATATGATTTGTTACTTTGCAGCATAGCTGATGAATATTTGTGTGTACATTAAGATGTAGATTTTATGTCTGTCTGTCTGTCTATCTATCTATCTATCTATCTATCTATCTAAAATATGAATTGGCATCACCCAAATTGGGTGTGCATGAAAGTAAGAATTCTTGTTATATACAAGGGAAGAGTAATAATAGATGAATTCTTCAACTTGTTAAGTGATTTGTGCTTGATTTTACAACTTAATTGCCATGATTATTAAGCAAATAACTGCAGTAAAGTGAATTACAACAGTTCATTTAGTGACCGTTCAAAGTTACTATGGCACTGAAAAAAGTGACTTATGACCATTTTTCAATCTTACAATCTTTGTAGTAGACCTCTGTTCATGTGATCAAAATTCGGCTGTTTGGCAACTGGTCCTTACTTATGGTGGTTACCCAAAGTCATGTGATCACCTTTTGCAACTTTTGGGGAAGCAAACTCAATGGGGAAGACAAATTCGCTTAACAGCTGTGTTACTAACTTATCAACTGCAATGATTCATTTAACAACTGTGGCAAGAAAGGTCGTAAAATGGGGCAAAACTCACTTAATAAATATTTCACTTAAGAACAGAAATTTGGGGCTCAATTATGATCGTAGGTCAAGGACTACTTCTACCTGTAGTTGTTAAGCGAATCTGGCCTCCCCCCATTGAATTTGCTTGAAGAAGCCTGCTGGCTGTGTCACACATGACAATCACATGACCTCAGGATGCTACAAACATTGTAAATACATGCCGACTGCCAAGCAGCTGGATTTTGATCACATGATCAATTATGGGGATGCTGCAACCGTTGTAAGAGCAAGGACCAGTTGTAAGTCACTTCATTGTTGCTATAATTTGGGACAGTCACTAAACAAGTGGTTGTAAATACAACTTTCTAAATGAGTATGGTCCAGTGAAAATGAGTATGATCCAGTTTTATTAGGTCACAAGAAGGGATGAGGAGGGTACAAAGCAAGGTAGTACAAAAATATGATTGTCCATTCAGAGACCCAAGGACAAATGAAATTGGTGATTTAGACAACACAGACAACTAGACAGCACCGTATCAACAGTAGAGACCTTCAAATTTCTAGGTTCTACTATATCACATGACCTAAAGTGGACACCTAACATCAAAAACATCATCAGAAAAACACAACAAAGAATGTTCTTTCTGCACCAACTCAGAAAGCTCAAAATGCCCAAGGAGCTGCTGATACAGTTCTACAGAGGAATTATTGATTCTGCAACCCAACAGGACAGACACAGACTTCAGAGGATAATTAGCACTGCAGAAAAAAAAAATTACTACCAACCTGCCTTCAGTTGAGGACCTGTACACTGCATAAGTCAAAAAGAGGGCTCTGAAAATATTTACAGACGCCTCACATCCCAGACATAAACTGTTTCAACTCCTACCCTCAAAACGACACTACAGAGCACTGCACAGCAGAACAACTAGATCCAAGGACAGTTTTTCCCTAACGCCATCACTCTGCTAAACAAATAATTCCCTCAACACTGTCCAACTATTTACAAAGTCTGCACTACTATTACTGTTAATCTTCTCATCACTCCTTATCACCCATCCCCTCCCACTTGTGACTATATGACTGTAACTTTGTCGCTTGTATCCTTACAATTTATATTGACTGTTTCCTCGTATGATTTGATTGCTTTTTGTACCTTATGACTATCATTAAGTGTTGTACCTGATGATTCTTGACGAATGTATCTTTTCTTTTATGTATACTGAGAGCATATGCAACAAGACAAATTCCTTGTGTGTCCAACCACGCTTGGCCAATAAAGAATTCTATTCTATATCCCTTCTGTTTAGAAATACATTGTTGTATTTCAGATACATGGTTTAAGCATACGTCTATGCATAGCAAAGGAATAAATACAAACCTGACCATTTATAATAAAAGATGGAGAGATAGTGAAAAGTACAAGAGTGATGTGAAGCTCTGAATAGGGGCCACAGTAAATATTTCTTTTGGTAATGTCAGGAATGGATCTCTGAAGAAAAAAGTGGACATGAAAATAGTGGGGGGCGGGGGACATACAGTAATTATAGCATGACTATAGGAAGAAAAAGGCACCAGTCCTGTAAAAAAAAGATAGGCTAAGAATGCATGGGAAAGTATACATAAGGAAATGGAATGTGTAAGCTGTTTATAACTGAAAATAATTATATCATAAATTGCTAGAGAAATGAGTGGAATTATTCTAATGGGAAATATGAGAAAGAATTCTGGGCAGTATTATCAGGGGAAATTGGCCTTGATTGAGGAAAAAATGCTTATAAGAGAAATGCTGGAAAAAGGAAGAGGGATAGATATTGAATGTTGTATATAGAGCAAAAAATAATAATTACAAAGTCAGAAAGAGTAAGGACTAAAGACAGAGGAAAAGAAAATCAAATTGCGCTGAAAATAAAAATTTTGGGGGATTTCTAGATTTGATATAGTAAAAACAAAGGTAATAAAATTATTTGGAAGAAAATTGACTGGAGAAGATGCTAATAAATATTTTAAAGGGATCGAGCTAGTGATAGTTTGAAGAATGGAATTGAAATGAATCCTATAAATGTTAGTATCTAGAAAAATGGAAGCCATAAAGTGGTAAAACTGTAGGAGTTTAGTGTTTGGATAAATGTTAAAATATGCTTAAGGTTGCTTTTAGAGCAGCTATGAACTTATTTAATGTGTACAGAAAAATTACATTTGTAGCTGATGATTGGAAAAATGCTGTTTCTCCTCCCTATACAAAGGAAATTTTCAAAGAACAAATGCAAATTATACAGCAGAATAAATTTGTTAAACCAGTCTGGGAATATGCTGATTAGAATTGGGATTGCAGGAGCACCAGAGGTGAGTCAGTAAAGTTTGAGAAATACTGAAAAAGAAAATGCAGGATGGCTTTTTACTCTTCAGCAGGATACAGAGAGTTTATGAACCTCAGAAAGCTTATTGTGTATTTGTTGGTTTAGAGGGCATTTACCAAAAGTTAGTGGGCTTGAATGCTTTACATGAATATGGAATCAGAAATTCCCTCTCCATCATATCATAGTCCTTTTCTATACACAAGTAGACCAGCAATGTAGTCTTCTGTTTTTTTCAAATGTTCGTCTAGAATATCAGTTAATAATATAATTTTATCAGACACTTCAAAATCTTTTATAAAACTAGAATGTTCAGGGAGAATGATTGAAGATGGTATCACTTATGATACCAATATTTTGGCATCAAACCTGGCATGAAAAGTGAGTGATTATGTGCATTAGCAAGGCCTTTACTGCCTTTCAGAATTAATTGTATAGGCCTCCAATCAATTTATTGAACAATGAGCGTTCAGAAAAATAGCAGGATATAAGTGCAGTAAATAAATATGTTATATATTTTATAATACACAAAATAGTTACTGATACTAATTTTCTATCAAATTTTTAGATTTCAAGGTTGAAAATGTCCAGTAATGTATTGGAGGGATGATTCCCATCATTAATTCTTAAGAGTGTACTGAAATATATATGTATGTGCATACATTTATGCACATACATGCTCTGGCTGAGCTGTTGAAGGAATTAATAAATGAGAGAAAGCAAAAAGGACTATAAATCATAATTCATTGTTGTCATCAGGAGCAAGAATTTGTTTCTTTTGATATAGATGAAATATTCATTCAAAGGTGAACAAGAATGGATTCAGGAATCAAACCAGAAGATTAAAAAAATACAACATACAAGATAGATAATGTATTTTAAAAAATCTTAGAGAACTAGCACATGGCTTCTTGTATGAACTATATATTTTATTAGGAGTAGGTCCAAAAAGAAGGGTGAAGCTTTAGTACATGTTGTAGTATAATTTTATGGAAAGTTAGAATTCATTAAAAAGTATAACTTCCTGGAATGTTGACAATGTTGGCGTTTTCCTCTTTTTTTAGAAAGAGCGTTCTTCACAGAAAGCATCAATTTAAATAAAAACAGATGTTCTAATTGCAATATTTGAGAGTATTTTGGTCTAAACTAAGAAATAAGAAAGATTTGCAATGTTTGTAAAAAGAACCATTTTTGACCATAGTAATGGCACAGAATACATAAAGAACAATGCCATATAGGATCTACAGGATTTGATAATACATCCAACAAGATCAAGCTCATATTTAATTACAAACCTTAAACAGCAAGCCCAACATTTTATTATTTAACTTGCAGTAGCAACTGGTTGTTAGACAATCTAACAGAACTTAATTCTAGCTATGCAAAAAAGTTTTCAATTATTTTCTGCCTTCTACTTTCCTTTTTCCCTATTATGTTTTATTTTGTTCAGCAAAAATTGGCAACTGAGATCTATTAAACAGGTTAGAAGTTGTGAAGAGATAAATCATGAAGTTTTTGTGCTAATTCTAGAATCAGAGAAAATATATTTCTGAATCCCAATTATGAACAATTACGAATTATGAATCCCAATTATGAACAATTTATGTACATTTACCATAAATGGCGAGGAGGTGGAGAGGGTTGGTAGTTTTAAATTTCTGGGCACTTGTATCTCGGAGGATCTCTCTCATGGACCATGAATGCTAACATGCTTGTGAAGAAGGCACAGAAGAGGCCGTACTTCCTGAGAATGCTCAGGAAGATAAATCTATCTCAGCATCTACTTCTGTCCTACTAACGCAGCACCATTGAGAGTGTCCTGACATGGCATTCTTGCATGGTATGAGAGCAGCTCTGTAGAGGACAAAAAAGCTCTACAGAGAATCATTAAAACTTCCCAAAATATCATCGGGCTCCAGCTACCAGCCCTTGATGACATTTTTGCATCTTGCTGTTTGAGGAATTTGCACAATGTTCTCAGAGGTTCTTCCCATCCTGCTTATAATCTTTGTGAACTGTTGCCTTCTGGCAGAAGATACAGAACAATTAAAGCTTGGACCACATGTTTTCTGAACAGTTTTTATCCCAGAGCTATAATTGCACTTAACAATGAATTTAAGGACCACCATCAGTGAGCTGTTGGACGGTATTACTTGATCTGTTTTGTGGATGCTTGTGTGTTTTTAGGGGGTGGGGAATTTTGGCGGGTGGGGGGGTGTTTGAGGATTGTCATGTGTGTATGCATGTTGGGTCTGGTCTCTGGGTGTTATGTGAACTTTGTTGTATGTGTATACTGTGTATATATACGTATAATGACAATAAAGTATTATTAAAAAATAGCTGGCGACTATGGGAGTGCATTTGTTATCTTGATCTACTATTGGTATCTGGATTGGACAGACTAGGAAATAGGATGCACAACTACTGTAGATAAACCATTAATCTAATCTAATTTTGTAGTACCATTATGCCTACTTTCCTTAGGTTATGCATATGATAATAAACTGTAGAATTGGATACCTTTTTATATTCTTTTAAAGTGCAGATGTGTTTTTAAGAATGTGGTCTCTATTTCTGATAGGAATTGAATTAAGAGTCATACAGTTTCTTAAATCACAATAACATGTTATGTTAATTATATTATTTTGATTTACTGTGTTTATTGATAAAATGTATCAGCTATCTATCTTACTACAGAGTAAGCCTGGGCAGCTTACAATCTTAAAAGACACACACACACACACACACACACACACACACACACGCACACACACAAACAGACACACACACGCTAAAAATGTAAATAAATTAATACCGACAAACAAAAGCTATGATCCAATTTCAGATAGGGAGGGCGGGAGCAGAGTAGATGGAAGTGGGATCTGTTGTTAATTGATCAACCACCTCCATAAATCTTGATTAACTGCATATACTTACCAAACCCACCCAAAATACATTTTCCTTCTCTTTTTCTTGCCATTCACCAGAAGGAACTTTACTACATGTTGTTATTTAAGTATCCTTCCTTCATTAAACTTAACTGCACTTTTGCTATTCATTCCATCATAAATTAACCAGCTGTGAGGCTGTCATTGAGCTGCAAGTCCATGTAATCCTTTTTTTTTTTTTGTCTTCTGGGAAATGACCCTCATCCTCAATAAGACAAATCAAATAAAACATTATTTTGGTCACAGAACACATTTACAAAATATGCACCAAATAGATATCAGTAACAATGATTAATATAAACAAACTTCAAATATTCATATGTTGATCTCACTATTGACCAATACAAGTAGTAGTCGTCTTACAATCATTTGTTTAATGACCGTTCAAAGTTACAATGGCAATGAAAAAGGTGATTTATGACCATTTTTCACACTTCCAACCATTGCAGCATCTCTGTGGTCCTATGATCAAAATTAGAATACTTGGCAACCAGCATGTACTTTTATCAGTTGCAATGTCCCAAGTTTATGTGAATGGACAAACAAAATCAACGGGGAAGCAAGATTCATTTAACAACCGTGTTACTAACTTAACAGCTGCAGTGATTCATTTAAGAACTCTGGCATGAAAAGTCATAAAATGAGGCAAAACTCACTTAACTGTCTTGATTAGCAGTGGAAATTTTGGCCTCAATTGTGGTCATAAGCCGAGGATTACTTGTATCTGTTAAGAATGAAATGTATGTAAAAGAAGCTTTGTGAAGTAATTTCATTATGTTGATCGGAGGGAAATTTAAAAATTTAAAATGTACATTTACCTTTGCATTCCCTCTCTCTCTTTTGAGAAACTCTATGCTAGAATTTCAAAGCATTTTAGATGTACGAACATTAAACTTGCATCACACATCCGAGTATAATTTCTCTCTTTGTTCTTTGCAGGTTTTTCAGGATCTTGGGACAATGGTGTTATCCAGTGCTTTTAAAGGATACAACATTTGTCTTTTTGCTTATGGACAGACAGGTTCAGGAAAAACATATACCATGATGGGAACTCCAGTGAGTTATACTTTTGATTCTGTACTTTGCTTTATCTTATTTTTTAAAAAAATAGTTCTAACATTCAAGATCACCATATGAAGGTTTTTTTTTTAAAAAAATGGCAATTTAATTGTTTGCATTAATATAACAGATGTAACCATTTCCTAGTTCATACCGTATTAAAATAATACTTTACATACTATTTTACAAGAATATAGTCATATACTAATAATATACTCCTCTATATAAGAAAGCATGTAAAATAATATCATGGAACGCCAGTTAGTTTGGCTTTGTGAAGTTGAAGCACAGGTATGATGACAATTTTAAGCCGGAACATTATTTTGTGCTATTCCCTTTGCTTGACATGTATTTCTCTGTGTGTTTCCTCGACACTAACTCTACACTTTTGATCAATGTTCCTCAACCTTAACAACTGTTAAGATGGGGAGACTTTAACACTCAGCATGGCTCAGTATGGCTGGCTGGGGAATTGCAGAATGGGACAACTTGCCAGGTCAGCGTGCTGCAGCTAACTCACCACAGGCAGCTCACTACAGGACAACTCGCCATGACAAACTCACTGTGGGACAACTTGCTGCAAGCCAATTTAATAATCCTACTTAATTATTTTAAATAAATAAAAATGTATTTTAATTTTTGCCATTCACATTTCATTCTGTCCCTCCCTTTGCATCCTTTCTTTAATGATTCTATTGCACCGTTTCTTTGATATTAGTGTTACTCTTGGCCTACAGCAAGTGGTCCTGTGGAGAGTTGGCCATAGCGAGTTGGACATGGCGAGTAGGCTATGGCGAATTGTCATAGACCCGGAGAATTCTGGAAGTTGAATCAGTAGTAATGATTCTTCTAAAACACATGAGGAACAGTTTTCACATAATCTCTTCTTTTTTTCAAGGCTTCCATTGGATTAACACCTCGGATATGTCAGGTATTTATGTTATTAAATGAAACACTTCATTTAAGTTTCCTTAATTTTCTCACAGAAGATAGAAAATATAAATTATTGCTTTTCATAGGGTCTTTTTTCAAGAGAAAGTGCCTCTTCCAAGCAGTCAACATCATGCAGAGTAGAAGTTAGGTAGGTATTCCTTAATTTTATCATATGGTCATATGTTTTTACCAATTCTTCCTTTCTGTATCAAACCACTAGCAATTTCTTTCTGTCTGTGTTTCTTTGAACTAGAAAGCATAATTATTGTCATTTGTAATTACATCATGTTTTAGAGGATGTTTGGATGTCTAATATTTAGACTGTTCAGTTAAACATTTAGAAGATCTATAAACTTTATAAAACTTTTACACTGACAGTATAACATAGGCATTGGTTATGATAGTTTGTCAAAGTAAATATTTAGTGATATATTAACAGTAAATGTAATATATATTTAAATAATAGCTTTTACAGATGCAAAAATGCAGGGAATGGAATTAATAGGGTTTTGCAGTGTTTCTGATTTGATTCCTAAAAGGTACTTCAGAATGTCTAGGAATATGAACGTAGCAGTTTCTACAATTCTTTAAAGCAGTCATTCCTTTTTGTGGGATTGTTCAGTCATTCCCATAAAATCCCAAGAAAGGCTGCTTTATAGAGTTATAATCGGGTATTACGTTCATTCCTTTGAAGGCTTTTAAAAAACTGAATGCAAGGCAATACACAGCTCTCCAACATGCACAACTCTCCAAATTCCCTTTCTTAACAAGAATCTTCTCTGAGAGGAAAGGATCATTTTAGATTGAAACATAGTATTAACACCTAAGGTGTTTCCACATGGTTGCTGTGCCTCTCTACCAAATACTCCCCAAAGCTATTCTTACAATATTTTGTGACTGTATTAATTTCATCACAAAAATAGCCAGGACGGATCTTAAGCCAATCAATAAAAAAACACCAAAATATTTTTTGTCAAACTCTCTATTGTTTTCCCCACTATTACTTTGCTGGATTGACTTTGCTACTTCACTGTCCAAATACTTTGATGAAGAATATTTTGCTCATCTCTATTTCTTTGTAGTTTCCTAGAAATTTATAATGAGCAAGTCCGTGATTTATTAAGGCAGTCAAACCATAAGAAGCCGTATACACTTCGTGTCCGTGAACATCCTGAGATGGGTCCATATGTTCAAGGTAATTGTCTTTTTAAAGGTAGATTATATTCAGAGAGAGAGAAAGAAAGTTTTTCTTTCAATTTCATTTCCTTACATCTTGTGAAATGTTTTATCATTTTATCATTCCTTTTGCTACGCTTTTGCTTACTGTTTCTAGAAGTTCTGAGGGATAGAGGGAGATCCAATGATATTCAAAGAGCTTGTGGCACTTCTAAATTTTCCTAACTTTATGTTTTATGCACCTAGCTATCTAATGACTGACATATATTCCAGTTGCTGCCAAAATTTATTGGAGGTAAATTGTCAATAAGTTTTGGTCAGAAAATTATTGAATGTAAACCTTGCATACGATATTCTTAATAGTGGCGCAGGCTACTAATGAAAAACTACTAAAAACTAAAATTATTAATACAAACTACTTTTGAAAGGTGTACTTTGTATGGAATTTTGTAGATAAGATTGTTCTTGACAAAACAGGTAATTAGGATCTAGCTAATTACATCTGCCTAATCTTTAGGGGGCATTCCATATAAGGCTGTTGTATTTAATGTGTCTCTAAGGATCAGTTCATAAGGTCTTGCAAAATACTGATATCTCTCTGCTGCTAACAGTGTAACACTGCAGTTCAGACTTTCAAAAAAGCTTGTCGCTATGTCTAAAAATAAAATAAAACCCTCTTTGTTTAACAGTGTCATGTGATTGACATAAAATGCTTTACTGAATACCCATACTGAACTGATTTCAAAATTGATAATTCCATTTGAATGAATTATTAATCATATCATACTAATAGTGTAATATGAACCTGATATATAAATGGAAGGACCCATCAGTACCTAACATGACTAGGAAGTCTTGAAAGATCAGAAGGAAGAATTGGTTTAGGATGCTCCCAGTTTTAAAGCTAACTATGTTTCAGTCTGTTCAGGTGTTGTGAGTTTAAGGAGTTTTCACTGTGTCTTCTGTGTTAGTGTTTATGGATGCACTCTGATGGATGCACTATAGAATGTATACCAAGAGCAGCCTGCATTAATGTGCTCTGCCATGAACATCAACTATATCTCTAAATTTGCCAGTTATTGGTTGGAATTTATCATATATTTAAAGTTATTGTTCAATTGAAAATATAAGGCACTACAGTCAGATTCTTCCAGGTGAGTCAATGGCCAGCTGATTTGAAACACAAACCATTTTAGGTGCTCCAGATTTTGTCCAAGGAAAGTCTAAGAAACTTAATAGGCAAATAGGGTAAGGCTGAAAGTACGTTGTCCAACTTTCCTGTTCTATTAGCCCTATTAGGTGAACAAGAGATCAATTCTATAGGAAAGCTAAAATTACATTTATTGAATTCATGTATAATAACAGAATCTTGCAAGTCTGATTATGCTGTACTTTTTCATCCTCCATATACTCAAGCAAATTGGGGAGGAGTCTATTTGAGCCATTTTCAAATATCTGTAAGTTGTGGACATAAAATATAGTTCATCACCATCCTATTCAATCAATGGATCTTGCATATCTCATCTTCCTTACTCTGTATACCTTCACCTTTACAGAATCTATGGACCAGCCCACCCAGAGCCTTATCTCCCATTGGCATACTGGAAGACACTACCCAGTTAGTTCACCCTCCCCTCTGTTTAATCTTCTTCATGCCTTCCTTTTCTATTGATGCTATCAACTTACCTGACCAGTCCATCTACTCCTCTTAATGCCTTTCAGATCTTCGCTCAGTTAACCTATGTTGTCACTGTGTAGCTGATGACTATGATTACAGGGAACAAATTTATTTATTTCTGAGATTTCTAAACCATTTTACTCCCAGAGGAAGTAAAATTGCTTCATTGTTTTCTGTCACTTTGATGTCTAAACTGAAAATGGATGTGACATTTTCCAATCCCATTACCTACCTGTTTGACTATTGCTTGGAAAGTACCTGTTACATATTATGTTTTAATAGAGATTAATAAGGGAAAAGGAGACATAGGAGATTATTTGAAACATATGGAGAATGCTTTGTGCAATCGCTAGGTATCCTTAGTAATACATATTTCTTATATTCCATACAATTAAAGTGCATTATGTAACTTAAGTTTGATTCATTAATTTTGTATTCACAATTACCTTAAACCGTTATCCCTTCTTGTTCCAGCAATACTGTAATCCTTTGTTTCAGCATAATATATTTTTCTATTTGAAATCTTTGTTTATGAAATATATATCCTACTCTTTTGTCTTTTGGGCATTCAAGTTAGCTTACAACAAATTAGTAAGTGTAAAAATCAAAGGAGCACAGTGGGGAGAAAAACCCAGAAACATTAAAATCAAAAATTGATTGAAGTAATAATTAAACATTTGGCAGATGATATTGTTCTTTTTTCATTCCCCCCCCCCATGTGCTATTTTTAGTTGGAGGCCGAAAACATCTCCTTGGTTAGTGCATTTCACAGGCTGGGCTCCACACAGGAAAAGATCTTCTAGGGCACAGGTGACAAACTCTATCATGTCACAGGAAAAGATCTTCTAGGACACAGGTGTCAAACTCCATCGTGTCACGGGCCAGATATCGTAATGTTTTTTGCCTTTGTACAGCTGGGATGGGCATGGGGTGGGCATGGCCTGCACGTGACATCTGGCCCACAGGCCGCCAGTTTGACAGGCCTGTTCTGGGATATCCCATTAGGAAGGCTTCTGCTGCAGGGGAGATCATCAAAAAGTGCTAATCTCAATGTCACAGAAAAGATTTCTATTATTTAGTGCCCTCTGGATCCCGAGTATTAAAAGACAGGAATGTCTATGGAGATTCTCAGCCATCCAGGTCCTGGTTGTCCCAAAGGTGCTTTTCCAATAAGGGAGAGCATTTGTAAGGTTGAAATAAGGAGTCCTTGGTGCTCTCAGAGTTTGCTTGTTTTCTTGTGGATGTTTCATTATCCAAACTAGGTTACATCATGAGTGCTGAAGAAGCTTCTTGGATGAGAAGCGAAACATATTCAAAGGAAAGCCAGAAAGTCCAGTTGCCTCTTGAAAAAGTATCTTTGGGATAAAAGACAGGAAGATTTTTTAAAACTATTGATTCTTCTTTTCTAAAATCTCTTCCAGGGCTATCTCAACACGTGGTTACAGACTACAGACAAGTAGTTGAACTTCTGGAAGAAGGGATAGCAAATAGGTATTTTGTATTAAAGTGCTCTAATTCATGTTAGCTTCTTTTTCATAATTATTTTTCTCATTGTCCTTCTATATTGCAGCTTCCATCAGCAAAAGGAATGGTTAATCATTGCAAGGAATTATGCTCTATAATAACATACTAATCAGTGGTGTTTTCAACCTGCAGATGTAATCTTGAATAAATAATTGTTTCTTAATTTAAATGTTTTAATTCTATGAAACTTCTTTTCTTGTGTTTTATAAAAATCATGGAAATAATCTATATATAGCAGTATGTGAAGTCCATGTGATTCTATATAGCTTAGTCATGTGGTGGAATATAGTTTTACATTTAGTTCTAAGGATAATCCATATATGGTCTAAACTTCAGCTGCTTGTACCATAATCTGAATTTTGTATTTGATGGTTAACTTGTTTTCATGTTTATTCTTCCATGTAAGTTGTCATAGTCACTATTACTTACCTCACAAAAAATAAAATAACAACTTTCCTTTTTTGTGTGTGTAGAATCACGGCAGCTACCCATGTTCATGATGCCAGCAGTAGATCTCATGCTATTTTCACAATCCAATATACTCAGGTGAGTTGAATTTTCCCAGTAATTTTTGAAACTCATAAAAGCAAATCTTGTTGGTGTTGATTTCATCTGTGAATACATTATAACAAAATGACATTGTCATAAAAGAAATTTGTACCATGGAACATTATATTATACTAATAAATGTGCAACCACTGATGAGTGGCATTTTTTTTCAGTTGAAAGCTGCATCCCCTTTAGTTGAGCTAATTTGATATTGATGAGTAGGGTGAAAACCAAAAGTGAGAAGGCCATCATTATCTCTTCCTCTCTTTTTTCCCCTCATATCCTTCTGTTTCTCCTTTATGCCAACCTGCCTTCCATTTTCACACTTTCTCCCTCTCTGCCCAATGAACTGCTGAGATAAAAGGTTGATATTGCCTTTGCAACTTCATATCTGATGAAAATCTTCAGTGCTTATGTTATCTTAAAGTAGATTAGGAATTTTAATTATGTGTTCATCATAGCATCTCCCTCTCATGCTATGATTTTATTTTTGCTATTTGGATTGCATATTGTTTTAATTATTGTTTTAAATTTGACATAATAACCTCCAAGAATTGAGACTGTAGTAGGATAAAAATCAAATGAATACATATGCTTTGCAGGCACGCAATCCCATTGGTATAAATGCAAGTTAACCACTTGAAGCATCCCACACAATCAGTCTGTTTTGGAGTATAGAAGAATTAGAATTTTACTCTGAAATTACACTGCTTGAATTTGTTTTCCTTCAGGCTATACTTGAGAATAATCTGCCTTCTGAAACAGCAAGCAAGATCAATTTAGTGGACCTTGCAGGCAGGTAATACTTGGTTTTTGGAGTTTGCCTCTTAAAAAGCCAATTATTCATAATTGTTTACTGTTAATATTATTTCTATTTTGTACTGTTCACTGTGGAATTCCTATATGTGGATGCTGGGGAAATTCTTGGGTACATTTGAAGTATACAAGACATAGTATCTTTAATTGGTAGGCAACCTGCAATTTTAATTTAGATAGCTGTATGTAAATTGTCTTACACATGAGCTTGCCTGCCTTTATTGGCTTTCTCGTGTGCTTCAAAATAAAATCCAAAATAGATTTTGAAACTCATATCAATAAACTGATTATTACTACATTACAAATGTCGATTAACACCTTTTTTGACTAATGTTCTTAATAGAAGGTGAAAAGTTGAACTGACATTTGCCAAACATAATATATTACAAAGGGAGAAGTAGTGAAATGGATTTTATTAGAGCTGTATGTAGTACTTAACAGATTATGTGAAGATGCACTTACTATACATGGTGTTTGGGAATAATTTCAGTGCTCTGGAAAAAATGAAACCTTGGAATGCGTCTGCCTTCTAGTGGATGGATATACAGGTTCTTTATTCTTTGGAAGCGATTATATTCATATTTTGTCAGTGTTATGAGTGCATGTACTTTGAGTTCAGATTGCCTGTGATAGAACTGATAATAGAATAGTAATTCTGTAATATCTAGATGGCCATATGGGTGGTAAGTCCATGTACAAGTCAAAGACTTCCTTGCTAAAGTTTAAACTTTGCATCTTTTGGAAATATTAGAAAACTTTATGTAGGGGCTTGCATTTGTGAAAATAGGCTGTTCTTTTCATTATTTGAGAGCTGCGGGGTGTTTTTTCATTTCTTATTTCTACTTTTATATGCTGATAATTATCACTGTTACTTCAATTATCGTTTTGGTTGTGTGTTTCAGTGAAAAGGCCGATCCTAGTTATTGCAAACATCGAATCACAGAGGGTGGCAACATTAACAAATCATTAGTAACTCTTGGAATTGTTATCTCTGCTTTAGGTAAACATAATATTAACTTTTATTTAAACCGTAATGAAATGTTAATGGACTACCTATTGAGCTTCTCCTATGATGCATACTTGCAAGCGGCTATGAGTAAATATATGAAGTACTGTATTCATAAAATACTTCATTTGCTATTAGATGGGAGACAGGATTATAAAAGAAGCCTTCATACTTTATGATAAGTTGTGATTTCTTGTCTTGGTCATCTTTTTTTTTTGAAGAAACTCTTGCCTTCGCTTCTGTGGATTAATTAATTAGAGCAATGATGCACATCTCCAGTTTGAACGTGGTCCGAGAAATGTCATGCAGCCCTCTGAGGCGTCTTATCTTGCAGATGACCAGCTGTGGCAAAAGCTCAAGTTTTCTCCAGTCCCCCTTCCCATACTGCTTTTCCATTGTCACTATGGAACCTCTACTGTTTATCTTCTGTATTTAATTTTCTTGGGGTCCCACCTGTCTACTTCATTTCTTTACCACTACCAAAACAATAGTTGCCCTACTGACATTTTCTTGGCTCTTTGTTTATCTGTGATGATTTTGCAGTCAATTTGGGAAACCGAGAAAAGCAGCAGGGTGACTTGAGAGGGAAGACTAGGAAGCAGCATTCTTTGCCCTTCTGCTTTCCTTCTCACCTTTTTGCAAGAAATGAGGAGTGCAAGGAACAGTAAAGGGTGCTGCTGGTTTTATCCACTCTCAGCTTCTTCCTGCTAAGTTGCCTTATTTCCTGTTATCTTTTAGTATCAACAGGCAAACAGGAAGCAGCTGCAGTATTAAGGAAAATGAGGAAAGAGCAATCTTTCTTTTTGTATACTGAGAGTATTTATACCAAGACAAATTCCTTGCATGTCCAATCACACTTGGCCAATGAAGTATTCTATTCTATTCTATTCTATTCTATTCTATTCTATTCTATTCTATTCTATTCTATTCTATTCTATTAGACTTAAATTCCTTCTCTACTTTCTTTCTGTTTCCTTCCACTCTACTGCTTGACAATCATAACATTCAGAAACTTGGACATGTTGTGATTCCCTAGAAGAGAGATGAAGAAAGAATCACTTAGTGAATGAATGGACTCTGCCTACCAGCCCCTTCCTAGTAACAGTAGTGGCAAACTCCTTGCTTTCAATGATGGGGAAGTGTCAGCAATTTGCTGAAGAGAGTAGCAGCTAAATAATGGGTGAGAATGATGTGAATCATTCATATATGAGTGTCTGGTCACTTATAAGATGCCACCCTGTTTGCATTTTTAGTGAGTTTCAAATGTTTCCATCATGTTCAAGTTAGCAAACATATATTAGATATAATTAAGTGGGTTCCTTGAAGTACCTTATGGTTGTTCTTTATTTGATTTTTATCCCACCTCTATTATTTTATAAGTAAATCAGGGGTGAATATACATATTCTACTATTCAAAGAAAAAGGAAAGCTAGTACTACATTTTATAACATACAGTACTATAATATTATGCCTCATTCTGCTTCTTCATTCTGTATGTTTATTTGAGAAGGAAGGAAAGAAATTAATTGATTTAAGAAAAGACATATTGTTTGTAGTAAGTTTGTAGTAAGCATGATCTGTACATAAGTTACAAATAAAGAATTTTGATATTTACTGTGAATCTTTTCTTCTGTATGAACTTGGCTAAACTGTGAGAAAAACTTGCTTTATGGAATTTAAAATAATTTTGTAGCTGGAATCCATAGAGATAAGAAAAGAAAAGGGAAAAGAAAAGAAGAAAAAAGGGATTTCCAATATCTATCTTTCCTGGGGATAAATCTTTCTATCTTTCTGTTGGGAACTTCCAAGTATATTCAGATCTTTCCCTGAAGTTTCTTTCTTCTATGAAAAGGTAAATGTTCTCCTCGCATATACGTGCTAGTCCTTTCTGATTAATAGAAGAAATGTTTCTTCTATTAACATCCCATTATTTTTCTTTTGTGCTGTTAGAAAACAGTATGGATAGAATAGCATGAAAACATAAATGGATCACATCATTAAATCATCAGAACAACACATGAAGTAACACTTGTCTAGGAAAATACCGTTAAAAATTAAAAGCAAATAAAATAAGTGCAAAAGGATTTGTTCCACCAACCATTTGTCATTTACAGGTGCCATTTGCCATGACAATAGTTTCCCAACACCAATGTTGGTGCTCATTCTTCACATTTTCTTGTTGGAAGTGCTTAAGCATGAGAATGGTACTAATTTAATTCCCAAAGACCTTTTCTTCTATTTTTCTCTTTGGAGTCCCTCGTCCATGGGATGAAATATCCACTGTGCTTTTCTGATGTCATTAAAACCCCATTTGATGGCTTTCTATATATAAAATTGGATGGCTGAATTGTGATCTTTGGCACCTTAAAAGCTGCCTAACCTGTGATCAAAAGACCATAATGATTGAGTAACAAAACCAGGGGTGTCAAACTCAATTTCACTGAAGGCTGCATAAGGTTTGTATTTGACCATGGGGGGCTGGGGGGGGACATGGCCAACTCGACGTCACTCGTGTCAAGGCGCCTGTGGTGGCCCAATCATTTTTCCGGTGCAAATGGGCTCCCGAGCTCCATTTTCTGCTCCCACGGCCTCCTGCAACCCTCTGCTGGTGAAATGCAGCTCGGGAGCCTATTTTCGCTGGCAGAAGCATTGCGGACCTATCCTTCACTGTTTCCAGGGTAGCCCCTGTGTCCCAGATCCTGCCCCCCGGGCCTTGAGTTTGACACCCCTGAACAAAATAGTACACTTTTACTCAAAGTTACTATAGCATGAAAAAAATATTTTTGGATTGTTTGAAATATTTTTTTTTTAACTATATAAGTCTGACCTTTTTTTTCTTGCTTCTTAGCCGAAAACACTCAGATGTTCAGCAGTTGCCAGAGCATCAGCAGTATAGCCAGTGAAGTGGACAGTGACCGTACAGACAGTTACTGTGGCTCCAATATCAATAGCTGCAAGCGCCAAGCTTATATTCCATATCGGGATTCCATTCTTACTTGGCTCCTGAAGGATAGTCTGGGTGGCAATTCCAAGACCATAATGGTTGCAAGTAAGTATAATGATTTGCTTTGATTTCAGGAGTGTTCATATGATCTAAATATTCCCAAAAACAGTATTCTGGTAATTGCCCGAGGACAATGTAATATCTCTGCATCCAGTTTTGGTCACCATGATGTAAAAAAGATGTTGAGACTGGGTAATTAATCCTATTTGTTCATTAGGTCAGGCAGCCATCACTGTCAAATAACGAATAAGCTAAAATTTGTACAAAATTTTCAAACAGGGACGTGGACACAGCATGTTCCAGTGATTTAGTCAAATGTTATTAAGGTGTGTGTCATCATGGCTTAATTTGTCATATTTTGAGTAGGCATAATTTTGTCTCATACTTTATAAAAAGCATAGATTTGTTTGCCTGCTGGCTTATCATTCTATGTTAATAAAGACTGTCCTGAAAAAGTTTGGGTATAACCATCTGCTGAAAAAATAGATCACTTACCCATATTTTCAAGTTTACTTTGGCAAAAATTGGTTTTTTGATTCATCTATTATCTGAATTAACATAAAGATTTGGCCAATAAGTGATTAGATGCAGAAATATATTTTATAGCATAAACTTCTAAAATGTGACTCCTAGTGAAGGATTTACTAGATATCTTGGCTATAACTTTAGCTTCAGGAAAGGAATCACATAAAGCAAAGGCCATTACTGTTCTAAGTCAATTTCTCTTTGAAACATTTCAGTTTTTCTTACTGACAATTTCTGATAATTTGCATGCATGAAAAGAGTAGCATATCAACACATAATGCTCTTGATGGAAGAACACAGTGCAAATGGTTTTGCATTCAAAATATCTAAAGCACATTTTACATTTTTTTAATAATTTTCTTTTTCTATCTGTAGCTATTTCTCCTGCAAGCTGTTGCTATAATGAAACTGTGAACACCTTACGCTATGCTTCAAATGCCAAAAAAATTATTAATAAACCTCGAGTAAATGAGGTGAGCTACCTTGTGTGTTTCTTTTATTTTATTAAGCATTTTTGTTAGCGCTCTACAGGATTATATCATTTTTGTTTGTATAATTTTTATGCATTTTTAAAACAATTGATGCTGCAGTTTTTTTAGTGTCGTCTTTTTTCCTAATACGTTATAGTAGTTCTCATTTAATCACCATATTTGGGATCACCTACTCCATTGCTGAACGACGCGATTGTTAAATGTAATATAATGTGACTTTGATGAACTTAATGACATCAGTTTTGCTGTGGTGGTTAAGTGAATAACAGCAGATTGTCAAGTACATCATGTTGTGGTTGCAACTTGCGACTTCCTGCCGGCTTCTCCAATGACTTTGATTGTTAGAAGCCAGCTGTGAAGGTCACAAATAGCAATCATGAGACCCTGTGACGGTCACAAATGTACACCAATTGCCAAATACTCGAATCATGATCGTGTGACCATGGGACACTGCAAATGTTATAAAGGCGTGTTGGTTCTCAAGCTCCTGAATCATGATCAGGTGATGCTACAACAGCTGCAAGTTCAAAGATTAGTTGTAAAACTACTTTTTACATGCCATTGTAGCTTTGGCTAGTTGCTGAATGAAGCAGTCAATAAGTGAGGATTATCTACCAGATGTAGTAGCAACAGCAATAGCATTTAAACTTATTTACCATTCCACAATGCTTTACAGCCCTCTCGGAGTGGTTTACAGAGTCAGCCTATTGCCCCCCGCAACAATCTGGGTCCTCATTTTACCAACCTCAGAAGGATGGAAGGCTGAGTCAACCTTGAGCCCCATCAGAATCAAACTCCTGGCAATGGGCAGAGTTAGCCTGCAATACTGCATTCTAACCATTGGGCCACCATGGCTCATGTAAAGTATGCTGTTACTTATTACATATGCAGTTCCCTAGTAATCATCACACATTAAGAGGGAAGAAGATTTTTTTTTTTAATATTTATTCAAAATTTCAAAGAAAATTTAAAAAGAAAAACAAGTTCTCACATTTTACAGCATTTTCACAGCAGTGCACATATCCTTTAGTGAAAATTCCGTTCATTTACTTCAAATATATCTGCCGCTTGTTTGTTGAATCCTTACTTATTGTGTTGTTATTAAATTACCATATTTATTTATTTACATTACTTTACATATATACATATTTACATACACATATATCATGTGTCTTGTTCTTCTCTAGAATTTCTTTGATCATTTTCACTAAACATCTTTACTTCCTTTTTTTAGCCAATTATACCATATATTCCATATTGTAAAAAAATCTCCTTCTTCCTTATTTTTTAATACCATAGTTAATCTAATCATTTCTGCGCATTGATGGATTTTATTAATTACCACCAGATCTGAGGGAAGAAGATTTAATTTAGACATTCAATATTGGGAGAAATAATAACGATGTGCAATCCTTAATTATTATTTTTTCCTGGTAATTGGGAGGGCAGAATATATTGAATGATAATGCCAAAAAATGTCCAATAAATATAGTTTAGAATCAATGAATTGTTTCCTTATTTTTCAAAAAAGTGTCTCTTTTCAGGATGCAAATGTGAAACTGATTAGAGAATTACAAGAAGAAATACATAGATTGAAGGTTATGTTGATGAACTTTGAGATGGTATGTGCAACTATATTACTTAAATTGAATCAAAATCATTCAGTCCATCTATATATATTGTTAGAAGTGTAATTTTGCTCTTATATCAAATCTGATGGCAATCCAATATTGCCGGTTAAGAGTGGCTTTTCCTGAAGATATCAGTCAGATTTGTACTGCCTGGATCTTAATCTGAACCAAGGATCATGCATTTGCAATTAAATGTTTTTTAAAAACCATTTTAGTTATTAAGACCATATATTTATTTTGTCATTAAATTTTCTCTCCTAATAATTTGGCAAAGTGTGATGCAGCACACTTGACATACAATGGGCCGAATTTCTGCTGTGATTTACAGGATGGTGCTGGTTGGTTATCATTAATGAGCTAGGACAGCATCTCTCCTTTCAAATTACATTTCAGCTCAGAAGAAGTCAATAAAAGGAACAAATTACTCAAGTAATTGGAAGAAAAATGAGTAATTTAGAGATGCTATTACTGTACATGTCCAGAAAACTACCAAGCCACTGAAGCTGTTCCACAAGTATTTGAAATTCAAAGGACTTTAACTGTAATTTTGGAATATAATTATCTACTTTGGTGATAGTTTAAATATAAGTCTTCCAGTGCAATTGAAAGAAGACCCAGCCTTTTTTCAGCTTCAATTGAAGCTGAAAAATTGAAAGAAGAGTTCCAAGTAAATCTATATTCCTTCAAGCTTAAGAGAATAACTTTGCGATTTTTTCTTTATGGATACTAACAAAGCTGTGAATCTCATGAGAAAAATAGTTTATATTTATTTCATAGCTATGCTAAAGAAGAAAAATATTCTATGAGGACAAGCTGGAGGGTGTAACTTAGTTAGTTAACTCTGGTTAGGATGGATTTTTACCAGCCTATATATGTAATTGAAAGAAAGTTCCAATGTACAGTTTTATATTTATGAAGGGGATTTGAAAATGGGTTTTTCTTTCTTTTTCTTCCCCTTATATATAATGCTTGAGTAATTCCTAAAGTTTGTAAAATACTATTGGAAATGAATTTGAAAGTATGTAAGTTAGGAAGAAGTTTTAAAAAGATGTATTAGAATTTATTGTCTTTAGAAAAAGGAAATCTTAGGTTCAAAATAGATATAAAGAAGTTTTCCCTTTAAGGTTAAAGAACATGAAAGAGTATGGTGAATTTTGTTAATATAAATGATGATAGATCAATAAGCCTAATTAGAATACATATTACTTCTCACAACAGGGAAGAAAAGAAAGAAAAAATGGATTTTGGTTAAGATCATGATATACACTGTTTTAAAGAACGATTTTATTTGGTTCTGTTTCTTTGGGGATATTGTTTCTGAAATTTACTCAATATAGAAAAAGTGAAATTTATACTTTTGATTTGAAGATTTAATTGTGTAAGATATAGAATTGGCTTTTAATACTTATAGATAAGGTAAAAAGTTGAGATTATAACTGTATTAGTATTGTACGCTATTGGAAAGGGTTGGAAGTCAGCCCTTTGTATTTTTTTTTCTTTTTCTTTCTCTCTAAATCCTGCACTGCCCTCTTTTCTTCTCTTAATTTATATTTCCCATTGTATTTTGTGTGATCATAAACTTCAATAAATAAAATATTTTAAAAAATATTTAAAAAATAGAAGTAAAGAGAAAATGAAATGCTTTAGATATCACAGAACATTTATCTGTCAGGACTCCAACAAATCCACCCGCATTCAAATCATAAGTCTCTAGCTGCATCTCAGAGAAAAGAAAATTGATTTATTAGAAGTGGCCATGTTGGTGTTGGCTGGATGCAGCTGATACTAATATACATCATTCATTTCCCCCTTGACCCTGGTCTTCCCTCCACCCCCAAATGTGTATTCCCCAATGGGACACATCCATCCCCAAGAGTCATCAGTCATGCTCTCCAGTAATATCCTTGCACTCCGACAACTTTGGGCTGCCAGGGTAATTATCTAGGCACTTAAGGAATGCACTGTTTTCCCCCATTCCCTTTTTCTGGCAGCTAAAAAAAACAAAGGATTATCTTTTTAGTTGACATTATCTAGAGCAAGAGTGTTAAACTCAATTTCATTGTGGGCCGTATTAGGGTTGTGTTTGACCTTGGGAGCCAGGTGGGTGTGGCAGGGTGGGCATATGCTGCTCGATGTCATTCTTGCAGCTCTCTGCCAGCAAAAATGAAGCTTGGGGGGCTGCATGCGGCTCCCCCAGGCTCTGTTTTCAGTTCCAACGGCCTCCTACAACCATTTGCCAGCGAAAACAGAGCTGGGGGGCACATGACCTTCGTTTTGTTAGCAGAGGCGCTGTGGGCTGGTCCTTTGCTGTTTCCAGGGTGGCCCCACAGGCCATATCTAAGCACTTTGTGGGGCGGGTCAGTCCAATGGGCCTTGAGTTTGATATCCCTGATCTAGAGAAATGTTATCAAGAAAATTGAAGCTGCGTTTTAGTTACTTAACATAGAGAAAATAAAGTTTACATATATATATGTATATGTATATCTCTTACATCTCCTTAGAAATTCGTGCATTGTGAATATAAGAATGTTAGCCCTTCTATAATATGAATAGTCAAATATACCATAATTAGGATAATCTTTTCTGTTCTTACTTTCTTTTCCCACTCTCAGGTCATTACTTTGTACTGAATATAGAAACATTTTGGAATCTTATTAATGCTTTGTCTCTACAGATGAATTCTAGTCCTTCATGGAGTGATGACAAAGAAGGAAATCTTACAGAATTAGTACTTCAAAATGAAATTAAGGTTGGTATGCATTATGTTTTTCTCAAAACTGTGCAAAAGGAGATCATGGTCACAGATTAATAACTGGAAGAAAAGGGAAAAAGAAAAAAAATGATGAAGTTTTGAAATATGTCCTAGTATTTCTGTTTGATAATAAAATGGGTAAGTTGTGAATGAAACAAAATCCAATCATTTTTTTTAAATAAAGAAGCTTATATTAATATAAGCAAAACAACTAAAAAGAGACACTACTGACAGTGATAGTTTTACATTAGAAAATGGGTAATCTAGATTTCTGATTTTAACTTCATCATTGATTTTGCTTGTCAGAAGGTCACAAAAGATGATCACATGACTCCAGGACCCTGCAACCATCACAAATATGATTCAGTTGCCAACACCATTTCAAGTAATATATAACTCTTATAAAAAGCTTTTTATCCTACCCTTATTGTTTTTTATAAATAACTCAAAGCAGCAAATAAACCATACCTTTCTCCTCATATTTTCCCTTCTGAGGTGGCTTGGGCTGAGAAAGAATGACTGGTTCAAAGTCTCCCAGCTGGCGTTCATGCCTAAGGCAGCACTAGAACTCATCTTCTCCTGGTTTCTAAGCAAGCAACTTAATTATTGCACCAAACTGGCTCTCAGATTGTGTCTTACTTGCATTAAAAAAAAACATTAAAATAAGCATCTTTTTCCTCATTTATCATCCCCAAAGATTGACCAGTTGACCAAAGACTGGACAGATAAATGGATTAACAGAAAAGCTATTATGGAAGAGTATAGCGTGGATATCAACAAGAAAAAAGCTGGAGTGACAATAGACTCCAATTTACCTCATTTCGTGGCCATGGACGATGACATCCTTAGTACTGGAGTTGTACTGTACCATCTCAGGGTGAGACAAGATTTCTATATTTAGCTATTACTTCAAAATGACATAAGACTTAATAATGAATAGAAAACTTTAATCTGCAATATTTGCCCAATAGGTTTCAAAGGTTTTGAAAAGGTTCAGAAAACAGAATGGATAAATATTCAAATTTTAATTCAAATATTTCTGCTCCTATGTCTAATATATCATTGGGGCTTCATAGTAGTGCTTGTAAGGAAAAACCTCAGTTATTAAAAGTCTGAATAACATAATCAACAACATAATAAAGACTACAAAGTAATAAAGAGTAGCAGAAACTTTTAATAATTAGCTATATTCTTAATAATTGATAGTCTATCTTTACCATAATAATCATACTCTACTGCATCATGAAATTTAATATTTCTGCATGATATTGTTGTTATGATTTACATGTTGGGTCACCCAAACCTTTGGTAATAAATATAAGCATTTTAAAGTTTTCAAAATTATTAACTGTACATATCTATGCTCAAAGTATACCAAGGCTATCTTATATGGCAAAACAAAAAGGGCAGTGGATAGATTAAAAAAATTTATTTTTAAAATCAAAAATTATATTAAGAAGAACTAGAATGTCCAACTTGTTAATCCCTTGCCTAAGAGAAATATCATTTATAGGAAGCTGTAATGTAAATTATAATATCTCTGTATTTTAATATTGTCATGTTTGTTCTTAAAGTATTTTAAAAATAGTGCTAGTTTATTTGCTAATTTACCTAATCCAATTTATTTAAAAGTCACAATGTATACTTTGCATAAAATTTTCAACTGAGTTTGTATAACCCAATACTTTTCTTTAAAGAAACCAATTTAGGCTTCTTTCCAATTAATAACTATGTACAGAAGCTTAGCCTCAGCTCAAGGATGCCTTAATTACATTTCATAAAGTTTAGGTCTACTATTGCATTCCTTCTGGGACCAGTTTTCTGAGCTGTTGTGAAAGCGGTTTGTCAGTCTTCTGTCAACACAGGTCTTGCTGTTTGTATGATGCAAGGCATTTCAGTTGCAGCTGTAGTGGTGATGGTCAGAAGCTGAGGCTGAGCTTTTGCTTCTAATGGCTATGGACAGCAAAACCATCCTGCTGAATAAGTCTACCTAACACCCTCCTCCCGCTCTGTGGATCATCTCCATCTTGGGGCACATGGATGGAGGCTGCTCATGGTCTGGGTTGGGACTTCCTAATAAAATAGGAGGCAACAGGCTCTCCTTCCTTTTGGGAAAGCTCTCAGTCTCAGATCCATGAGGCTGGAGCAGGTGTGGGATACTACCAGCATAACAAGCGGTTTGCTTTGCGCGCGTGCGCACTATGTATGCATTCACATTACTTACAAATTACCAGGTCTGGCAAGCATTCATATGCTCCAACTGACAAGTGGCACTCAGCTGTGCTGCACAAAGCATCTGAGGAGGAAAAAGCAGAGAATAAAGGACAGCCTAGAGCCTGGGCAGGTGGGTGAGCCAAACAGACAACCAGAAGATTGTCATAGCAAACAGGTTCAGTGTCATGATTCTTCAGAACTACCGGTTCTGTAGAACTGGGCTGAACCGGTAGCATCCCACCCCTGGGCTGGAGTGATGGAAGCTGTGCTAGCCAGGTATCAAAATATGTTCCTTCTTCCATCCTTTCCCCATATTAGGGAGGCTGGTTATTGAATGTTTTCCTTGCCAGCAGGAAAATCCACCTATCACTACTCTGCAGTATACATTTAGGCCAATACCACTCATGAACCACATTAATGAAGCAAAGTAGACATAGTTTATCTCACTTTAAGGCCTGGAGACCATTGCAGAGATGATATATTATCATCTTTATTATTGGCATTTCAGCATAATTATTCTGATATAATTAAGGGGGAGATATATGAAATTAAGGAATTAGTGTTTATGTTCATTAATATATCACATTATTTTCTTTTTTCTAAACTAACATCTGTTGTTTAAAATATGCATATTGTTTAATTTCAGTTGGCAAAAAATACTTCAGTTTGCCAGATGAACCTTTTTCATCTTAAAGTTTTGGCACATGCATGATTTCCTCATACTTATAAAGCTGAAATATTTTGCTTAACTGTTCAATTAGAACAAAAACCTGGATCCTTTTCAAATGTCTTGCCAGGATTTGGAAGAATTCTGATGTGGCAAAGCTCTGAACAGCTGGCTAAGTTTTTTTTTTTTTTTTGAATGTTGCAATCCTTCCACATCAGATTCAGAAAGACTGTAGTAGAAAGATTTTTTAAATAATTATTTTAAATATTTGTATGCTGGTCTTCATAACAAAGCAAAAAAGCTCTTTATTTCTGCACATTAATTAATTTAATGATGATATCTTTATTTGGAAAGAAGCCTAGTTTGCAGTTTTATCAACAGGACGCTTATTTAAACCCTTTTAAGCCAGTTTCATTAACACTACACTAACAACTTTGTCCCCTCTTTCTTTGCTTCTAGATGCTGCTTTTTTCTTTTCTTTATGTTTTGCCTTTTTAAAATTCAGATATCTGTTATTTCAACTGAGGAACAGGAAGGTAAAATGCTGTTTTTCATTTCCATAATTAAAAACGCTGCTGCACCATGTATATGAACAGCAAAGAAGATCACAATATGTTTCTTGTTTATATTTTAACATACCTATTTATGGGTCTTAGCTGATGATAGCAATTGCTGTAAAATTAGAAATTTAAAATTACAGTGAAATTAACTCTCTTGAGGGGGAGAAAGGAACATTTGTGTCACAGGTTCACGTGTTCTCCATGCCTGATAATACTATATTTCAGTGATATAAAAACTTTGATGCACAGTTCCGATTTCTTATTAAATACAGACTAGCTTATGTTGTATATAATGAAAAATCTATAAATTTTAGATATGTACCATCTAGACTTATTGTTGTCAAAAAAAATTCCCTGTTCAGATAAAAAATGTTAATATAGATAATTGCTTTGTGCTAATCCTGAGAATGAATTTAATTTAGTGTGATTACCTCATTATTTTTTTTAGGAAGGAACAACCAAAATTGGAAGAAGTGATTCAAACCAGGACCAAGATATTGGTAAGAATTATGATATATGATCCAGAGGTTTAGAAGCTTAAGATCACCTTAATTAAAAGCTACATTATGGTTTTTCATGGATCCATTTATAATTTATTGAGCACATGTACATAAAGTTGCCAAGAAAACTGCTTGAACATGTTTATAAGATCATCAGGAGTTGAGCTTCATTTAAAGAATATTTGACTAACTTTCAACATTGACTAACATTAAGTTCATCAAATGACGTATGTTTCAGTAGGATATTATGTTCCATTATAAATAAACAACATTATAAATTTGATAATTATGTTATAATGTATTATAATTGGTAGTGAATTATACATCAGTACAGTAAGCTATAAAACAAAATAATTCTTTCAGAAAATGGTAATGCTGGGTATTGTGAGACAGGTAAATCCTGCATGTAAGCACATTTATTGTATTGAGATTGATGGATTAAATTTTAATGATTGAACTTTTGGTTTTTGATCCTGACGGGAACACTGATATGTGTAACATGCAAGTATTCCTTTCACCCCGTATATACAACTCTCCCATGCATATACCACACCCACTGCTCCTCGCCACTTTTCTACCCATTTGTATACACACCTGAGAAGAAGTATGAAACAATATTGTTTTCTCCAGCCACCTGCTTTTATTAGTGATTTTATTAAAATTCATGATTTTAAAGTTAGTTATTGAGAAGAAGATGAAAAAATGCCCTTGGGAAGCAGAGACATAAAAGCTGTAAACCTAATCCTTTTCCATCTAAGCTGTTCTGCTCAAGATTATTGCTTTCCATTCTGCTCATGCAGTGAAAAACTGACAGTCTTCCACCGCATTGACATGGGTTGTAGGAGAAGGAAGGAAGCAAAAAAGTACCTTCTTTCCTCTAGGAATCAGTGGAAATTATTGGTTTTCTTTTACTAACTTTCAGCAAGCAAGCTGATCCAGCCAGCTAACACATTAACCTGGTTTATGAACATTAAATTGTTGTTTTTTCCACTAATTATATAATAACAGCAAATAGCAGCCCAGTTCCTGCTACTCAGCTGTTCATGCTGACTAATATTGCCACAGGGGATAGTAACCTGCAAGCCATTCATCCATGTCTTCATTATTTTAGGCATTGTAGAAATTATTATTACTACTAATAAACATATCAATTCTGACAAGTTTTTCTAGATACACTGAAGGTTTGAAATCCATACACTTTGTAGTGTTGCAGGGTCAGGGCATTGAAAAGGACCACTGTATTGTAGACAATCAGCATGGGATTGTGACTCTGCGGCCTCTTCAGGGAGCACATTGTGTTGTAAATCATCATGAAGTAACTGATTCTGTTCGTTTATCACAAGGTAAGAATTTGATGTTCACAGAATTTTTAATGCCTAAGACTCGTACCTGATGAAATCAGATATAGAACTAATCGTAGCTAATGACAGTTCTATTTTCCCTAGGTTTATCTAATCCCGTTAAAACATGTACGTTGGTGACCATCATACACATTTTTCCCTCTTTTGTAATATTTGAACACATGAGTCACCCATTAAATTTCTCTGCAATATAGTCAGGACAAACAAAAGAAAGTAATTCTGCACATAATACACAATCTGTGGAATTAACTTTATAAGATGTTGCCTAAGGGAGCCAATGAGTGTATTTCTGTATTGACGTTCAAGCATTTGAACCACTGCATTGTTAAACTGCTCTGGCCAGTCTGATAAATTTGCTTTCTGGCCAATGTGTCTCCTTAGGTAAGTGAGCCAAGATAGATGCACTTGCAGATTATTTTCCCACACCATAGTGAAGATTAATTCAAATTTAATGTTAATTCACGGGTCTTTGTATTTCAGTGTTGCTTTATTTTATTTTTATCCCCGCTTACTATTTTAGTCCCTTATATAGCCTTCTTTTTAGAATTTGTGTTTTTCCATTATCTGGCTTCTGTAAAGAAAGTCCTGCCAATATTTATAGGATGCTGATAACAATTTGTAGTTTAAATAGACATAAAATGTTTTTAAAAACTTTATCATTTTCTAATTTTGCTTCCCCCTCCTTTCCCTCCTTTTTAGGAGCCGTAGTGGTCCTTGGCAAAACTCACAAATTTAGATTTAACCATCCTGCTGAAGCTGCCCTTTTAAGGCAGAAGCGTTCAGTAAGTTTTGACTGCATTCTAATTTTCTTTCCCAATTACTAAATAGGGGGAAATATTTAAGCATTGTATGTTATTATCCAGTAAAGTTAAGTGCTTTTAAAAAGCATTGAAAAGAAAAAGAAAAGAAAAAGAATTCACACAGTCTTTTATGATGATTCTTCATTGGTTTTGCCAACCAGTCATATTTGCTGGCTAGTTACAGTCTCCCTGAGGATATAGCTTTCATATTGCTCTCACCATCGTTTCCATTTCAGTACTTCAGACCACTTCTATAGTTTTCTGGTACTGAAGGAAATATGTGTAGCATCATGTCCACCCTGTTTTTTTTTTCTTCCAGATATAGCACTGGCATATTACACACTTATTCAGGTAGCCCATGTGCCACAGATTGAGAAGCAAACATCCAGGACATGATCTGCCATTACTACAGAATACTTTGATTCATATCTAAACCTACAATATAAAAGTGAAATTAAATCTATATTTGAACTATTCAGACACTGGGCTCCAGGAAATAAGGGACTATATTCTGCAATAGAACTCAGCAAAAATGAAGATTACAAGTAATTTAATGCTTCTTTGATTTTTATTTTCTTCCATATTGTTTGTTTTTAACAGATCTGTGAAACTTCCTCTGTAGTGAATTTCAGATCTCTTGAATGGCTAGATCTGGGTGGAGATTTTTCTTCCCTTTCCTATAGCTTTTATCCAGCTGAAGCGGAAAGGTGGGTTAAAAAGAGTTTAACTGAACAAAGATGTCATTTTTCTGGATTCTGTCCCCCCCCCGTCCCCCCCGTCCCGTCCTCCCCGTTTACAACCCTGGGATGATTATTTTTTACAATGTGACTGAGCCAGTATTAGAATTCATTCCTTCACTGTTCTATGGTAGTGATTAACCAAACATTTTATTTATTTTAATTTTATTTTAGTGTTTATATAAATAATAATTTCTTTTATTTTGAGAGAAATGGAAAGTGTGTGAGAAAGTGGAGCATATTTACTAGAATTATGCAGATGGGAAATGAAGTAATTAAGTATTACAGTTATATAGAGCAGCACTGTGGCCTAGAGGTGAAGATGCTCCCATTCAGAAAGTTGAGAGTTCAATCCTAGACAGAGATCTTTGTCTATCAGGGCACAAAGACAAAATACCTGGTGAGAACTCCATGTAGGCATCAGGAGGGCATCTGTCCAGTAAATGCCTTACTATACTCAATCACCCCAACCCCACCCTGAAGCAAGGGATTACAGGACCATAAAAAGAAAAAAACAGTATTACAGTTATATGCAGTGAAAAAAAATTGTTTTCACAGTATACATTATACAGTTAATAAGTAATGCAAATCTTCTAAAACATGTCTGTCTAGGAAGATAATTTGTCCTATATTATGATGAGTTGAATGGGTCATGAATTAATAACAGCATAGGGCCATTATCTGCTTTCTGAATAGCATTATGTATAATGTACTACTAATCTATTGTAAGAGTAAGAATTTCACATTTATAGAAATGAATTCACTGCATACACATCATCTAACATGGATTTTCTGGTCTCCCAACTTTGCAATTATTAGAGATGGAAAAATGAAAGATCAGAACAGAGTAAAACCCAGTGGTTTGGATAAACTTAGCTTTTATTAGTTTATTAGATTTGTATTCCACCTTAAATCTAGGAGCTCAAAGCAGTATATACAATGCTGTTTCTCTTTTTCTCTTCACAAAAAAAAGTGATGTGAGGTAAGCTAGACAACTAGATGGCCCAAAATCATCTAGTAAACTGAAGGTAAACTGAATTTAATTCCCCCCACCCCAAGTTCTTGTCCAGTGGATTTTTACATTATAGACCATCTAGAAATTTTCAGATATTCAGCGGTATATATAGATATTAAATAATTAATATTGAGTAATTACTAATTTCCCCAACATCGAAGGCTCAGCAGTTAAAACACTGAGCTTGTTGGCTGGAAAACTGACAGCATGGGTTAGAGATCTGAGTGTTGTTCGATGGGGTGAGCTCTCATCACTTGCCCCAGCTTCTGTCTACCTAGCAGTTTGAAAGCATGCAAATGCATGTAGATAAATATACACCACTTTGTTGGGAAGGTAACAGTATTCTGTGTGCCTCAGCATATAGTCATGTTAGCCACATGACCACAGAAGTGTCTTTGGTCAACACTGGCTCTCTTGGCTAAGAAAGTGATATGAGCACCACCCCATACAGTTGGACACGACTGGATGGGGGAACCGTTTACCTTTACCTTTTACCAGCATTGCAATTGTGAGGAAGATTCTGTAAAATTTAAGGCTTGTTTCAATGTTGGAATAAGCAAATTTGGGGAGGGTGTGGGGGAGTGTTGTTTGCAGAGGGTTAGTAACTCATCTAATATATTGACCTCATTGAAAGAGGCAGGGTGGACCTTTGGGAATAGGGTGAGAATTTTCTTTAATTTGTGTGGGGGAACAACCTCCGTAATAAGGCCATAGGTTAGTGGGGCGCATATAAGGTGATGTTCTACAGGATGCAGACATTAATCTGTGGCCACAATCTCCTTTTGCACGGATTTGAATAGTAATTTAGATTGTTCTGGGCGTTCCATCAATTATTTTCCTTAATTGAAGGATCTAAAACAGTTGCTTCTATTGCTATTCATTTATAATTTCATCTTTCATGACTTCTTCCTCATATAAGACTGTCTGGAGGAGAAGTTTTGTTGCTATAATTGTTCAGGAACTATGCCTGTCACTGATCTTCTTATTGAAATATCAGTCACAAGTTTAAAAGGGATTCCAGTATTTATTGGAGTATTATCTGCAGTTTGTCTGCAGATTTAAATTCAGGAGCTTTGATGTGCAAATCCAAAGATATAAATCCTAATGTGCAAAGAAAAGCATGAAGAAAGCTACACAGTTATATGGGCTAAGCTGATCCTGGCTATCCAAAAAGAAGCATGAAATCTGGTTAGTGTTTGGATGGAAGACCATTAGAAGTGCTCAGGGTTGTAAAATAGAGTGGGAAGACAGCAATTCCAGGCATTACCAAGGAAACTTTATGAATATATCCATGTTGTCACCAGGAACGGAGTTTCATTAGGGGAAGTCTTTAACTTGCCAATTTTAGCATGAAGAAAAAAAAAGTATATGCATTTCCATAATTATTAGTCAATTTTCTTCTTCAGGAAAGATTTTAGAAACACAGGTAGTCTTCGATTTATGATCACAGTTGAGTCACAAATTTCTGTTGCTAAGCAAGGTAGTTGTTAAGTGAGTTTTACCCTATTTTATCACCATTTTGGCCACAGTTGTTAAACAAATCATTGCAGTGAATCATCCCATCTTTAAGCAAATCTGGCTTCCCCCATTGATTCTACTTATCGAAAAATGGCTGGAAAGATTGTAAGTGGTGATCATATGACCCTGGAACAGTGCAGTTGTCATAGATCCATGCCACTTGCCAAGCACCTGAATTTGGTCACATCACCATAGGGATGCTGCAATGGTTGTAAATGTGAAAACTGGTCATAAGTCACTTTTTTCAGTGCCATAACTTCAAACAGTCATGAAACAAATAGTTGCAAGTCAAGGAGTACCTTTACAGTACATCTTGGCCATCATCCTATAGTAGGTAAAGAAAATTAAATGGAACATGATGCATTTTCTTATACCCTGGGTAGCATTACTTTATGTGATTGATAGGGAAGAGGGAAAAATGCTTTACTTTTTATAACACTCCCCATCAGGGAATTACTGATAGGCTGAACCTTGCTTAAATATTCTAGCCTGTGGTAGGTGATGGAGAACTTGTAAGATACACTCCTTCAATCGATCTCTTAAAAATAAAAGCAAATCAATTGAAAGGTATTTGGATTTACTTTCTCAAAATCCATGTAAGAACCCTATGAACAATCCTTGGAACATAAGAGAGCAGCTTAAGAGCGTTGATGTTTCAGCAGGTAGCAAAAATGACAAATCACATTGCTAAACAGTGCAGCTAAATGTCAAAGTATAAAAAATACATATTAGAAAAAAGAGAAAACTAAAAACAAAAAGGAATTTAAAAAAGACTATTGCAATCATCATGCAGTCCATTTAATTTTGAACTGAATCTAGAACCGGACTGGTGTGCTCTTAATTTTATGTCAGCTGTCCTCTGATGTCAGATCCAATGAATGATCACCACAGTTGGTGTCATTCCCCCCAAATGTTCTTCAGAAACAACCACAAACCGAATGCTTTTCCTGGTACAAGATTGGGCATAATAGTCTATCTGTCTCTAAAAAGGATGCATGTGGCTCACCACTAAACTGATGAAAAGCCCTGTGTGCTAAGAGTAGTCCAAGCAGCAGATGTAATATTTAAATAATGAAGCCAACTAAATAATATGAAAACCAGCTCCCTGTGTCAATAGATCAGCTGCATCTCAGTATTTCCTGTGTGTAATTTATTAATCCATCCCAATGCTACTACAATAGGAACATCCACAGGAAAAGCTGGGGGTTATCATATATCAATGTCATCCATCAATGGTGTAGAAAAAATATATATATAAGGTATTATGCTATTTTTAAATATTCAAAGTACTCATGTTTCAGTTGCTAGAATTAAATGATTATGTTGTCTTTTCATAAACCTCAGTTGGGATAGGTTGGCAGAAGATTTAGTAGCTGCTCCTGTATCTGCATAATGTAAGTTTCATTTCTGTGTGTACGTAAGTGTATATAAGTGCACATAAAATTTTAAAAAACTTAATTATGAATATTTGTATACATTTGAATTCTTACACTAGTCTGCTCCATTTAATAAATTGTAGAGTTTTATCCTAGCTGCATTATTTCACAAGAGTTAGCTGTAGAATCACTAAGTTAAATTTAATACCTGCTCCAACATAGTTGTTACTGCTGGATCTTGTGCTTAGTTTATGATGTGGTTTTGGAAACCTACTCTTAATTGGATGGATAGTCTAGGGAGGAGAGGAATTGAACAGAAATTCAAATTGCTGGATGAACCAATGTGTTGCAACTCAGATTCTAAAGACTCCAACTGTCCAGCTTTCAATTATTTGGGAGAACCTTTAGCAGATTTATGATCTTTCCGTACCCTTATTGTTTAAATCAAGCATTCAATAAAATCTACAAGAGCAAGAAAGAATTTTTCTGATAAAGCTTTTTCTTTAAAGAAGGTTATGGGTTTAAAGAACTATATAGAGAATTTTTTTTTGCTTATGTTGTGTTTTTGTGGCTCAGTGTTTGACTGCAGCAGCAAAGCCCTTGGTTTCATTGACTCGGCAGTTGCTGCCATAGCTACTAAAAACTGCATTATGCTGTAGAAGCCGCCAGATTCTGCATCAGCCTTAAAGGTGTTTTGTGAAGGGAGGAAGGAGTTATACAATAGGATTGCAGGAACCCGATGACAAAACATCACAGAGAAAACACAATTGTACTGAAGGTTAATTTAGTGTGCTTGCTGTAAAATAGAAACAGAAGAACCCAGCTGTTTCTACAATCCTGGAAATATTCTCAGTAATTAAATATGTATGGTTTTTAAAGGTCAGTTGAATTTTTGAAATTTGCATTGTTACTTTTTCTTAATATAAATACCAATGTTGTAATAATGCTGTCATGCTTATTTAATTGATGAGGAATACATGTTCATATTTCTGAAGGACGTTCTGAATTCCACATGCTTTAGTTGATGTTGATGATCTGCATTTCTAATTCCAAAAACAGAAACAGAACAGAGTCTTCTGTATCTCTTTCAGGTGGATTATTTATCTTTTGATCTTATGTTTGAATTTGAAAGCAGTAAGGGAGATGGGGGTGGGCTTGAAATGCAGAATATGAGTGCTTTTTAAAGCATCTAATATTGTTCCAATACTTGGGTGGCAATGTTTTTTTTTAATCTGTAAAACAGCTAGCTGCTTGATTTAAAGGTATTTAAATACCTTTAAATTTTAGAATGTAAAATGATTGGTTACCTTTATTTAGCATATCCACTTTGCATAGAATGTTTGGAAAAATGAATTGTAGATAAACAAAGCTAGACTTCTAACTAAGGCTACACTATAATTTATTATCTATAAAATAAATGTCAACCTAGTTACTGAAATTCATATTTGTATTTTGAACATCAGAACCGATTGTGGTTTGAGAGGTATAACCCCAGGCCATGATGTTTTTTTTAGTTCTCTAGTTGTATTGCAACAAAGCTTCTAATGTATTCCACGATAACTATTGTCAGGGTCACTGTATGAAACTTCCTTACCCACCAGCTTATTGCAATGACCTTTCTGTTCTCAATATGGAGATGACTGTACTTATTTTTTGGCTTGAACTTGCTGACATCATTGAAACACCTTTGCAGCAAAATACTCATAATTTCCCATATGACATTAATTGTATACTGCTGCTTTATGTCACAATATTAGCATACAGTATTAGAAAAACTGTCATTTCCTGACAAGGAATGTTTCTTAAAGTCCTTCCTATTTGCCATAAGCAAAATATTTTGGTGACTGCAAAGAAGATAATTACATAGTCCTTCAGCTTTGTTCATATCCAATGTTTGCATCTAAAATATTGAGATTTATATAAATGTTATAAGCTTCTCATTTAAGGTTACTAAAATCTGTCTTCCATTAATTTTGGATGTGTCTACATTTCCCATTTTTATATTTGGAGGGAGAAAGATAAAAGAGTTGTAGCCAATGTAAAATCCTTGAGGACTATAAAAGAAACTGGAGAAAGTATGATTTTGATTCAAAATAATCCATATACATTGATCTGTAAACCTAGTAACGATGCCTGGGTTTGTACATCACATGAAACACAGCCTGTCAGTCATATTTTAGCCTAGTGTCCTATGTGAATCCAATTAGTACAGTAGTTCTGAACATTTAACCAGTTTGATTAGTAGTACAAGCCTTTACAAGAATTCAGAAATATCAGGTAAAAGATAAACCAGACAGGATTCTAGGAATACTCTCTTAGGTTTGCTGGCTTCTCCCCAGCTATATTTCAACTGCAGATAAATTACTACTTAAGCTTGATCTTCACGTGACACCTTAATCTGTCCAGAAGAGAAAGCTAGAAATATATTATCGAGGTCATCTGCTTTCAGTATTCAGTATTGTAAGTATCACTTTAATATTTCAAATGGAGTTTGGGATAAATGTGAACACAAATTAATAGTGTGGAGTAAAATAGTAATATATTATCTTTAAAAACACAGGATCTTGCTGCTTTTAGAAAGTGTTGACTCATCTGTGTTTATAGACACCTGACAAATAAAACAGATACCGCAGATTTGCTTGCTTATTTATTTATTTGTTTGTTTGTTTGTTTGTTTTATTTTCAGACACAAAGAGCATAATTCAATCTTTTTGTTACTGGACCTTATACTTCGCCTGTTCTTTATGATTTTAGCTGATCCTATTTAAAACACTAATAGAAGGTTTAAAACTGAAAAAGCCAGATGGAATGAGAAGGGGGTTCAGAAACAGTGATGAGGGGAGGACAATGTGCTTATACATAAACAAGTGAAGACAATGTGTTTGCACATAAAGAATCATTCCTTTTTTATTTAATGAAAGTTTTTCAACCCCAAGGATTTTGTTAGTTCCATCTTACCAACAGAATGAAACAGGGAAGAAAATTGTCCTTCCTTTTCAATCTCCTGAACATCCCCACAATCTGCTATGTCAATTTGTGAACGGGGGCCAAGGGGTTACGGAAAAAAGAGGTCCAATGTTGTGAACATTTACTCATATGAAGAAACTACCCATAATGTGTAAAACCACTAGGTGTGATAATTGGAATTGCACCTAGTATTTAGTGTAACACATGTTACATTTTATGCAAGGTTAATTAATGTAACACATGTTACATTTTATGCAAAGTTGTTAAAGTTGGGTTTAACAACAATTATAGTGATGGCCATTTTTTGCAGCTTCATAAAAACTATGTGAGTGACATAAATACAGTATCATATTTAGATGCCAGCATTGTTAATTCATGAGGTTCTAAATGTAATTAGGTATTAAAATGTTTCCTTGGGATGAACCTACTAACAGTTAATGAGTTTTGAACCACATACAATGTTGGATTGATTGTATGAGTGGTGGCAAAATAGAATAGTGGAGGAGATTTATCTTCTGTTTAATGTGACCATTGAGAATTCTGATCTTACTGTGACATCACACATATGAACTAGTCTGTTCTCAGACACACAAATGCATTTTATCGTTTCAGCATATCATCTTTGCTATCCTTTACCTGTATTGAAATCTTCATTGTACAAATAGATGCTTCCATTTTCCTGATTTAAAAGCTAATCTGACAAAAAAAGGATAGAAATATGTTTCTTTCTTTCTTTAAAATATTTTTCAAATTTTCTAGCAATGAACGGAGAGATCTTCCATATGAAAAATGCCAGCCAAAATTGAAAAACCATGAGATTCTTCAACGCAGGGAAATTCAACATCAGCAAAAATATATTGAAGAATTACAACAGGAAATCCAGGATGGGCAAATCAAAGCTGAGCAAGAGCTGGAGCATGAGCAAGCAGTAGTTGATCAGCAGATCAGAGAAAGTATGACATGCTGAGTTTTCTACTTCTTATTATTACTTTACATTCTTATTTTTAACACCAGTGCTTTCTAGTTCAGGTTACTAATTTTGCTCTCCTTTCCTTTGATCACTATTATCACATAATTGCTAAAAAGGGTAGAGTTTAAATTAGTTGGATTGATCTTTTCAAGAATTCTTTAATATGTATCTTGACCTTCTCAAAATGAATAATTTGAGAAATTTCTAGTCTGTAAATTAGGATCTGGTTGCAGAATTTGTAAATTAGATTGCACAAGGTACTTCCTTTTAATTAATCTTTAGGTCAAAAGACATCAATAGAGTAGAAACATCTTCCACCTCAAAAGCAAAAATAATGATACTTCTGTGCAATCACTAAGTATAATTGTTGACCTTAGATGTTTTCATGCTGTTTGTGGGCTGGTTTCACTCAAGATTTGAAGGGAGGGGGAAATCAAACTTTCTGAATTATTAAGACTAAGGAAGACTTGATAGCAGTCTTCCAATATTCCAATATATCACAAAGAAGAGGGAGACAAATTGCTTAGGATTACCATTGAAATTAAACAAGGAGGAAAACAGATTTCTAGAAGACCTCCAAGGTCCCTTTCAACTTTGTTATTCTCTATTCTGTCAGTCATCCAGGGAATGATTCGACATATTTTGTCCTATAGCTGCTCTCTATCTATAGAGATTCTCAGTCAGATTTAACAGATTAACAGAGTTGGAAGGGACCTTGTAGGTCATCTAGTCCAATCCCCTGCCCAAGCAGGAGACCCTACATCATTTCTGACAAATGGCAATCCAATCTCTTCTTGAAAGTCTCAAGTGATGGTGCTCCCACAACTTCCGAGGGCAAAAGCTGTTCCATTGGTTGATTGTTCTCACTGTCAGAAAGTTTCACATGATTTCCAGGTTAAATCTCTCCTTGTTCAGTTTCTACTCATTGTTCCTTGTCTGGCCTTCAGGTGCTTTAGAAAATAGCTTGTCCCCTTCCTCTCTGTGGCAGCCCCTTAAATATTGGAGCATTGCTATCATGTCTCCCCTGGTCCTTCTCTTCACTAGACTAGCCATCCAAGTCATGGTTGACCCAAAGGTGCTTTTTCAAGAGGCAACTGGACCTTCTGGAGTTTTGGGTATAGCTGCTGTCAGTGAGTAAACATGGCCATAACATCTCTATTGACATTGGTAGAATCAAAAATCCACAAGTATACTCTTGTTGCATCCTGTTCAGTCATATTCTCATTTAAAAAGAATATTGATGATCATTATGTTTTAAATATGCTCGCTTGTACTTCAAAGCCTTCAGTACGTTTTCTATTTGTCACAAAGTAGACAATAACTTATTTTCACATTATAAACAATTACAGAAAATCTTAAGATCAGAAAAAAAATAAAAACTCCAAAATTAGGTAGCTATTTTTTTGAAAATGTTTCTCACACACCTCCTTTGGTTGTAATATAAGTAATTTATTGAGCGCAGTAGCTTTCAGTATTTTTTTCTAGAAGGCTATAATAAAAGGTAGGCTCCAGTATATATCTGTTTAATTTGATTTCTTTTACCCTTTACACTGAATTAGGTAAAGCAAGTACTGATGCAGAAGTCAGTCTTGCCAACTAGGTGTTATTTGCAATTGTTCATAATAACAAGATTAAGCACTAATGCGATTGTATAGAGCAGCAAAACTTCAAGGCCCTTGACATTGTTTCAAAGGCAGTATAGGCAATAGATCACAATTCATGGGATTACAAAAGCTACTGATTTTTGTACTGATTGACAGATTGAATTTACTGCTCATCTCTAAGCAGTTCACAATACAAAATCCATAAAAATACAGTGAGTATCACAAAATAGTGATATATAGCCAAAGCACCTAAAAGGTATCTTAATAAAAAATAAGCAAAATAAGGGCTTCATTATCAGCTAGGCCCCAATGCCTGAGGTCCTCAAGGCTTTCTTAAAAAAACTAATAGCGTTAGGCCATCTGAATCTCAGGGATAATGCTATTGCCCGACTTTATTTAATTTCTTAAAATGAAATGAAATGAAAAATGAAATCAAATGCATGAAATATAATGCTATAAGAAAAATATTATGAAAATTTAACAGCATATAGTATTCATTAGCATTTAAAATGCCATAGGACTATCTGATATTTTGCCTACAAAAAAAATAACATTGACACTTTCCTGGATAAAATCAACATAGAAGTAATTTAATGTTACATTAATTCTTAAATAGATCCTGTCTGTTGATTTATTTTATTTTATTTATTTTATTTGTCAAGCGATTATAAGATAACAGGTATAAGTATAAACATAGTTATGAATACATGAAATGGATACATATAAGAAAAATAAAAAGAAACAATAGGACAGGGATGGTAGGTACGTAGGTGCACTTATGCAAGCCCCCTACAGACCTCTTAGGAAAGGGGTGAGGTCAATAGTAGACAGTCTAAAGTTAAAGTTTTGGGGGTTTGGGGAAGAAACCACAGAGTCAGGAAGAGTATTCCAGACATTGACCACTCTGTTGCTGAAGTCGTATTTCTTGCAATCAAGTTTGTTGTGGTTTACCTTAAGTTTGTATCTATTTTGTGCTCTTGTATTGTTATGGTTGAAGCTGAAGTATTCATTGACAGGTAGGACATTGCAATATATAATTTTATGTACTATACTTAGATCGGACCAAAGGCGGCATAGTTCTAGATTTTCTAGGTCTAGAATTTCAAGTCTGGTGGCATAAGGTATTCTGCAATGAGTAGAGGAGTAGAGAACTCTTCTTGTGAAATATTTCTGGACTTTCTCAACTGTATTAATATCAGATACATGATGCGGGTTCCAGGCTGATGAGCTGTATTCAAGTATTGGCCTAGCAAATGTTTTGTATGCTCTAGTTTGTAGTGTGATGTTACCAGAGAAAAAGCTACGCAGTATGATAATTAGAAAGATAATAAAACCAAGAGCACTTCTTAATTTTTGCATTTATTTTGTTTGTTCCTAGATCGGCAGTGGCTCATTGATGAAAAGAAACGTTTAGCTACCCAGGAGCAGCGAGAGTCTGCTGTGCAGACTGAGGTCAAATCATACGCTGAAACTGGAGTTCAGCATGAATCAGAATTGGAGATTGGCCCTTCCTTGACAGAGCAAAACAAGAAGAAATTAGTGCAGCTAGAACTTTTACGAAAATACTCTTTGAAGAAAGCAGAAAGGCATTTGAGTCAAAAGAAGCTTAAACTGCATTTGGAGAGGATTGTGAAGAAGCAGAAATTGTTAGAAGCAAAGAAAAACCTGGAATGGTTAGAAGCTACTTGCTCGGTCAGCAAAAACAGTGTGATATCTCTGCAGTTCTTGAATCAAGATACCAGCATTAAGTCTTCAAATTGCAAACATTCATGGCCAAGATCAAACCCAAACCCAAACCCAGAACGTTTGCAATGCCAAAGGAAGACTTGCTTAAAACCTCAGTCGCCACAATCCAGGTAACTAACATTTATACTTAGCTTTTAATGTATGTGTGAATGCATGAAGAAAGCGGTGTATATAAATGCCCCTGGCAAGGCATTGAGTACCTCTCTGATCCACGTGCTTAGACTTTTCTGGGCTTCCTGTAGAATCCAGATAGGGCACGGATCTCTCTCACACATGTCAGAATGTATCCTAGACATGCCCCTATCTTCTTCTGTGGAATCAATAGTCTAAAACAAATCCCAGATGACATTGCAAGACATTACTTCATTCACCTCCTCTAACCTCACCCATGCAGAGTGCATGCCAGAGTGAATTTGAGTTATTGTAGCCTTCAAATGGTGTCCCACATGGAAAGATTCACTTGCCTTTTGCCCACTAAAAATGGGCAGATTACCCTGCTGTTGAGGCACGTTCCACAAACACAATGAAATTGCATTCGTACGTTCAAGGATAAACTGTAACCTGTATCAACAGTGGTTCAGTCCTGTATTCTCGCACAATGCTCCTAGCATCATAGCCATTTTATTTTCAGGAACTTATCAATAAACCAAGAATATCCCCCCAATTCATGAATACAAAAAGGCCTCTTGAGGCAATCTCATTTAATATTCTGGCCACCTCTGTGTTTCAGATTTCAACTAGGAGTCAGTGGAATCTTCTTCCAGGTTGCTGGGAAAATCCATAGGAACTTGGAGAAATCTTATCTTGATCTATCAGGCAAAACTATCCTAATCAGTTCTGCCATCTGTGCAGGTGATCAGGATCAATAAATCTCATCACAGAAAGTGATTAGGATCCTTAGATCAACTGCTCAGAAGTGAAATCTGAGTGAATCCATGGCTGCCATGTTGGCCATGAATTCTTAATGCTTCATATAATCTTTATAGGGCATGGAAATTGAAGTCTCCCAGCACCAAACGCTGAGGGACCTCTACCATCAGCTCCACAACAAGGTCTATTAGCTTAGAAAAATACTATGCCATGCTTTAATCAAGTGGACTCTCCCTCACCCAGCAGCAGCCACCCTCGCCCCTACAGTGCTTGCACATACCTCACAGACCACTTGCATATTCTCCCTCAACTGACAGCAGCCACCCCAGCCTGGGAGGGTTCATGCTGTGCTGGACCACAAGTAACCTGTCCCTATGCCACCTAGGGCTTTAAAAATGACAGCCAACACTTAAAGGTAGGCATTCTTTAAGTCAATGTAAAAGCTTTAATAAATTAGCAGTTATTTGTATCTGATTAATGGACAATTTATGAAATGAGAAAAATTTGTCTAGGGAAAAAAAATCCTCACAGATATTCTGGGACAAATTGTGCTTTTCATATGAAAGATCCTTCCTTTTTTATTCTAATTATACAAAATTCTATATCTCAATTTCTTTTACTTTAATGTTTCCTGAAATAAATAATCTAGAAAGACTTATGTAACAAATACCAAATAGGGTGGTATGTAAAAATTCTATCAATGATAGCAAATACTATTAAAAGAAACAAGATGAAAACCTCAAATAATATAATATAAAGTTGAGGGTGGCATTTTTCAACTTAAAAGCCTCAATTCAACATCAGAAATCCTCTAGGCTTCATAAATCAACCCATAATGTGTTAAGATTGCTGGTCAAGCAAACCATAGTCATTCAGAGTTTCTAAAATTTCTTACTGATTCCAATAACTAAAATGAGCCCTTCCTCTAGAGTTCATGTATTATTCAGACAAATTTTTTGGAGATAAGAAATTTGATATAGGAATGAGGAAAAGTGCCACAGTTAGTGTACACATATACATACACCTTTTGGTTAGAGGATGAAATTGTACTATAAGCTATTAACATAGGTCCTCTCAGGCTCTTGTCTCAATCTGTCTATTCACAGAGCAGTCTTTTAGCTCCTATATAAATGTCTGTAATGGGTAATTGCCTTACAAATTCATAGCAAAGTACAGGAAACTTATTTTCAAATTACTGTTTTTTTTACAGTATTTTCTTGAAGAGCAATCCGTCTCAGATATCTACCTCAGCACATAACTACGCATGCTCCATTATCAATACACCAAGGAAATCTCCATCTGCAGAATATTTTCCCAGAGCAGTTGAAGAACATTCCAGAAGAAATACTCATGAGGAAAAAGATGGATCTTTCTTAGCCCAGAAACAGATAATCAAAAAACAGGATATATATTTCAGAAATAAAGGAATAGTGGAAAATAACTGTAATAATACAGAAGTTATTTATCTTGGTAAACATAAGCAAACAATGGAGAGATCAGATAATAGCTTAAGACCAACCAGATCTAAAGCCCAGAGATCAAATGCCTGTACATCTGATAATTTTAAGGAAAAGCATGAACCTGAAACGAAGGAAGGGTCTGAAATTAAAGAACTAGAAGTAATTCAACATCTAGAAAAGAATGCAGCTCAGGAAGCCAATAGAAAATTTCAGATGGATAAAAGAAAAAAGCACCAAAGTTCATTTCCTGGAAATTCTGTTAAGAAACTTAAAAAATCATTAATATATGGTAAACCATTTCTTCAACAACGGACCCAGACCCCAAATAACTTTAAAAAGGGTTCAGTGGACAAACATTCATTAGAAAAGGATGAATTCTTAAGAGTGGCACCTTCGGCAAGAAGCCTTAATAATCTAAATAGTCATGTATCACTTTGTCATGGAAAAAGAAGATGGCATAGTGCTGAAATGCTGAATGATAGAATCTCCAAAACAATCCCTGATCCACTGATCAGCCAGCAAGAAGGTGAGGATGTTGAGTTTTCTGACACAGATAGTAATTATTCTGTGGATTCCCTTTCATGTGCTACTTCAGAAGTCTTGATAAGACAGTTGAGGAATCGGCTGGGGGAATCGGCTCAAATGGACACTGTGGAATTAGACGGTTCAGAAAGTGATGACAGCCAAATGTCACGAGATTCACTTACAGAAAAAGAAAACAATGCCGAAGGCCAAGATATGAACAATTCTTCTGAAATACATCCAGAACCTATTAAGCTCTGCAAAGATGAGAATTCTCAATCTCTTTCACAATTAACAAGCACATCCACATCAGGTGATCTGACTATCAATGCGAGAAGTTTTTCTCTGGATAGCTTAGGTGATGCTGATGAGGTATCAGGTCATGCAGAAGAATCTAAGCGATATTCTTATGATGAAGTGCCAGCAGAAGTTTTTTGGAAGTTGCAAAACCTAAGGTCAGACTCTGTTGTAAATGACCAACAGAACAAGCTTGAGCTCTGTAGTGAAAGTAGTGCATTGAGTCTCAATGCAAGTTCTTTTTATTTAGATGACAGTTCACAGTTTAGTTCTGTTTGTGATCAAACACCGAACAAGATGAAAATCAGTTTCTCAGGTCAAGGTGGCTCAGCAGATCAAGGGTCACATATTGATGGTAAAAACCTTCCAGTTTTGACAGATACTTGGCTGTCCAACAATTTGAAAAATCAAAAGAATAGACCTATAATAACTGTTCCTTCATCTCAAGACCATTCAGAATTTTGGGTTGCTCAGATGTACTCTGCTAATAAATCAAGCTACCTGATGAAGAGGGATGATGTAAGACAATCAGCTGCTGAATTATCGTTTGTTACTTGCTATAAAAAGCCGCATCAAATTTATCATGAGCCAAATAAGATTGAAATGCTAATTTCATCCACAACACCATCAGTACCTTTACCAGAGACAAGGAAACATCTTGAAGTTGAAGCCCCAGAAGATACATCATTGTTTTCTTTTTCAAGCAAAAATACATCATTCAGTCATATTTCCACATTTCCTACAAAGCCAGGTTACAATGAGGCTGCGTCTTTACCCGCATCTAATTGTCAACAGCCAAATAGCTTATCTGAAGTAAGATCCACATGTGAATGGAAAGAAATATCCAGCTGTTTGAAGCCAATCCTGGAGTCAGCTTCTTCACCTTACTCAGAGATTTCCCGAGATCAAGATTTTAAAAACAACCCCTTAACATCTGGCCCAAATGCTTCTATTTTACAGAAGGAAGAAATTTATATAAATACTAATTTTGAAGAATGTCTTTTTAGAACAATTGAAAAGGGAGATGCCAATTCTGATTCAGATCGTAACACAAGAGACTCAAAAATAGTTGAGTTAAACCACGTAGATAAAGTGGCCCTTCACACCAGTGACCAGTTTGCAATATTAATGCAGACCTCTGAACCCGAAAAAGACAGCATGCAAGACAGCAGGGATGTCCTGAGAGAATCTGCTTTAGAGGTTCCCTCATTTAGAGAAGTGGAAGAAGTACCTAGAGATGGAGAATGGGGTTCAGAAAATAAATTTGAATTTCAGACAAAAGGTTTAATGAATGGTTCTTCTTCAAGCTTAAAAGTTGATTATTCTGGAAAAAATGCGAGCCAGAAAGCTTTCCCAACTTTTAATGCTGGAAATATGATGGAGAAGAGCAGCGAGGGGGACAAATATAACCTGAATTCTGCTTCCAAGCCAGGAACATCTTTATCTGTGGATTTTGTGATGGACAAATCAGCGCATTCCAATGTAGATGGAAGTGAGAAAAAAACTAACATTTCACTTGATCATTCTTGTGAAACAAGTGAAACATTCACTCCACAGTTCAACTCAGATATGTGTTATAAAAGCATGCCTAGGAGTAAGGATGTTTGTCAGATGAGATCTTCTTTTATGGAAAATAATAGAAATCCTCCAGATCAGAAACACCAAGAGATAGCTGATTGTCTTGTGTGTAACTCCATTCACTCTGGAAAAAAAATAAATTGTTGCACACCTGCAATAAGAGAGCAAAAAGAAGTTCCAGATTGGCATTATTCATTTAATAAAAATGATTGCTTGGGAGAAGAACTGCATCCTACTCTATCCAGAAACAACCCTGGAAATGACTCTAGAAAAACTTTGGGAGAAGATGGAGCTTTATCAGTCACAACTTCTCAAAACTTCTGCCTGTATATCAATAAAATGTCCAACAATCTAAAAGAGTCTGTTGAGAGAAGAATCCCTAGGATGTCAGAGGGAAATCAGGCTGAATGCAATAATACAACCATAAACTCTGAAGAACTTAGTAAGCTAGTAATTAGTATCAATGAGCTGGAATGTGACATGTTAGAAATGAAACTTAATCAAAATAAACATTTACATAGTTATTGTACACTTGAAGCATTAGAAAGTAGACGAAACTCTGAAGCCTCTAATTTGATTCAGAGACTCAACAGTGATAATGAGAAATGTTGCCCAAACCAATCTGTAATTGGAGCAGTAGAAGATGAACAGAAGATCCAGCTTGCTGATTCTAGTGAAGATCTGTGTGCATCAGAGCTAGCAATGAAGTGTGAAAGTAATACCCATATACCCACTATTAATCATAATAGAGCCCAGGAAAACGGAAAACAAAATATTTTTCCTGAGGATATAAAAGAAAGCTCTAAAAGCACAGAAGAGTTTTCTGACACATTTGACCAACTAGTTAAAAACGATATCGGTACAGAAAATATCCATGGTTCTGAACCACTAGTGACTGCAGTAATCATGAAATATAAGCAAGATACTAATTTAAGCTACAATAAAGAAGATAAAAACATACATCGTAACAATGAGATCTTTTCAAAAGAAATCTTAAGAGAATATCCTAATGCTATTCAGGAAAATAAAATTGGAAATAGGGAAATAAATTATTCTGAAGAAGTAGATAAAGAACAAATAGAGGCAAGAAAAAATGAAGAACGTGCACATTCAAAATTAACTGGTTTACAACTTGCTGAAAATACTGCATTACTGCAAGAAAACCAGACTCCATGTTTTACTGATTGTGATAATGGAACAAAATATGATCCTGTTGAAATACCAGAAATATACTTCACTGCTTCTAAATTGGAAGAACAAGATGATGAACTTGTTTTACCTGACATGTGTATTAATAGTATTGAAACACATGATGAGAAAGGATCAGTAAATCTTTGGAATAATGTGCGTGAAATACTGAAAGACAATCATGATAGTGCTAATTTGGAGGATAATAAAGGTGTCGCTGAATGGTGTAGAATTAAAAAAGAGCTCAAACAAGTCAGTGATGTTGAAAGCATTAATGCAGCTCAATCTTCCACAGATCATTCTCCGAATTCTATTTCAGAACACTGTGATAAATGTGTTGGAAACAGTCTTGATCCTTACAAATTTATACCAAGGTGCTACCTTCCTAAGGAAAATGAGCCAGTACATTTAATAAGTTCAGGACAAGAATGTATATCTGAGGTTCAGTCTAAAACCATCAAGGCACAAACCATGCATTCTTTCAAAGCAGAAACAGAAGGGGAGGGTTTTAAAGGAAATCATGAAAATCCAGAACAGGATATCCTCCAAGATCAAGTTTTACCAACAAACATATACAATTACTGCTGTTCAGATAATGATGCATCTTTAAATGAAGTATCAAAACAAAAAGAATTGCTACCTCACATGTTTTCAAGGAATGATGCTGATACTGTCGATAACTTGATGCCAGTTAACCAAAGAGATGCACCAGAAAATCTAAATCAAGATTATGTTTTAACTTCAGTCACCGTTAAAGGATTTTCCCATGATCCCACACAAAGTCCTTTGTTACAAACTGAAATTGCACATGGAGGAAATAGGAACAGTGATGCTAATACAACAAATGATTTTACACTTCCATTGAGCAATAATGTCTGCAATGAAGTACTTCAGTATTATGATCCACAAATAAAGAGTAATGGGAAAGCTGGAAAACTATCTTCTGTTGACAAAGAGGCAATAGCTAAATCTGTAGATGATTTAATGTTAAATGAAACTTTAAATTATTCTGTTTCTGAGCAAAGTCTTAATAAGCAAGGCACATATTCCAAATTTATGGAATGCCGTAAATCATTAGAATATGCTTCTGCTGACAACATACAAAACAATGTTTTCCCTTTCGAAAGGTTGGATTCTTCTATAAGTCACAATGTAGGCAACTTTCATGAAGAGTCTGAACAGTTGTTGAATTCATTCAATATACCTCCGAAAGAAAGTGCTACATTGGGCTTAATAATTTCTGAAAAACAATTCTTCACTTCAGTATTCAAAGATGAGTTAGAAGAAATGACATGTTCTTTTCAAGATGGTTTTGAGAATAGTGTCAGCCAGAAAGAAGTAGACTCATTAGTGCAATATAATCAGGAAAATAAAAACCTTACTTCCACATGCGTTGAAAATGAATGCAAAACCAATATTGAAAAATGTAATGAAGTCGGGGGATGTCAAACAGAAACCACAGAAAGTCCTCCATGCGGAACGTCTCATGTTTTCTCTATAGAAGATAACACTGTAGTATTCTCTGAAATTGGTGAGACTCTTTCAGGAAATTCTGACAAATTCGTATGGGAAAATACTCATTGTATGAAAGACTATGGTTCTGAATGTAATGTGAATTCTTATATGTCTGGCTACTCTGCTAGACACTTGAATACACTAGCTGCAGATGATCTTTATTTTAAGGAGAGTAAATTTCTTAACTCTGAAGTGTCTGATCTTCCTGTATCAAGTGCAGAGGATTGTGCTTTAAGTCAACAAGGCAGCAAAATTGATGGGCATGGTGATCATATTGAAGAGATCTTTGAAAATAACAAACAAGGTCAAAATACTTTCCCTGAATGTATCTGTGACCAAGAAAATGCCTCTTTACAATCTGACGATTACACAACTAGAACAGAAACAAAATTACCAGAAAAAAATTTGCTTACTCCTCAACATTTTAATGAAAGAAGCAGTCATGAAGCACCACCTCCTAAATGTTCAATGGAAAATTTTTCACCTTGCATTTTATTTAAAAATGCCAGCTCCCCAAAGTCCCAAGAGGGTTCCTCATGTTCTACATGTAGCTCATCTACCAGCTCACAGCAAGATTCTTTTTTGACTTCCAGTTTGTCAGCTACATTTCAACTTCAAGAACATAACTCAATCTGTCACCAGGATTTGCCAGATAGTTGTTCCTCATCTTCAGAAACATCTCTTAAAAGCAACACACATCTCAGTGAGACTCTGATACCTGCTGCTTTAAATTCTGCTTCCTTAAGCTGTCCCTCACTTACTGCCAGCCGATGTGAAGATTCTGAAATCCTTAACCCGCCACTGTGTACTTCAGAAAGAATTCTTTTTCTTGCAGAAGGAAACGAATTATCTAGCTGTCAAAGAAACTCAATTTCAGATTGCAGTGGAATACATAATTTTAAGTCTGAGAAGAAATGCCATAAAGTATCTGATTGTCAGGAACCTCTGAATATTATTTTACCACAAAAAGAATGCTTAAAAGATAGTGAGAAAACTTTACGGCACAATTTAAATACAGATCTTGCTTTACATGGAGAGCAGAGTACACTATATTTAAATAGCAGCATGGATGCAATAAATATTTCTACTACAGAAATAGGGAACTCTCATACAACTGCATGTAAGGTGATGAAGGCTGACAGAGAGATTTTTACATCAGACCAACTAAACAATTCAAGAAAACATGACATAATTCCTCCCAAATATTTCTCAATAAATGACTGTTCAACTGCATCATCCATACATAAGAATAACAATAACATTTCCACTTCACAGAATGCAAAGAGAATGAAAAAAGATCGACAGTGGCCAGATTTGCAGACTCATAGCTTATCAGCACCATTGATTGCTATGTCCGTTGCTGAATGCGCTTCAGAAACTTCTGATGTAGGAGTAGAATCTGTGCATCCAGCTTCTAAGTCATTACAAGAATTAAATATGAGCATTGAGCCTCCCTCTCCAACTGAGGATGACTTGTGCAATACTAAAAGCTTATCAAAATTAAAGACAGAGAATGTCCCAATTAATTATAAACCTAGGTTTCAAAAGAAATCTATTGAAGCTCAAGGAGACGCTAAAGAACAAACTCAAGATATCTCTTCTTCAGGTTCCCCTCCAGTTCTTTGCCTAAAAGCTCTTGCTTACTCTACTGATAATCTTACAGATATAGAAGCAAATAAATACTCAAGTAGCATTACTCCACTGCATGATTATATAAATAAAAATAAAGAACCAAGATATCAATTGGAGGCAACAAATGAACTAGATAAAGATAATAATGATTCCATGCACTTTAATTCAAGTGATATAAACCCTTACATACACCCATGGCAGCAAGATGAATGTTGCAAGATGGGTTGGAAACAATATGTATTTGGAAGTGCAAGTGATGTTTCCAGCAATCCTCCTCCACTGAGCTTGGATAACCAAACTGTTATAAGATGTTCCAGTGTGGATAATGGCTTGAACTCTCAAAATTCTCCATTCCATTCTCATCTCAGTTCATATGCTAATGCAAGGATGTTGTCCAGTACCCTTAGTAGTACAGAAGATCTGCAAAGGTGGGATGTTACAAGAGAAAGTTTTCATTCTATGCATTCTGATGGAAATGGCAAACATGATACAAATATTTCTCAGGATGAACTTGAAAATACACCAGAAAATTGCATTTCTGGTTGTGAAAATGTTCTTCCAGATACGAGATGCACTCAACAATCTGAAAATACTTCCACACCAGTTGATGAAATTGTTCTATTCTACCCCACTAAAACAAATTTATCTTATAACAAGCAGCAAGAAATACTTATTTGTGATCGGGAAACACAGACAGAAGCTCCAGCAAAGCATAAGAGACAGAAGAGGCATCGCAGAAGCTATACAGACCTACCTGCAAGAAAACCTGAGCCAAGTAACAGTTCATTCCAAGAACCTTCTTCTTGGTCAAGTGTGCAGAACATTTCCATGCACCTTTCACAGCTTCTTCACAACACCTCTGAACTGCTTGGAAATTTGTCCTTTCAAAAAATAAAGGAAAGTGAACAAAATTACCATAAAGCAGTTGAACAGAGAACAAGCTTTGGCATGTTTGATCGCCATACTCAAACAACAGAAGACATAGGTGTTCAAACTGATATTTTAGGACATCCTCGAAATACAATCGAGGACAGACAAATTAATGCTAATATGAAAACTGAGCTAGTGAAATCTCAGGAAGTAAATGTTATTGTGAAGCTAGTTCATCCAGATACTATAACTCTGCCTAAGGAAAGAACATCAAAAACCAAAGGAAGGAAATTGCTGAGTATGCCTGACTTAAGAAGTCGTGATGTTGATACTCAAGAATATTATTATATGCCTCAATCTACTTTAGGTATACATTCCAGTTCTTCCTCAGAAGTGCCTAAAACACCATTAACTATTTCATCAACACCTGCTTTCAATAGTCCCAAAGTATATCCAACTGCATCCCCATTATATAATTCTAGACTTAAGTCTTCAGCTACTGCTGTTAGTAATCCTGCTTCTTGTATCTCTCTGTCTCCCAACTGTTATGTTCAAGATAGGAATCCTATTGATAAAACTAGCATTTCAGAAACAAGGCAACTGTATTGTAAAAACAACTTGCTAGTTGACAGAGCTTCTTCCCCAATTTTGATACTAAGTGCAAGTCCAATCAACCAGCAACCTACACCAGAGATTTCAACTAGCTCTTCCAAAGCGTTTGCTGGGAAACAGGTGAAAAGTACTGAAAATTCAGGAACTGGTTTTAAGAAAAAGGACCCAGATCTACAGTATAATAGGTGTTCTTGGGAATCATGTCTTGATACTTGTTCACATGCTGAGATGGACAGTGATTCTACCACACCTAGAGAGAGCAAGGATGTTCATAAAAGATCTGGAAATACCTTGGATAAAAGCATGACCAAAGTGCTTTCTAAAAAAGATACTTCAAAACAAAAGCAAAGATTGACCATTGACACACATACTGCAGTTCACACTGAAAGACTTTATCACTCAAGCAGTACTTTAGAACTTTCTAGCCATGGGGAATATATAATTGATGATCATGGAGAAACCCTTCCCACAGAACATTCATTTCATCAGATCAGAAGGGCAAAAAACTTCTTGGGAGGAATTAAAAGTGGAAACTCTATTAAAAATTCAGAGTGTTCACCCTCTAAGAGGTCTTTACCAAAACCTTTAAATGAGCCTCATACCACTATGTGTGTAAAATCTGAAGAAACTCATGAATGTGTTCCTGATTCTTCTCAACCATCCCCCCAGATCTGGAGAAATGAGAAGGGTGATTCTTTTTTCAGGTCAGAAATGAGTGACCTGCAAGATGATGATAATGTTGTTGATGAAGAGGAGGAGGATGACGATAATGATACAAAAACAGGATCTGATATTGATAGTGTATGTAATACTGAAATCTTGCTAAATGGGAACACTTCATTAGTAAAAGCCCACAGACATCGCAGTTACAGTCTTCGTGACCTGCCCATGCACAATAAGTTCAGCAATTGGTGTGGTGTGAAGGGAACTCCTCACTCTTCCTTAACTAGCCTGACACTGAGTGCTAGTGATATCCACAGCCAGACTGAAGGGAAATTGGTTAACAGAAGAACCACTGAAATAGAAGAGAGATCTCTACTTAGCGAAAGGAGAGCCAGAGAGATTGAGAGACTAAGAAGGGAGCGTGCTCAGGTTATGTCTGGAATACATTTAGATATGAGTCAGCAACCTCTTACTGTGGAACTCACGGAAGCAAAGCTAACCTATGGGATTGGTGAAACTGATGCACAACTCAGGATTCTTCAGAATGTAGTGGGTGAGGAATTGACAGCAGTGCCCATAAAACAGCAGCTTTACGAAAGGTAATTATTTTTTCAATATTACAAATTCGCTAAATACAGCAAGAGTTTGACATACAGGTAGTCCACAACTTACAAGCACAATTGTGCCCCCAAAAAGTCTGTTGCTAAGCAAAACAATTGTTAAAGGAGTTTGTGCCCCATTTTATAAGCTTTCTTGACATGGTTGTCAATCACTCCAATTGTTAAATTAGTAACACATTTGTTAAGTGAATCTGGCTTCCCCATTGACTTTGCTTGTCAGAAAGTTGCAAAAGGTGAACACATGATCTTGGAACACTGCAGTTGTCACAAGTCACTGCAGAGTCAGTTGCCAAGTGGCTGAATTTTAATCATGTGACCATAGGGATGCTGCAGTGGTTGCAAGTGTGAAAAATAGTCATAAGTCACTTTTTTCAATGCTGTTTTAACTTTGAACAAATAGTTGTAAGTCAAGGACTACCTGTACCACCACCAACAGAAGAAAAGTAGAAGTAGATATCTGGAAATTTGAGCTGCTGCTGTTAACTATACCTTCCAAAGAGCTTTGCATCTTGGTAACATGCAATAAATTTTTCCCAGAACCATAAATCAGTACTGACAGTTATTATTAAAAGGCATACATGTTCATGAACTTATTTATATTACTAATTTCTTACTAACAACCAATGATGGGGAAGGGAAGGAGAGAGGGAAAACCTGAAGTATAATATTATCAGAACAAGTTCAAATATTACTCAGCATTAGCTGAGTAATCTCTAACCTAGTATTTAGAGTAAGACAATGGGAGGGGATTCTGAGTTATCCTTCTCTCTGGTAAATTAGGGATTATATATTCTAGTAACACTGGAAGTATTACATAGCTATAACGCATTTCAGCAAAGGGGTTGCAGCTCAAGGCATCCTAAGCTGGAAATAATGTGTATAGTGAGTTTATTTCAAACTTTGGTTCAACCTGCATACTAGACAAGGTTTTGCTTCTTCCCTTTGATACATTATCTTCTCTCTTCTATCAATCTTGTAAAAATTTTAACGTTTAAAAAAAATGTTAAACTTAATTTATTTTTAAGCACCATTTTCCCCATTCCTATAATAGGCACAAGAAATCAATTGAAATTTTAAGGAAACGAAGAGAAGAGAGACTTCAGTGCTTCAGAAGGAGTCGCAGTCTTAGTCCACAAAAGCATTTGAATTTTTTGCAAACCCTGGATGGTAACCAGACAGAAACAGATCTGCCCAGCCGACGTCGTGAATACCTCCAGCAGTTGAGACGAGACGTTGTACAAAATACAAGGTAGGGTGACCTAGGGCCATTTAGAAGGATCTAGGACAACTCACCACAACCAGGTTGGTGTGGACGGGTGGGTATAGATGGATGGGTGTGATAGGATGGGCATGGACAGGTCAGCGTGAACGAATGGGTGCGACTGGGTCAGCATGGATGACTTGGCATGGATGAATCGGCATGGCCCGGTTGGTGCGGACAAGTGGGCATAGGTTGGCACAGAATAAGTCACCCTGACCAACTAGACCCGGGGACAGTTTGGTACCCCATCAGAAGAAACATCAGTCCCTAATGTGCTGGCCAACAGGAATATAGGGACGGGAACAACTCGTGAGGGGAATCACTGTTGCAAGGCAATTCAGAACAAATGAGGGCTGGGCCTCCCTGGCAGGTGCCTTTCCGCCTCCCAGGATGAGAAGTGCAGCCTAGTGAGCACTTGGCTTGCATATCATGACAAACCTCACTCCACATCCAGATTGTAGACCTGCCATTGCTGTTCTAGGAGTGGCTGCCCTTTCATGGCTGCCCCTCTGCCTGCAGCTTCCCAACATCAGTGAAGCGGTCTTCATCCTGCAATAATGATTGTCAATTTAGGCTGATAATAGTTCCTGTTTTAATTATTTCCTAAGTTCAGAATTAATTCTCATTTTAACATTTACCATTCTTAAGAAACAGAATTATTCTTTATTTTTAAGAGCATTCATACAGTGTCCTAAAAGCTTACAATGTGACTTACTAATCAATACACGGAATACCATTATGACATTTTTAAGGGTTCATGAACCAAAAATTAGGATCCAGCATCCTTCAGAGATTGAACAGCTGCTTCGAGAATATCAGAGAGCACAAGAAGAAACTAAAACTGAAATTGCCCGAGCGAGGGACAAGCTCCGGGAAAGAGCTGAGCAAGAAAAGAAGCGCATTCGAGAACAAATATATTCTCAACTGCAGAAGGCAAGTGTTAAAATTATTTCAGCTAGTTTTCACAGTTTGGTTTAAGGCTGCATCTTAGGCATGTCTGAAGGTATATAATGTACCAACATTTTTGGTGCATTATGTGATAGAATCCTTTGTAGCTGGATGTGTGAAGTATAATTGTTTGCAAGACCCTTTAAAAATAGTCAGTCACATCTGTCTTAATTTATGTTCTAAAATTGAGGAAGCTCCATTACTAGAAAAAATTGAAGGAAGAAGAAATAATGCATCAATTTTAACCCAAATGGGGTTGTGTAAATCCTTAAAATTTCTTGAAGATTTCAGTTACTTAATATTTGCATGCTTAGTCACTAAAATGTCACTCATTTTAGAAGACGACCATTTAGATTAGAAGACATCATCATTCACCTGTTTTGCTTATCTTCTGAACAATAAGCTACAAGCAAAACAAATGAAGCAGTGAACATTGGAATGAAATAAATATTATAAAATAAAGGACTAGCTTTAAACTATCCTGCTTTACACCATTTCTTAATATTGATGTGTTTATTATAGGAAGAAACTAAGCTGAAGACTCTTGTAAGCACAAGCACTTTACACACCAATTCCACCCTTAGTTTGTCTTCAGGACCAACTTCTGGATACAACAGTAGTAACACAGCTACTTATTCTGCTAGTATTCTTAGCAAACAAGGAGCCCAGGTAATAGCAATATCTCTTCTATAAAATAAAGAGCTTTATAGAATAAGATATATTATTTAATGTCATAGGTTTGATTTAACATGGCCATAAACTTAAGTCAAGTGGGATAACAAATACTGTGTATTCAGCAGATGATTTACAGTGTGGTTATAAACCATTAGCATCATTCTCTCTTGAGGATGATTTCTATGAGGTCCAAGCATATGTTGTCTTCTCTTATTCCTTTCAACCAGTGGAAAGCTCCATGATTCTAAATTCATACTGTCATCCATCAAATGCCAACATCAGAACAAAACCTGTTGCTCACAATCAATTATGTCTGGGGTAGTATAAACTCAATAATACAAATTTTATAAATAATCACATATTACTTTCTTCCCCTCCTTCCTCCCCACCATATATTAGCTTTGTGCCGAAGACGTGGAACATTCAACAGAAGATACAAGAGGACGCTCAGCTATTAGAAATCATCAGCTTTGCATACTCAAACAAGTGCAGAAGGGATCTGCTAGTGGTAAGGGCTGGATAAACCATCTGATGATGAGTGCTGTATCAAATATGTGCGGGATGTTTCACGTATTAAAAACCACACAATAGAATCAGGCATGTATGACTTATTCTGGCCATCTGATCAATCAAAAAAGTGTAAGGTTAAATGCTATTGTATTCTAAAAGAGAATATATATTGGTCTAGATTGAACTGTAGAGTCCTTGATAGCCTCTGAGCTTGGTTGTTTGCTTGTTAACTAATCAAATAATGAAATATCTGCAAGCAAACAACTAAGCTCAGAGAGCATCAAGGACTCCACAGTACACTAAAAGAACAGGGTTATTTCAAATGTTCTTCGGAAGTCTCCTTTTTTTTTTTCCAGAGCACATTAAACACCTCTTCTGTATCATTTGGCTCAGAAGATTGCATCTTGCCCAGACTTCTCCAGACAGAAATAATAATTCATAATTGTACCAAGCCATTAGCTTTGCATTTTGGGCTACTAGTGAACAAAATGGGAGGGCTGGATAGAAAATATTTTTCAAATCAACCAATACCTTCTCATAATTGGTCCATGCATATTTGAATATATACTTTCTGCAGCCTTGAGAATCTTAACCCACTAAGTTTATCTTGATTTAATTTTAAAATTGATTTTTAAAAGCTCTAGTTAACCAGTTTTATTAAGAAGGAAATGGCCGGTTTCTGAAAGAGTGCCAACAGCAACTGTTGGCTTTCAATGCTCGTAGCAATTATTGTAGATCACAAATGAAATAAAGTTCTTTGTGAATGGAAGACTTTGGTTTCTTCTCTTCTGAATTGATTTGAAGAATTTGGATTATGAACATTCAGGGCATGTTACTTTCAAAGTGTTGTAGAAAATTGCCTATTATTGGAAGCAGAACATTGTGATCCATTAAAGTGATCCGATTTTAGTCATTTTCCCCATTTTGTACATCCTGTAAATAGGTGGCTCAAATCAGATCTATGGTATAGGCTCCTTATTTATCTCATTTGTTACAGAGACGTTTCCTGTGACTTCTTCATCTATGGAGAAGAGCAGCCATAGGTATCCTCATAGCCTAATTATTTCACCTAGCACCTTTTCAGCTTCTTCAGTGAAAGGATATGAAGATCTGTCCAAATATATCTTGGCTAATGCTACTGCCGAGGTGAGTAGAACACAAATGGGTGTCAAACATGTAGCAAGAAAGGTTTGGTTACCTGCTTACCAGGATGGGGGAGGTAAGCTGTTCCAAAAGAAGGAGATCATCACCTAGAAAGTTAAATCCTGGGGTTTCTGAAGAGGGATTTTCCTTGGTGGTAGGACATTCAATCAAATGGACAGGGAGTCTCAACTTGAAGAAGATAATCATGGAGAAATCTAAGTTTTGAGCCATGCATTGGGAGCTATCTGGCAGCCAATTCAACTCACGTAGCAGCACCATTTCATGGCTAACCTCTTTGTGCCTGTAACTGAAGCTTCTGGAAGGTCTTCAAGAGCAATTCCATGTAGACTGGTGTGCAGTGATTCAGGCACAAAATGCTAAGGGCTAAAAGGGCTGATGTACAAAATATAATTAAGCAAAAACCTCCTTGACCACAGCCACCACGTGTCATTCAAGCAGGAGCTGTGATCCAAGAGACCTCTAAGTTGAAAGCACGTTTTGTGTGGGGAAATGCTACCTCATCCCAAATCAAGCTTGGATATCTCTAGATGTATTCACTTCTAAATGCATATCCATTCAGTCCAGACAGGATTCCCAAATCAAGCTTGGATATCTCTAGATGTATTCACTTCTAAATGCATATCCATTCAGTCCAGACAGGATTCAGTCCAAACTGGGGGATCCATCCAGATCCCAAAAGCCTCCAGCCATTAGGTGAATTACATTTTCTTCCTGGCTCAACATAGAGATATATAGATATCAGAAATATATAGATATATAGATATCAATGTATAACCCTATAAAATTGGGACAAGAATTTTGGACATAAGTCATGATGATCATAAGTCATGATAGTCATAAGTGGGGGCTTCCAAGTGACCAAACCTGATTTTACAGTGGTTGTTAAGTGAGTCAGGAAGTCATAAATTCATTCACCCAAGTAGGCATCTTTTACCAGCTAAAAATGCCACAAATCGCAGTCACATGACTGCAGAATACTGTGACCAGCTAGTAAATGTGAACTAGTTACCAAAAGCCTAAACTGTAGTCATGTGACTGATGGGGGATGTGCGACATAAGATTTTACAATGATTGGAAATGTTTTATGGGCTGTAAAACACAGTTTCCAAGGCGGTCATAACTTTCAAAAGCTCCTACTCCCAACTCTCATAATAATTCCAGAGAAATAATATGGTCAATATCATTGCAGATCTCGTAATAAATCCAATATAACTTATAAAATAAAAACCTGTGTAAGTAAAACAGCACAAATAGCCCTAAAAGAGAATATATATTGAATTGGGATCCTTGGTGCTCTTGGAGCTTGGTTGTTCATTTGAAGATATTTCATTGCCCAACTAGGTAACTTTATTGATGCTGGTGAGTATGGATTTTACTCTGTATTGAGTAGTTCTCCTCTCAGATGAGTGACTTTCTTGTCAGGATTGTGGGTGCCTAAATTTGTTCCTATATGTGCTTTTTAAGAATCATGAATTAAAGAATAGCTCAAAACAGAATATAAACTGTTTTGGAACTCTTCCGTTTTGTTGTTACCAAGATGTAATATTATACAATTTGTAAGAGGTACACAACACAAAATAAAATAAAATAATAAAATGAAAAAAAAGATGTAGACGAACCCTTTCAATTACAATGAAGAGCCTGTTAATAGTTCCTAGGATTCTTTTCACATCGCAACAATTGTCCCTGGTTCTTTTACTCTACAGAAGGAAAGCAGAAGATTATTTCAGTTTTTTTTCTCTCTAGAACAACTGCAAGGCATGCTGGGCTGTTCCCTTGGGAAAATAAATGTACCAGTATAATGAGAAGATATAAGTCCTTAATTATGTATTAGGTGACCAGATTAGCATTTAAAGGTCATAGAAGAAAAAGGAAATCAGGATTCCAGTCAGCATCAACGGCCACATGTCCACAGGGACACGTGGCTGGAATAAAATTAAAGCAAAAATGAAAATAACAACTCAGATTAATCTATAATGTATATTAACCAAAAATTCCAAAATGCACCTAGCTCCATGTTTTCTCTAGACTATTAAATTTATTCTGTATCACCAATTCTTGTTCCAGGATTTGAGTGCGTAGACTTTAGCTGGCAAAAGCCAGTCTCAAAGTTGCTTTGGTCTTGTCAATTAAGCATCGTCTAGTGCAGCAAATCTATGATATATGTGTCAAAGGTGACACACCATGATATTTTAAGTGACACACCAATGTTCCGCAACACCCAACAGGTATTCTTAAAAACAAGTGCCATTCTTGTAGTATTTTAGGAGAATGTGGAGGCCAAGTGAAAATGGGATGTGTCCTCATGCAGCCTGCAAACTCTCGTGAAGTCATGAGGGTCTGTGACAACAGGGTGTGTGCTTTCATGTGGTTTGGGAGACTGAAATCTGTGGAAGATTGAAGGCCTTGTGCAACCCAGAGCAGCTTTGCATAAATGACAGGGTCAACAGAAAGAGAAGTTGAGTGGTGTGTGGCAGATCCTGGGGAGTGCTGTGCCATGGAGGCAATCACATCATTTCCCGAGACCTTGGGAACAGCCTGAGTGATGGCACTAGGGCTGAAGACAAGGTCTGGGCATTTTGGTGCTGCCACTGTTCCATGGGACCCTGATGATGGGGAGATAGAACATGGTTTCTCTTTTGCTTGGGGAAAGGGTGATATATCCACAAAGTCAAGTTAGGCACTAAACCCAAAAGCTTTGGCATCACTGGTCTAGAAGTGAATTTTCTCTGTTGAAACACCTTCCATCAGAAACAGCCTCTTCATTTCGCTCTGACCCTACCCGCTTCCAGGCAAACACTAAAAACTTTAGATTAGGGCGTTTGGTGATATGGGAGATGGTTTTTTTGTGTTTCTTCCCATGTGTTTGTGCGTCTGATTTGTAAAGTTGCCCAGAGTCACTTTTGGACAACCTAGAAATTGGATGTCTGGATGGTTAAATACTTTCCTCTCAGGAGGGGTGATAAAAACAGACAAAATGAAGCTGTCTATTCCCCTTAAAAGATTCCCCTCGAGAGAGAGTAAAAATCTTCCCAGTCTTGATTTATTGCAGAGTTTAACATTCCAGATTTTTAATTGACTTGACCTGCCACTGTATTTTGTGCAAACTTAGGATCTGTAATCTAGAGATTTCTTTGCAAGCCAAAGTACTATTGCCCACAGCCCTCCAACTAGGAGGTATATCCACATCAGTGATGTAAGTGATACGTTGATATATTCAGCTGATTTTTGGTATATACTGTCACTAATTTAAATTAGGAAAATTAAACCCAGTTCCAATAGGTTGCTGGATACCTGCCTCAGAAGAGAACATAATTAGTTGTCACTAAATTTAAATAAAGCTGAATTTTATATAAAGGGGCTGCAACTTCTGAACTATAACATTGCATTTTACTTGCTTTAAAGGTTATGGCAGTATGTTCAAATGACTTGAAAAACCTTTACAGTGGGCAGGCAACCGCTGGCTGGAAGTAAGTTTTGGCCATAGATCCCTTCTATTTATACCAAGAGAGTACCCTTTATGGTATTTTTGCAGAAAACCTGCTTTTATCTTGCATTTATTTCTCTATTAGATATCAGTGCACAGAGAAGAACGTGTTTGTTTATTATAAAACCTTCCCATCATCTACAACCAAGCATGGATTTTTGGGAGCTGGAGTGATCAACCAACCTCTTTCTGTGGTATTGTGTATCTTGAAGGATGCCAGTAAGCGACATTTGTATGACAAAACCATTACCACAGCTCAGGTACATAAGAAAATAACCAACAATATTGAGTTGGGTGAGTACGTTTTACACTGCAGTATTTACTATTGTTGAAGAGAGCTCATAGTTCTTCTTCGTCTGAATTGTTTCATATCATTGCATAATCCTTCATAGGAATAATGAAGGGATTTAGCTAAAAATGAGGAAATTTTATCCCCTTCCTTTTCTGCTTTGAAATTATACAGAATCTCCATAGCTGATTTTAATATACTAAGTTTGTAGCACCACTCTCCTCTCATCCCCTCCTCCATGGCCGTATAAATGGAAGTGATGCATGATTTCTGCTGCTTCATAAATTACTCTTAGGATGACCAAGTCAGAGATTGAGATCCACTTGCTTCTTCCTCTGCAGACGTGGCTCCTCTGCTCTGGTGCTTCCCTTTTGTTGTTGGAATGACCAAATTCTGGGTAGATGCTTTCCAAATCACAAGATAGGAATAGCATAACTGCTATTAATACTAATAACTGCTCCATGGTGCTTTAAAGTACTCTCTGAGTGGTTTACGAATTTCAGCATGTTGCCTCAACTGGGTCCTCAGTTTTTTGATCTTGGAAGAAGGGAAGGCTGAGTCAACCTTGATCCGGTGAAGATCAAACCCTAGACTACAGGCAGAGTTAGCTTGCAATACTACATTCTAACTACTATGACACCAGGGCTCATCTGGACTGGCCAAAGTTGCTTGTTTAATACATGTTCACTGTTCTCATGAGGGGGTGGTAGAAAAAAATGACAGGGTTTGGGTTTTTTTGCAAGAAAAGAGTCTTTTAAAAACGAATTTGCACTGGTAGCTGTAATCCGGGCAGCTGGAAACATACTTCAGGGCACTTATTTTATTTTATTATTCCACCCTGGTGATTACATTGTCAGCGGAGTTAGAATAGCTTCTATGGCAGAGGAAGTCTAAATAAAGTTAGTGCCAAGCATTTTGAGCTTTTGATATCAGCTTAGGAACTGCCTCTTCCCCCTTTGGTTACATGGATATTGTTCTACTTTCTGGTCTTGCTCTGATTTTTAAGTTATTTATGATTTTATGGGTATTATTTTTAGAGCTTTGCACTGCATTTTTAAGAATGTGTTTAATTTATTATAGATACCGTTAATTATACCCTGGTTTGAAGTGTGTTAACAGTTTTTAAAAATCAAATATAGTAAATACTGTAATATACTGTTGTCTTCTAGATGCATTATGAGGACAAAGAGGCTAGAAGAAGGGGATGGAGGCTAAAAATATTGGATATGGATTTATTAAGTTCAGTCCTCTGATTGGTGTGATGTTTTCCTCATTTGACTAAATAGCTCAATTTCTTTCTTTTGATTTAATTACAGTATATGTGGTGAGTGAGGATTCCTTCTGTTACCAAAAGCAACCAAGAGATTTCTGCTGTATCTGTGTAGAAGCCAAAGAGGTACACAGATTGCTGTTTGCAATGTGTTTCAGTCACCCCGTATCCAGAAATAATCCAATTAATTTAACAAGGCCAGCTGAACAGTTATTGCACCTACAAGGTTTTCAGTCTCCATCTCTCCATTTAAATAGTTGGACACTAATTTATTTGGTTAGTTTCAGTTACTGAAATTTTTAAAAATAGCCCCACAAACATTTTCCCATGAATTATATAATAATAATAGTAATAGTAATAATAGTAATAGTAATGTTTATATACCATCTGACTCAATGCAATGGTACATGGGAGTGATCTTAGGAGAGAGGAGAAAGCTGTCTCTTTCAGTGTCCTGATAAATGAAATGGGGGGAGGGGAATGCCTCACAAGTAAAGTAAGGGAGGAGAGAGGTACTTTCAGACTTGCAAAATTCTATTATTGTTAAGTTTATTAAAATGTTCTGTTAGTACTCATGGCTGATGCTTTTTGCTGGGACTACCTCAAAAAGCTGACTCTACCAGAGACCCTGGATGGTTTATCAATTAAAACCAATAGAAAGATAATAAATATGAGCCAGCAGTGTGCAGAAGCAGCCAAAAAAGCTAATGCAATCCTAAATTGCTTTAACGGAGGGATACAATCGAGATCAAGGGAGGTACTAATACCACTCTATAAAGCCTTAGTAAGACCACACCTAGAGTGCTGCATCCAGTTTAGTTCACCACACTATAAAAAAGATGTTGAGACTCTCGAAAAAGTGCAGAGAAGAGCAACCAGGATGATTAGGGGACTGGAGACTAAAACATGGAGAATGGTTACAGGAACTGGGCATGGCTAGATTAGTGAAGAGAAGGACCAGAGGAGACATGATAGCAGGCTTCCAATATTTGAGGGGCTGCCACAGAGAGGAAGGGGTCAAGCTATTTTCTAAAGCACCTGTAGGCCAGACAAGGAATAATGGATGGAAACTGAACAAGGAGAGATTTAACCTGGAAATAAGGAGAAACTTTCTGACAGTGAGAACAATCAACCAATGGAACAGTTTGCCCTCGGACGTTGTGGGAGTGCCATCACTTGAGACTTTCAAGAAGAGATTGGACTGCCATTTGTCAGAAATGGTGTAGGTTCTCCCACTTGGGTGGGGTGGGGGGTGGACTAGATGACCTACAAGGTCCCTTCCAACTCTGATGATCTGTTATCTGTAATAAATACAAAGGAACCAAATGATGGCAAAACCAGGCAACAGTGAAAAACCCAGGCATGTTTCTCAGAAGTCACCCTTGGAAAAGGCCTAGACAACCAGTTCCTCTATGTCTTTTTTAAAGGTCTGATAGAGTCAGGAGTCACCCAGATCCTAGAAGCCTCACTGCAGAAACCAGGTACTTCAGTAAAGAAGGCTTATTTCCTGGCATCCTGATAGATAGCATTATTTAATTGAAAAAACCCAGAGCTACCAGATACAGCCAGGCATGTACTGTGGGAGATAGTCAGCCCCTCCAAATAACCAAGTCTTAATGCAGGTAGTTCTCGACTTGTAACTTACAAGTAACCAGAATTTCCATTGCTAATCAATGGGGACATAAAGAATGGTATCTCCTGCTGCATCGCTTAGTAACAGCAATCCCAGCACTCCTCATCGCTGTTGTTATTAGTCATTAGCCAAGGACCATCCTAAGCCATTCTGAACTGGGAACCTCCCAGCCCTGAGCCTCCCAAAGTAAGGGATTGCCTTCCTTATCCTATCCCGACTGTCTCTGCCTTTTTGCCTGCCCTGCATCCTGCCTTGTAGGATGACAAGCAGCCAGCCCAGCCCAGTTCCAGTTGCTCTCACCACCCTGCACTCCCAGGCCCCGGCTTGTCCTATGCCCCATTGCCCCAGCTGATCTTCACTGACTTCTTGCTTGCTCCGCTGAGGTTTGCCTGCCCTCTTCCTTCACATGAGGCCGCTGCTAGCCACTTGAGGCTATCTTTCCCAAGTCTTGCAAGGAAACTGCTGTGAGCAACCTTGAGAAAGGAGCCTTGTGCAGCCAGCAGCGAGAGCAAGAAGACGACAACTGTCAGCTAGGGTGATAAGGGCTATGAAGTGCAGAGGAACAAAAGGGCATAAATTTTTTTTTTTTTGGGGGGGGGAGAGGTGGCAGGGAAATAGGTAAAGTTGTTCTGTTTGGCAAGTTGCCCAAATTTTTATGTTGTTATTGGGTGCTACAGTGGACATAACATTGGGGACCAGTTGTAAGTACTTTCATTCACCAATCATAACTTTATTCTGTATCACCAATTCAAGATTACCTGTACTACTATGATATCAGAAAAGTCTTAACAGCCTGTTCTTACATTGAAAATAATTTGATAAAGGCTGGAAAGCCAGTGTCGGCGTTCCAGCAAATCTCCTTTCCAATCAGTAACTCCGAGACAAGCATAATCTCAAAAGTCCCTTTATTAGAATAGCACCAATTAGAATAAATCAATGTTTCCTGGACTTCCCACAATGTCCCAAACTACAATCCATCCCCTTTTCTCCCATCGTCACATCACATGGACCAATCATGAACTGTCTCAGTGTAAGATCCTTTTTCTCTGCTGTGCTACACTTAATAACCTTGAACTAAGAATTTTGTCTACTTAGAACTACTCAATTGAAATCACCCCCCTCCCAATTTCTCAGCTATGTGGCAGCCTGAATATGGAATATGGTTTCCAAAGCTGACAGCCAGTTTATGGGAGAACTCCAGCGCTGCTAGTGGGTTTTTGTCATTAGCCAAGGACCATCCTAAGCCATTCTGAACTGGGAACATTGACTCTCTGAACATTGACTCTCCTTTCTTTCACCTAGGAAAATATGTACATCTTAGCTCTTCAGTCTATCTATGAAGAGTCAATGCCTCGCCCATGTAAAGAAATGGTACGAGGAGAGATTTTGCCCAGTGCGTGGATATTGCAACCTGATATCGTGAATGGAAACGACATCACTAAAATCATATATATGGTACAGGTAGGTATCTGTAGAGCCTGGCTAAAAAGCTATTGTAAATATATATTATATATGGAAGATTGCTTTCTACAACATAGTGACAAAGCAGATAAAAATGCATCTAATAGCAATAAATGGTGCAAGGAAGTATGACAAGATTTTAAGATTCTTGCTTCATGGATCTTAATAGCAAAGGCAGAACTGATGCTGATTTGCAGAGTTTTTCATCATTGCATGGTTGTTTATACTTTGCTATAGAACTGTTACTGGCAACAAGCAAAGCAGTGAACTTTAGCCAGTATGGTATCGGTAGGATGTCAGGCTTCCGAAGCTTCTATTCACAAGACCATAGGACGTTCTGCCCAAGGAAAACGTGGCATTATTTAAAAAAATAACTGGTATCCTTGCTCTGACTGCAGATATCCATAGTGGCATAAATCCACCCATTTAGTGGCATAAATCCAACCCATTTTATTGCCATATTTGTGGGGCAGACTATCTAGCCCATTTTATGTCCAGATTATTAATACATTACATATGAATGAGCATAAATCTAGTGATATGTTTTTACACTGCTCTGTATAAGTGTCCCTGGTTCCCTGGTTGTTTCTTTTTTAGTAGCAAAAATGCCCCACGTTTGCTGCAAGATGAAGCTGGCCTCAAAAGCAGCTGCTTTTTTTTTCACTATAGCGCTCAATTTATAACAATTGGGACTGACCTTTGTATTGCTAAGTGATGTGGTTATGCCTGATTTTATGACCCTTTTTGCTGTGATCATTTGATGAAACAAGTCATAAAGAAAACCACACTGTCACTTAAAGGTATCCAACTTCCACCAAATTTTGCTTCATAGAAGCCCCCTGAAGTTGCAAATGACAATGAGTTGTAACATGCCACGTGCCCGAATTTTGATCATGTGACCACAGAAACATTGCAATGGTCATAAATGCAAGGACTGGTCACAAGTTACTTTTTTCAGTGGCATCATATCTTCAATAGTTGTTAAAAGAATGACTGTAAGTTGGGGAATAGATTTATTTATATTGTGGGGAAGCTGGGGAATAGGTTAGCTATCAAATACTAATTCTGTGTGCATAGCAAACACAACATTACAACAATAAACCTCACCTGAGAGATTATAACTAAGATGGACAAATGTCTGTCATGACAGCTTTAAAAGTCTTCAGAACTTAATTCCTAAAAAGATGCTAAGATGTGCAAAGGATTGTAATCAACTGGTTCCTTATCAACTGCAGAAAAGCTTCCTGTTCTTGCTCTTTGAAATCCACATTTGCAGGGGTAGAAAAGACTTCTGCAGCACATCCTACTTGTAGGTGTTCTCTTATATGTACTGCATGGATGTTATGGGTGCAATCTGGTGACGCTTTGCAGAATTATTCTTGCATAGCCAAGGTTGTCGTTGCTTAAGATCATTCATTCAGCAACTGTTTGAAATTATGAAGACGCAAAAAAAAATGTTACTGACCACCAGTTCCTCAAAGTTAGAGGTATCGCAGTGCCTCCTGCGGTCACATCAAAGTTTGAGCGCCTGGCAGCTCACTCACATAACCAAAGGAGCACTTCAACTCCACCCGTCAGTCTTTTGGCCACCCTGTAAAAAGTAGCACTGTTGTACAGAAGCACTCGGTATTGAATAGCATTGCCAAATATTAGCTAATTTTTTTTCCCCTTTTGAATTCTTGCAGGTTGACCTTGGTGCCCCAGCGATTCCTGCAAGATTTTTGAGCTCTTTTGTAAAGCGGCCACCTTTGGTAATTGCTCAGCTTTCCCATTTTCTCACCACTTAGATGGGCATAATATATAATACATCAACAAACTCTGTTTCAGTAACAAAATGTAAATACCAGAAACGGCAGAATTTGCTTTCTGAAACTGGTGGCAGGAAGAAAGCCTGGCCAGACCACACAGAATAATACATGGTTACTCCATATTGCAAATATTGTTCTCATTCAGAAAAAAAACCATGAATGAGATTTTTGTTTGGTGGTTTAGAGAAAAGGCAACTTTTACAGATACACTGGTCAAGAAGTTTTCCTTGAAATATTGATTTTACATTGAATTTTTTCCTTCACCCAGATGATTATGAGAAAGTCTTCTGGTGCAGTAAAACACAAAAGAACTTTATTTTATTGTAAGGAACATTTCATTTTGGAAGCTAAACTAAGCTACTTTAAAACTCTTTGTAGAGTGCCTGATCAATGAAAAATGCGTAACAACTCCACAGTATTACTGGCTGGAGAAGCAGCACTCTCAAGGGAGTACTAAGTTGTGAAAATGAGAACTGGTTTTTGCTTTCTCTTGGTCAGAAATGCAACTCAGGAAGAGAGACAATGTTCTGCTATAGGATACACTTTTTCGCACTACAGAATCGCTCCACCATAAGACTACACATTGAAAACCAATAAGACAGCAGCATTAACACAACTGCAAGTTTCCTACATACATTCTGAATGCTGGAGAGGAATTCCTATCACAGCATCTCATTCAGCAAATATCCTTGCTACTCTTCTTTTCTTGGAAGAGCAACAGGATCAACGGTAATGAAAATAAGTTCAAAGCAGAGGAAATCCACCATGGTTTTACCCCATGACTTTTATTGGGTTGAAAATCAAATCTCTCAGCCGCAACTGTTTGTTATCAATTTGCATTCCCCATAAGCTGCTTTATAAAATTACATTTTTATACTTACATCCTTCAATGTCTGTTTTTTTAGTAATAAATATAATTGTATAATAAATGTCAAACCACTCACATAATTAGGTTTAAAGTGAACAAGCATAGAATTAACATTCTCATTCCTTACTGTTCCTATAGCAATTAGTGTTTGAAAGTAGGTTTTATTCATGTGAATGTGCACCCTATCTGATTCAGGTTATTTCTAAGAATACAAATCAAGTTATGTAACCTAGAATTGCTGATACCTATTTACCATGTTCTGCCAGTCAGCTTTTAGTATTTAGAAACTTGCTAATCTTGGAGGAAGACAGTGGCACATTTCTTGTCAAGAAAATTGAATGATTATGCCTGCATGTTCCCCAGGAGTCAAACTGAATTGGAGGGTGACTTATTATTCTCCCCTTGAGAGCTGAAGGTTTTACATCCAGTCCTTTACTACAACTGCCCCTAACTTACTTGAGGCATTTTATGAAGTAAAAATTCCTAAATGATATTTGTTCCTTAAAAAAGAACTGAGAGTTTGCGAGAGAAAAGACAAAAAGGCTGTAAAACATGTCACTGTTCTTCAATATTAATTGGCTGGCAATTAAGTTTAGTAATTACGGTAGCATAAAATAGTAAGAAACAACAGATTTTTGGAGGCTGCCCACAGACAACATGGTGTTTTCCATATCTTATTTTTGCTGGACAAGGTAAAGAGAATTCCCCACATATATGTGGAAAGTGCCTTTGAATCTTAAAGGGAACTGCTTGCGTTTGTTTTTTTTTTAAACAACAGGGTGTAAAACTAATGCACTGATATAAATTAGTTGGAGACTGTGGGCAGCATAAATGAAAGTATATTTCAGTGCATACTGACGGCTTTGTTACGTAGACATCAACTTGGCGTGTAGCACAAGCATAAGCGCCAGACGATCCAAATAAAGCACAGACGGTGACTGACAAATGTTGATCGAGGCCAAGCAGCTGATACAACAATAGAAATAATGTGTAGCATCAGAAATACTAGCTTTGTTGTCCTCTGTGTTATTTGAAGTGGGAGTTGGAGATTATCTTCTCTATCAGAAATCACATCATGTAAGATGGGAAGCAGATCTGATTCTAGGATTGCATTCCAAGAATCGCCGGCTGTGTTTTATTTTTTTCTTTACTTTTTGAACCTGGCACCCCTAATAATGAATCAAGCAATTTTAGAAGGCACATCTAAGATGGACTCCTCTCATAACGCGGATGTGCTTGTCAAAGGATGTTTTATTGTACAGAGCGTCAGATATTTATTTTTATAACTGCATACAACTGTTTATTTCTATGTTTACAACTTAAGTTATTTATATATACTTATTTTGAAATTTTATATGCTGAAGCCAATTATGTTTACAGTTATTCAATTAATGTATGCTTTCTAGAAATAATTGTTACATTAAAATATATTTATATAATATTTTTTGCACTTATAACACTATGGTACCTGTGAATGCCTGGGTAGGAAGAATAGTCTTAAAGTGGGGCAAAATCTTTTATTGAATGTGACAAAATATACCACTTTATTGAAACATACCTTCAGCCCATATCTGCTTTTAACCAAGATTGCTATTTTCATATCCTCACAATAAATACTTTATATATATATATATATAGAAAATGGCTAAAAGTGGCATTTTTCCTGTTGAATTCTTTGCCCCCCCCTCCCCCAACAACAAAATAAGTCTTAGTATTTTACAGTGCCGGAGTAAATAACTTAAGATGTTTCTCACCCGTGGCAAGTTGAAGAAGCGTGGACTTCAACTCCCAGAATTCCACAGCCAGCTTCACTGACTTGGAAATTCTGGAAGTTGAAGTTCAGATATCTTCAACTGGCCAAGGTTGAGAAACAATGGCTTAAGCCATGTATTTTCCACAATTTTTTAGAATAGAGCTTGTGAATAGCCCAGCAAAAACTAACTCAGTAGCCATCTCATCTAGAAATTCAGAAAATTTTGGGGATCACTTCTAAGGAAGACATAAAAAGACAATTTGTAGCATGCACCAATTTCACGCATTATCTTTAATAATAAAACAAGCAGGTTTCCAAAAGAAAACTACACTACTATAGTGCAAGAAAAAGAGAAAGGAAGAAATACAATCCATGGGAAAATCAGGCTCCTACCAAAGTAAAGTTATGTCAGTCCTTTTCTCAGCCTTTTCTATTGGCAAGATTGTAGAGCCATCTTCTATATAAATACTTTTAAAAGTAACTATTTCAGTTTATAATTAAATGGTGGCATCATTCAAAACAATACTCCTCATAAAACTATTTTTTTCTCCATTAGAAAATCACAAATACAAAATGTGGCAAGGGCAGGCACCCTTTAAAAAAAATTCCAAGCCAATATTAGTGCTCTGACAGCAATGATTATATTTCCAGACAAAGTTCACTTGAAAAAAATCAAGTATGAGCATCTATTAAATACCCGATTAAATACCAAGCTTACATTTAGTTTTACTTGTCAATGGCTCAATGGGATTCACCGCAAAGAAAGAATCCCCTTCATGTTAGAAACAGTGTGTTTCACCCATCTGTAAAGATTCTGGAACTTGGAAGCCACATATTTCTATACAAAAAAAGTTTTGTTCCTGCAGTTCTAATTAAGGTGCTTGAATGGGCTTTTTCCTTGTCCTTCAGTACGGTGCACTGGAACGACGTCATCTTTGAGGATAAGATTCATACTAACTTTGAGTGCAATTTTGTCAGGGCATTTATAAGCAATCCCAACAATTTTTAAACATGGGTAATTCTGCTAACTTTGGGCTGCAACCGTTTCTCTTGGCTGCGATCCTAAATCACAAGCAAAAGGCTTTGGCTCTGTAGTGTGAGTTTTGGAAATGAATATTCTTAACACAGCTTCTAATTCCTTGGAAAAGTCCTAAAAAGAAAAGAAAAAAACCAGACCTGTTAGCAATATCTGACAGGGATATTTTTTTACTCATTAGTACAAGTGGTTCAACAACAAATATGCCCGTTTTTGCTGTTTTACAATTATTTCTACATTTATGGTCACTAACGACATAAAATAATAGCACAACTGTTAAACTGAAGCTTCCTGAAGATGCCAGCTTTCCTGAAAAACTGGAGAAGGGGCAGAGCTGCTAATAATTCCGAATGTGTTCCATATATTGGAGCAACACAGAAATTAGTTTTATCTAGATCCCACAGCTTTTTAGTCTTCTCTTACTAATCATAATGTTCTGACAAAGTGCATCTTGAGCTATGGCCTAGCAGCCAGGAGAACAGGCTGTCAAAACCAACAGTTTAAACAAATTGGGAAGCAATTTATCTAGATGCTATTATCTACATAGTAGATAATTATCTACATAGTACATCTACATACATTCTAACAAAAGGCTAATTGTCTCCTGAAAGTTGTAGCCGCCACCATTTGAAACTTGGACAAATGTAAAGGGTTGTTCATCATTGAACATATTGTAGCAATCTACTTGGATGTAGCCAAGACTTAGCTATCAGCTGTCAGATCCAGCCAGCTTAGAAATCATTACAATTGATACATTAATTATAACTGTGTAAATGTGCTTCTTGTCATCAGTGACACCTGGGAATTCACCAACAGCTGGAGATCAAGGAACACACCTAGGCTGAAAACAACTTCTTTCAAAAAGAATGCAATTCTATCCAGAATGTCCAATTTCAGAACCTGGTTTCTTACTACCAATTGAAGTGAGCCCAGATAATCAACATTATGCACTTCTGGAGTTTCAGAGCTACCACATTCTTGATCGGAAATATTATAAGTGTGATTCAAACAATCATTTCCTACTACTTCCGGATCAAATTGTTTTTTTATTAGTAGAGTCCCACTAGCATCGTTAAGGCAGGACAGACACATCCCTTCTACAAGGATGCAACACTCAATCCCAGGATCTCAAACTCCAATACCTAGTGAGCCAAAAATGATAAAAATCTTGATAATGTTATTAAATATAGCCTTATTAAACTTTAAAAAAAACTATACTACTTTTCTGTATCACATTGGTCTTAGAAGCATTCCAAATGGGCTGTCATTTTCTCCCTTTTCATTCAAGCTGTCATACCTTTTCCTTCACCATCCTTAGGGAGGGCTGACACTGTGAAAAGGAAGGTAGTATGAACTAAAGCCTATTCAGAAACACTGAGGAAACATTAAACATGAATTTTCAACAGTGTACTTCAGAACATAAATATTTGTGCAGAATACAGAAATATTACAAATATAGGAAAAATGTACCCCAGACCAACATGTTGGGTATTGTTTACAAATTAAACCTACCAAAGGCCACGTCTGCTTCTGGAGGTCATGCAAACCATGCTCTATCTCTGTACTCGTCATCAATCCATGCTCAACGAGGCCATGAAGCATGAATAAAAACAAGCCCCACTGCAATAAAACAAACAAGTATCACAGGCCTTACCCACAATGCTTATCATGCAAACCTAAAGACTGCACGGAATAGTGCTCTGAGACATACAGTTGTTTGCAATGGATTAACAAATTCCTTGGGGGGAAAATGCAACTGGTTCACATTGCTAGCAGGAATGCAAGAGCTACTGCTAAAGAAATCATATGTGCAGAAATTTCATACCGCCTCAAATGCCTTTCTTTTTAGTGATGGCTAATTCATCTACAATAATCCATTACAGAAATCTAGCCTTCAGCTCCTTTTATTATGTGGAAATTAGTGGAAATAACTGGAATATATTGGTTTATTGAAAATCAGTTGGGAAATATTACCTGGAAGTATGTGAGGTAGCAGAGTAACAGAGTAGAATGGTTTAGTTTATAAATGCATCAGAAATTGAGACATTATACATATATCTCAAATTCAGATCTGTTCGCGTTAGTTGGAAGTGACGCTTGAACATCTTTCTTTGTTGCAGGATCCAATCTGAGCCGGTCACTGGGACCAGAGGTTTATTCTTCCAAGCTTTTGGATTCGTGCTAGAGCCCATCCTCAGGGAACTTCTCCCTCTCTAGAATGGACACAGAACGAGTCCAAAAGCTTGAAGAATAAACCTCTGGTCCTGGTGACTGACTCCTGCAACATTATCCTGAGACACAAGTATTTCCCTTCATTAACACCTGGCGTTTCCCTTAAATTCATATTTTGCTTTCTGATATACTTAAGTCTATTCTTAAAAATCTACTATTGGATTTTTAAAATATGTATATTTGCATTTTTAATAACACTTTTTGTAAATAAATTCCATACCAATTCAACAATTCTTTCCTGCGAGGGCATGCATCTATATGCAGCTTTGAAATTTGAAACAGAAAAAAGATGAAAGAAATCGCATTCCTTAGAGTCAAAAGTCTTACTCTGAAATGAAGTTTACCCATTTCTGATCCCAGGAAATAATGAGGTGAATAGTATGAGTGCTTTTTGTTTTATGGCATTGTTTTTTAATCTCATTTGCTCCAAACCGAAAAGTGGAAACAGGGTAAATATCCACTAAGAAAAAAATGACCCCACCTCATGATCTTTGCTGCCTGCAAGGTAGGTGATGTTTTTTTGACTGAACATCAGGTGCAATGGTACAGGTGCCTGAAAATTATCTTTCCAGATAGACAGCAGAGATTTCAGGAGACTGGAGATGAGGTGATATTTCGATTGCTGCTGCTCTGGCATTTTGGGAGACGGAAAGTTCAGCTCCTGAATTGGAACACGATCTGAAACTATAAGCAAGTAAAATGGAAACACTGGCCTTAACTGTGAGGCTCCTTTCCAGTCCTGCTGGTTTAAAGCTACTTTAAAAGGTTTCCAGAAACTCCACAGCAGAACAGGGAGCCTTCTTAGCATTCACATCCAATAAGAACCACTGAACATTCTTTAAACAGGAAAATAGGTGGCACTGGGACTGCGGAGCTGGAATGGCCCAGCTGTCAACTTGCAAAGCATTCCTGACCTGCTGAAAATGATCAGTTTTCTTCTATGTAGAAAAAAGCAGCCCAGATCAGTATGGATGCAAAACAGGCTGTTAGCATCACCAGTTAAAAACAAATTTAATGAAAATAGAACATTTCAGGTGATTTCAAAATCTTTTTTTTTTTGTCATTTTGTTAGGCTAACCCAAAAGGTTTATATTTATTAATATAATTTTGAAACTTGGTAATCCAAGCACTTTGGTTTTATATACTAGTCCATAAATTCTGAAGTCAGGTTCAGTACAATTAATTCAGGTTACATATGGCTCCATATGATTACAGGGTCATACAAAGGGAATTTTATATATGGCTGAAGAATGAATGATTAAGAAAAAAAGGAATACTTATAAAAAGGAAAACGTTAGAATTCTAACCTAGCAGTGATGCCAGCTCAATGGTGCACTTAGCCAGCTGTTGCTCTGATGCTGGACAGATGAACTGAAACACAGAAAAATGAAATATTTCTATTCATGCAATAATTATGTATCTGAATAATCAGGTATTGCAACAATTAATACATGCACAAATATTTAAACTGTGACTGTGCTTTAGAATGCATACAAATTGAGCCTACTTTCAGATAGTTTATTGTCAAATGTTTGCATGTATTTTAGAAAAGAAGCGTACATTTCATAAAAATCTAAAAATTGTTCAGCTGGATCAAACTAAGGATGATCTTATTCCAGCATTTTTTCTCAGGGGTGAGCAGAAACCTGGGAGGTGTTCACAAACAGCAGGCAGATCACAGAATCTTAGTTGAAAGGGATATAGGAGATCATCAAATCCAATCCCCTGCATGTCATAGGGTTCATCATACCATCCCCGATAGATGACTATCCAGCCTGTTTGAAAACCTTCAGTAAAGGGGAAGAAACCACTCCATACAATAACCCATTGATTCATACTGTGAAATGCTTTTCCTAATGTCTAATCTGTATCTACACGCTTGAAGTTTCATCCCACTCATTTTGCTCTTGTCTTCTGGAGCAAGAGAGATTGAGTTTGAACCCTCTTTAGTGTGACAGGCTGAGAGGGGTGTAAGTGTCTTCAAATGTCTCCTGTCATCTTGGTTGGCCTTCTCTGGACTTGCTGCAGTTTATCAATATCTCCCTTATTATATATAGCTTTCTCCTGCTATTGCTCCCCTGAAGCTCACATTAGGAGGGAAGCTAACCCCAAGTAAATACAGGGATTCCACTAACAGTTCTTGATAAACCCAAACTTCCACAAAATTACCTAATTCTCTTTAAAAACCACAAAATTAGTGATGGCACTATATCTTCTAGTAATGATTTGCATAGTTTATTTCCACACCTATATAAATATATATATATACATTTTCTATGAGAGTGGCCCCCAACCCCTTTGGCACCAGGGACCGGTTTTGTGGCACAGAATTTCTCACTGGACCAGGGGTGATGGTGGTGGTTTTGGTTTTACTTCCTCACCTGCCATTCACCTCCAGCTGTGCGGCCTGGTTTCTAACAGGCCATGGGCCACTACTGGTCCGTGGCCCGGTGATTGGGGACCCTGTTCTATGAAATATCCCAACAAGAATTTTTCCTTAGAGAAAAAGATACAAAATCAGAAACAACAATACAACTTAAGCTGAATTAAAAAATGAAGCTACCTTTCTACACTGAAGTGTTTGGCTCACCCTTCCCAACAAGCTTTCCAAGTCAGCAAACTGGACTTCTTCATTTTCTTCTCTTGGGCCTATAGCAATACAGAGCAGATCCTAGAATAACAGAAGCATTTGTGATTCAGGATGCATATAAGTATTCTAGGATCTCAACTTATTGAAAACACGGCTTTTCGCAATGGACAAGAATCACAACTCTCAGCCCATCTTTAGACTACTGCCACCTCCAAACAAACAAATAATGCTACACAATTTCTACCTACAGAAATTCTGGAAGGGTGACCTGTTCTATACAGTATAATAGCAATAGCACTTAGACTTACATACCACTTTATAGTGCTTTTACAGCCCTCTCTAAGCGGTTTACAGAGTCAGCCTATTGTCCCCAACAATCTGGATCCTCATTTTACCAACCTTGGAAGGATGGAAGGCTGAGTCAACCTTGAGCCTGGTGGGATTCAATCTACCAAATTGCAGACAGCTGGCTGTCAGCAGAAGTAGTTTGCAGTACTGTACTCTAACAACTGCGCTACCGAGGCTGTGGTTAGACAATGGACAGTGACCTTACTTTGCACAAATTACTGACAAAGGGCAGAAAATAGCAGAGACAAACCTTCATTTCACTGATTATCTGGGAAGGGAATGCTGTTTGATGGTGGCAGTCTGGAGGGCAGTCCTTCTTTAATATAATTTCATTGGCACTGGACTGAGAAAGCATCTGAACTTTTAGCATGCGACTGAAGGTAGCTTTCACTTCTCTCTTGATCAGGGCTGTAAGAAACAAACAAACAAACAAATAAAAATATAGCTATTCTGTCAACAACCTATCCATTTCTGCATTCAGACTGAATCAATTCTGGAATCTACAGCTTCCTTAATGTTAGTTGAAAAGGAAGAATAACATGGGTATATTTCACAAATTGCTAAAAAAACTCCAACCGGTAAAAGTAAAATTGGTGGCTTTGCCCTCAGAAGAGAATATCTGAAAGTTAAGAAGTTTTACCCTTTATGGGTAAATGTCATGGAAAGGCTGAGCCACAATAATGGATGAACAGTTTGGGGTAGGAGGGTATATGGTGTTTTAATTCCAAACTCTTTATTGATAATAACTAAAGCAGCCTGAACTGGCCTGAGCTCAGTTAATTCCCACAAACAAACAACTAGGAACAAGAAGGAACTTGCTGTATTTTTATTCTTAAAATAAAAGTGGTAACAAGAGACAAGGTTCTACTAGATCCATCCACTTTATAGGCAGGCAATCAAGCTATTCCTATTTTGTCAAGTTTTTAATTATTTTTACATGGAAATAATGTGACACAGACATTCTTTCATAAATAAAAGTGCACCATGTGACAGCAAGAGTTTAAATGTCTCAGTCCATGCTAGATAATCACATTAGCCTTGATTACTAGGGATTCACACTAAATAGAAGTCAAAGTGAAAAAGTGAATACCTGCAATATTTGTAGAAAGCCAACTGCAGGCCTTCTCGATAGCCAGTCCCACTGCAATATTTGCTGCACAGTTCAAAACCTTGGGCATGAGAAGAACAATGACATATTGTTACTTCTAGAGGCCTCCTGAAAATTCCCACTTGTGTGATGGAAGGGGACAGAGCAATTCAATGAAACAGTACAAGCTACTACAAACAGATTAAACCAAAAGAAAAACTGAACCAGACAAAAAAATTGAAAAACTGATTTCAGCTTCTCACTCTCTAACTAGCAAAGATGGTAACTGGCTATGGGTGCCTATGCCAATCTGAAGGACCCAAAAGGCTTCCCTCGGTCTTCCGGCTCTTGGCATACTTGTGTGGAAACAAGTACCATCAGTGCAGATGATAAATGAGGGCTTGTTTTGGCTTCTTCAACTGTTGTTAAAAATGTGTTCCATAGAAATTGGCCTTTTGAATTATGACAACCAAACCATTTAATTTTCTACCTACAAAAATACAGGAAAATAGGGAATGATACATCTGCCTTATCACAACTGATTGAAGAGTACTGTGATTTTAAAAACTTTGTATTTTATTTGCCCAATGGTTTTAACCAAAGGATCCAAATTCATTATTCTGTGCAGCTAATATGTAATTTAAATGTATTAAGCACTCCAGGGATTTTAATTTGTCTTCAAACTTCAGCTACATGATCTAAAGTGATCTAGGCAACAATAAAAATGCAACTGTGGAGCATTTTAATAGTTAAAAAAAAAAAGAAAAAAACCCTGAACGTGTCCAAAATACTTACAGCTGCAGAGGTCTCTTCTGGCAGCAGGATTTTCACAGCCTCAGGGGCCTTCTTCCTACAAAATCTAGAAATATATATATGTAGAAATGTCTTAATAAACAGTTACCTAGGTATGTTAACTTTTCAAGAGTAAAGAGCTGCACGTTGAACAATATGCTGAACTTTCAACATCAAAAAAAAAGGACAAACAGGGATAAAAAGCATCATTTTAATTCTGCAAAATCAGAGCTAAAATCAGAATTAAGTAATGTTAAAATTAGGATTTCATAAAACATTCAAAGATGTAATTCATAACTGTAGGTCAGCACAAGCGAAGTACCATTCCTTGAAGCACTAAAGCAGCAACATATTTTGGAAAACCTATAAAGAAGCTATGAAAGCTGTTTCCAGCTATCTATTGTGTGTACCCGAACAACTCCTTTGCTTAGCTAGAGGTTCCGGATCGCTGTCTTTTGAAGCAATTGCATGAATCTTCAAACTGAAACAACTCTTTGAATGCTTCAAGGATGATTCCTTTTGCTGGGGTCATAAAATTAAGCAAAGTACCTATTTTGATGTACCTCTATATAGCCCTAATGAGAAATAATGCTTCAAAGGGCAATGTTGAAAACAATCCTTGGACCAAAAGTCAGCAGCAGCAGCACTGCTGCTGACTGAGGTTTACCTCTGTAACTGAGATACAGATTGCAATGGATGCAACTGAGCATCAAGAACCCACAGGTCACCCACTCCTTTTATAGTGACACCATACAAAAAAAATAATGAGCATAAATAAATATGCACAGTACAATGGAGACAGATCTGTCTACCTAAATGAATTTTGCAAAGCACATTTTATTTGCAAATAAATGTCATAATAGCAACTCCTGCCATAGGGCAAATGATAAGGAATTTTAATTACTGATGCTGTTAAATTCTCTGATCTATATTCAGAAACATCAAATTGTTTCATACTGCTGAAAAAAGCTCCTTAAAACATTCTACATTTTAAAGGATAAATAGACATCAAAAACAATTTGTTATCTAATAATGTGCCTCCTTACTCTTTGCCTTGGATAAGAGCTTGTGCTCCTTCTTGATACAATTGTGAACATACTGCATCCAATAATTTGTCGTGATTGCCATCTTCTGCCTTCATAGCATCCTGCAAAATGACTTCAGCTCTTTTCACCAGCTCTGCTACCAGGGTTGCCCTACAAGAATCAAGGTTTGAAACATGAAGGAGTGGAAAGAAACAGCCATTTATTTCTCAAGGTAGTTCACAAAAGTACTAAATAAAAAAAAACGAAAGCTTCTCAGAAATAATCAGAAGCAATAAAAAAAAAAACAGATTAAGATGTCTGGAATTTCTAATTAAAAAAAAAAATCCTGTTCTTACTTGATGTGCTTGACACAGTTTGATCCAATTCTTTCTGCCACAAATTCTACCGTTCTCCGTAGAGATGGGGACTGATTGTGAAAGAAGGCTTGTTGCAGATCTGCCTATTAAAAGAAAAGCAAGAATCCTCGAGAAATTAGAATACCCCAACCTACCTATTCTCCGAAGAGAAATACTCTTGCTTGTTCCTTTTTTAATCTTAATATTCTCTCTCTCTCTTTTTTAAAGAGGAATGAAAGAATGACAAACAAAAAGAAAATATCACTGCCCTCTCTGCAAAAGAGCCAAGACATAATTTTTCAAGACTATAATTTTTCCTACTGGCACGACCACATTCAAATGCTCTTCACTTGATTGCTTATATCTTCTCTTCTTTATGTCAACTAGAATTAACTACCTTTTTTATTTAAAAAAACCAGTCCATTGAAATAAATCTGCGTAGAGTCATAATGCAACTATAGGAAATAAATTCACGATACACTACTATATCGAGAAACCTCAAGCTTTCTTCATAGGATGAAAAGAAAGAGCTGACCAATTGCTACAGAGGACCGGAAAAAAACCCCATAAAGGTATAGCATCCATTATATTTGAAGCTGTAGATTGAATTCATTGAATGAAAAAAACGGAGGTGCTGTTTGCATGTTAGAATGTCTTTACAAATATTCTTAAGCAATGTCTACATTCTTCCATTAATGCAGAGATGAGAATGCAACACTATGAATAAATTATGCCCTTAAATACCCATAATAAAGGCCAGAGTTGAATGGGGGAAAGGATGGTGATATTAGGGAGAGTGAATCTTGGAAAATGCACACATGTAGAGGTAGTCCTTGACTTATGACCACAATTGAGCCCAAAATTTCTGTTCCTAAGCAAAACAATTGCTAAGTGAGTTTTTTCCCCATTTTATGACTTTTCTTGCCACAGTTGTTAAGTGAATTAATATGGTTGTTGACTGAATCTTGCTTCATTAACGCTGCTTGTCAGGTCACAAAAGATGATCATGTGACCCCAGGACACTGCAACCGTCACAAATATGAGCCAATTGCCAAGCATCAGAATTTTGATCACATGACCATGGGGATGTTGCAATGGTCATAAGTGTAAAAACTGGTCATGTCACATTCTTCAGTACTGCTGAGCAATCATTAAATGAACTGTTGTAAGTCGAGGACTACCTGTATACATGTTCCTACATACCAAGGAATCACATTATGACTCATCTCTGCAGACAACTCGTGTTGATGCCCATGGCCTGAAAAATTTGGAAACTCTCATGACAGGAATGGTTTCAGCCAGCCATGGATTACAGAAAGAAATTGGTTAATGTCTTGTTCAGAAAGCAGCATATTTAAAACACACATATGAAGGCTTTCAAAAATTCAAACGATAACATTGACAATTTTATCCTGGAAAGAATGTGGGATAAAGAAAAATCAGTCACTACCCAAGCTTCCCAGAGGATCCACCCCACAGGAGGATTCATCAGAGGATCCACCCCAAAGGAGGGGAGTGCATTTAAGGGGGTGAATCCTCCTTCGGGGTGGATCCTCTGGGAGAATCTTCTGGGAAGCTTGGTGCTAAGGGTCTGTAGGATGATTCCCTTTCTCTTCTGTTTGGATTGGAAGGTTTGCCTCTGCTCAAAGGGCAAAGTGGATAGATGGTTCCCTTTTTAAAACTACCGGGAGGGGTGGGGAGGAAGCTGCCCGGCCAGTCTGTATTCTTAGGGAACTGACGGAGGGAATGAGAGTAAAGAAAACTTAAATGGGGGGGGAAAGGTACACAGGGGGGTTTCAGGCGGCTGGAGCAAGAGGAGAGCACCCGACCGTACAAGGGATGAGACCATGACTCGAAGCTCTGGGGCGGGAAGCAAAGAGAGGCGTGGGGGGAGGAAGAGAAATTATCGCATCACCCTCCCGCCGCTGCTTCCATCCACCCAACTCTGAAAGACTCACTAACTTGCAGGAACTTGTTGACACAGCTGTCGTCAATCAAAGCAATGCCCCTGCAGGAGGGCAGGCGATTCTTGTCGGCAGCGGGGTCTGTCTCACCGTTGCTGCTGTTGTTGGCTACGGCTTCCCCGCCCAAGAAGCGGCTGAAACGCTGCCGGTGGAGGAATGCACAGCACTCCATACGCGGCAGCGCACGGGCAGAAGGGAAAGCAACAGCGGCGGAGGAAGCAACAGTGGTGGGCGCGCTGCAAAGTGCCCCACCACCACCGAGGCCGACATCCACACCGATGCCCGGCCGCTGACCTGGCCTGTACCCAGCACCATACCCGAGTCTGCAGCAAAGGAGCTTGGCGGGGGTAGGGAGCTCTCCAAGCTCCGCCATGATCAGCTGTTAGGAACAGCTGGTGGTGAGGCATGGCTGCCCGCGGGGCGCTCTAGCCAAGGGTGCGTGGGGGGAGAGAAATTAAGTCACCCCCGAAAAGACGGCCTAGCCATTTTTTCGGGGGTCAAAAGAAAACAAGGCCGGGCCTTATTTTCTGAGAAACACGGTATAATACAGCTTAGAATTTCTGTGGCACATCAATAAGGCTGGGAAAGCAAAGTATGGCTTCTGGAATTTTATTCCAATCTCTTAAAGACAGCTCTGCTCAGGGTCACATGACCGGAAAGGAACATGGCAGACTCCTGATCGCTGCATTAAAGTATCCTCTGTCAAATGCATAGTGATTTTGCTGCAATCCTTATTATTGCTATAAAGGTGGATTGTGCAACTTGCATAGGATATCCCTTACCTGAAGTTTTTGCTGAGCGAGGGAAGGCTTTGGAGCTAAGGCCTCTGTAGCAGTTGGGGTTATTTTTCTTATATAGCCACCATTTTTTCCTCCACTTCCCAACACAAAAGAAGACAGTAATTTCCTCAATTCCCCTATGGCAAAGGAATACTACGTGTTATACTTGAAGCATAAAATGAACGGTGGTGGTATAAAACATAACCTCAGGGTAACATCACATAGATTTTTCATCTGGAGAAAGAGGTAGTCACAAAAATCCCACAGGACAATTCTAAAGGAAGGTCAATGCTGCTCAACATTACGTTTTTGGATTTATCATCTAAGAAGTAGCATTATTACTTGGTTCTGAATGCAATTAGATGAAAGTTCACTATTTGCATATCCAACTTTATGCATAATATAAATATGCATAATATAAATAATATAAAATACATAATATAATATAAAATACATAATATAAAATATGAAAAATACTGCCCAGGGTTACTCTGTGGTAAGATGGGTGGCCAATAAATTTTATAAATAAATACAATACACATAAATAACTAACTTCAACTACTTGCTTCAAAACAGTTCTTTAAGAGTTTCCAAGTCAGAAAGTATTTAAAGTACACAAACATGATGTAATATACATAAACACAGTTATTCATTCTTACCCTTCAAAGTATTTAAAATGTAATCAGTCACAAGTTAAGGTTAGAATAGTAATTACATTCAATCTTATAGCACAGTGTGAATATTAAGCAAGAATGTACTATAATATAATCTAATAATACAATATATTATAGTACAATATAATGAAATGTAACGTAACATAACATAATATTCCGTATAGCTTCAGAAAGTAATAATTTCTAGTCAGGCAATTAAACCTTCTCCATTAGGATTATTTGCAATCCCCAAAAGAGAAAAATTTCTCAAATCTTGTTTTTCCCACCGAAGATAATCTGAAATAAAAGACTCACCAAGGTGAGGACAACAGGTATAAAGCAACTGTTGATCAACCAAAGGCACAGAATCCTAAGAAATAGAAAAAAAAGAAATAATAGATTAACTTTCCAATGATATATAAAAACCCATAGAATATATTTAATCTGCAGATCGCTGCTATGTGATAAATGATGCAAACAGATGCATTAGCCAATTAGCCAGTGTTTATTTGCTGGACATATACACGTTGCCCAGGTGGTTACATACACAAACTTACCAGAGCCTGAGATGTGGTTACAGATTCCAAAGACAATTCGTCCAATCTCACTTCACCAGCAAAGAACAAGTTTTCTGGGACAGTCGGCACCTGGAAGGCAAATCCTGAACAGTTAATTTTCCATGGAGGAAAGGTGCATAGACTCATACTAGTATTTCTATTTTATGTTTTAAAAATACATGGAAATGCTAGAAAAGGCCTCTCATTTCTAAAAAATTCTAAAAAAAACCCAGTAGCATACTTGAAAAAGCCATCCTAAAACTGCAAGGATCAGTAGCTTATTCAGGAAGCACATTTTTTTATCTTCAGAAAGTAGCAGATACCTATAAAAGAATGAGAAGGGAGAAAAAACCTCAATTGTATTAAATTGACCTCTTTCTCCTCTGCCTTTATTCTTTAAATAAATACATTTTTCTTATATCTTACAACATTAGGGCATAAAATCATCAGCATTAAATAACAACTAGATTTTAAAAGTTATCTATCTGGAGATTGTACATTATGGAAGAGTTCTATACATTCACAAAAGGACTAACATTTCTGGTTGGAGAAATGATTACAAATGGAAGATATTATGCTACACTGACTATTGCAAATTATTTTAGTGCTGCAAAGCTTGCAGAGTATAATAGCATCCCCAATTCTTTCTTCTACCATATTTTACTACACTAACCATAAATTTCAGTCAGTACTACTGACTGAGCCTGGTCTGAAAGATACCAAACTGAGAAAACTGTTGTTAATTAAAGCTTTAAGCTACTTAGTGAATAAAGTTGCCGTTTTGTCAGTCATAACGAAAGTTTTACCAGGACACCACCAATTGTGTTTCAAAAATTTATTTCCTTGCAGCAAATCTCATCAGTGTTGTTTTATAATGCTTTTACCTGTACAGTTGCAAGAGCAGAGCAAATGTTTTTTCATAGTAATTAAGAAATGGAGCAATGTAATCCATGAGAGAAAGAAATTCAACCACCCATGGAACAGTCAGGACCATACATTGTTTCTGAATGGACTGTCTCAACAACTTGAAAATATCCAGCACAGGATGGCCCTAGAAAGAGAAAAAAATACCCTATTGGGAAAATATTATCCATAAACCAGAAGCCAACTATTCCAGTTTAGTTTTATTATACCACAAAGTATCAACAAGTGATGAGATTTTGATTTTTGGGGGGATGGAGTGCTACCCAATCCTTTTAAATAGGCAATTTACCATATTAAAGAACTACCAAAATTTTCAAAATAATTTGAAGAAGTCCTAAACATTTGAAGGGCATCAGGTGACCTAATTATGCTATAGGATATAATTGTCATTGTGTTTGTATTAATTCTTGGTTTGCTGCTTGAAGGTATCTCCAGATCTAGGTTAACTTATTAAATAAAAGCTATTTTGAAGACATGCTCGTTTTTGACATGGTGTATTTACTAATAAATACATACTTTTCATTTTCCACTCTGCCAAACTAATACATCTATGTTACGTGACAATACTGTCAGGCACAAATAATCAGGAACAGAAGTTGAGTTCAAAGCTCTAAAAAGTTTATTATATGCTACTTATACACAAGAATCTGACATACTAATTAATGGTCAAACCAAATTGGCGCTAGATATGGGTCAATAGAATTCACCATGGGCAGGACCTGTGTCTCTTGTGGGAGCGTAGCGACTCTAAACTGATGATGCATTTGAGTCTCCCCTTAGGAACAACCTGTTCATCTCCTATACTATCAGAGTTCATAGATTCTGGCCTTAATCTATAGTAACAAACCAAAGTGTATTAATATCATAAAAGGCTAGTTAACTGAGTTATCTGGAAACAATCCAATTATGTATATCAATTGGCTAGCAGGTAGGAGAACTGGGGAAAAAAAATCTCCCTGTCTTATAATGTGCTTCCTGTACATAGATACAGATGATGGCCTACGTGATTCCTTAATGCGATTGCTGACTCCAAGAGATCTCCAGTCGCTGGTTCTGATGTGCGATACGGCAGAAAGACAAGGAATCCCACAAATTTAGCCAGGAGTCGAAGGCTCATAAGAACGCTGGCAAAATGCTTCTTTTCATCCTGAAATGAAAAACTAATGAAACTTCTTACAATTGTCATCCAGCAGAGGATAGTAACTTAACACCAAAAATGCCACAGTTATTTTAAGGGTTCCACACAACATATCTTCTGCTTGGAGATGGGGAATTGAGACAGAGAGAATGTGGCCTGGTTAAGGCTGACCTAATAAAATTTCAAAAGCAAGATTCAAATAAGGGTCTTTCTCATGTAACAGCTCTGCCACAACACTATAACTGAATATGTGATGCAACAACTGAAAATGATTTTTTGTTACTATATAAGTCAAAGCAAGTATGTGACATCTAATTATTTCAGTTTTAAAAATCTATTGGATTCAGATGATCGTTCTTTGCACTCATTGTCAGAGGCTTTCAAGAAAACAAGGCAGTTGCAGTCTTCTTGAAGAAAACCAACTGTTACCTTGGGGAAAAAAACCCTTCTTTTCTGTCTTCTACCTATTAGAAGCAGTGATGACATCAAATCAAATCTGACAATATAACATTATTTTTTTCATGAATAAATACTACTAGTGGGAATGGGAAAAAAAGCAATACCCAAAAGGAAGCAGGTATGTTTTGGGAATTTGTAAAACTCTCCCTTTACAACAGAAATATGTACAGCTTATGTCTATTGAATTAAAGCCTACATTTGGCTTTCCTTTTCCACTCAAAGAAATCCACTTGCATTTGCAAAGAAAAGGGCTAAATATCATAGTCTATTTCTATTAAAACAAGGCATTCTGAGGCATCCCAGTGATCCTTATACTCATTATTCTATTTATTTTAACAAGAATGGCAGGCACTCTATTCAAACAGCCAAACAATGAACTGACTCAACAAAGGTATTTGTTGAGAATAGAATGGTTATTACATAGTGATGAGATCTACCTGTTCGCTCGTGGCTTCTCCATCACTGGGTTCATGTTCCACCAAGGCAAAGCTGTCCAGCTCAAGTATTTGCAGGCACAAACTGTCTACCAGGTGTTGATTAAATCGGTAGCTTTCAAAAAACAAATCAAAATGGGAATGAGATTTGAATGTATGCATATAGAGGTAGTCCTTGACTTACGACCAAAATTGAGCCCAGAATTTATGTTGCTAAGTGAGATATTTGTTAAGTGAATTTTGCCTCATTTCACGACTTTTCTTGCCATATTTGTTAAGTGAATCACTGTAATTGTTAAATTAGTAACATGGTTGTTAAGTGAATTTGGCTTGCTTGTCAAAAGGTGATTGTATGACCTGGGACACTGCAATCATCAGAAATATAAACCAGCTGTTAGGTATCCGAATATAAATCAGGTGATCATGGGGATGATGTAACAGTCACAAGTGTGAAAAATGGTCATAAGTCACTTTTTTTCAGTGCCGTTGTAACTTTGAACGATTTTAAACAACTTATAAGGCTGCTTTTCTCACTTCTGCAACTCTGGGCATCTGACAATAAGTTTAAAAAAATGGTGCCAGCCCAGAGTATTTTTTTATACTTAACAAAAATCAGTGGTTAAGAAACGGGAACATCAGAACAGTTTATGCACGAATTTCCTTTAGAGATTCCTCCAAGGCACTGTGTGTTGCACACTTAAGAAACTTGTCAGAACCAAATGCAAAACTATTAAATGCCTTTACGCAGCTTAAGCGAGTGGCAAAAACAGCTCACCTCCCTGCACTGAGGATGAAGTCCCTGAAAAACTCTTGGCATCCTGGGAAAGAAGGAGGAGGACAGGGTCCTCTGATGCTCTGAGGAACAAGAAATCTCTCTTGAAGCCTCTTCAGTCGGTTCAGATTATCTGGACCTAACATGTTGAGGACATCCTGGTCTGGAGTATCTCCCCAACTTGTGCCTCCACCAACTGATCCTTTACACATCTTTGAAACAGAAGAACAATATTTTGCTCAGAGAGTACTAAGGACCCCACAAGTTTAGTTGTCATAAATTATCTTGCTATTACAAAACAAAACATCTTTATTTATTTTTTAAAAATGCAACCACAAACCTACCTGAAGAAGCTGTTTCTGAAAGAGCCGGGCAAAGTGAATATAATTACAAGCTGCTGAAAGATGTGCCATCATAACTCTACAGAACAAGAAACAAGTGACTGCTATTATAATTGAATCAGGAGTTACTATTTTAGAATTCCTACAGGTACTAAGAAAATAACACATCTTTAAATAACTTGAGTAATTTGAAAGTATGAAACACCGGTTCCGGATCCCCCTACCTCCCCAATCTACCCTATCCTGGAACCTCATTTGGTGGCCTTACATCAGTCACTCTTTCTCAGTGCATGACAGTTATTTTTTGAAAACTGAAGCACTGCAATGTACTTTTGGGGGGGAGGAGAGGGACTTGATAAGCCTGCTACAACTTTTCCAAATGTATTTTCATATTTACACTCTATCCAAAGTAACAAAAAGAGAAAGAGCCATTTTTTTTTTTGTATTAACCATGACTGAATTATAGTAGTGTCCATGTGCCAGTACAATCCCTTTTAATTAGGGAGTATTTACTATATTGTTTTTGAAATAGATTCCTGCTATTGGTTCTCTTTGGGTTCCAGGATTTCTTTGGAGGCATTTTTTAAATCTCTCCTTTAACAAATTATTAATACATGACTACATTTCATTTGTTGTCATTATCAAAAATATGGGTAATTCTTTGTTTCTTACAAGTTCTGATGTTACAATTTCAAACCATATAAATTTGTTACATACCTAGGGATTTCTTGCAAATCTTGGTATTGAGATATTATTAGATCAGATATTCTCCAGTGCTTTCCAAAATAATCACTAGTTATCATCTACTGGGCTACAAAGAGGTACAAGGACTCTTTTCTAATTATCTTTGTCACTATTTTTGTAAATTACCCTGATTCAATTGTTGCATTAAAAGCTCTTACCTGATCCTATCTCCTAGACATTTCTCAAAATCCCAACCTGTTTTTTCAAAGTTATCTTCCCATTCACGCAGCAATTCATAAAAAATATCTCTATTGAACAAGGTAGACATATTAGTGTTAATATCTGAAAATACAATTATAATTTGTTATATTATTCTATCTACATATCAGCTCTATAGTTATAATACAATTTCACCAAATCTTACAATAATATTTCTGTTACAAAATTTAAATAAATTAAATAGGCATTCTACAAGGATCTCCATAAAGTTAAACAATCTAACAAATGTTTTATGGCACAATGCTATGTACCATTGTGCATATACTTCTTCAGAAATAAATATCACTGATTTCACGTATAAAAATAATGATAACTCTTGAAGGCATCAGATTTTTAATGCAAAATTGTTAAACTAAAATAACAAAATTAGCACACCAATAATACAATACAAATATGAGATTGTGGCATAGACAAATTGAATAATAAGTAAATAAATAATGCAGGATTGTGGTAATATATCCATCATATTCTGCAAGTTCTTGTACAGCTTTGTAAGATCTGGGGGTATCACAAACGCTCCTCATGAGGGCAGTAGTGTCTTTATGATGAGAGTTTGATCCTGTTATGGTCTGCTAAGCTCAGAGACCAGGAATCTGCGTGGGAGTTCACAGTACCTATCCGAGCCATTCCCATGAGACCTTTGGTGCCCTGCTTTCTCACGGGAACTTTATCACCTTCGCTGAGGCCTAGCTAGATAATGTTGCTGAGCTAATGTTGAAGTCATTGTTTTGATTTTGTATTTGCATTTTCTTAATAAATACTGCTACCCGAGGGCTCTCGAGGCTGGCAGTTGCTCAGACGTCTTCCTGCGTCTCCCATCATTTTTCAATTGCCAGTCCACCACAAGTGGTGACCCCGGACGTGATAGTTTGGAAGGCTATACGTTTTGGCGTGATAGCTTGAAAGCTATACGTTTCCCGCATCCTATACTCATCGTCGCGGACGTCGACTGGGCCCTCATCTTCTTCGCTGGACGGAGACAGATTCTTTTCGTGAGTATGGGGGAGGTCTCTCGAAAGCTCAGACAAAGCACCTTAGGGAAATGAGAGAGATCGCTGGGAATAGTTTTAAGTTTGGAGTTCATAGTAGAGGACATGAAGTAGGAAAGAAAGAAATTGAGGACTTATTACAGTATGTTTGGAAACATATTCCGTGTTATCCAGAGGGAGGTAGTATTAAAGTAGAGCGCTGGAGAAAGATAGGGAATTTTTGCACGAGGAGCCTCGTGCCCCTTCTTCAATTTTGTTAACCTGGAGGGTGGTTATGGATGCATTAGCTACGCATGAACAACCGCTCCTAGCACCCCCGAAGAAGGTTTGCCGCCTTACAATGCGTGTACGTATATTGCCACCGACAGCACCTCCAGATAAATCCAGAGGGCTGTCAGGCACTGAAAATACTTTGTCAGAAGAGAAGAGTTTGCCTTTAAGAGTTCAAGTAGATGCAGTTACTGCAGCTATTCAAGAAGCAACAAATAGAGGGAATTATCAGGAGATGATTTGGTAGATTTTGGAGTGGAGATTCAACTTAATCCAGTAGAAATTGGTGTGGATGTTGCTTTAAATCCGCAGAGAGTGTGGAAGCCTCTGCCTCTTAAGATTTTAAAGGAAGTTAAGCAAGCAGCAAAAGAGTATGGTATTAGATCGCCATACACTCAGGCATTGTTAGAAGCAGTTGGCTATGGAAATAAAATGATTCCGGCTGACTGGAGATCTCTATTTAATATGATTTTAACTCCAGCTCAATATTTGGTGTTAGATCAGAAATGGAGACAGCTGGCAGTTCAAAGGGGAACAGCAAATGTTACTCCAGATCAGCTTTATGGATCTGGTAATTTTACAACAGTGGAATTACAGCGAGATGGAATGCCTGAGGAGGGGTTCATTCTTCTCCCACAGTTAATTTTTCAAGCCGTACGGACTCTCCCTGACGGCGAAGGTGGTGAGAAGACCTTTACTAACATCAAACAAGGAAACAATGAACCCTATGAAAATTTCATTAGCAGATTGAAAGTGGCTATTGAAAGGCAAATTGACAATCAATTTGCCCGGAATGAATTGCTTTTGAAGTTAGCAGTAGAGCAGGCAAATGCAGATTGTAAAAATTCTAAATCCGCTTATTGCGAGTGGAGAGAGAGAGATAGCGGATTTGATAAACGCATGTAGAAAGGTGGGGAGTCAGACTTTTAATATGGAGACTTTAGCTCTGGCTCTCCAGGCAGGAAATGCTAACAAAGGCACTTGTTTCAATTGCGGGAAGCCTGGACATTTTAAAGCGCAATGTCGGGCTCCTGGGGGTCAAAGTCAGCAAAAAAGAGATTATTGGGACAGGGTGCTCGCCCTAAATCAGTGTGCCCGAAATGTAAGAAAGGATACCATTGGGCAAATCAGTGCAGACTTCATTCTGAGGAAAAAACTAGGAAGCAGGGATCGGGCATTCTCCCTACTCTAAAGAGTGAAGTAATGTCCGAAGGGTTGGAGCCACCAGAAAGAGGTAGAGATCAAATATGGTCACCAGCTACAAAAGGTTCAGCAGGAATTGATCTTCCATTAGCTGAGGATTTGGAATTAGGATATCCACATGTAGTTTGTTTAGGGTCAACGGATTTCTATGGACCGTTGCCTCCGGCTTCTGTGGGTCTTCTTCTTCCTAGATCATCAGCTCATAAGCGTAAATTGTTTGTGGTTCCTGGGGTTATTGATTCGGATTATGAGGGTCAGATCAAAATTCAAGTTCATTCACCTGTTCCTCAATCTTTGAAAAAAGGGGATTGTTTTGCACAGCTTTTAGTTTTGCCATATCTGTCTTTGGGGGAGTCAGATAGAATTCGCCAGGGTGGATTTGGATCTACAGATATGTTTAGTGAGTCTAGTGTGTTTTCCATCATGCAAAATGTCAAGGCTGATCAGAAACCAAAATTAATTCTTTTGGTTGAAGGCAGACAGTTTATTGGATTGCTGGACACTGGAGCAGATGTTTCGGTGATTAGCGAAAGTGAGTGGCCTAGGGAGTGGCGACAGATCCTACACCGTCTGTTCGAGGAGTCGGAGGACTTCAAGACGCACGGGTTAGTAGGAGGATTCTTTCTGCCAAAACAAAGCAGGGAAGTGCTATTGCACATTTCCAACCGATTGTTTTGCGCCTTCACGTTAACTTGTGGGGCAGAGATTTGATGCAACAGTTTGATACAACAGTTGTCATTCATGATGACTGAACACCCACCTGTGGAGTTATTAAATTACAGTTACTCCAGCAGGAGCCAGTGTGGATAGATCAATGGCCTTTGACTAGTGAGAAATTAGTTCATTTACATGAATTGGTTCAACAACAATTGGAAAAGGGACATATAGTGCCTACCACTAGTCCTTATAATTCTCCAGTCTTTGTTATCAAGAAGAAATCTGGGAAATTCAGATTTCTTCATGATTTGAGAGGGATAAATTCAATTTTAAAGCCAATGGGCCCACTGCAGTGTGGGACACCTAATCCTAATTTAATACCTGATGGATGGAATATAAGAGTGTTAGATTTGCAAGATGCTTTCTTTTCCATTCCTCTGCACCCTGAAGATGTAGATTTGTTTGCTTTTACTATCTTGAGTATAAATCAGGGGCAGCCCGCTAAGCGATATGCATGGACTGTCCTTCCACAGGGAATGTTAAATAGTCCTACCATGTGTCAAATGTTTGTAGATTGGGTTTTGCAACCTTTCCGGAATAAATTCCGGATTGGAAGGTTTATCATTACATGGATGATATTTTGATAGCTGCTAATATTTCTGATGCTGCAATGGATTCTGCTGTCCTTCTTTTAACTGCTATACTGAAGGAGAAAGGGTTGATAGTCAGCCTGAGAAATTGCAAAAGGAATATCCTTTTGCCTATCTAGGTCATAAATTATTCTTGAGTCACATTACACCTCTGAAGTTGGAATTTGTTCTTCCTGATCCTTTAACTTTGGTAGGTCTACAACAATTTTTGGGTCATATAAATTGGATCAGACCGTATTTGGGTTTAACTACTCTTCAATTAAGTCCTTTGTTTCAAGCTTTGGCTAGTGCTAAGCAAGCATCTGACATTATAACCCTGAATAAAGAACAGAAGGGAATTTTGTCATTAATTGAGCAAGCTTTGAGTCGTAGGTGGACAGATAGATGTTTGCCAGATTGTCCATTATCAGTGATTCTAATCTCAGAACGTAGAGTTACTGCATTGATAGTTCAGGTAAAAGAAAAACAGCTTTAAGGATTCTGGAATGGATTCATTTGTCTCATACACCATCGAAATCCATAAATTGTATCACAGAACAACTTGCTGATATTTTTAATCGTGCTCGTCAGCGCTGCAAGGCTATTGCTGGTATGGAACCAGTAACATGTTATGTTCCTTTTGCTTTAGCCACCTGGGAACAAATGATTTGCAATAGTGAGTTTTTACAAGTTTTGGTAGATTCTTGGCCAGGAAGTTTTCTTGTCATCCTCCAGCTGATCCTAGGTTATCTTTGTATAAATCAGTTAGAATTAATTTAGCAAATCTTTTGTAAATCAGCCTATATCAGATGCTCCTACAGTCTTTACTGATGGAGGGAAAGTTTTTGGTGCTTGTGTTTGGAAAGATAAATCTGGAATTTGGCATACAAAAGTGACATCAGAGCAGAAGTCTGCCCAACAGGCAGAACTTGCTGCTGTAGTTTTGGCTTTTCAAAATTTTCAAAATCAGGATTTTAATCTAATAGTGGATTCTTTGTATGTATATAATTTGTTACCCTTTGTAGCAGGTTCTTATTTGTCTCCTGGAATATCACCTAATATTCTACGTTTGCTTTTGTTGTTGCAAGAATGTTTGGAGCAGCGTATGAATGTGTGTTTTATTGCCCATATCCGTAGTCATAGTAATTTACCTGGAATTTTATCACAAGGCAATGCCAAAGCTGACAGTGCTGTAACTTCAGTTCTCACTGTCCAGCCATGGGACAGCCATAGTTATTTTCATCAAAATGCTAAAGCGTTGGCACATCAATTCAAGCTTACTGCTGCAGAAGCTGCTGCCATAATTCAACAATGTCCAACTTGTTCAAAGCAAGGCACAGCTATTCCTATGGGAGTCAACCCCAGGGGTTGAAACCCTCAATGATTTGGCAAATGGATGTTACTCAGTATCCATCATTTGCACCTTGGAAATATATACATGTGACTGTGGATACTTATTCAGGATTTCTAATGGCTACTCCTCAAAGAGGTGAAGCGGTTAAACATGTCATCAATCATTGCATTAAGACATTTTCAGTCGCTGGTACGCCTCAAACTTTAAAAACAGACAATGGTGCGGCTTATCGGAGCACAGTCTTTGATCAGTTTTGCAAACAGTGGTCCGTGGAACATAAATTTGGAATTCCATACAATTCCACAGGACAAGCTATTGTGGAGCGTTATAATGGCACGCTCAAGAACATGTTAGCTAAATTAAATAAAAAGGAGGAAGCTCCTGGGGCTTCCGGCAATTCAAGATCATTTAAATCTTGCTTTGTATACTTTAAATTTTTAAATTTGTCTGGTAACCCCCTGCGAGCGCGGCCAGCAGGCATTTTTCTTCCCCTTCTACAGATGCAGTGAGGCCTCGAGTGTTGGTGCGATTCCTTCCGGATCCGGCATGGGTTCCCGCTGAGCTGATTACGTGGGGACGTGGTTATGCAGCAGTCGAACATCTTGGTCAAATTCGTTGGGTTCCTGGTCGATGTATCCGGCCTGATCATTCACAAGCGCCTTCGCAGGTGCCAGTGAGGGATGTTCCTGATTCTCAGGATGGCGTTCCTGTGGTTCCTGATTCCGTTCCTGAGGTTCCTGATTCTCAGGATGGCGTTTCCGTGGTTCCTGATTCTCTTGATGCCGGCAGTCCAGGCGTGGCGCTGTGAAAGCTGGGAAAAGATGACTGCTTATCCGAGGTTATCAACTTGTATGCAGCAGGTTCCTTTGGGGAATCGGACTAAATTAATCTGCAAACAGCGGCATCTTTTGATTTTTCCAGCATATTGGTCCTGGCATAAGGGTCAAGACATTCTTTACTCGGGACCTGATAAGGATATTACATCTTCAGCCTGTGCTACAACTCTGATCCTGTTTAATGTTTCTGTTTCAGACTATGGACAATATTGGTGTCAATTGGAGTTGCCTAAGTTACTTTACACAACTTCTTTTTCCATTCGTCTTATGCCTCCACGGACTCTAATACGGAGGCGGAGAGCTGCTATTATCTCAGAAACTAGAGACCTTGGTGATAATTTATGGAAGGAAAATTCCTACATCAAGGACGTTCGGATTGCAGCAAAGAGTTTAAATGTAACTAATTGTTAGCTTTGTATGCATGTACCCACCTTTTGGAATAGCTATGAACTATAGAGATATTCATATTTTAAATAATTTTACTGTTGCTATGTTTTATGATACTGTTGAGAATATTAAGATGTTAAATGAAGAAGTGTCTGAAATTCGCCAAGTTACTTTATGCTTTAGATATAATGTTAGGAGTTTGTGCTTTAATTCATTTACATTGTTGTGTTTTTTATACATAATTATGAGCCTAACATTACAAGAACTGTTCATGATATGGAAGACCGCATAGCTGAACACGAAGCAGGGAAAGATGGCTTCAATAAGTCATTTTGGGCTTTGCTATGGGATTGGCTTCCTGACAGCTCATGGTTACGTTTATTGCTTCAATTAGTTGTAATAATTGTTATTACACTTATTATGTTATGTTGCTGTATTCAATGTATTCCTAATCTATTTCAAATGTGTGCCTCAGCCTTAAGTGTACGAAACCAAGTTTGCGAGGGAACTGTGTATTTTGCCACTGAAACACCCCCTATCTTTGAATAAATAAAAAGGAGGGAATGTGGTAATATATCCATCATATTCTGCAAGTTCTTGTACAGCTTTGTAAGATCTGGGGGTATCACAAACGCTCCTCATGAGGGCAGTAGTGTCTTTATGATGAGAGTTTGATCCTGTTATGGTCTGCTAAGCTCAGAGACCAGGAATCTGCGTGGGAGTTCACAGTACCTATCCGAGCCATTCCCATGAGACCTTTGGTGCCCTGCTTTCTCACGGGAACTTTATCACCTTCGCTGAGGCCTAGCTAGATAATGTTGCTGAGCTAATGTTGAAGTCATTGTTTTGATTTTGTATTTGCATTTTCTTAATAAATACTGCTACCCGAGGGCTCTCGAGGCTGGCAGTTGCTCAGACGTCTTCCCTGCGTCTCCCATCATTTTTCAATTGCCAGTCCACCACACAGGATAATCAGGCAATCAAATAAGAAGTGGATGGTTTTGATATTAAAAATGGGTAGAAATTTTATAAATAAAAAATAAATGACAACAGAACAAAGCAAGTTTTTTAGCAGCAAAATATCCCCTACTCCCTTTTTCTAAAATTTGAGTCCATGCTTTATAATAATAATAATTTATTTGCGGTCACAGACCAAAACACAAGTACAACAAAAGAAGAACATGCGAAAATTAATCATGAACAATTGGTCACCAAAAACTTGACTAATTGTACTATTCTTGTGAAGAGGTCTCGCTGAATGCTACCCTTGAACCAAACGAGAAAAGTCTGCCTTGGAAACATTTAGCATCCACCTAATGGCTGCCCCTGAGAAGGGCACGTTTACGTTTGGTTAAAATGAATGATAGCAATCTAAGAGGGGTAAAACCAAAGGTGCCTACATCTTTTTTTTGTTTAATTTTTTTTTTAGACACACATACACAAACAAAACAAAAACATAAAGCCATCTTCCAATTACGTACATACAGTGTCTCGGTTGGTTACAAATTTTTTGTGCATTTTCTCTATAGTCCTCACTTACAATTGTTTGTATATATTCTCATATTATCAATCAAATATTTCTGAATACATTATTATTATTGTTAATCATTCATTTGACTATACTCTTATTCCTTCATGTTATGCGAGATATTCCATATTTTTAAATTGATTCATATTATAACAATTCATATTATCATCCTAAATCCATCCAGTAATTACATCTTTATAGTATATTCTATATAATTCTATTCTCCTTATACTGTAAAATTCTACATATTTCATTACCATATTTTATTTTCTAACCATTGATAAAATAGATACCAAATCTTATAAAATTGTTTGTCTTCTTGTTCTTTAATTTCTAATGTCAATTTACTCATTTCAGCACATTCCATTATTTTCTTAATAACTTCCTCCTGCATTGGTATTTTCTCATTTTTCCAATTTTTAGCAAATACAATCTTAGCCGCTGTTAATACATTTACAATCAAATATTTCAATTCCCTACTGTATAATTCAGGTAAGATTCCCAATAAAAACATCTCTGGTTTCAAGTCTATGTGTTTCTTTGTCATTTTTTCCAACTATGTGTGGATTTTAGTCCAATATCTTTTAGCTTTTGCACACATCCACCACATATGGTAATATGAACCCGGTATCTGATGACATTTCCAATATTTTTCAGATTTATTCTTGAACATTCTTGCTATTCTTGTTGGGGTTAAGTGCCACCAAAGGTGGCTACATCTTTAGCAGGTCCCTTTTGCAAAAGCATAAGGATAAGAGCGATGTTTGTGGTCTGATTGGAGGGTTTGACATGATGAGATCTGTTCCTAGATGACATCCGAAAACAGCAGGGGAGCAACTATGAAATCAACTTTCCATCCTGGTGAGACTGAAACCCTAGGACAGAGCAGTCAAACTCGCAGCCTACGGGCCAGATGCATCACGCACTGGCCATGCCCACGCCTGGTTTAGCAAAACGGGGAAAGTCGCGATATGCCACGTGACAACGCTGTGACATGAGTTTGACACCCCTGCCCTAGGAAGTAGAAGCTGTGCAGAAAGCCAAGTTGTGGCTTTAAGAGATGTGCTGCTAAAATAGATCTCATAATTAACTTAAATATTAAGAGCACTCGAAATAAAAATATTCTTCTTTCTGTTTGGGGTTGGTATTGTAGTGGGAATCCTTGGCTGTTATCCTGTTATGATTCTAGGCTGAGAGATTTTCAAAGGAATACATCCTTTCCAAGTACTTGATTTTCTTGTTAAATATCTTACGTTTATTCAGCCTATGGGAGAAGAGTAGGATTTACTGAACCATAGACAGCAATTACCTTAGTAGTTGGGAATAAACAATGTCATATTTCATAATCTGTTATACAAAAGGGAAAATTAAGAACTGAATAACTATTAAATGTCAGTTCTCGGGTCTTGTTTTATCTCTAAGAAGAATGCAGTTTTTCTCTTTTTAATGCCAAATTTAAGTGGAACTCATTCACAATTTGCTTATAGAAAAGGGAACCAACTTGGCTTGCGGTTATACCAAGAGGTTTAGAAGGGTTCAATTAGGGATCCTGTCAATACTGGATCTGGCTGGACCTAGAAGAGTTGATTTGCTGGGTCAGTAAACACTATTATCCCAAAGCACAGGGGTCCCCAACTCCCGGACCATGGCCAATTACTGGGACATAGCCTATTCAGAACCGGGCCACGCAAGAGGTAGCCTGATGTATTTATGCAGCTCCACCTGCATGAGCAGCACCCCAAAGGCTTCTCTTCTTTGTTGCATGCTCCCGATGCTCCAAAAGCGGAGCAATGAGACCAGAGGCTGAGTGGGACAAGCGCACCCTGAGGCTGCCTGGCAGGACACCCGGTCTGATTTTGTAGCATCGGGCAGCCTCGGCACAAGGCCACGCCCCCAAAGGCTTTTCTTCTCTGCTCCAAAAGTTCAAATGGGCAAAAGGCTTCAGGGAAGTGATCTCGTGCCGCTTCAGGCCTTCCATTTCTTTGCAAAAGCTTTTGGTGTGGAAAAGCCTGAAGGAACACGAAACCGGGCCCCAAAGTCTTCTCTTCTGTCTTATATGAGTGAAGCTGTACATGCGCACACATGCACGCAGGCACCAACCCACCACTCGCACAGTCCAGTTCCTCTTTCCCTCCCCCAGCCGGGCTACCAAGCCACAAAAGTTGAGGACCGCTGCCTATGCACATTTTGCAACCTTTTTCAAAGATGGCCTTATAATATAATGATGAAACACAGGAGCTGCTGTGGCAATAGAGACAATTACAAGATGTATGGAAGAAGGAGAGAAGGAGTAATACAGGGCCCTACTCTTGTTTTGTAAATAACAGTTTTGTCTACTATTATTAAAACACCAAAATATTCAAATGAACTAAGAATATTGATTTGGAAGTGATTCTCTTGTAAACAATATGTTCATATGTTCAAATTTAGCAATTAAAACAACTTGTTAATTATTTCTTTAATTAAGTTTATTATTATTGCAGCATTTGATGAAGGAAAACTAAGAGTTCTTACCTTTGCTTCTTGAATATATGAAATGCCTTATCACTGGAAAAGTTAGATCGATTGTCAGTTTCTGGTTGAAAAGAAACTGACTGCACATATGAAGGCAACCAGACAGAAACCTGTTAATTGCATATAATGATAAGTAAGCAGTTCTCCATTTCAATATACACTTCTAAGCAAAGTATGCAGAATCTAGCCTTAAAATTGAAATTGCAATCTGTTTTATTTACTATGCCTTAGATTCATTGATAAAACATAAATTTGTAAACTTGTAGCAGTGCAATCAAATGACCAATTTTAAGCACCCTAACCTGCTTTTGTTATTTCACGGGCTGCTCTTATTCTATACTATACTGTAATTCTAATAATCGTATTCCCTTATTCTTGATTTAATTGTAACTGCCATTTACAGGGCAGAGGAAGATTCGTGTGTACCCTTGAAAAAGCTCTATGCACAAAATTATTTCAAGAAAATAAACAAAACAGGTACTACCAACTGAAGAAGCAATATTTTTTTCTCTCCGAGAAGTAATTTCTGAACAGTTTTGCAAAGCCCTTCTGATATTTGCCTCATATTACCTTTGCTGTTGTGTTTTCATAGGCTGCCATTAGCCTCTCATGCAAGCCAAGGGAAAAAGATGCAATTCTGTCATTCTCAGCAAGAAGCTTCAGCGTCCCTTTCTCTAAATGAGAAACAATTCTGCCAAGAAAACAGCAATCAAAAAGAAAAGCACATTGTAATATTGTATTGAAATTCAACGAGGATGAATTCCACTATATTGCTACTCTTCATATCCTCTACTGACAGTCTGCATTCTGAGCTCTGTCATCCAATAACCGGAACTATGCTGGGAGCAACATCCTGCCCAAGATTTACCGTAGGAATCTTCAGAAAATCTTTCTTTCCAAATGGGGCTTTGATGCCAAGGGAGAAAGAACAATAGCCATCTTTTCTCTCTTCTGGACGGTTTTTATTGGGTTCTTTATATGCCATGGGGTTCTTTATGGGTTCTTTATATGCCAAGATTGCTGTTATGCCCCTTGTACATTGCCCAGAGTTGTGTGATATAAAGGGATAAATTTATGTTAAAAAATAATCAAAATAATAGGCAAGTTATGCAACCTATGAATGAACAGTTTGAAAGAAATACCAGGTATGGAAGTATCTGCTTTCTTATGAAAGCAGCTAAATCATTGCACTTACTCAAACTGATAATCCAAAACTTGCACAGCAAAGTAAACACAGTTGTGTATACTGTGAAAGTGCTGCCTCTCAATCAAATCTGTAAACAAAATAGGAAAAAAAGCACTTGAAGGAACTCATTCAGGCTGAATTCAGAATTTAAGCTGGTCAAGAACAAAGACACCACTTCCAGGACTGCCATTTACCTTGAACACCTAGGAAAGAATAACTGCTATAAAGCTCTTCTCAATAAGTAGCATCCACTGCTCGGAATTTTTATTTTAAATATTCTTGTTACCCGAATGAGAAAATAAGCCAGAAATCTAGATGTTAAACATGGCTTCCTATTATATATGTATGGGGAAGCTATGGTTAATGATTTTCAAACAATGCATGTTAAACCATAGTTGAAAGCTGCCTTGCCACACAGCATGCCTAGTAAGACCTAAATCATAACTTCTCAGTTTTTTAGATACAGTGAGAAGCTATACTTCTGCACCTTCATAATGAGTAATATTTAAGCTAAAAATAAATTTCTCAGTCCACTTAAATGAAACTTTTCCAAAATCTATTTTGTTTAGTAGAATCCTTCTAACGTTGTTTTCTATCGTATATGCTATAATATACATATCATGTATGACATCCAAGGATTCTTATATCATGTCTGACCTGTATTCTGTTCCATAAATCCCATGTCACTCTCCCTATCTTCTGCAAAGGAAGTTCCCTTTGCTGTTAGCAGCTGCAATACAAAGAAAAGCTCTGAGAAGATATTTGGCACGAGGTTTTCTGCAAAAAAAAGAAAAGTAAACAAGAACAGCAGTCATCCAAAAGGTTCCCTCTGGTGTTCAATACAGATAGTCCTCTTCTTACGAACACAATTGAGTCCAAAGTTTAGGTTGCTAAGTGAAACATTTGTTAAGTGGGTTTTGCCCCATTTTACAACTTTTCTTGCCACAGTTGTTAAGTGAATCATTGCTGTTCTTAAGTTAGCAACACGGTTGTTAAGTGAACCTGGCTTCCCCATTGACTTTGCTTGTCCGAAGATTGCAAAAGGGGAATCACAGGACACAGCAACCATCATAAATATGAACCAGTTGCCTAACATCCTTATCTTAATCACGTGACCATGGGGATGCTGCAAAGGTCGTAAATGTAAAGACTGGTCATATGTCACTTTTTCAGTGCTGTTGTAACTTTGGTCACTCAATGAACTGTTGTAAGTCGAGGACTACCTGTATTTTAAAGAAAAGTACAATCATATCAACCTGGGTTTAGATTAAAAAAAAAACTTTCTAATTATAAAAAGAAGCAACATATAATGCCCTTTAAGACATTGGTATCTGTAACTAAAAATAAATTTAAAGTTAGATGCTAGGGTTTATTGGTTTAACCCAATTTTAAAAACTGCTTTAAAACAGACTGGTTTGACTTTCAGGGGAAAAATGTTTGTTTATTTATTTACATTATTTTACACCAAAGTATCAAGGACTTGCACTTGCCTAATGCAAATGGCTGGTAACCTATAACAGTTTCAGAAGCTGCTCTCTGCATAAGAAAGTGGAAAAGGAGAAAAGGAAGTATCTTGAAGAGAAAAGGACTATCCACCTTCAGCTCCAGCTGGACACTTCACCCAAGAGCCTAGTCTCAAGAGAACACAGCCATTAAAAGAATAGTTTCCCTGCATTATAGTCTTTTGTAATAATTCAGGCTTGATAGGATTAATTCATGGCTTGGATTGATCAGAATTTTTCATTTTCATTGAGCAAACTATCTTTCCCAGTCAAACAGAATGACAATTACACAAACACCCTGTTTTGTATAATGCTAAACCATAACTAAGAGACCAAAATGTCACAGAATATGCTAAGATTCCAACCATACCATGGCTGAATATAATATTCCAGAACACAGAACATGGGAAAAATGTAATTGGTTTAGTTTTGGCTTAGCCACTGTTGTTCATAAACCACAATTTATTACGGGTAGTCCTCAAATTACGACAGCAAACCCAATTACTGTCGTTAACTATAATGCAGTGGTCATTAGATGAGGTTCTCCTTGCGACTTCCTGCTGGCTTCTCACATTCAAAATCTCCCCACCAGGCAGCAGCCGTTTACTTCCTGCTGACTTGCTTGCACAGGGCATGCACAGGTGCACTGGGGGTTTGAGTGGCGCAGCATGAGTGCAGTGAAGCTTGGGCTGGTTGTTGGGTAGTGGGTAAGCTCAAGCGGTGCATGGGGGCACGGAGGAACTATGACAAGGCTTGGGCAGGTTGCGTGGGAAGGCGAGGGAAGCATGGCTTCAGGAGGATCTTCAGGGGTGCCCTAGTGGCAAGGGAGGTACGGCAAGGGAAGATTGGATAGCGTGAGCAGCAGAGGAGATGCAGCAAGGCTCAGGGAAAGTGCTATAAGGGTGCAAAGGTGGCATTGCAAGGCCAGAACTTCAAAGATTAGTCATAACCACCATTCATTCAGCACCATCATAACATCAAACAGTTGGCCATAAACTACTCAAGAGTCGCAGGAGCGAGTTAGGCAGCAAATAAATTTAATAAATAAATAATAAATAAGTCAAGCCCTGCCTGTAGTAATGACAGTCAATGTATATAATTTGTGTGAATTAATTTTAAAAATCTAAGTTGTTCAGAATTCAATTTCTCAGCTTTTTGAGTATGTAATGAGTTATCATTAACAGGATGGCACACAAAACATATAAAAGTTTGGTGTAAGAACTGGATTGTACTTTTATCAGTTACTGTTTTTTCAAAGCAAGATTCATTTGAAATTTCATCTCTGATGAATGTCTATCCAAAACATCATCATTCTTGCTCCTCTCCCAAATTAATAGAAATCCCAAGTGTTAATCAGTTTCAATTTTGCTACCTGCTATGCAAATGGAATAAAGCTCAGCTAGGTGTTCTAGCTGTTTTCTGTAAGTCACTTTGTTGACATCAGCTGAGGCTACTGACTGGTTTTCAGTTTGGAGATATACATTCCAACCAACATTAGATTTGGTGGGTGTGCCAGAATCCAGAGATAAACTTAAAGAGGAAGGCGTGTGATGCAATAATTTAGATCTGTAATACAAAAAGAGCAAACAGCCACAGAATTACCAATCATAAAAATACTAAAACATTACCTTCTCGACTGCATCTGCTGGATTATTTCAGATATTTATCCAGAAGATTAAAAAATGCAAAGTCTTTAAGAAACTTATCTTAATACTTTTTAGTGCTGTTTCCTACTGTATTTGTAACAACAGCACGTTTATATAATAACATGGACCAAATCTGAAAATAAACCCAATTACTTATGAATTTAAAAAAACACCAAGGAGAATATTCAGATCTTGTAATTCAAATTTCTGTTAAATGCAATGAAGAAGTCATTTTAAACATATGTAAGATGTTCGACTTCTTTAAGAAATGGGTATACCACAACTCCCCGCAGCCACTCACCACAGCTAATTCAGTGCGGCCACCTCACCAGGGAAAAACTCACCACAGAACAAGAGTTACACTAATATCAAACAAAAGTGGAATAGAATCATTAAAGAAAGGTTTCCAAAGGAGGGACAAAATCAAACGTGAATGACACAAATTATTTTAAATAATTGAATTGTTGAATTGTCATGCAGCGAGTTGTCCTGTAGTGAGTTGACCATCACAAGTTGTCTCGCAGTGAGTTGGCTGTGACGAGTAGGCTGCAGCGAGTTGTCCCATTCCATTAAGAAATGCCTGAAATCACACTGTCAGCCCATAGTGTACCTCTCTCTCTCCCTTTGGGCACCAGATCACTAATTCTATTACCTTTCTTTCTTCAACATCTCTCTTTCTTCCTGAAGGCTTCCTGTAATAGAAGTTAAATTCTTTTCCAGAGAATCAGTCACGTTCTCAGAACTTGCTCCAGACTGAACTTGAGAGTTGCCAACAGGTGTAGAAGTGAAGCATATTTTGGGTTTGGACAGCGTTCTCTCAGTACTCACAGGAGTAGGATTTATTCTTCTTGATGGTGTGGTTTTGCTAAAACCAAAGAAAAAGTTAGTTCAAGAGACAGTAAACCTTTCAATATTTAAGACAAAAGAAGATAGTTTAAGCCAAGGTTCCAATCATACAATATTGTTTCCTAGTGACTAGTAAGTGACTAATAATCTTTTGAGAAATATGTAAATAAGATGTAGCATTCTTTTTCTCCACTCTTTTTCTTTTTTCTTTTTCTCCACTCTGAAGAAACAAACGAATAAATATCCTGTACAGCTTCAGATATTGGAAATAGAATATATCCTTAATGAATATGTTTGCTACATATCATAGTAGCAATTTCCACTGTTTTTGTTTGTGATCATATGAAGAAATACTTTTTATCTATTGCAAATCTACCATAATGCAACTTTATTGCATTATGGTAGATGCAATAGGATTCTAGAACTTTGGGGGAGAAAAATGTTGGTTTCGGTATCCATTTTTTTCAATAGCATGTTTTTTTATAGTTTAATTGCATTCTTCCTTACTCATCTTTTTTTCTACAATATAAAAAAAACCAAAGCAGAGTAAGATTTCATAGTAGAAATTTCTGTAGTCCCTTGAAAGTTTCCTTCTACATCCAGATAATCCAAATCTATGATATTTTGCAGCCATCTACTGGCAACTGGCAAAATACTTTAATAAATTTAATGTATTTATTTTTCAATAAATTAATGCATTACTTTCCAAAAGCTCAATGTAGTCAGCACTTTTCCCTTCAATATTTTTCCATGACAAGCCCGAGAGTCCGCAAACCCAAAGTAACTCATGCCCTAACCTCTAATACCAGTGTTTCTCAACTTGGGAATGTCAAGATGTGTAGACTTCAATTCCCAGTCATCCTGGCTTGCTGGGGAATACTGAGAACTGAGGTCCACACATCTTAAAATTCCCAAGGTTGAATAACATTGTTCTATATGATTATTCTACCAAACATGTATATTTATCAAGAAATAATTTTGCTAATTGAATAGATTTTACATAAAAGGATATAATCATATTCCGTGTAATATCACAGGCATCTGTTCAATATTTTGGCTTTAGCTATTAAAATGAGCATCTATTAAACACACTCACCTGAAGCAAAGTTGTAGAGAAGAAGAAGGCCATTTAAAGCCTTAGCATTTGTAAGGGCACTGAAACTAGATAATCAACAGAACAATCTTTTTTGCCAGAGTTGTTAAGCAAATCACTGAAATTGCTAAGTGAATCATATGGTCATTAAGTGAATATGGGTTCCCACATTGACTCTGCTTGTAATAAGCTGATTGGGAAGTTTAAAAATGGTGATCACATGACCCTGGAACAGTGCATCTGTCATAAATGAACACCAGTTGGAAGCACCCAAATTTTGATCATGTGACCATGAGTATGCTGCAAAGTTGCAAGTCTGAAAAAATTTTTTTGTGCCACGGTAAGTTCAAACGGTCACTAAATGACTGGCTATAAGTCAAGGAGTACCTGTACATATATTTGAGTGGCATCAACATACAGTATTCATATAGACATTAAATAACAGAGGAGAACCCTGGATCCTGTAGTACAGGGGTGTCAAACTCGATTTCATTGAAGGCCACATCAGGGTTGTTTGATCTCAGAGGTGGCTGAGGGGAGCAGTGAGCGTGGCCAACTCGGCTTCACTCATGTCGGGGGCACCTCTGGTGGCCTTGTGCTAAGGCAGAACTTCCCTGAGATCCTCTCTCCTCCTCATTATAATCTCCTTCCTTCCTTTTCTTCTTTTTCCTTCCCTCTTCACAGCCTCCCGAGCTCCGTTTTCACTGGCAGAGGGCTGCAGGAGGCTGTTGTGGCCGAAAATGGTGCCCAGGAGGGCTGTGCATGATTCTCCCCAAGCTGCTTTCATTGGCAGAGGGGTGCAGGAGGCCAGCGTGGCAGAAAACACACGGCCATCCCAAGCTAAGTTTTCACTGGCAGAGGGACCGTGTTAGGAATGTAAGTCACCTAATAGCTATTTGGGTTGGAAATATATAAACCAGGATAGACATTTTAATACTGTATCTTTAAGAAAATGCAAAACTGTAATTTGGTGTGGTTTCTCAAACGGCCATAAGATGGAGCCAGAAACCTGGGTTGTCTTAGTCTTAGTCTCAGAAGTCTCAGTGAGTCTGTTTTCCTTCTGTTGGAGAGTACTGCCGTTCCTCCATTTTTCCTAATTGACTGCTATTCATGGATTTGATGTAAGTCTGATACTGAACTGTTTTTGATACTGGACTGTGTTACTGAATTATCCCTAGACTGAAAACTGATGGATTTACCTGTGAATGACTTTGGACTGCTTGTTTTGAACTTTGCTTAACGTTTCTGAAAGTAAAAACCTACATTTACTGTACAGTGTATCTGTGTGCTGTGTGTGTATTATTCCAACACTACTCTCAAATACGTCTCCCTGTATGCGCTCATTCTCCTAATGGGGAATTACCTCAACACAACCACAGGCTGGTCCTTCCAGGGTGGCCCCATGGGCCAGATCTAAGCACCACACAGGCTAGATCCAGCTCACGAGCCTTGAGTTGACACCCCTGCTATAGTACATCACATTGGACAAAACTTTGCTTCAATTCCTGCATTTCTCTAAAAGTTATCTTGCCATCCCAGAAGCAAGACATTTCCTTTTCATCAGAATTACCAAGGAGATTTGAGAACTGAGACTTACTTTATTTTTCCAGTAACACTCATGGGTGGAAACTCCTCCAAATCATGTAAGTTAAGCTGGTCAGATGGTGAACAATTGGAAACAAGATTCATTTCACTCGGTTTCTTCTGTCTCAATGAAGAGAATGGGGAACTTTCACTTTTCACTTCATCATTTGTGTTTCTTCCTACATCATGTCCCATTGGCCGACCAGAACCACTTGTACAATTGCTTCCTTTTCTCCTGCTTCGCCTTATTGGGGCAGCAACAAGAAAACTTCCCAAGTTTGTTTTCTGAGCAAATCGTCTCTCACCGCGAGAAAAAACAGGGCTGGAACCCACACTTGAGCTAGTGCTGAGATCCACTTTTAAAAGATCATTACTGGAATTCAGTTCACTTGACCCATTAACAACAGAAGATCCATGTAATTCTGAAGCAGAAATACTGGTATTTGGAGACTGCAAGCTAGGAGGAACTATATCAAAGAAAAGTTTTCCTCGACAGCTACTAGTATGGAACTTTTTTTCAGATCCAGTCCTTTGGTTCCTATAGTTACTAGAATTTCTCAAGATCTTGGAATTTGGAATTTTAGCAGGAGTAGATGGTCCATGGGTTAATATCTGACTAGTCTGTTCCCTGATGTAGTTCAACAGAAAAGGAACAAAGTCTTTTTGAAGCAACTTAAGGGCAACAAGTTTGGGGTGAATTGGCGTGTCCTGTACAAACAAATCATAGTAAACATTAACTGATTTATTTTAATTTGAATTTTACTTCAGACATGCATGACTTCATGCATTTTTACAAGAACGAGCTGAGTTATGAATTTCTGTTATAAGTATATAAAGCAAAATGAAACCATTTCAAAATCAAATCCCTCAGGTAATCTAAAATGAGAAATCAGAGTCTTATCATAATTTATTAAATAATTTCTCATATCAATTGTTTGCCAAATTAACATGGCAACAACATGTGATTGCATATTGTTCTATCAATATACAATTTTTTTTAATTTTGGCATTCAGCTGACAACTTGGAAAGGCACCATCCTGTATATGCTCAGATATTTATATAAAATATTTGTTTATCACAGTGATTTCCACCGATTTTTCTCTTTTTAATGAATGTGAGAATCAAGATTTTATTTTTTCCCTTCATTACTATAGCAATATTATTTTCTACTCTAAAGAAATAGAAATGTGTGGAAGTCAACAAAACAATAAGTATCACAATTTATATCAGACTTTTCAACAGAAGATTGCAAGCTGATGAATATTACTAACTGTCCAAGATACATTCTAATACATAAAAATGCCCTAGGAAAGATTCAATAGAAGCTTGTTTTGGCTGTTTCTACCAGTATTATTAAATCTTGCATAATCAGAATACTTATTTCCTTTGCAAATACATCTGTCTTCTTTTCTGGATAATTTAAGCTTTATATATGAAAATGTTTAAATTTTATTACACTTTCATTAAACTAACCAGAATGAAAACTAAGCATTAGGTTTTTGACCTGGACGTTAGTTTCTTGCTCTTTCAATTCACCCCATGTACCTAAATCTTAGCTACAGAAGTTCTCTTGTTACAGAGGACATAGGAACAATGATTTGGGCAAAATGCTAAGGGCATTCCCTCTCATGGTAAATCACTGGTAATTTTAGCCACTTCCATCTGCAGGAGGGGCTAAGCAGGAGCAGAAAGACAGTTATATACTTGCTGATTACAATTATGAAGAATTCCAACTTAATACTTTGTGACCAATGGGCTTAATCCAGAATCTAACTGTTTAGACAGAATGGCTCCTTATATCCACAGAACACTTCTAAATCAGGGGTCCCCAGCTCCAGGTCTGAGGTCTGATACTGCCTGTTGCATGTTGGGAAATGGGCCACGCAAGGGGCGGGCGAGCAGGGGCGTATGCAAAGCTGCATTTGTGCAAGTGGCTCATGTGCAAAAAACCCATGCCCTCCCATCCCACAACCACCAGCATGGGTCCACAAAGCTGGAAAGGTTGGGGACCGCAATTCTAAATCATGAAGAAACTGGTGCAATGGAGGTGGTTTTAATGTTAGTCAATTTCTCTCAAAATGTACTTTCCCGTGTATTTCTTTAATATATTGTAGAAAGATGGCTAGTCTTAACAGAAGTCCTAGTTCTGGGAGTGAAAGAGGGAAAAAATCAATGACATTTACCTTTATTCCTTTTTATTGACATGGATGCTCAGAGCATAATTACATTCAGAAATACTCTCCCCCTAAGGGGGAAAAACTGGATAAAACCCCTCTGAATCAATTTTCTAGCAGAACTCATAACTACCAATAAATAAATAAATAAATAATAAATACCTTGATCCTGCAAGGCAAACTGCAGTCTAAATAAATAACAGGGTAGGAATTACTGAGCAACATCTTGTGCAACGCTAATACTCCTTATTTGCAGGCTTTCTCCCCAGGAGTCTAATTAAATGCTCCCAGAAGGAAAGTTGTCTTCTAAAAGCAATTTTTTTTTTCAGAAAGTACTCTAAATTACTTCTATTTATTTAGAAAATGTATTACATTTAGTACTATTTTTATGATGCATGCTCAGAAGAGGGACTTCAACTTCAAAGCATTACTATTCAGTTGCTGAAAACTAAAATTTATCCACGCATATATCAAGGAAACCAAACATTTATGAACCCTGGATTATATTTACATTTACCCTGGTTTCATAAGTCTTTGTACATTTGGAAAAATTAAGTGTCATGCTCTCTCAAAAGCCTAGGAAGCTAGAAATTGCAGGACCATAATTTCCCTTGGAAATGACAACATGATTATATAATAATATATAGTAGTGTAGAAATGTTTTGCACTATGGACCATGAGCTTTTGCCTTTGAACAGCATTAAAACAAATTAAGAGCAGTCTAAAAAAGTTCTCAGACTATTAAATCAAGTCTTCTAGGAACAATCTGTTTTGCATTTCAAGTAACGACAATTATATTTTATATATTGAATTATATTCAAATCAGTTTGTGCATTATTAAACATAATAGCAAACTATGATGGCTTTTCAACCCACATTCCTTCTTCCCCTATTTTTGTATCAGAATTTACTAAGCAGTTGTTGTTTTTTTTACATTATCTACTCCAGGATGTCAAACTGGATTTCTTCGAGGGCTGGATCAGCATTGTAGTTCTCCATTGGCCGGGGGGTGGGGGGAGAGAAGGGACAGGTGCCTCCTGTAGCACCCTGACCAAAACAGTGTGCGGGGGCATGTGAGATCCCTCCATGCCCCATCTTCGGCCTAGATGGCCTCCTGCAGCACCCTGCAGGCCAAAGTGTGGTGCGGGGGGGGGGCATTCCTGCACCCCATTTTGACAGCTAGAGGCAGCACAGGCTGGTCCTTTGCTATTTCATTCCTTATTAGAAAGGAAGCTAGAGCCTCTGGCATCCATTGCTGCAAATAAATATCGTTCTAGAGGATTTTAGTTTTGCTTTGCAACATGCAAGTTTCCTATTTGTTTCTTAAACATTTTTTTAATTTGGAGCAGAGAGTCTTTTGAGCATAGAGAAAAGATGTCCAGTCCCTACAGACTTTATTTTGTGTATCTGGGTTTTATTTCTACTTCCTTTAAGTTGCTTTATTGTTAGTTTTAACAATAGGAGCTTTAATAATTAAAATTAAAAAATTAACTGGCACTTCTTAAGCATCTCTAGACCAACAAATGGCATTAAAAATCTTATTAGTTCCCATGCACTACCCAAAATACAAAGGCACTGAACATATAGGCAATCTTTCGAATGACACCAAGAATGCTTTAATCAGCAATGCACTATTTAATTACTGTAATCACAAGAGAGCCTTTTTTAAATATCCGACACAATAACCAGTGTAATAAAAGGACAATAAAATATTAGTTCAAACAGCTGCTTATAAAGGCAATATAATTTGCTTTCCAATTACTGGGAGTTGCTGAACACTGATTTATTCACTGGTTATAGGAAACACTTTTGCAGTTAGGCTGTAATGTTGCTTTAAATTGACCAAGCAAGACACATACATTGCATGTGTGTGTGTGTGTGTGTAGAGACCAAGTACACATGTCCAACATTAATGCTCTAGCCTAAAGAGTGAACTGGTACAAAGAAAACTTCTTTATGCTTAGTTCAGGGATTCTACAGTTCACTTAATAAATTTTCATACCTAAGGAGAATTGTGCTTGTGGGCCCTAGGCCATCTCCTGATGACTTAGATAGCATATTAAAACTGATCCTTGATCAGTAATTCCTAGATTATATTTAAGACTGGCTCCTGCTAAGCTAGACTGATGTGACTGCTTCTGCTAGTTCACATACAACAGTTGTTATCACTTTTTTTTTGTCTGCTGCAGGTGCCAAAGTAACTTGATTGGCTTTGGATACAATGTTACTTGACTCAGTACAGGAGAAGACAATGCCACTGCTTTCTTCCTTTCAGGTAATCCCTGGATTGTTTTGATTTGCCAGGCTACAGGCAAAACTTTTTTTTTTTGGTGAAGAACTCATTCCCACATGCACAAAAGACAGTAGACGCATATGAAATATGGTTTTCATGACATCTGGAAGTCTGGGTGCATCTGCTTGGGAATAAGTTTCCTCTGACTTTTCCCAGCCTTATTTCAAGGGGGAAATGTACCCTCCCCCAAGGAATGGGTTGCAAAGACACTGACCCTCGGGCCAAGCCTGACCTGCAAGCATGTACAGGTCAGGGAAATTGCGGGAAGGCGTGCAGGGGATCTCGGAGTCAGGATTACGCGGTCCCCAACATAAAGACCGGATTCGCACACAATCATGGAGGCCCCAGAGGCGCCCTGCTCCGTAACCTCCAGGGCCGCGCAGGAGGAGCACCTAACAGGCAACGCGAGGCGACTATTCCTGCTTTTTTCCCGCCTTCCTTTTTCGGGGTTTTTGAAGGCGAAGAGGAAACTTCACCGCCCCACCCCCGCCAACTTCCCGCCCCACGGAGGGCTAACTTCAAGAAGCGTCGCTCTCGCCAAAACGGGTTGCGCGTTTTACCTCTTCGGCGCAGCTCTGGCTCGACTTCAGCCACCGCACCACCGCGCCGGCTGCCACCTCGTCCCGCAAGAGCAGCTCCAAAGCAGCCGCCATCCCCCACCGCCTAGAAACTAGAGGCGCCGCTTCTGCAGCCTTTCGGGGTAGGCGCGCAAAACGCACCTCGCTGCAGCCCCCGAAGCCGCCCTGAGCAGCAGCGAGGCAGAAGGAGAGGGAGGGAGGGAGGGAGGGAGAAGGGGCGGGGACTGTTTTCCCTTCTAACTCCGGGTTACTGCTCAGCACGTGAGGAGAGCGCGCGGGAGGGGGGAAGAGACGGATGGGACGCTGGAGGCGCTGGGTTGAGAGGGCGCCGCCCCCCCCCTCTCCGGAAAGGCGGGATCGTAACTCTCAGGGGAGCAAAAAAAAAAAAAGAGCGCGCGGGCTCCTGAAGCTGAGAGGCACGATGGGACGTGGCCAGAACCCTCCGGCTCCGGGCAAAGGGGCGGGCAATGAAATGCACGGACGAGTGGAGGAGTCGAAGCCATTTCCCGGCAAACATCCCCATTGGGAGGCGCCGAAGCTTTGGAAGTTGTGGGTTGGTTGGAGCTCACGGCGGGGCGGGCTCAAAGGAGGTCCGCGGCAGCAGGGTTGCCTCACCCACCCCCTCCCTTTCCATGTCAACAAGCGGGGCGCCTGCGCCGGGGGTTTGCGCGTCTTTTCCTCTCATGCGCGGTATTTGCTTTCCGAGCGAGGCCCGGGGTTTGGCCTAGAGCCGGTGGTGCGGCGGGGGCGGCGGCGCGATAAAAAGCGGGCGGCCTCTTCCCCATTGCGGATTCTGGGAGCAGCAGCAGCAGCCCCCTCTCCCACCCCCACCCTCCAGCTGGCGGTTTAGGATGGCGGAAGACTCGCCCAAGCGGCGCAAGGCCAATTTCAACGAAGCGGAGACGGAGGTGCTGATCGAGCAAGTGTTGAAACACGAGCAGGTGCTGTTCGCGGCCGGGCCTGGCCGGGCCTCCCCGGGTCAGAAGCGCAAAGTCTGGGAGCTCATCCGGCACAAAGTGAACCCGGTGGCCGCTTGCCCTCGCGAAGTGGAGGACCTCAAAAAGCGCTGGCGGGACCTGAAGCGCCGCGATCGGAGCAAACTCTGCCGCGTCACCCACGGCGCCGGCGGGGTTGCCCCCCACCCGGCCTCGTTCGGCCTCCTGATGGGCAACGAGGACGCCTCGCCGCCCGACCACCTCCGATCCTATACCTCGGGGCTGCCTGCCCCCAACGAGCCTGTGCCCATCGTCGGGGGCATCGACACCCTGGACCTGCCCAAAGCCTCCTCCGTGTCGGATCTGGGTGAGTTGCAAAAGCGCCGGACCGCAGCCTCTTCCCTTGTCCGGCGGGGTTGCCTTTCTCCCCCACCGCCTTAGCGGGCAACAATCGTCCCCCGTTAATTCGGGGCTTTTTTTCCCCCGCCGTGGAGGAGAACCGTGAAGGGCTCTTGGCCATCCCTTTTAAGTATTGGTGCCGCCCGCAGTTTCTCTTCTTGATACGCCCGGAAGAAAAGCTGCTGGATGCCGTTTGGATAAGAACTAACTCCCATCACTGCAGCAGTTGGCGTTGCGTTGAATGTTTGCGGCTAAAGTTGCGTGTGGGTCAAGAACATCTTGGAAATGGGGTCCTTTGGGTTGAAGAATTGCTTCCAAGCTGATGCTGTAAATATTCCTTAAATAGATAGGAACATTAGGAGTATCCGAATGCAAAAAGTGCCTCCTGCCAATTCAATTTGATTGATGGGAGCTCTTTCCAAGGTAGTTCGACTTTCCATGCAATACCTGAAGATGAAACAGCCTGGAATGATCTATTGGTTGGTTGGTTTTTACTGCTGAGTTCTCTAAAATGAACTAGAAAGTAATAGAAAGTAAAGATGGGATAGCTTACATTTCTCACTTACTGCAGCAGAAATATATTCTTAGTACACATTGAAACTTTAGATCAGGGGTTCCCAACCTGGGGTGCTCGCACCCCCTGGGGGGTGCGAGACGATATTCCAGGGGGTGCGAGAAAAGTCCAGGTAAAAAATAGGATATTGGCTCTATGTTGGCATTTTTATTTATTATGCAATGGATTAACTTTGTTTTCATTTTAGAGTTAAGTATCGTTATTTAGTGGCCGTCACATACATAGCTGAAAAGATTCAATCCTACCATATAGTTAACGTGTTCAGTAGTTCCTAAAGTCTAAATTTAAGGGGGTGCGAGTTTTGAGTGAAATTTCTTTAGGGGTGCGGGGTGAAAAAAAGGTTGGGAACCACTGCTTTAGATAGATTGTGGAATTCAAACTCAGCTAAAATTTTGAATGGACAGGTGCAGAATAAATTGCAGAGCCAATTGTTAGAATATTAGAAACTGGAAGATTCCTGCTTGTATAGGCTTAGAATGAAAAGTTTCAAAGACAGTTGCCAATATCCTTTCCTTTCAGGAAGTATTGCTAGGTTGGAACAGAGTTCAGCGTCTCTTGGTATGATTTTAGATGATTTGCAGTGGATAAACTTAAGGATTTTTGACTCCCCATTATTTATGACTAGTACCAAGACTCTACATGTCTCTCCCACCCCAAGAAAATTGTATCAGTGAAATGTATAAGAGTTGAAATTAATTCAGAATAGATATTTTTTATAAAAGGATAATGAGTATCATTCAGCTAAATCAAACTTTTAAGTGGAGTTTCTTTAGTTTGTAAGAATGTTTCTTCTGCACTAGACTCCACTTCTATTTTTTTTTAAATCTGCGGTCTGAAATCTTTTCTTACACTGAACATCAATTGTACAGGTAGTCCTCAACTTAAAGCCACAATTGAGTACAAAATTTCCATTGCTAAGCAAGACAGTTGTTAAATGAGTTTTGCCCCATTTTACAACCGTCCTTGCCACAGTTATTAAGTAAATCACTGCAGTTGTTAAGTTAGTAATGAATCTGGCTTCCGCATTGAGTTTGCTTGTCAGAAGTTCACAAGATGTGATAACATAACCCTGGGACATTGCAACCATCATAAGTACATGCCAGTTGCCAAGCATCCAAATTTTGATCACATGACCATGAAGGATGCTGCAACATGGTAAGTGTGAAAAACAGTCATAAGTCACTTTTTTCAATGCTGTTGTAACCTTGGACAGTCACTAAACAAATGGTTGTAAGTTGAGGGCTACGTGCATTGATCTGGAATATCTAAGGATGCATTCCAGACTATGTTTCCCCCAAAAATGGGGCTTCATATTTTAAATTAGAAATGGGGGTGGCAGTGCATCTTTGCTCTACTTTTCAATGTACTGCTTATGAGCTATTAATAACCCTGCAAGATTTAATCAATGGAGCAATCAGTGAGATATGTTGAATGAGATATGCAGTACTTCGTATTATTCCACAGAGAATAACATTTGGTTGCATGCATCATATTCTGTGTTGTTCTGCAACAATGCTGTGTTTAAAAACACTTTCCCACAACACGTAATAGACACATTCATACATAATATGGTGTCACTTCTGGCACAATTAGAGTAGGTGGTTTATAGAAGCACAGTACATCAAAATCTACATTCTGTCTTAATGCAGCATCTTTTTGCATAATCATTGATTAAAAAAAAAAACAGTGCCCTCCAGTCAGTGTTTGAGTTCTGGCAACCACCTGGAACAAGTCCTTCCAATTTTCTTGGCAGGATTTCAAAAATGGATTGTATTGCTGCCCGGGGTTAAGAGTGAGTGTGACCCAGCTGGCTTTGTACCTAAGGCAGAACTTGAACTCACAGTTCCCTGGTTTCTAGCCTGACTTTAATTCTGTACCACTTTACAGCTTTGGCATAATACTCTGTAGGTAGGAAAATTGCATAGTTTTGTACAATATTATTTTAAAGGGAGGAAATTTTGAGCCTAGTTTTTAATGCACAATGTTAAAACCATCATATTAGTTTTAAAATTTAATTAGCTTTTAAAAATAAAATAAATATTTGCATTTTAAGATATAAAAAACCTTTTCAATAATGTAGAAATTTTTCATCTTGTATGCATAAACAAAAAACCGTAAACAACATTTTTATGCATTTTAAGATATAAACACTTTGAAGTGCTCTTCTCATAACATTTTCTCATTTCTTGGAAGTACAGTAAATAACACAAGTAGGTATTTTGTATAATATAGTATATTTACTTTTGTTTTTTCCCTGTACTCTTGTCAGTTAAATTGTGTTGTTTTAAAAATAGCGTTCTCTGTGCCACTATTCAATTTACAGTTGATCTTTTCATTAATATGTTGCCAGTTGAAACTAGAACTACAGTTGTAAGTAAAGATATCCAGTGAAAACTACATCATTTCAGAATGATTGTAGTCACTTTTTATCTGTTGGTCACATCCAGGCTTAATAGTCAAGAATTCCATTAATAAAGAGATTTAACATTTTATGCCTTTACTTTTAGGATTTACAGATGATCCTGGACCATCCCAACAATCGTGTGTGGAGAAAATAAACCTAAAAGAAGAAATAGTGGTGAAAGTAGTGGAACCAGAAGAAAGCTCAGAAGATATGGCAGTTGTTCCTCCTAGCCAGGAACAGCTCCCTTTTTTGGGGATATCGAATGGAGGCCCTTGTGGAAAAGTAAAAGCCAAAACGAAAACTCAACCCCAGACAGACTCTAATGAAGTTACAGAAGACGATCTCTTACAGATCCAACAGAATCAACTGCATATCATTCAGTCTGGGTTTGATAGCATCAATCATAATCTTCGGTTGCTACACCAAGGAATGCAAGATCTCAACAACAGCCTCAGTGTCATGACACATACGTTAGTTGCTATAAAAAATGTCTATGTGAAAAACAATGCTGGTCCAACTACCTTTGCTACTGTCACTACCCAGACCACCGCAGGATACCTGAGTCCTGGGTCCCCTTTAGTCGAGGACAGAGTTAGGGTACCAGTGGCTGGGAGTAGCAGCAGAAGCAGCAGCTGCAGCTCCAGCTCTATGTCACAAGAACCAGGCCCTTCAGAATTTCCTCGGCCTCCACACAGACCTATTAAGAAGGAGCATTCAAATGGCTGTTACTATTTCTGTTTTGCAGATGTGTAAGACTTGAATACATGTAAAGCAACTGTGACATTTGAATAGCTATTCTGTACCCTGCTCCGGCACTGCATCATGGCTAGCAGATTTCTCCGGCTGTTTGTTTCTGATAATGCTAAATGTATGAGATCTCCAATATTCCCGTGTGCAGAAAGCCTGTATCATAAGAGGAACAACACTAGCTACAAATTGATTCAACTGACTGTGAGGGGCAATATAGCAATATTTAATATTAAATAAAGGAAAATTTTAAAGCTCAGTTCTGTAGGTACATGTTTACTCAGAAATAGGTCCTGCTGTACCTGGTCTGGTTAACCTCCAAGTAAGAGTGACTAGGATTTACCTGGCTGATGTCTCATATATCAACTTACTTAGAGGGAATAAACCCTGACATCTTGCTATGTCTAATGTTGAGTTTAAAACGAAAGAAGAATGAAGAGATAGCAGCAACTTTATTTTTTCTGGTCTAAACATGTCGTATAAGACATCTTTTTTTAATGATCCAAATGGTGAATTGGTTAAAAAAAACTTATTTTAAATGATGCGTAGTACTGCCCCCATAAGATATAATACGGATCTTATCTGTTCTAGCACCAGAAATGAATTGAGGTACTAAAGCACCAGCAACGTGCTTGCTAGTTTTTCCTGATTATTCCTCCATTATTGCTCATGCCTCACTGTTCAGAATACAACTTCCCCATCAAAACACTTCGCATAAAATATGCAGTAATGGGAAGGTTGCCTTTTGTTGTATAATAAAAGGAAAAATGTTCCCCCACCAAAAAAAGGCTCAAGAGTATTTTGGAGAATTATTTTCTAGGGGGAAAAAGTCCATGTAGGAATATGTTTGATTCACCATGCTGTAAACACTCTATAAGTTTTGAAATATAATATTTTAGATATGCTTATCCAGGGCTCAATAGCCTTTCTTAAGTTAAGGCAGTCCAAATCACCTGCAATACAGATAATCTTCAACTTATGAGCGCAAGTTGGACCAAAATTTTCACTGCTAAGCAAGATGGTGGTTAAGTAAGTTGCACCTGATTTCTCAATCTTTTTTGCCACAGTTATGCAAATCACTGCAGAATTAAACAAATCACTGAATAATGTGGCCATTAAGCAGTTACTTATATTCATTTGTCAGACGCTGGAAAGTTCGCAAATGACAATCACATCACCCTGGGACACTGCAACTACGTGCCAAGTGCCAGATTTTAATTATGTGACCATGAAGATGGTGCAATAGTCATCAGTGAGAGGACAGGTTGTAAGTTGCTTTTTTTCACTACCGTTGTAGCTACAAACAAATGGTGGTGTCAGCTGAGGACTATTACCCCATGATCCTGATCAGTTTCACTAGGGAAGATGATAATTGTGCATCCAAGGTGCTTTATGTTTTTTGCACTTACCATAGTGGTTAGTCAACAAGCTGTGTATAAGGCATGGGTGTCAGACTCACGGCATCACATTGCCATCACGTTTCACAACATTTTTTTGCAGAGCTGGGGTGGGCATGGCCTGAGTGTGACACGCCCATCCCAAGGCCACCAATTTGACACCCCTGGTATAAGGTATCAGCCTTGCTTGTGTGTGAAGTGGAGGAGTAGTTTTAAAAATAACCTCCATTAAAACAAATTTCAATAGTTCTAAGATGTAAACCATTTAGTGTACCTGATTCATATAAGCATTTTTTTAGTTTAAAAAAGGGTCTTGATATCCTGATAGTCCTGTTACAGCAGAGAATTTTTTTTTTAAAAGTGCATCACTCCAAGAAGGATATATTCTATACGCTTATGTTTTACCTTGAAAATATTCAAATTTGACAGTTTCATTTTAAAGTACTAAACTAAAAATAATATCTTTTCAAGGCTCTACTGCATATAAGTTGTTCCATTCCACACTAGTCTTTGTGCTTGTGCTCTAATATACTGAAGTCTGGGTAAAAAGCAGTATATTATAAAAGTCTTTATAGAGGTCTTTGCACAAAGCACTTTATTTCAATATGAATTATATTGGGGGACCTCCATAAAAGTAAAGAAGATGTTAAATCTTAAATAGTATGGTAAACATTTGTAAGGCAGTGTAGGGTAGGCTGCCTTATAGATACTAATAAGCTGGGTGTCTTCTGCCAGATTCACAGAACTGAATGGGAATTTAGAAACAAATTAAAAAAATTTCAGCACTAAGGCACTTCTAGAGATATTAATCTAGTTTAAATATTGTGAAGAATCACTGGGGATAAGCATGTATCTTCAACTATTGTTGCTTGTCTATAAAATATTTCAAATACTGTGAAAAGGCTACCACTCTTCTGGGCAGCATCTGATAGTTTAGTTACATTGTCTTTTCCATCTCAAGTGTTCTGTTTTGATACGTTTAGGCCTCTTATAGCAAATAAGAGTTTTAATGCATTAGTCTCATATAGACAAAACTCATTTCAAATTGCTTCATACCGATATTAAAACAATTGGATGTTTATGGATAATACAATCATCTTTAAAACACTCATTTTTAATCAAAGACAATTTCTTTGAAGTATAAGGAATTTTTAACAGTGCATGCATACATAGTCATCCTCAGGTTTGGATACAGGTTACACAATAGCATTATATTATTTATATTTTTTGTTGTAATCACAAATCAAATCAGTCTTTGAACAATTGGGAAAAAATACATTATAAATCTTCAAATGTTCAAGTTGAGAAAATGTATTTTGTAGCCCATTATTATTACTATTGACAGCCAGCTTGGCATAATGATTAAGTTATCAGGCTAGAAACCAGGAGACCAGGAATTCTTGTCCTGCTTGGGCATGGACCCAGCAGGGTGATCTTGGACCAATCACTTTCTCTCAACCCTTGGAAGGAGGCAATGGCAAACCATTTGTGAAAACTTTTGCCAAGAAAATTTCAGAGCTTTGAATAGATCCCAAGAATTGGACAAAATTGAACGGAAGGGAAAAAATATTACTATTCTTTCATGAAAGGTAAGTGCTGTAATAACATCCCTGAAAATTGAAATAGAATGACCTTGCAATTCAGAACTCAATAACAAAAAAAAGTAGCTATCCACTATAATTATCTATTAAAGCCAGAAAATATACTGTATTTACATAGGCTGATTTCTAAAAGTAATCCTTTTTGGGCCAGCCTAAGATATACAGCAAATTTTGTGTTAATTTTCACATGATTAGATATATATGGAATCAACTGGAACCTTTATTCATATTAGCACTGGATTCTTAAGATTCCATTTCAATAGAAAGAAGCTGTAATTGGCAGCATCCTGAGATAAGTGGTATTCGTATTAATTAAGCTATCTTTGCTTTGGGTACAGCAATTGAGGCCAATTATTATTGGAGGCTTCAGAAATCCTCTGATAATATGCTTTGCCTCAAAGTATATTTTATTTAAACTGATTCCTCTAACTGTCCTTCAAAGTATTTTTGTCATAAAATATGCAATTTTTCAATCATATTGAAACAGCCTACAAACAGCACCAGTTTAAATCTTCAAGATGGAGTTGATTCTATACAGATATTATTAGAAAAGTGCTTTGCTTTAATGTGGCAAGTATAATGAACAAGAAAATATTCCAATACTTTACCAGAAAAAATGTAGCATAAATAACATCTGTCCTGTACCCTTCCTATGAATTTTTCTTGTCCTCTCCTTGCTAATTGTAAGTATTTCGTTAGATAGGCTAAACAGGGATGTCCTAGCTTGACAATTTTAAGACTTGTGGACTTCAACTCCCAGAGTTCCTCAGCCAGCCATCTTGAAGTCCACAAGTCTTAAAAGTTGCCACAGGTAGACCCCCCTGGTCTCAAAGGTGGAATGATTTACTCTACTTAATTTTAACATTAATAAATACAAATTTACTTTTACACTATGGTGTGTATGTGTGTGTAAACATTTACATACATACACATTCAGTATGTATGTAAACATTTCCACATGCATACATACATATGCAACAGTGTAGAAGTTTGTACTTTTATTAATATTAAAATATTATTTACAATTTTTAACTATAGACTAGTGTCAGAGCTAAAGAAGTCTACTCTTGGGTCTTGACTGAAATCATCCAGGTTTGAAGCATAAATTAGGGTTGCAGTATAGCATATCCCATCTTCTGAAAGAACTATGACCACCACACGCAAACCATTAATCATGAACACTTAAGAAATTTGACCCTAGTAAATGATCAGCATATAAGTGTGATAAGAAATGTTTCCTATTTGTAGTAGTGAATTTCTTATATGTTCTAATCTATTCTTTATGCCACCATAAAATATGATGTTGTGGGGAGTTAGTTTCTGCCACATGTTGCCATATCTGGTCTGAGATCTACAATATGTTCACTTATTTATTTACAGAAATTAGTTTTGCTATATAATATACAGTAGAACATTGCTAATAATGGAAGATGAAGTGTTTATAACTTTGCTACTCAGAGTGTTGCCAAATTAAGTATAGAAACAGAGTTGGCATCTTGCTCTCATACAAGGCTCACTTCTTGCACACCACTGTAGTAAGTGGCTGTTCTACATTGAACAATTCAATACAGGTATAGACAGTGATTCAAAGATTGCAAAGAGAGTGTGACCTTTCCTAGGTCATGGTGACCTACTGACATAAGCAGTTGTTTTGTCAAATAGGTTAACTTGTTACTGTTATCCTGGCCGTTTATTTTTCACTTTCATGGATAGATTATATAATGTGAGAAATGTGTGAATAATGATTAAACAGGAACATTTTTACAGCAGAAACCTGATGTACTACACAACAGTATTCACAACCTGACAATGCTTAGGAACCTTATTCATAACTACTCGTGTCCAAAATAACAGTACATTACACAGAAATATAATCATACTTATTTGTTGCTAAAATAGAAAATATTATCAATTAATTGTATATTTATATATCTAAATACTTTTGATTCTGATTTTCTGATTCCCTAGATTTAAAATAAACTTTGATGTTTAAAAAACAAATATAATACTAATATTCATCTGATTTGTATTTATTTTATGGGAATGACACTGCATTCTAAAACATTTTAAGAAGCAAAATACAGGCAATCCACAACTTGCAACAGCTCATTTAGTGACCAAAGTTACAATGGCACTGGAAAAAGTGGCTCATTACTGTTTTTCAGATTTATGATTGTTGCCATATCCCCATGGTCATGTGATCAAAATTCAGATGCTTGGAAATAGATTCATATTTATGATGGTTGCAGTGTACAGCCATCATGGGATCATCACGGTTGCAGTCATCTGATCATCTTCTGTGGCCTTCTGACAAGGCAAGTCACTGGGGAAGCCAGATTCACTTAACAACTGTGTTACTTACTTAAAAACTGCAGTGATTCACTTAACAATGGTGGCAATGAAAGTAAAATGGGGCAAAACCTAACAACTATCTTGCTTAGCAACTGAAATTTTGAGCTCAATTGTATTGTAAATCAAGGACTACCTGTACATTCAAGCTCTGTTAATAGCAACATGATCACTGGTGGGATTCAAATTTTTTTACTACCGGTTCTGTGGGCGTGGCTTGGTGGGTGTGGCAGGGGAAGGATACTGTAAAATCTCCGTTCCCTCCCCACTCCTGGGGAAAGGTTACTGCAAAATTCCTATACACTCCCCACTCCACTAACCTGCTTTTCAGCTCCGTTCTCCTGTGCAGGGCAACAAAAGAAGACCCAGCTGATCATAGATGGAGGCGGGGCCAGTCAGAGGTGGTATTTGCTGGTTCTAACTACTCAAAATTTCCACTACCAGTTCTCCAGAACCTGGTCAGAACCTGCTGAATACTACCTCTGAAGATGATGAACCCAACAGTAACTGGTTGAATGTGCTAACAAGAAATAGAGCAAGCAGAAAAACATCCATATTTATTCATATTTATTTCATCACTGTAGAAAATATTAAAATTCTGCATTAATTATTAACATTTCAAAGCTGATCTTTCACAGATCTGCATTCCTCTTTTCAACACCAAAGTTCCATTTTCCAGAGAGGAAAAGATACTGTTTTTCATAGCTTGTTCCAATTTACATTATATCCAAAACTATTTTTAGTTGAGTTCCATTAAAAATAAACTGACAAATTTAGTCAATGTTGTTTGCATGCTGAATGATTTTTATTTAGAACCAGTTTATAAAAATAAAATACAAAATAATTTAAAAACAGAACTCAAAACATTTACAAAAACTTGATATGATACAAATGGGGTAAAATAAATAACTACATCTTTATGTACAAATGAGCATTATAAAGACACTATGTCAATACCTTGTTCTGAATGACTGAGCAAAAATAGTAAAACATCTAATCTGAACTCTGAACACAAGGAAAGAAAAGTTTGAAATTCTTGATGCTACTAAGTTACCTCTCCAGAATATGTTTTTATCTCAATTCATTGTATTATCCTTGAAATAGTAAGTATTTTCTGAATAAATAATAGATGGCCTTTTAAATTTAAAACAAAAGTCAGACTGTTGAGAATTTTCAAATTAATATGGTCATACCTGGCTTTGAAATTTAATTTAATTTTGTTTTGTTTTTTTGCAAGAAGGCAAAACATAACAGGCCATGAATAATTCACTAATAAAGGGAAATATTTAGATATTCGCTTTCTGATCACTGAGGAACAACATGCAACTGGAGATTAGAGAACCATTTAAATGCATAATTCTGTTCTAGAGAATCCGAGCTGTGTAACAGGTCCTTTTTAAGGCAAGCTTTTACCCGTCAGCACAGCATTAATATTACTCTCCTTTATACTGGTCCAGATAGCTGAAACACCTCAAATCTGAGACCTAAGCTGTTATTTTGCAAATGAAAGAGAAATGGGAAGGGCTCAGTGGCTCCCATTTTATGCCAAACTGAAATATTTGAATATGAGCACACTAGACATAGACACAATTCAGCAATGGTCCCAATGTGTTCCCTGTTCTGCTCCAGGATGGAAAGGGCAATCCATATTCTTGGCCCCTGAAAATTATTTCTACCTAGCAACAGCAACTATATACAGGGGAGAGATACTTGTTTTAGCACTATACAGTGTGTCTTCCAGGTTTTAAGAAAAGAATCTAACCAAATCAACCTTTTGTTTTCTTAATTCATTCTTTCAATCACTTTAATAGGAAATAATTTAGGATTTTTTTTGTGCTAATTTATGCCAAGTTGAGAAGCCACAAGTTAGTGGGATGAGGCATTATCCTCATTAGTTTGTTTTTCCTTTCTGAAGAATAAATGGGGAGGAGGGAATCTTCACTAGTTCTTCTCTTCCTGTAATATTCTATCTGACCTCCAATCTTCTTTTGCTTTCTCCATTTTTCCAACAGAAAGAGTGTACTGCATTATTCAATTCTGGGGCAGTCCTCCTGGCAAATAACAGTCTGGACCTAACCCAATATTCCCAGTGGAAAATTAAGGCAAAAGGCTGAAATTTAAGATGAACAAAAGCTAAAAATTATCAAAGCAAGGTTCCGTCTATGATCTAAGAAATAAATTTAAAAATTCACGTTTTGATAAATTTTGAAGAAATTTCTTTTCAAATGATCACTCCAGTTAAAGTGTGATAATAGGCTCCTTTTACTAGCAAAAACAAGTATTTTGAACTGTAACCTGAGCATAGAGAATTGTGTGAAATTTTGAGATATAAAGGAGTATATCATTACACAGATTCTTTCTGTATCCCATCATAGTGCTTTCTACATTTAAAATGTCCTTGTGATAAATTATTGCAGTAGAAAAGGAATACATTTCTTTGAACTGTCTATAAGCAAGCTGAACTGTGTTCATAAAAACTTGCTCATCTAAACAACCACAGAAGTTAAATTGAAAAATTTTCAAGGGGTTTGCCATTATTATTTTTTTCTAGTTTTAAGGGTTACCATTATTAGTGTTACTACAACGATAGAACACAATTAATAGTATTGGAGTAATGAAGTTATCACTAATTTTTTTTTAAAGAAGACCAGATAGTAGTTCTCATTGTTTCTTTCTCTCAACATACAGCCTATGCATTATAATTATATGAATGAGTATGAAATAGGTGACACACTCAATTATCATTTTATAATAAAAGCTATTACAATTTGGTTTCAATTTGTTTTCTGTTTAAAAAAACTATTCTGAGGGATTACAGAAGGGAAAAGTTTTTCTGAAATAGAATGCAAAACTGTAGAAAAACCAATGTTACATGTATATTTCTGTTCATATGAACATTATTAGTCAACTGCTTGTTCAAATGCACGCAGACTAACAAACGTCTCCATACATCTGATTTGAGGACTGGGCCCACCTATCTCCTTAACCTGTTTCCCTTGAAAGAAATACTTGGTAAAGCAAAAAGTTTATATAAACAACAATAAGCACGGAATCTAGTGTTTTGTTTCATATTTAATATACAGTAACAGAAGAGATTGTGCAGTCAGATCATCTAGTTGAGTACTCAATCAATTTAGGGAAGTATCTATTAGCTATTATTAGTCAAGACTCATAAACAAATCAGACAATATATTATAGACATGGGATCTCATTCATTCAAGTTGTCTCTGAGGTGTTAATGCAGTTCTTAGAATCTGCATGTTTTCCTCATGACTTGTCTAATGTAGGAATGCCCTCACCCCTCCACACCTCAGCAGCAAAATTCACGGTACACTAAAAGAAAAGACAGCAGGGAACGGACATCATGTTGGATTCTCTTACAGCTGAATTAAACGTCCTCTTGTAACTGATCACCCCTTAAGACAGGATGGTCAGAGGATCCATTCTCTGAGCAAAACTGGTACTAGAATACTACCTAAACAAAAGTCTGAATTAACCCTAATGTCAAACATTAAATGATTGTAACTAGAGAAGATAGCATAGCTAGCATAGCATAGTTGACAACATACCAGCTAAGATTAACCATCTAAATTTTCCATCTTAAATTGTATGTAAAAATATTTTTCCCTCCAAAATATAAACCAGTTGTCCTTATTTTTCCACAGTAAGATATTTTACTTGCAGCAGAAAAAGATAACATGTAATATTTTAAGATGGATAGATTTTGAAAAATGCAGGCACTCTTTCACTTTTAAGGTCTTAAAAAGTATATATTCTATACCATTTAGTATCCATATATTAAAATTATTGTCCTTTGTCTTTTGGAAACTGCTTTTATATAAATGGATTACTATTACAGAAAGACAGCTGGCATTGTTTATATTGTTTATATTTATTGCAGGAAACAACTGAGCTATTAGAGAACTACATTTATCCAAACTCTAAAAGCAAAGACCTATAGCTCTGATTAGAGCAGTCCTACTTGAAGAGAAAGATGACCAACCAAATTTAACTTTTCAATACTATCAAAAGCTCCATGTTTTTGATACAAATACAATATAAATGGATAAATTATCTCTGATGCAAATGTAAACATATCTGTTTGTTTCGTTCTAAGAGTATGCATTTGCCTACAAAGATAATACAGATGGTAAGTTTCAGCTGTTTTTGGTTCCGTGCAGTACATATACATTACAGACAATAATATGATGTAAGGATTAATGTGCCTGCAATGTACCTTTAATTCTAAAAAATATGCCACCATCCCCAACCAACCCTCAACAGTCTGGCAGGAATATTTTTTTTTTTAATTCTTGCTAAGACCCCAGTATAATGTGGATCCCTAAAGCAGTAACTTTTCAGCACGGCGGCAACAGTGCCAAAGCCAGTATATCAACATCTGGCTATTCATAGAACAGAGCAGGTCTGCATGAAGGTAGATGGTGCTCTTACTGAGTTTAATTGGCTAAATGTTCTATGAATTCTACAGAAAGAATAAAAAATAACATTTCTTATTCTGGCTCAAGCTGTGGAGGGCAGGACTTGCTTATTCAGATTAAACCATGCATATTATTTGTCTTGTCTTTTACTAACATATTAATCTTGAAACTTACTATTCAAGGCAAACTAGATTAATACATTCTTTCTCAAAGTTACGAGCACAATTATTTTATTAACTAAAGGGATTGTAATCTAGATTAACTTACAATACTTTTTTGGTTTGCTTCCTGAAGCAGTAAATGTTGCGGAAAGAACAATGCACATTAGTAACAAAATCATTGATTACTACAGAAAGGTGTGATGATAGTAGTCTATTACAATAATTTAAAGCTCTGTTAGTAAACCATTGGTTTTCTAATAACTATTAGGTTATGTTTTGGCAGAATGATAACCTAAGAAGTGAACCCACTCAATACATTAAAAAACACATTGACATTAACCTGTGCTTTCCACAATGACCATTTAGTCTGGAACATGCCTTCTTGCATTTCTACAACATGGAAAGAAATACAAATGATTTTAACATAAAAGAATCTGAACATTACGGTAATATTGGGATACACATACCATTTGTTAGAGAAATGTATAATAGTTCTACAACATTCTTTTGTTAATGCATAGAATAGATATTGTTTTGTCCCTGACAGCAAAGCATGAAAATAAATCTTTGGGATATGCATCTCCATACATGCAAGGGAAGCTGTTCTTACAATACTGATGCTCTGGACATATTTATGAAGAAATTCCTCCAGGGACTTTCTAGAAATATTATTCCTTAGGTGTAATGTAAAATATATATATATATATATATCCTTGCAGATTTTTCAAATAATTTAAAAATGGTTATATGTAAAGGAAGGATTTTTAAAGTTGGACTTGAGAAACCAGATCAATCCCCCAAAAAGGAATTATAATAAAGAAATTATATAGCTGTGTTGTTTTTTATATCAACTCAAATTATACAGCTTCACAATATATTCCATGGAAGCACTTATTGGAAAAGAGCTGAAGGTGTAGAATATTTCAAGCACCTTATTGGAATAACGTGCTTGGCTGAATGTATGTTTATAGAGCTGATAAATGTTTTTTAAAAATTGACTTTTTTACTGTCAGTAACCTAAAGAGAGAGTCCTTGCATTGCTGCAGTAAGTAGAGAACAGGGTAAAAGCTGGCAAAGCAAGATGAAGAGAAAGTCTTGACTTTTTTATATCATACATATCTATTTATCACCAACAGTATCATGACAAACACTTTAACAGAAAAAGTTCTCATAAGGGATTAGAAAGATACAGAAAGAGGATGAAAAGAAAAAATCAAGACCCTACACTGACCTTGGCTATTAAACACATCGTTTCTCAAAGTCCTTCCATTTTATTCAGAATGGTAAAAGTGAATTGTCAATGCTGATACGAAACACTGAATTGCTGAGCAACTCCATTTTGAGTACTCTTTCTGTTCTGAATTGAGCATGAAAAAATATTCAGCTTTGTGCATGCCAGCAAACAGGAATAGCAAGGCCAAGGGTATATAATTCAGGCACGTAACTGAAAAAATACAGCATGATCTGTGGTCCATAATTTTACAAATGTAATGGAAAATCAGGAAAGTATATAGAAGCATATATGTGTATGTATGTATATATTTATAAATATTTATAATATATTACTTACTATAAGAACATGCAATTATTGGTATAGCACCTATTATACAATATAATACAACAGATCTTTTAAATCATTCAGTTTCTCAAAGTATAGCAAATATGCTCCAGATAGTGCACTCCTTCTGTAGTGCTTGAAACCTGAATGAGGCTACGATTCCACACTGTGCTACATTACTTATGGGGAAAAATACATATTTAAGAGTAAAAAATTTCCAACACATTCTGACAGAACAAGAGAATTCAGTGCAGCTTCAATGCAGCATTAGAAATGTGTTAGCTCACAGAGAAAATGTTCCCTTTTTTTATCCAGAGTTACAATTTTGGCAGCAAATAAAATAACATTAAAAATAATTTATGCTGGCTAAGGCGTATGATGACTACAACAAGCAGATCAGTAATTACCAAAGTTCCTCTTATATTTAGCTTCTTCTAATCCATATCTCCATTTAAAGAACTGGTCATACTTACTTTACACACTGCATTGTATTCCATTCCATCACTGATTTCTGAATCTAGCAATCTAAATCAATCACACCTATGTTTGGGAAAACTAGAAATTGCCAATCTTATTCAGTAGGTAATATTTTGGAGCAATGGAAGACTACCTTTAAACACAAGTTTTAATGTCCTCTTTTCCATATTTCAAATCAAGCATATTTTGGAGGAAGTGGGAGGGAATCTACCATGTATATCTACACTATGGCAAAATCAAGAGGATGCTTTCATAGATATAGCACTATTGGTCAGGTATTGGCTCTGTACATATTGGGAAATGTGCATACTATTTTTTTCTATACAATATAGGATTAGAGACTTTTAACATTTCAAACACAGTCCTGTAACCTTATCCTACCAAGTGGTAACTCCTAGAGAAAATAAAGGATCTGCTAATTTTCTCTAGCATACTTCAGTCACCTTTATGAAGAAATTTAGAGCTTCAATTTTCTTCTAGATTAAGGATGAAGTTTCAAGTTTAAATGTGTAAACATTTCACTTCTTCAGTTTATAACACTGGAGATGAACATTATAGTAAGGTTAAGTGAATAATTTCATAAAGGATAAAAAATTCTAGTTAAGTTTTACACTGGCTGTCTCAGTGATGCCCTGAGAAGTAATTGCATTCTAATGTAACTATAAAGATGTTACATGATCCCAAACCCTTTGTATTTCTACCATAATTTAAGATTATCTGACTTTTATTTTATAACTGGAACTGGCCCTAAAAATTAATAAACAGTTAAGTAATCAAATGGATCAGAACCCAAATGCATAACAGAAGCTTTGGGATCTGTAAATATAAGTACACGTTGTTACCTCAAGCTCTTAAAATACAGGGTTGTAATCCTGTGCAATTATATAAATACGTTTTTCTTTCAATTAGATAATTATCAATCAAGAAGGAATGTGGGCAATGGACAAAGTGAAATTGTTTGTGAAAAAGGCCAATATTACACAGAAGACTTCGTAGAATTTTTCTGACTCAAATAATGTGCTTTTTAAAATCTTTAAAAACATAGCAGCTGATTAAACCTCAAGCATAGCAGTGTCCCAGTACATTTCTTTCAGGTTTTATAATTTTCCTTGATGAAAATCTAGAGTCAGCTTATTGTTTTAATAAATAAAAAGGAAAGAAAAATCATATTAAAACACTAATCTCCCAAACAATGTGATTCCAGATGGACTTTCTGGCTGTTCCATCTCCACTCTCCAGCTTCCCTGATCTGCTTGCTGCCCTTTCCTGGGCAATGCCTGGCCACTCCTATACAAAGTGAGCCATATAAATAATTCATCTTAAAAGTTGTTTTTCTCTGAAAGTCAGGATAAATGCTAATCTTTGAAGGCGGTCCCGTTTTTTTTAAAATACATAGTACACAGACACAACATGCATTAGATTGAATGGAGAGGGGGGTTGACACCTGACAAGATTCAGTTCCTATCTGCTAAGTTTACTGGCTGATTTGTTCTTCCCAGTGGGAGGTTTAATGCTAGAAGAGTGATGGCAAGAGGTACTAGATCCTTTCAGACCGTTTTTGCTCGATTTGTTGTAGCAGTGCTCTTGTTGACAGGATCTCCTGGAAGATGAAGAACCTGAAAGACTAGGAGGCGATTTACTCCTTCCAAGATGTGGGGATGAACTTCTCTGCTCATGGTGTGGCCTTCCACCCCGAGATGGTGAAGAACTGGCAGTACGGGGCAGAGAAGAGCTCCTAGGGGAGGCACTGGGACTGCGTCTGGGAATGACTGGGCTTTTGGGTGGAGTCTTGGGGCTATGTGGAGATCCTGGACTCTTAGACTGTGAAGGGCTTCGTGGTTTTTGAGATCCATTCTGAAGGATCTGAGCCAGGCGGGAGATCAGGTCTGAATCAGAACTGCTACTTCCTAGCACTTTGTACCTCCGCAACCTTGAAAAGAAAGAAGAAATTTGTCATTTCTGCATTCTGTTCTTTAATGCAGGATATGTTATATTACATATATTTTATGTATTTCCATGTTCAACTTATAGTTAGGCTTTAAAATATTTACATTACATTAACAGTCAATTCACAACTGGATTACTGTAATTCTCTTTACATAGGGCTGCCTTGAAGACAATTCAGAAGCTACAGCTGATCTCAAATGCAGTGCACAAGGAGTAATAGAGATCCTTGTTGTGTCCATGTGCCATTGCTGCTTTATGAGCTGCACTGGCTACTAGTTAGCTTCTGGATGAAATTCAAAGTTTGGTCACCATCTGTGAAGCCCTTCAAGTTTCCGACTGTTTCTGGCTACTCTAATATGCTTGGTCAGAGTGAATATGCTCCAAATCCCTTTAGTTAAATGCTGTCATCTTGTGGGAACAAGGAAGCGTTCGTTCCTTCTCTGTTGGTTCATGCCCTGTGGAACAGCACCCCTCTTAGCTCCCACTATTCAAGTGTTCCAGAAGTCTCTTAAGTCCTAACTCTGTTCTTGGTTAGGCCTTTTCTGGAGTCCAACTTTTTTTTTAAACGTTATTGATTCAGTCTTGTTCAGGTGCTCCTGTTGCTTATTTTATAGAATCTTCTCAAAGTTGAGCAGCATTAAAAACTAATAAATAAACAAGAAAGAAATCTATACAATTCATCCCCTATATGAATCTACTATATAAGCTCTGTTAATTTGATGGCTAGGAAAAAGGAACAAATATTTTTAGTACAGTAAGAACACCACCATGTTATTATTTTCTTGTTGAAATCCAAAAAACTCTTTCTCAAAGATTATTTAAACACAAGAAAAAAAAACACCATTATTCAAAACTGACTTTTAAAGTTTAACAATATATACTTTTTAAGATTGTGTTAACATTGCTGTTTAACTGGAGTTTTTGTTGTTTATTTTTGACATATTTAATTGTTTACTTATTTGCTTATAATTGCTAAATTTAGTATAACTGACTTCCTATATCTAACTTTTTATCTATATAAAAATATCATCTAACATGCAACCTCTGTCTGTGTTACATACCTATATGATATAGCTATATCATTGGAGAAAGTTGTTAAGCAAGACTGTCCACTCATTCCCTTCCTATTTATTTTTTACATTAATGACATTATAATGATGATGGAATCACAAAGCTTTTTTTCTTGCTCATTGAATACATGCAAAATCTCAATTTTAATATATACTGATGACATGACTCTTATCTCTTGCACCAAGACTGGCTTTAAAAGACTGCTGGTCATTGGCTGAATATTGAGAAAGAATAAAACTGTGGCAATGAACTTTAGCACAAGTAACATGGAAAAAACACACGGTCAATTAACATCCACAAAATATAGCAATGTTCTTCCTTCAAATATCTAGCAACTCCTTCTGCAAGTGGGGTACATATCTATCTATTGTTTTAGTAATGTACAATAAGAGTTATCCTGAAGAGGCTTTTTTTTTTTTAAGTTAAAAGGAAGGCAACTTGTAACCACAACTGAAATACTTCAGGATAAAGTGATATCTCAGATATTATATGGGAAGGGGAATATGAAGGCTACTGCTCAATTGAAAATAGTCCAAAACAATGTTTTCCCCCAGGTATTCTGTTTCCTGACTAAAGATGAAAGTAGGTCTACCTTCAATCTCTGTTAAGACTCCATCTTGCATTGCTAAGGTACTGGGAGAAATTAGAAAGCCTTCAACAACCCTGCATATTTAAATCCTGTTACTTGCATTATATGGGTGGGAATCGATGGACCAAACCTTTGTCTCATATACTATAATTTTTCTGCCACTTGTTACGGAACTTACTCAAGCAGAGAAATTTTAGAAGTAGACTCTCTGAAGGGGATACCAGTACACATGGTACTGTAGTAGCAGTCATTCAAATTTTCATTGTCCACCATTTATAAAAAACATGGACGCCTTTCCTAGTATAGATAGTTCTCACTTAGTGACTACTTCGGAGAGCAACCTGAAGATTATGAAGTAACTTTGTGGACTAATGCCTGCATTTATGACTTTTGCAGTGTGTCTCTGTCTCTCAGTAATATATTTGCCATTACAGTCAGTTAGTATTCATTGTCCCGTGTAAAATTGTAAGCACAGACATGATCACATGATTTTAGTACGGTTGCTTAATGAGGACTATCCTTATCTGGCTAATATTCCCAGTGTTCCACTACAGAAGGCTTTTACATTCCACCACTTACAGATTATGCCTGTAGCATATCTCAAAGAGCAATTTTGCAAAACATTCCATGAAACAGCACCTTGCTGGTCAAGTGGAAGACATAATTCTATAATGAGATTAGGAGGAAAACACTGATGATCTACCAAAGGAGTTGGAGGCAAAAGAACTGAATTACCCTTTTTCCACATGCAATTTTATTTATTAGCAATCAGGTTGCTAACTTTTGCTATTTAGTTTATATTATTCACAACACTTATACAGCCACCTATCTCATACTATGATTTTAGGTAGCTCACAACAATCCATAAAACAGTTTAAAACATACCCTTCCCCCCATCCCAGATCAAACATCCTCATAGTTGAATCTCCTATCCAATGTCTTCTGGGAGGCTTAAAGAGTATGGTCTGATCTCTGGTGACAACCACTGAGATGGCCACCAAAAATATTCAAGAGAGGGAATCTGGAGCACATTCATCCTATCTAAATTAGCAGGATAAACAGATAATCTCAGGGAGACACTGTTCTCCAAGTAACCAGGCCTTGTGCCATGTATGTCTTTAAAGATGATAGCCATCCAGAATCACCTTATCGAGGAGATGGGCAGCATATAAATTTAACAAATAAAATAAAAATAAATAAAATAACCAGCACTTTGAATTGCATCTAGAAAGAAACTGGAAGCCAGTGCAGCTCATGCAGCAGCACTATTGCTCAAATAAATAACGGGATATCCCAATCTGTGCATGCCACTGCATTCTGGACCAATTGCAGTTTCTGTATAATTTTCAAGGAAAACCCCATATAGAACATATAGCAGCAATTCAAACAGGAAGTGATTAAGACATCAATGATGGTGAGAAAGACCTCCCAGTCCAAGAATGGGTACAATTGGTGCAAAGGCAGATCTGTTTAAAGGCCTTCGTGATCACAGCTGTTACCTGCTCCTCCAGCAGGAACCATGAGTCTAAGAGGACCCCAAATTGCAGACCAAATCTGTGCAGGGGAATATTATCCCATCAAGAGTCAGAAATGTCAGTTCTCCAGATACCAGGGGGCCAAAAACCCACAAACAGTCCCTTTTGTTAGGATTGACTCAGACCAGCTTTTTACTCATATAGGCCTTTACAGCATTCAGGTGCTGAGCCAGCACCTACACAGCATCATTTCTCCACCATGGGTAGAAGTCTATAATTGGGTATCATCAGCATACTGATGATACCAAACCCCGTTCAATGCATGACCTCTCCTAATAGCTTGACATAGATGCTACATAGGATTGGTAGCAGCCGTAGTGAAAGAAAAGTGAACCACTGCAATTCAGTATGCCCCACTCCCCAGAGCTGGTTGATGATATCAAAAGCTGCTAAGAGGGCCAGAATGGACACACAAACCACATCATTCAACTCTCCAAATATCATCCAAGTGCTATGTCCTCTTGAGCTCAAAAATACATTTCTAAATTCCAAACTGTAGCATTAGTTTAACTCAGCTTAATTTTTTGCATGTGGCACATTTTTATGTAGGTTGCATTTCTTTTTATTACTATTATTTTTATTTTCATTTTAAGTTTGTTAAGTCTTTTAATTGTTGCATGCTGCCCAAAATCAGGCTCTTATAAGATGGGCAAGCATACAAGTGTGATAAATTAAATCTAACAAGTTTTGCTGTGTTATCACCTAGTCACAAAAATAAAATCATAACTTACTGACTGTATTATACTGTATAATACAAACACAGTCTATTTTATTTCCTATATTTTCTTCTAACCAAGCCACTTTCACTTATTTTAAATAAAATCTCATTTTGTTATTTTTGATGTTGTTTGCATTACAGCAAATAGAAAACATAATATGTATTCTAGCAGCATTATCAAAAGACATGTTACAGTGAAGCTATAGGTTAAATTTTCTGACTATTAAGTGCAGTCTTTTAAAGTATAATTGAATACAGTTATATTACTGACATACACACATTACCGATTTCAATACAGAGGACTTATTATAAAAATGAAAGAATGTGTTTTTATATTCACATACAGATAAACAATTCTTATCATCGCCTTAGAATTATAGAACTCAAATCGGAAAACCAAAACATTTAGAAATCTAGTACCTCATATCCACTTCAGGTACAGATTACAAATGTTAACTCATACAAACCTTTCCTCAGTTTTAAATGAGGAAAAATTATTTGCATATGCACTTGTGTTTCCTCCCAAATAATTAAAGCAACAAAGACCGTGCAATTTTTCAGGTGTTATACTATACAGATGTGCACTTACCTAACTTCTACTCCAGGCCTTGTTGGTGGCCTTCCTGGGGGTGGCCGAGGAAAAAACTGAGCTGAGTTTGAACTGCTAATATTATCTGTAGTAGTCCAAGATACAGGTCTTGGTATTTTGCTTTTTCTGGGTTGAGGGTTATCTGATGACAAAAAGCTCTCTTGTACTTGACTCTGCAAATGAGTGTCCAATGTTAATTTCGAAAAGGAGGTCAATACATCTTCTGAAAATGGTATGGGACCTGCTACTGCTGTTTCTGTCAGTGACTTGTCGGAGGCACTTGAAAGGTCACCCAGAAAAGTTCTGAGCTGTCTCTTTTCTACCAGTAGTCTAACCAAGTCTGTTTGGTGGGCCTTTTTTAGAAGTAGCTTCTCCTTTGCTGAAACAGGAGAAGATTCTGATGAGGAATCTATATCTTGTGCTAAAACTGGTATGCGACTCTGCCTAGCTACAAATGGAGATCTAACTAATTCTTTTTTGGACTGACTAGAAGTTTCAGTCTCTGAAATAGAATAGAATAGTTCTCCATTTCTTTGAATACTTTGCTCTTCTTTTTCCTTTTCATTCAAAAGTGTGGCAAGTTTCACTTGCTGGCATTGCAATTCCTTAGCATGATCAATATCCTCATCATGGAAGCCATTTTCATGCACTTGTATTTCTTGACT